>NC_057804.1:98824067-99449101 GCF_018294505.1 Triticum aestivum
TGGACTACAGCTAAGCCCCCCGAGTGAGAGGCTGGCTCGCCACTTGGTAGGATTTTTTAACACTTAGGCGAGTACTGGACTACAGCTACCCCCGAGTGAGAGGCTGGCTCACCACTCGGTAGGATTTTTTATACTTAGGTGAGTACTGGACTGCAGCTAAGCCCCCGAGTGAAAGGCTGGCTCACCACTCGGTAGGATTTTTCTTTTCAACTTAGGTGAAACGGATTCGTAGCTAAGGCACCCACTGGGGATTTTAAAACATGTAAAAAATGAACAACAATCACTCGGAAGACTATAAAATCATGTCTTTGATAATCAAACTAAAAGGTATTTCTTTATACATCTCAATAGTCTGAATGCTTAAGAGTAAAAGGGGCGAAGCAGATCCGCATTCCAGGCGCGTGGCTCATCTTTATTGTGCTCGACGTTGAAAAGAAGATATGCTCCATTGTGGATCACTTTGGTGATGACGAAGGGGCCCTCCAAGCAGGAGCGAGCTTGTGTGGTCTCTGCTGGTACACTCAAAGAACTAAGTCTCCTTCCTGAAATGCCCAACCCCTTACGTTTATGGCATGGAATCGACGCAGGTCTGGTTGATAAATGGTCGATCGGATCAAGGCCATCTCCCTTTCTTCTTCCAAGAGATTGACTACATCTTGCCGAGCCTGTTTTGCTTCTGCTTCTAATAAGAGCTCGACTCGGGGCGCATTGTGGAGCAGATCACTCGGGAGTATGGCTTCAGCTCCATAGATTAAGAAGAATGGAGTTCTTCCAGTCGACCGATTAGGAGTTGCCCTTAATCCCCAAAGTGTTGGAAATATGCCCTAGAGGCAATAATAAAATGGTTATTATTATATTTCATTGTTCATGATAATTGTCTGTTATTCATGCTATAATTGTGTTATCCGGAAATCGTAATACACGTGTGAATACATAGACCACAACATGTCCCTAGTGAGCCTCTAGTTGACTAGCTCGTTGATCAACAGGTAGTCATGGTTTCCTGACTATGGGCATTGGATGTCATTGATAACGGGATCACATCATTAGGAGAATGATGTGATGGACAAGACCCAATCCTAAGCATAGCTCAAAGATCGTGTAGTTCGTTTAGGTAGAGCTTTTCCAAATGTCAAGTATCATTTCCTTAGACCATGAGATTGTGCAACTCCCGGATACCGTAGGAGTGCTTTGGGTGTGCCAAACGTCACAACGTAACTGGGTGACTATAAAGGTGCACTACTGGTATCTCTGAAAGTGTCTGTTGGGTTGGCACGAATCGAGACTGGGATTTGTCACTCCGTATGACGGAGAGGTGTCTCTGGGCCCACTCGGTAATGCATTATCATAATGAGCTCAATGTGACCAAGTGTCTGGTCACGGGATCATGCATTACGGTACGAGTAAAGTGACTTCCCGGTAACAAGATTAAACGAGGTATTGGGATACCGACGATCGAATCTTGGGCATGTAACGTACCGATTGACAAAGGGAATTTTATACGGGATGGCTTGAGTCCTCGACATTGTGGTTCATCCGATGAGATCATCGAGGAGCATGTGGGAGCCAACATGGGTATCCAGATCCCGCTGTTGGTTATTGACCGGAGAGGCGTCTCGGTCATGTCTGCATGTCTCCTGAACCCGTAGGGTCTACACACTTAAGGTTCGGTGACGCTAGGGTTGTAGAGATATGAGTATGTAGTAAATTGAAAGTTGTTCGGAGTCCTGAATGAGATCCCGGATGTCACGAGGAGTTCCGGAATGGTCTGTAGGTAAAGAATTATATATAGGAAGTGAAGTTTCGGCCATCGGGAAAGTTTTGGGGGTTATCGGTATTGTACCGGGAGCACTAGAAGGGTCCTGGGGGTCCACCGGGTGCGGCCACCTATCCCGGAGGGCCCCATGGGCTGAAGTGGGATGGGAACCAGCCCCTGGTGGGCTGGTGCGTCCCCCCTTGGGCCCCTCCTACGCCTAGGGTTGGAAACCCTAGGGGTGGGGGGCACCTCCACTTGCCTTCGGGGGCAAGCCACCCCCCTGGCCGCCGCCCCCCTGGCCGCCGCCCCCCCTTGGAGATCCCATCTCCTAGGGCCGGCGCCCCCCTAGGGGGCCTATATAAAGAGGGGGGAGGGAGGGCAGACGCACCCATGCTCTTGGCGCCTCCCTCTCCCCTTGCTACACCTCTCCCTCTCGCAGAAGCTTGGCGAAGCCCTGCCGAGATCACTGTTGCATCCACCACCACGCCGTCGTGCTGCTGGATCTTCATCAACCTCTCCTTCCCCCTTGCTAGATCAATAAGGAGGAGACGTCTTCCTCAACCGTACGTGTGTTGAACGCGGAGGTGCCGTACGTTCGGCGCTAGGATCTCCGGTGATTTGGATCACGACGAGTACGACTCCCTCAACCCCGTTCTCTTGAATGCTTCCGCTAACAATCTACAAGGGTATGTAGATGCACTCCTCTCTCTCGTTGCTAGATGAACTCATAGATTGATCTTGGTGAAAGCGTAGAATTTTTTTATTTTCTGCAACATTCCCCAACACAAAGTACTGATGGAAGTTCATCGACCCAAGCACATGCTGCATGCTTGAGGTCACGCATCAATCGGGGTTTTAGTCCTTTGAGAATCAATCCATTTGCTCTTTCGGCCTGGCCATTCGACTGAGGATGGGCGACTGAAGCATAATCGACCCTCGTGCCTTGGGAAGCACAAAAGGCTCTGAACTCATCGAAATCGAAGTTCAACCCGTTATCCGTGATGATGTTGTGCGGAACACCATATCTGAAAATTAATTCTCTGATGCAACTCACGGTCGTACTCGCTTCAAGGTTTTTAATGAGCTTAGCTTTGATCCGTTTGGTAAATTTGTCGACTGCTACCAGCACATGGGTTAACCCACTTCTGCCGGTCCTCAGAGGTCCAACCATGTCCAATCCCCAGACAGCGAAAGGCCAGACGAGTGGAATAGTCTTCAGAGCTGAGGCAGGCTTATGGGACATGTTGGAGTAAAACTGACATCCTTCACATTTGTCTACTATTTCTTTCGCCATCTCGTTGGCATGAGGCCAGTAAAATCCGGCTCGGTATGCTTTGGCCACGATGGTCCGAGAGGATGCATGGTGACCATAGGCCCCGAGTGAATATCATTGAGGATCATTCGGCCTTCTTCAGGTGTGATGCATTTCTGGTTGACTCCAGTTACACTTTCTCTGAACAGCTATCCTCTTATCACCATAAAGGCTTTGGATCGTTGGACGATCTGTCGAGCCTTTTCTTCATCCTTTGGAAGTTCTTTCCTAAGAATGTATGCAATGTATGGTACTGTCCAGTCGGGAGTGATGACCAAAACCTCCATGATCAAGTCGACCACGGCTGGGATTTTGACTTCAGTCAGATCTATGGCACTCTTAGGCTGTGGGGGCTCTTCAGTGAAGGGATCCTCCTGAACTGTAGGCGAATGAATATGTTCCAAAAACACATTTCTAGGGATGGTCTCTCTCTTGGATCCTATCTTTGCCAATTCAACTGCAGCTTGATTTTTCAGTTGGGGTATATGGTGAAGCTACAACCCCTCAAACTTCTTTTTCAGCTTTTTTACTGCATTGCAATAACCAGTCATGGCTGGGCTTCTGACATCCCATTCCTTCATCACTTGATTAACCACCAAATCTGAGTCACTATAGACCATAAGGCATCGGACGCCAAGTGAAATGGCCATACGTAACCTGTATAAAAGTGCTTCATATTCAGCTTCATTGTTGGAAGAGTCAAAATGAATTTGGAGAACATAGTTAAGCTTGTCCCCTCGGGGGGATATCAACACTACCCCAGCATCAGAACCGTTCAGCATCTTGGAGCCATCGAAGAACATGGTCCAATGGTCTGAGTGAACTTGAGTCGGCAGTTGCAGCTCAATCCACTCGCCAAGGAAATCCGCAATTTCTTGGGACTTGATAGCTTTCTTTGCCTCAAACTTGATATCCAATGGAAGGAGTTCAATCGCCCATTTTGCCACTCGACCAGTTGCATCTCTATTGTTCAGAATTTCAGACAATGGTGCGTCGCTGATGACTGTGATGGAGTGATTAGAGAAATAGTGTGCAAACTTCTTCATGGTCATGTAGATTCCATAAAGAAGTTTCTGATAATGTGGATATCGTTGCTTGGACGGAGTCAAAATTTCAGAGAGATAATATACTGGGCGTTGCACTTTGTAAGCATTTCCTTCTTCTTCCCGCTCGACCGTGAGTACTATACTGACAACTTGTCCAGTGGCTGCAATATAAAGCAGTAAGGGCTCTTTGCTGATTGGCACAATGCAGGGTTTTGAGCTCTGCAAATGCTGCATCAACTTCCTCAGTCCACTCGAACTTATCAGATTTCTT
This sequence comes from Triticum aestivum, assembly GCF_018294505.1. Lineage (NCBI taxonomy): Eukaryota > Viridiplantae > Streptophyta > Magnoliopsida > Poales > Poaceae > Triticum > Triticum aestivum. The sequence continues at coordinate 98,828,453 of NC_057804.1, forward strand.
CATCAATCGGTAAAGAGGTAAGGCATTTTCACCGAGACGAGAAATGAATTGACTCAAGGCGGCCAAACAACCAATAAGCTTCTGAATGTCATGTACACGCACATGGCGTTTCATTCAGAGGATGGTGTCATTTTTTTCTGGATTTGTGTCGATCCATCATTCGGAAACGAGGAAACCGAGTAACTTTCCACCTTGAACTCCGAATGTGCACTTTGACGGATTAAGCTTGATATCATACCTTCTTAGGTTGGCAAAGGTTTCTACGAGGTCAGTCAGTAGGTCGGAACCTTTGCGTGACTTGACCACAATGTCATCCATGTATGCTTCCACATTCTGAGTAATCTGAGTGAGCAGGCATTTCTGAATCATCCTCATGAATGTGGCTCCGGCATTTTTAAGACCGAAAGGCACGGTGACATAGCAAAAGCACCCGAACAGGGTGATGAAAGCCGTTTTTATTTCATCGGGACCATACAGCCGGATCTGATGATACCCGGAATATGCATCTAGAAAAGACAAGAGCTCGCACCCCACAGTCGAGTCAACAATTTGATCGATGCGGGGTAGAGGGAAATGATCTTTTGGTTAGGCCCGATTGATATGCTTGAAATCGATGCACATACGGAGTGAATCGTCCTTCTTAGGGACCATGACCACATTGGCGATCCACTCAGAGTGGTAGATCTCTCGGATGAACTCTGCTGCTAGGAGCCGAGCCACTTCCTCACCAATTGCCTTTCTCTTCTGCACGGTGGACCACCGAAGATGCTCTTTGACGGGTAGGGGGTCAAAACCGGCGGATCTTGGGTAGGGGGTCCCGAACTGTGCGTCTAGGCGGATGGTAACAGGAGACAAGGGACACGATGTTTTACCCAGGTTCGGGCCCTCTTGATGGAGGTAAAACCCTACGTCTTGCTTGATTAATATTGATGATGTGTGTTACAAGAGTAGATCTACCACGAGATCAAGGAGGCTAAACCCTAGAAGCTAGACTATGGTATGATTGTTGTTCGTCCTATGGACTAAAGCCATCCGGTTTATATAGACACCGGAGAGGGCTAGGGTTACACAAAGTCGGTTAGAATGGTAGGAGATCTACATATCCGTATCGCCAAGCTTGCCTTCCACGCCAAGGAAAGTCCCATCCGGACACGGGACGAAGTCTTCAATCTTGTATCTTCATAGTCTTGGAGTCCGACCGATGATGATAGTTCGGCTATCCGGACACCCCCTAGTCCGGGACTCCCTCAGTAGCCCCCGAACCGAGCTTCAGTGACAATGAGTCCGGCGCGCATATTGTCTTCGGCGTTGCAAGGCGGGTTCTCCTTCAAACTTCATGTTCCTGTCGAATAGTGTCCGGCTTCCTTATAAATGTTGCGCTCCTTGGCTTCTGCGCCCAATAATGGTCTTCTTCCACGTGTCGTATGAATGCGAAAAGCTAGGGCATTTTTACATTTCTCCCCCCAGCTACGCGAACGAGCCGCCTATAAGAGAGGTGAGGATCTAGATCCAACTCACACCATCCTCCTTCCGCAAGTACTCATCGAAGCGCCTCTGACAAAAATCCATTCCATCATGGACAGTCGACGCGGCTCCTCCTCTCGCGCTCCCAGCCCTAAGCCAGGAGATTGGGGGAGATGCTCAGTTCCACACAGCAAGCTAGCGGCGCTCCAAACCGAGGGATATCTTCCCCCAGCCTTCATGGTTCCGGTTCGGGCCGGACTGGCCACCTTCCGGGGTGGAAAGCAGGCGGAGAGCGTTCCCAACCCCTCCAAAGGGGAGCGGGTATGCTGTGTCCCTTATTTAATAAGGGGACTTGGATTTCCCATACATTCGTTTCTCCGGGGGCTGCTGGAGTTCTACGGACTCCAGCTTCACCACCTTACACCTGCCTCCAATTTGCACATCGCGGGCTTTGTAGCTCTTTACGAGCTGTTCCTGGGCATCGAGCCCCATTTTGCACTGTGGAAGAGATTGTTTTGCCTCGTACCCCGTTCTCACGAGGGGTCGATATATCAAGTGGGTGGAGCCGAAATATGGCGCATCGCCGGGACCGGATATCCATCCGGCACCCCGAAGAAGACGTCCGAAGACTGGCCTTCGGAATGGTTCTATATGGAGGACGCTCCTCTACCGGATCCAGTTCGGATCGGTCTCTCGGAGTTCAGCAATGCCCCCTTGAAGAAACGCCTAAGTTGGCGCCCACGGAGCCCTCAACGGGAGGATGATGGGAGCGTCCATTATCTGATGGGCCGGATTAGGTTACTGGCCCACTCCGGACTGACCATGGTTGGAATCATGGCCACGTGCATTATGTGAGGGGTGCAGCCGCTCCAATATAGGGGCCACCCCATGTGGGACTTCAACGGGGAGAACGACGCCACCCGTCATGGCCGCAAGGGGCCAGGATCGGCCGCGCATCTGGTGAAGATCCTGTCCGGCTTGTACAAGGGGGAGAAGGAATACTTTCTCCAGACGAGCCCATTGAATGGGTTCTCCATGAATAACCCTCGGAGCTGGGTAAGCGAACGTTTATTCATTCGACCCGTGCTTTCGAAGTTAAATGCCTTACTCTATGATTTTGACGCAGGAACTGCATCGGGATGTGAAGCGCATACACAGTCCGGCTCCACAACCCGAGGATCCGGGAAGATCCCTTGATCCGGCTTCCGAAGAGGATCCGGACATAAAGGTGGATTTAATTGACGGGGTGTTCCACCAGCTCAGCATAGATAATGCTTTGGTCGCCATTATGGCTGACTACCCTGGTTTGTGTCCGGCTTCCCAGGTGAGTACGACCGAAATTCTGACACCGTTGCTTTGTTAATGCTCATTTCTGACCACCGTGCACCAATGGTGCTCGGCAGGCGGTGCCTTCACGGCAGGAAGCCGGGCCTGCGGCGATTGATCAGACGAGGTCAGTTCGGCCCAGCAGGCGGAAGAGGAGTGCGGTGCGAATTGAAACGTCACCGCAAAGGTATGGCGCACCATTGTCCTTTAAGGGAAAAATTCCTGGGAGGCATATTAATGCTCATGATTCTTCCAGGAGAAAAAGCGCTCGTCGGACTGAGTCCGGAGAGGGTGCCCACCAAGCCTCCGCCAGCCAGGCTCCAACGCCTGGTCCGGAAGGTGAGGCTAGCGCAAGGCGCGAGCCGGACGCTCCTCCAACGGAGGATGCCGACAGGTTGTCCACCACCAGGTCTGAGGTGGAAAGCGCCATGAATCATAGGCCCCGCCGGACAATTCTTCGTGATGCATGTTTCTCCCCTGAGGCGTTAAATGCCTTTAATGCGGGAGACGCGCACCTCCGTGCTGCTCAAGATGGTTTAACCAAAGCCACGGAGCAGTATGTAAAGGACATACGGGTGAGGAATTTTAATGGCTATATATGCCAGTAGCCCCCGAGACTTAAAATAGTTAAACTAACTGATTTAAGGATCATTTGTTATGCAGGATCTTACTGAGAAGAATACCCACCTGTCTCAGGAGCTTCAAGAGTGCAAGGCCCAACTTGAGGCCGCACTAGCCGCTGCCGGGGGAGCCACGGAGACCCCCTCTGGTAATTCATATTTTTGAAAAGAGAAGTAGTTAGCAAAATGCGGCGTGTGTGTATAGTCTGACAATAATATTGCAGAGGGCGCCAGACTAGATCCGGACAAGCAACAACTACTGCGCCAGTTGAAGGCCGGCGAGAGGGTGCTTACGAAGGTGCAGTAGGAGAGGAACAAACTCCAAGATGCCCACACCCAGCTTGGAGAAGAGCTAAAAGGTGTTCGGGCCCAGCTATCTGGCTCCTTGAAGGAGAATCAGCGGCTTCGTCGTGGCATCTATAGTAAGTTCTTGAGCAAACTCTTTTGAAAAGAAGAATTCGGCGAGGAAGTCGATTGACAGAAATGTGTCTTTAGGTGTGCTCACAGGTCGCCCTGCGGAGGAAATGCCTGGTTCAACGGGTGACCAACTTCCCGAGCTAGTTCAACTGCTCGAACGTGTCCGGCAGGCGATGAGTGGCGTCGTTCAGGCTTTATGGCCTTCCGTCTCACTACCCGAGGGCCTTGGAGAGCTTGCTGAGAATCTTCAGGGAGCACGGCGACGCCTCCGTCTGTGGAAAATATCGGCCTGCCATCAGGGCGCCAGGGAGGCCTGGGCCATGATGAAGACGCGGTACCCGAAGGCTGACCCAAACCACATGGCTGAGGTCAGACCTGCGGGGCCTGATGGGAAGGAGATCCCTGTGAGCTTGATGTACGGCCAAGTAGAACTGGCCGCGAAACATTCCCAACAGGACTATAAATTAGACAGCCTGTTAGATGGGATTGAAGAGGAGTACAATCAGTCAGTTTGACGATGTAATTTGAAATGACATGTAAAATGCCTTCTAGCCGGATTGTAGATCGTTTGTCTTTGCGGACCTTTTTGCTTCGACCTCCGGACCCAACAGTCCGGAGTGTGTCCGAATACCCTAGCGGTTATGGAAGAACTGAGGCATGCGTGGAGACAAGGCGTCGGGGTCATAATTGCTTTATCAGACAAGTGCCCAACTAGCTATGTTATATTACATGGTTAGTAAGAAACATCTTCCAGGGAGAATAGTTCCGTTAAGGGTTCCTTTCCCTGGGGAGGCATGCCCTAAAGTGCATGTCTGGACTGCGAAAATAGCAGAAAAAGCATCTGGGGGCAAATAAATAGTAAGTAATAAATCATCTTTCAAGTCACTGACCAAATATTCTCTTAAGAACGCTAGCTTTCGGCTTCACCCAGTCTGAGGTACACATCCGGCTGACCCGGCAGTAACAATCGCAGAGGTGCTCCCTTTACCTCCTAGCCGAACAATCAGGAACGTAGGGGTAAGCACAGGAGCCAGGCAACCCAGCTTGGCCAAAACTTAAGTCATATCGATGCATATAATGGTGAGTAAAAGGTACATGCGGAAGTATGACACATGTGTTGGGCATGAAGCCCGTATAAATAAGCTTCTGTTAAAGAAGCCCCCAGGTATAACAAGTGCGAGTAGCACATCGAGTAAGTGCGAACAAAGCGCAGATCAGCCCTCGAGAGGTTTGAGCTGAAGAAAGGAGAGGAGAAAGGAGGGAAAACAAAGACAGCGAAAAAATATGAAAGATGGACGGAGGAAGGAGACGAACCCTTAGTCCGGCGCTAGGCGTAAAATCTTCGGAGACGGGTTGCGTTCCATGGGTTTGGCTCGAGTCGGTTGTCAGATGTGTTGCGTAGACGGTATGCACCGCCGGTAAGGACTTGGTCAATTATGAAGGGACCTTCCCATTTGGGCTTAAGTTTGTCCTTTTTCTTGTCCGGCAGGCGTAGAACTAGCTCGCCAACGTTGTAAGTTTTGGCCCGTACTTCTCTGCTTTGATATCTTCGAGCCTGCTGTTGATAAAATGCAGAACGGGATTTTGCCACATCGCGCTCCTCCTCTAAAGCGTCCAAACTGTCTTGCCGATCTAACTCGGCTTCTCTTTCCTCGTACATGCACACGCGAGGTGAGTCATGAATTATATCGCAGGGCAGAACTGCCTCTGCGCCGTACACCATAATAAATGGTGTGAATCCGGTAGTTCGGTTTGGCGTGGTCTGCAGCCCCCAGAGTACGGAGTCGAGCTCCTCTACCCAGTGCGTGTTAGATTCCTTGAGGGACCGCACTAGTCTGGGTTTGATGCCGCTCATGATTAGACCGTTTGCTCGCTCGACTTGACCGTTAGTTTGAGGGTGATAGACTGAAGCATAGTCGAGCTTGATGCCCATGTTTTTGCACCAGAGTTTAACCTCGTCGGTCGTGAAATTCGTGCCGTTATCAGTGATGATGCTATGGGGGACGCCGAAACGGTTTACTACCCCGGATATGAAGTCTATCACAGGTCCGGATTCTGCCGTTTTAACCGGCTTGGCTTCAATCCATTTGTTGAATTTGTCCACCATGACCAATAAGTATTTGCGCTTGTGTTTTCCCCCTTTAAGGGGGCCAACCATGTCAAGCCCCCAGACCGTGAACGGCCAGATGATGGGTATAGTTTTGAGGGCGGTGGGTGGCATGTGGCTCTGATTAGCAAAGAGCTGGCAACCGACGCATCGTCGGACTAATTCCTGAGCATCTGCCCAGGCTGTTGGCCAATAAAATCCTGTACGGAAGGCCTTGCCTACAAGGGCCCGGGCTGCGGCGTGGTGCCCGTCAAGTCCGGCGTGAATTTCAGCCAGGAGATTTTGCCCCTCCTCTTCGGAGATACACCTTTGAAGGACTCCGGTTGTGCTTTTCTTATAAAGTTCTCCCTCATGGACCTTGTAGGCTTTAGATCGCCGAACTATGCAGCGGGCCTCGTTTTGGTCTTCGGGAAGTTCCTGCCTAATTAAGTAGGCTAGGAATGGTTCCGTCCATGGGGCAATTATTGCCATTATTTTGTGGGCTGAAGGTGTTATTTCATTGGCTGAGTCGCCGATCGTGTCAGAATTGTCTGAGTTAGGTGATGCAGCTGGCTCCGGATTGTTATTTCCGGACTCCTCTTCCCATAATACGGATGGCTTAAATAGCCGTTCCAGGAAGATTTTGGAGGGACGGCGTCACGTTTTGCGCCGATGCGTGCTAACACGTCTGCTGCCTGGTTACTATCCTGGGCTACATGATGGAATTCGAGTCCTTTGAACCGAGCTGGCATTTTTAGGACGGCGTTGCGGTAGGCTACCATTTTCGGATCTTTGGCGTCAAAGTATCCATTTACTTGGGATATTGCGAGGTTTGAATCCCCGCGCACCTCTAGGCGTTGAATGCCCATGGAGATTGCCATCTGGAGGCCGTGTAGAAGGGCCTCGTATTCGACTGCGTTGTTGGAGTCCATGTACATTATTTGAAGTACGTATTGGACTGTGTCTCCAGTTGGGGACGTCAAGACGACACCAGCCCCCAAGCCAGCCAACATTTTGGATCCGTCGAAATGCATGATCCAATTGGAGTACGTGTCGTACTCTTTAGGGAGTTCGGCTTTGGTCCATTCGGCGACGAAGTCAGCCATGACTTGCGACTTTATAGCTCGCCGAGGTTTGTAGGTTATGTCAAATGGTAAGATCTCAATGGCCCATTTTGCAATCCTGCCCGTTGCGTCGCGATTGTTTATAATATCGTTGAGAGGTACTTCGGAGGCCACCGTTATGGAACACTCTTGAAAGTAGTGTCGCAGCTTCCGGTATGACATGAACACCGCATACGCTATCTTTTGATAATGTGGGTACCGGGACTTGCATGGAGTTAAGACAGTGGATACGTAGTACACTGGTTTTTGAAGAGGGAATCTGTGCCCTTCAGTTTCTCGTTCAACGACGAGTACCGCGCTGACAACTTGATGTGTTGCTGCGATATATAATAACATAGGTTCGCCCAGGTTGGGCGCGGCCAGGACCAGATTTGTTGCCAGTATGGCCTTGATTTCTTCGAGTCCGGTCGTGGCGGCATCCGTCCATTCGAAGTGTTCGGTGCGCCGGAGGAGGCGATAGAGGGGCAGAGCCTTTTCTCCCAAACGGGAGATGAAGCGGCTTAGAGCCGCTACGCACCCAATTAGTTTTTGTATTTGCTTGAGGTCTTTTGGGGTATCCAATTGTGACAGAGCTCGGATCTTGGCTGGGTTTGCTTCAATTCCTCTACCGGATACAATGAAGCCCAAAAGCTTTCCGGCTGGTACTCCGAAGACACACTTTTCCGGGTTGAGCTTAATGTCATATGCTCGGAGGTTGTCAAATGTCACCCTCAAGTCGTCTACTAGAGTTTCGATGTGTTTGGTCTTGACGACCACATCGTCTACGTATGCCTCTACTGTTTTGCCTATCAGGGTAGCCAGACATGTCTGAATCATGCGCTGATATGTTGCGTCGGCGTTTTTGAGTCCGAAGGGCATTGTGTTGAAGCAGAATGGCCCATATGGAGTAATGAATGCCGTTGCGGCCTAGTCTTTTTCCACCATCTTGATTTGATGGCATCCGGAGTATGCATCGAGGAAGCACAATGAATCGTGCCCTGTGGTAGCATCGATGATTTGGTCGATGCGAGGGAGAGGGAAAGGGTCCTTTGGACAGGCCTTGTTAAGGTCTTTGAAATCGACGCAGAGGCGCCAGGATTTGTCCTTTTTTGGTACCATTACCAGGTTGGCTAGCCAGTCCGGATGTTTGATATCTCTGATGAATCCGGCTTCTAAGAGTTTGGCTAGCTCCTCTCCCATTGCCTGTCGTTTAGGTTCGAAAAATCGCCGAAGAGCTTGTTTGACTGGCTTGAATCCTTTTAGGATATTTAGGCTGTGCTCTGCTAGCCTGCGTGGGATTCCTGGCATGTCTGAAGGGTGCCAGGCAAAAATGTCCCGATTTGCCCGAAGGAATTCTCGTAGTGCGGCTTCTACATCAGGATTTAACTGTGCCCCAATGGATGCCGTTTTTGTGGGGTCCGTTGGATGGACCTGAAATTTGACTATTTCATCTGCTGGTTTGAAAGAGGTGGACTTGGACCTCTTATCGAGTATCACATCGTCCCTATCCACCATGGAGCGCAGCGCAGTTAATTCCTCTGCCGCTAGGGCTTCGGATAATGCCTCTAGGGCCAGTGCGGTTGTCTTATTTTCAGCGCGGAGTGTTGTATCTGGATCACTGGCGAGAGTGATTATTCCATTGGGTCCGGGCATTTTGAGCTTCATGTACCCGTAATGGGGTATAGCCTGGAAGATTGTGAATGCCTCTCGCCCTAACAAAGCGTGATATCCGCTGCCGAATGGGGCCACTTAGAACGTGACCTCTTCGGACCTGTAATTGTCCGGCGAGCCGAACACTACATCTAGTGTGATTTTTCCTGTGCAGTGTACTTCTCGACTAGGGATTATCCCCCTGAAGGTTGTGCTGCTTCGCTCAATGCGGCTCCAGTCAATTTCCATTTTTTGAAGGGTTTCCTCGTAGATGAGGTTTAATCCGCTGCCGCCATCCATGAGTACCTTGGTAAGATGAAAGACGTCCACTATCGGACTGAGGACCAATGCGGCTGGTGGTCTAGCTGTTCGGAATTTAGGTTCGTCGCTGGCATTGAAGGTGATAGCTGTGTCGCTCCATGGATTTGTTGTTGCTACTTCGTAGACTTCGGCAAGACTGCGGATTGTTCGTTTCCACATGTTATTTGATGCGAAAGTCTTGAAGACTGTTAATACCGTACTGGTGCTGCTGGGCTGGTTGCCCGGGGCTAAAAAGCCTTCGCCACTTTTGGCCACCTGCTGTAGTATCCAACATGCTCGAAGGCTATGTGTTGGAGTGGCTCCCTCCGTACTGTGGATTTTGCAGGGTCCGTTGAGCCATCCTTCCAGTACGGTTCCGTACCCTTTATGGGGTTTTTGCTTTTTGGTTTTTAACCCAGGTGCTTGAGTATGACGTACCCTTTTATTTCGGACTGGGGTTGTATTCGGGGCGGATTGTCCCAAAACCTAGTTTCGGTTTTCCAGGCACTTTCCATCGCGCAGTATTTTTGTACAATGGTCGTTAGGTCGGCGAAGCGTGTAACTTCGCGACGACTGATGGTGTTTATGATTCCCTTGTCCGTGCAATTGTTGCAGAAGATTGAAATCGTGCTTTCTTCATGGCAGTCCTTTATCCTGTCCATAACCAGGGGGAATCTGGCCCAGTAATGATGTACTGTTTCATCGGCTCTTGCCGTATTTGAGACAGATCGCTTATGTTTGGGTGGGCGGGCGGAATCAAGTTCGGAACCCCGTCCAATCTGAGGCTCAAAGGCCACGAAGCTTCTGGATTCGGAAGCTTGGTTTGTTGGACGCTTTCCCACAAATCTGGTCCGATGCCTGACTTTAGGTTCAGTATTTGATTAGCGTCCGTACCTCCGCGGGAATCCGGCATGGAGGGATCGGGAATCCGTACATAGTTGGTTTTTATCATAGAAGAAGAGTCACCGCATTGTTCCTCTACCACGACAACGTGGTGGGTAACCTGAGGAGAGTTGATTTATCTCAGATCAGTTTTAAGCCCAATCTGATCGTAGTCGGTAGTGACTTCCAGGGCGGCGATGCGATCCAAGAGCTTGTTTACGGAGGAGAGCTCAATCGGATCTAGCTGCTCGGCGAATTCCGAGCTGACGTGAAGATCGCTTTTAATGACTTGAGAGGTCATTGTCGGAGCGGTGGCCGAACAGGCGGTCATAAGAAAACCGCGTAGCCGGATAGTCTGGCCAGCGGCCAAAGCTCCCTTGATGACGGTGCCGTCTTTAAAGACGGGAAAAGGCATCCTTCCTGATTGTGACGGCATAGAGGAACTCTCAATGAAAGCACCAATGTCGGTATCAAAACCGGCGGATCTCGGGTAGGGGGTCCCGAACTGTGCGTCTAGGCGGATGGTAACAGGAGACAAGGGACACGATGTTTTACCCAAGTTCGGGCCCTCTTGATGGAGGTAAAACCCTACGTCCTGCTTGATTAATATTGATGATGTGTGTTACAAGAGTAGATCTACCACGAGATCAAAGAGGCTAAACCCTAGAAGCTAGCCTATGGTATGATTGTTGCTCGTCCTATGGACTAAAGCCATCCGGTTTATATAGACACCGGAGAGGGCTAGGGTTACACAAAGTCGGTTACAATGGTAGGAGATCTACATATCCGTATCGCCAAGCTTGCCTTCCACGCCAAGGAAAGTCCCATCCGGACACGGGACGAAGTCTTCAATCTTGTATCTTCATAGTCTTGGTGTCCGGTCGATGATGATAGTTCGGCTATCCGGACACCCCCTAGTCTGGGAGTCCCTCACTCACCAATTGCCTTTCTCTTCTGCACAGCGGACCGCCGAAGATGCTCTTTGACGGGTTTTATCTTGGGATCAACACGCAAATGGTGCTCAGCCAGTCCCCTGGGTACACCCGGCATTTCAGAAGGTTTCCATGCGAAGATGTCCCAGTTCTCACGGAGGAACTAGATGGGCGCTTCTTCCTATTTGCTGTTGAGTGTTGTTGAGATATGAGTCAGTGCAGCATTGGGATCAGTCGGGTGAATATGAATCGGTTTCGTTTCACCGGACGACCGAAATGCAGAATTTGTGGCAGGTCTCTTAGTTCGGAGTAAATCGCTCGGATCTGCATTCTTCTGATATTCCTAGAATTCAACTGCTGCCATTTGCGCATCGGCAATTTTCGAACCCTTCTGGAAGCATTCCTCCGCCTTTTGCCGATTGCCAGTAACCGTGATCACACCTCTGGGACCAGGCATCTTCATCTTGAGGTACACGTAACATGGTCGAGCCATAAAACGTGCATAGGCAGGCCTACCTAGAATGGCATGATAAGCACTTTGGAAATCCCCAACTTCAAATGTCAACTTTTCCTTACGGTAATTCTTGGAATCACTGAAAACCACGTCAAGGGCGATCTGGTCGAGTGATTCGGCTTTCTTTCCAGGGATAACGCTATGGAAACTCATATTGCTCTTGCTAAGCTTGGATATCGGAGTGCCCATCCCCTTTAAGGTTTCAGCATAAAGGATATTCAGGCTTCTACCACCATCCATTAGCACTTTGGTCAGTCGAGTGCCTTCCACCACTGGGTCGACCACCAACGCATGCCTCCCAGGGGTGGCTATACGCACAGGGTGATCGGACTGATCGAACGTGATGGCTGTTTGGGACCACTTCAGGTATGTAGTCGACGTTGCCGGGGCGACCATATTCACTTCTTTGTTGATAACTTTCAATTGACTCTTGCTCTCAACATCAGCAAAAATCATCAGGGTGGAATTGACTTTGGGATAACCATCATCTTCCTCTTCATCCTCGTCTCTGTCCGACTCTTTTCCCTTTTCATTGGGTTGATTCCCTCGGAACTGCTGAATCAGGAGTCAACATTGTCGAGTGGTGTGTTTAGGATAAATCAGATTACCCTCTTCATCCTTCTTCGTGTGAATGTGGCACGGCAAATCCAACACATCATTTCCTGCTTGGTCCTTCACCTTCTTAGGGTTCCAGGGTCCCTTAGGTTTTCCTTTAAACTTTCCTTGAGCTACTGCCGCAATTTCGCCGGGTGCCGCGGGCTCGGCCTTTTTTTGTTTCCGATTGCTTCCGATGGTGTCCTAGCCGACTAGTGCCGTTTCCGCTATGGAGTCGATCCTCTTCTTCTCCGTTCGCGTACCTGGTGGCTACCTCCATCATCCGAGTCAGAGTCATATCCCCAGTCCGGCCGAACTTCAGGACCAGTTCTCGGTACTTAACGCCTTCCTTGAAGGCACACACTGCTTGATGTTCAGATACATTCTCCACTGTGTGATGCAAAGTGGTCCACCTCTGGATGAAATCCCTCAGAGTCTCACTCGGTTTTTGCACGCAATGCTGCAATTCTGTCAACCCTGCTGGCCGCTTGCAAGTGCCCTCGAAAGTTCTGACGAACACTCGAGCAAGTTCTTCCCAACTGTATATACTGTTCGGGGCCAATTGAGTCAACCATGCTTTGGCTGATCCTTCCAACATCAGAGGGAGATGCTTCATTGCCACTTCATCATTCCCACCACCAATCTGCACAGCCACTCGGTAGTCTTCAAGCCAAGTTTCAGGCTTGGAATCCCCAGTGAACTTGCTGACTCCAGTCGCCAACCTGAAGTTGGGGGGAATCACTACGGCCCTGATGGCTCTGCTAAAACACTCTGAGCCTGAAACATGAACCTTGTTGCCAGTCGGGCGATCTCTGCCAAGGTCTTCTCTCTGCGCTCTGTTCCGGTCGACTAACCCCTGAACGAGAATAGATCTTGCATCAAAGCCTGGCTCTCTTGGGTCGACTGCTGCTCTACGTTCGCCGCTGTGAAGGCGTCTGTCATCGTACTACCGAGGCGCATATGATGTACTCCTCGAGGGAGGCGTGGGCACTCGACGACGGTTGTCGCTGTCGAGTCGGTGATCGTACTGCCCACGGCCCTCACGCCGCAAGGGTGATCTTGGACTGTGGGCCGACTGGACAGTATCTGCCACCACAGATCTGCTATGAATCCTATCCCTCGACTGAGACACCGCTGTGTTCAGCTCTCCTGCTGCGTAGAGCAAGGCCCGGATCTGCATCAAACCTCGGCCAGCCTCTGACTGGGAAGGTTGAATTGACTCTGCTATTCCGGCTGCAGCTGTGAGATTTTGAATCGGAGTGCGGTATACCTTAGGTGGAGGTGGGAAAAGCTGTAGTCGACTGGACTTGTGAATCCGTTCCCGAGAACGCTCCTCAAGAGAGCGCTGGAGGTTTTCCAGTCGAGTGTGCTCAGCCAAATTAGCCAAACGTACCGCTTCCAAGGCTCGAGCCTCGGGAGTTTCTCCAACGACGGGTGTGTGGAGTGCATCCATGTTGCGGCGACAAAGTTCTTCTCTCTGTTGTGACGAGAGGGGTTCGGGACGGTACTCCTCGTGGACGCGCGACGGATCGCCGTCCCCGTCCTCGTCGTCTTCACGACGGAAACCAGGTGAACTATGTGGTCCGTCGACCATCAAGACTTCAGCCGCAGGATCGCTGCTATCGCACTCGAATGCGGTCTCGATGGAGCCAGTCGACAGATCGAACAAGCCGTAGAGAGTTTCATCGGGCTCGATTGCCGCGACTTGATGGGTGGCCGAATGTCGAGCCACCGCGTGTTTTACCCACCGCTGGAGCCACGACCGACCGGATCGCTTGCGGCGGCGAACAGCGGAGGGAGACGACATCATTGGAGCCGACTGATACTGAGTCGACGGCTGCCGAAGAAGGACGTCGTGAATGCACGCGCGGAAGTGCGCGCCCCTCGGACGGGGAGCGCCTCGACATCAAGGGGAGCTTCTTGAAGCCAAGCAGAGTTGTCGGCAACAAAAACGAGTGCGCCGAGATGGATCTCGCGCCCCTTAGCCGAACCTCCACCGAAAACCACAATGATGGGGATCAGAAAAATTGCAACTTCACCAACAAGTTGCTAAGACACCTGCCCCAAGGTGGGGGCCAACTATCGTGGTTCTAAGACTGACAGTGGAAAGGGGGTAGGTATGGAGAGGCAAGATCTCAGCTATGGTGAAGGTGTACACACGAGATTTATGAGTTCAGTCCCTTCTCGGAGGAAGTAATAGCCCTACCTCTCGGTTCCCGGAGGCGGTCGATTGGATTATATGTGTGTGTGATGTTTACAAAGGATGCGCACCCTTGTCCCAGAGGAGGGGGTGGCTTATATAGAGTGCGCCAGGTCCCCAGCCATCCTCCATTACAAGGGGCTTAATGTACATAATGTAGGGGCATTACTGATAACGCCAATCTTAAGTGATATTAATGACCTTAAAGACTACGGAGTGAACGTCCGACCGTTGCAATGTTGAGTGGCTCCTGATCTTCGGTAGGTCGAGTGATTCCTTGTATGGTCGAGTGACCACAAGTAAGAGGGATATCCGAGTGATACGATTAGTCGAGTGGATTGCACTCGACACCTTTGACTGGGAATCCTTCGTTGCTCCTTGGGCTTCTTATCTTCTAGGGTAGTGACCTTGGATAGGACGTATAGGTCAGGCCTATGACCCTATCCCAGGTCTGTACACTCATCAGTGGAGTCGCAGGGAGATGGTCGAAAGATGGCGGCGCAGGCTGTTCGGGCGCCGGCGGGGACAGAGATGCTTCAAATCGGGCGACGGGGGCCAAGCGGCTTCAATTCGGGCGATTACGAGAAGCGGGGCAGCGGGAAAGCGGCGGATTCGGCAGCGGCGGGGGTGGGGAGGCCGGATCGGGCGGCGGCGGAGTCTGGTGGGCGGGCGGGAGGCAGGGCAGTCGCACAGTGGGAGGGTGGAATGAAAGTGAACTGGGGCCCGATCTTTCGATGAGAGAGAGATAACTACGATTTTGGGTGGGACTTGACCCTCATGATCCGGCTACTAACCGTACAGGGAGAACCGTACACGACTAATATCCACGACAATCGCTGAACCAACTCCACGGTGTTATCGACCGAGCCAACGGCGCGATCGACCTTTCCACGAAGGATTTTTCCTGCAAGCAAATTGAAGAACATGCAAAAAAATAATAGCCAAGCAATCTGAAATTGCGAATATGCTAGATGAATAAATCTCACAAGTTAGGATTCCGATAGATGTCTTACGGTCGCACTAGCCGCTACGAGCGAAGACAAATAAAAATAGCAATAATTCTCTCTCTCAAAAAAATAGCAATAACTAAACTTCTCTAAACAAAACCCGAGTCTAAACCCTAACCTAGATTACCTATTTATTAACCGTTGTTGTCACCGCCTTTAATGTATCGTGGAAAGCCTCGACAACGTGACGCGTGCGGAGGCCCATCTTGAATTGAAAACTCCAAGTAGCACCTGTGTTGTTGTACGGCTGCCACACATGGGCCTACGGTCCACTTCTTTTAATTGTAATTAGCATGCATGCTACTCCCCGTGGTTGACTCATGGTGAAGCAAATATTCCTTTGTACTGCTGCTTCTACTAGCTGCTACGTCTTTTGTCTGTGCATAATTCTTGCTGGTACATTCTTCAAATTCTTTGTTCCTGAGTAGAAAATTACAGCATGAAGGCAATATCGTATTCTTGTTAACTGAATTATATTTACTAAGGAACAAAAGTACCTGGCCATTTATTTGTCTTATATGTGCTCTAGTCATAGGTCCAGACGCAACTGTGTCGGTGATGTTTCTTGTATCATATGAAGTATATGTACTTATAGTAGCTATGTCCACATCACAGTGGCAGTTGAGTTTTGTGCGGCGCGGCTGCATTTTACATATGTGGCAGCCAAGTGATGTATATTTGCATCACTTGGTGATGTAAAATTTAAGAAAAAGTTTGCATCTACGTCATTTGTTGCAGGAACCTTTTTTAGCCCGAGTGATGTATATTCGTTTTTTTAGAATGATATGGGTTATTTTTACATCTGTATGAGATGCTTTGAGAGGATTGAAACGAATTCATATGCAACACAATACAATGTAATCTACTTCTACATGAAATTCAAAAACGATTTCTTTTACCTTCTCGTCGAACATCTAGTGTGCAAGGAGGAGGATTCCGGTCAGCTGCTCATTAGGGCTGACCGGCTGAGGTGGTCGCCGCACCGGCTAGGAATGGCCTCCGGGTGGCCAGCTCGTTGACGTCAGGGAGCTCGGCGGTGCGGCAAAAGCCGGCGCTGTCCAGGAGCTCGGAACTCGGAAGTAGCAGCGGCTCGGCACGGTCTTGGTGGTCGCTGGTCAGAAGAGGCGCTGCGGTGACCACGGTTCGACCATTCCGGCCAGCACGAACGACTGCCAGCACGGAATTCGTCGCGATTCGTGCTGGACTATCGAACGGTAAACAGAACGGTCGCTCCGGACGTCTAAATAAAGAGCGTTGTTCGGCTTAAAAAAAAGTTAAAATAAAACGCAAGTTTCAGTTGGCTTAGCCTTCTCCCAAAATCCTCCTTCTATTCATTTATAAACATTACTGAATAAATAAATAAAGAGCGTTGTTCGACCAAAAAAAGGTAAAATGAAACGCAAGTTCCAGTTGGCTCAGCCTTAGACAGTCCCTGAAACTTGAGTCTGTCTTGACACTGATGGCTACTAGCCTGGATCTGGATGAAGGACGAGCAAGTCTGACTACTGCTCGTGTACGTACGTGGTGACCTCGCTGGGAAGGAAGGCATGGCCATGAAACGTGTTCAGGGAGGCCAAGCCATCGGTGTCGTCCACCTCCTCCTCGTCGTGGAAGGCACGCCCTGACATGTTCCTCGTCTCTTCTTTGGAGTAGCGGGACACTGACCGCACCGCTCTGCGCCTCGTGTCGACCTCGACCAGCCACACCGTGTCGTCTCCCCCGGCTTCGACACCAGCGTGGCGTCCCTCGCTCACCATGAAGCAGAGGGCGTCGGGGTCGACCATGCTCACGACGGGGTACTCCGGCGGGACACGCGGCAGGTGCTCGTAGCTGGAGAAGGCCCAGAGCTCGGCGGCACGGAACTCGCCGTCCTTCTCCCACTCCATGCTGCCGTCCCGCGCCTTGCCCAGCGTCCAGATGGTGACGGTGAAGACGAAGAGCAGGCCGCGGTCGACGCTGACGAACTTCACCGTGTCGCCGGCGGTGACGGAGACGCTCCGGGACGCCTCGGGGCACTCCTGGCCGTGGTCGGGCTTCGCCCAAGGGGTGTCGACGGGCAGCGGCACGTACGTGAGCACGGAGCCGCCGTCGGCGAACACGCGGCCGACCAGCATACCACGGTAGTAGTCGACCCAGCACAGGAACCGGCCGCCGACGGGTACGACGGCGTCGGTCTCCCAGCACTGCAGCGTCAGGTCCTTCCCCTTGCCGTCGCGGACATTCACGCGCTTCAACTCCCACTTGTCGGTCTCCGACGGCCCCGGGCCCGGCGAGAGCAGCACGCAGAGGTCGAACGCCACCGGCGTGCCGTCGCCGCCAGCCGTGCGGAGCTCGGCCACGGCGAACGTGCCCTGGCCGCGGCGGCGCAGGATGCCGATGGCCTTCCTGGTGAGCGCGGACCGGGGAAGCAGCGACAGAGACGGCGGCCGGGCGCCCCTCGCCTTGTAGAGGAAGTAATCGATGCTGCGGGGGGAAACGGTGAGCTGGAGGAGAACGGAGTCCTCGTGCGCAGCGACGACGCGGGGGTACGCGAAAGATGAGTCCTCCTTGCTCGGTCCAAACGGCCAACGGAGGTAGAGGCGGGAGGTCGCCGGCGGCGCGTCGAACCGGAACGACACACTGATGACCGTGCCGGTGGAGGTGCGGGACGACGCCACGGTGGCCGCGTCGGCGTCGGCCTGGTCCTCGCGGTGGCCGAGCCGATCGAGCAGCACCCAGCGAGGGCGGGGCACGACGGCCCTGAGATTATCCAAGGTTTTGTTGGGTTGGGCCTCCATGGCTGCCTTGGCTTTTTTCCGATCGCAATTTGCCCCCTTTTTCTTTTCGTGAGCTCATCACAAGGTTCCATTATAATTACACCTGGACTCTTAGGCTGAATTGGGCCCGGACTCTACCTCTGATTTGTACTCTGGTTCAAAACTACTCTGCCTTTTATGGTTGAGCAAGCCGACTTATAAGTTATATATATATAAAAAAAACAAGCCGACTTACGAAGTGCTCCTTCACATTAACCGACTTGACGAAATGTACTTGTTGTTTATGATGATGCAGCCTTAATACCTCAGTCCAGATTGCGTGCATGCATGTTTTCAGCATGTGGTCTGCAATTTGATGTCCCTTCAATCAATCAATCAATCAAGTAAACCAAAACAAACTTTCTTCAGAAATATATCAGACATCTAACCGTACCGCCTTAACGCGGTGACCCAGAAGACCAGAACACGTGCGTGTTTTCGACTTGCGGTCAAGGGAACACTTCAAGGAATTACACTTAAAAAAAAAAGTAAAGCGTGCCCTTGTTTTATTGCAACAGTCAAAGCTGGAATATTTGCATCATTAATCTCGTTTGATCTTTTCTTGCAAAAAAGGTTCATGTATCTATTAAAATTATCATCAAGGTCTCGTCTCAAATCAAACATAATAAAAATTACGTCGAGGTCTCATCTTGATTGATTTAGAAACCTTGTTCAAATGATTTTGTGTCGGATACTTGGTTAAAACGAGTTTTTCGTCATGATTGTGTGCTAAAGCTTATAAACTATCCAAGGTGTCATTTCACAAAAGAAAAAAAATTATCCATGGTGTCACTGGTACAAAATAAACATATTATTCCGAAACTGAGTTTTGATAAAAGGAAAAGGTAGTGCGACCTCTAGGTGCATCTACGGTATACACTTCTGTCCAAACTGACAGAGTACAATTACAACCAACTGTGGACTCCTTTTTCTTGAACCCTTGGCAAGTAAATTCTTTTTCTCAAGAAACCCAGCCTTTCTTCAAGCATTCCATGACGCCGACCGCCTCATTGTCGGCTTCACAGGCCGGTCCTCCTCCATGGAGATCATCATGAGCGTTGATGGGTCCTCAAGCATCATCCTCGCGACTAGGTAGCCAGCGATGGACCATGTCTGAAACTTCCTGGCCTGCTTGCCGACGAACTTCCCCAGCTTGCCGTCGTAGTACTCGGGCCAGCCGTCCTTGAGGAGCCTTGCCTCGGAGAGCTCGATGGCACGCTTCGCCATTTGTGGCCGCCCAGTCTTGATGCAGGCTGCTGTCAGCAGCCATAGAAGAACTGCAGATGAAACATGTGAGAATGTTAGAATACATAGGATTTCCAGGCATCCAAAGAGATCAGAACTTTCCCCAAGCAATCAGAAGTAGCAGATCAAATCAAGGGTCCCCAGAGATTCAAAATCATTTTTTTTCGAACAATATTATGCTACCGTTTGTAGCTGTAACATTACAGCTAAAAAGATGTTACAAACAGGACATGGTAAACTTCCGAATGAAGTTTATTCTAACCATTTATTACTGGTTTATAATAAAAAATAGTTTTACTTCAGATAATAACTGTTTTGCAAAAGAAGATTTGGCAGCAATGAATGCTCACTAAAATAATCCTAGACACTAGCATAGAGTAAATTACCTGGCCATGATCCTCCATTATGATAACTCCACCGGGTATTCTTGGGGTCGCAGCCAGTAATTATTCTCCATTCATGGTTCTCAAGTGCAGGATATACTATCTTCAGAGGCACCTCACCCACTAGCTCATCCCACCTCTCGTCGATCAGATCCATTATTGCCGATGACTGCTCCGGAGTAGCTAGAGATGATATAATGGCAATACAATTTCCAAGAGCAAACCACCTGAAGTCCATCATAGCAGGGCTGACGTTGCCAAGGAAGTAGCCCCCCTTACATGGCATGAAATCAAACACCCATTCAGGGATTGAATCCGGAATGACATTGAATTTGTTCACAGCGGTGTGGGAGTACTCTTCTGTTTTGTATCTATATATGTTATTTAGCTGTGGAAAATCAAGCCAGAAGTAATTTCTCATGTGGAAGGTTAATGCATGCAGTCGTTGCCCTATCTTCTCGATGAAGTCCTTCCCTTCACCATCCGGCTTAAGCAATTGGAGGGCACATCTTAATGCCATGTAGAAGAGAGCTTGGATCTCAATAGGATAACCATATATACCCTGAAAATATTTATTAAATTTAAAGCATTACAATCATGTAACAAGGATATTCAGCTCCAACTGAAATTGTAACTCGAGAGTCGAACAAAGAACAGGGAAACTTTAGGATTACATTTCAGAATAGAGATTGCCTCAAGCATTACTTTAACTCAAAAGTCAAACAAGCAGCACGAAAGACTTTAGGATTGTATTTCAGAATACAGATCATTTTCTCAAGTGTTATCTTTTCTTCTGCTAAAACTAATCATACTTCCTACTTAAAGGAAGATGTATCTTCCATGCCCTACCACACATAAATAAATTAACACATAGTATATTATCTTTATATGTGTCCCTCTTGGATAGTCTTGGTAAATTAATGGTCACATACCAAAATAATAAAAAAACCCAATATTTAAAATCTGTAACAAATTAATAATATGCAATACCAACAAGTCAAAGTGCGTTGCTATCTGTAGGTGTCCCTTTTATTAAAGTTTACTGTTAAGAAAAAATATTTCTTTTTAGCTGTACATGAAAACACAGAACCAGTCCTGTTCCTGTTGCCACCTCAATTAAATTGTGCCCTTTTAAGTATATAGTTCTGAATTTAAAGCAAATAAAGGTGAAATGCATGTACCATTCGACGGTCAATCATTGAGCAACCATCAGTGCAGAGCAGAGTTGGGAAAGTATCGAATCCCTCAGATAAGCAAAGACTCAGTATAAGCCGCATGCACTTCTGACAATCAGGTGATTCTGACAAACTAGCATCTCCAGTATACTTTGTATATGCCCGGAGGAGAATAATCCACCAAAATCCAGAGTCCACTGGTGCCACCCTGCCAATTGCGCTCTCACCAAAATCTGCAACTAATGTTTCAGTGTTCCTGTTTACATTCCGGTCCACCTTGAAACTTGCAGGCATTGCTCCTGCTCCAAGCTTGAAGCGGTCTACCATTTTTTCTGAGCTTTGCAAGTGGAGAGTTCTCAAGAGGAAGTTCTTCACTATTTCAGGCTCGTTGTTCATTAGGAAAGCCAATGCACTAGGAACAAAATCCCGCACAAAAACCTGCCAATGTAAGGATAAAATTAACAACAGTACAACATCAGATATTAATCATTTTATAAAAACTGCACAAGAACGATTAATGTGAGGCAAGCAGAGTACCCGAAGCCATAGTGGATAGGAAAATTAAATTACGATGGGAAATTGCGTCAATTGTTTTCAGATAATACAGGACACAAGTGAACACTTTGTATATCATCAGTTTATAATTGAGAGTATCCTCAACAGGCCATATAATAAATGTAGTGTCTCATTGTTACTCCCTCCATTTTTAAACTTGGTTAAGTTTGACCAACTCTAGAAAAACATGCGAGGGTCTACAACACCACATATACATAGTTCAAAAATATATTTTATAAAGAATATCATCAGAGTAATTTGGTGTTCCAGATGTTAATATATGTTCCCATATAGTTGGTCAGACTTAAATAAGTTTGACTTAGACAAACCTAGAACTAAAATTATTTTGGAACAGAGAGAGTACTAGGCAACTGGACAAATTTTACTACTAATTTAGATATGCCTAAATATCAGAACCCACAAAATAAAGGATAACCTGTTTTCAGATATGAGAGCGATGGATTTTACCTGATCATAATTGAGCACCTCCTCAGATGCATGATCTACCGCAGCAACGGTACCCACAGGTTGGCCACGAAAATGCACTACAGATTTCCTGAGTGCCTCCCATGCCTCATTCACAAGGGGGTGTGGTCCACTTGGCTCACCGAAGTGTGCGCCCGTTGAGAATGGTGACTCGAAACCGGTGCGGAATGCAGGCGAATTCGCCACACTATCAAAGCCGTCATTATGCCGATGTGAGAGGTCACTCCATGACTGTTCATCAAATGACCTCTTACGCTCCAGTGTGAACCTTGGCTTGTCAATTAGTAACCGTGAGAGATCAAGATTAATCTCTGCCTCTGAGGCAATGGAGACATGCGATGACACTCTCTTCATTATACCCTGCTTTGGTCAACTATTATTCGGATGAGCTCCTACAAGGAAAATAAAATATGAGTTGAGGTTCAAACACATGCCATTGTGAGGATGGTTAAGGTGCAGAGAGTTAGTCCATTGCAGTACAAAAGATGTTAAATTATCATAGAAAGGTGAAAGCCAGTTCACAAACGGATCTACAGCGCATAAACCCTTTCTTCTCATAGAAAAAAGTGGACTAATAATACTGGCAAAAATTACACAAAGCAACTAAACTAGAGTACTAGTCAAGCAATGTATACTATTGGCAGGAATCAGTGCTCCAACGATTAAGGGGATGCGTATCTATACATACTGGCCAGCGGAAATCAAGGATCGGTGCTACTAGTGCATAGAGAGGTACGCAGCAGCATAGTTATTATAAACTACGGAACGGCACCAACAGCCACAAGACTTCGATGAAATCAGAGCCTGCACAGGGCAGCGCTGACGCAACCAACCAACCAGGGCGACCGACAGAGCCAACCACAATGCCGGATCTGAATCTAGAGGGGCGAAGAGCTCATAACCTTCTTTCACTTTAGAAAATAAATGATGGCCCCGTCAGCTGGAAAGCTCAATAACATGTAAAAAATAAATTCTGTCACCGTCCCTCCATGGCAACGACAGGTGCGATTTGGAAAGCTCAGTAATTGCTGAGAAATACATCCCCCCTCGCATAAGTCATAATCCAGTATAGTATTTCCGTGACTAGGAAGGCTGTATCATTTCAGGAAAGTTGAACGGATTTTGCTCTACTACGGCGGAGAGCAGAGCGGAATCGACGCGGACAGCCAGCTCCAGCGACTCATCAGCTGTCTGCTCCAACGAGCCTCCAACGACGGCTCACTGCCGATTTCGTGCGGCATCTCTAAAACCGAAAGCCAGCCCACTGGGGCGGCGAGCCAGATCCAAGGCAGGACGGAAACGGCAGTCAACCACATCGATCAAACTCCTACCGAACCAGATCCGTGCACCAGAGCAGCACGGAACCGATCGCGGGGGCAGAGGCCAAGGAAGATCAGAGCCGGGGAATCGGCGAGAGAGAAGGACGCACCTTGCGGGGGGTCGTCGCCGCGCCGGACCGGGCAGGCGGCGGAGGAGGCGGCGGGGGAGTGGGGGTGTAGTGCGCGGGCGCGGGGAGGAGGCGGCATGTTGAGCCGGAGGCGGGTGTATTTATAGGGGCGCGCGCCAAATGGGCGTCTTCCTTCCTCGTTGCTGCCGGTGTTCGAAAATCTCCCCCTCGGCTGCGGCCGATCATACTCCTGCCTTGTTGCTTCGCCTTTTGTCTTCTCCTTCCTTTTAAAAAACCATTTCTGCGTTGCAAATGGAATGTTGTGTGTTTTCTTCTGGATTTGTTTCCGGGTGGTGACGCATGGCGCGCGTGGCGGGTGAAGAGGATTTTCGACGGGGTGAAAACATTAGGAATGTGATGCGTACATTTGGATATCCATGTGAGATGTGCATGCCAAAGGATGGGAATGTCGTGTGCTCGGACGCAAAGGATTGTTGATATGCTTACCAAAAATGAGTTGCCCTGTACGATGAGATGCAAGGAGACTAATATCCGTAATGCAACGGACCCCACGAAATCTCCTGGTACAGCACATGTTTTCAGATTTTGTTCATTCTCGCCATTTGGTTTTTAACGAAATTACGCGTGGGTTTTTTATTTTCATTTTCTTTCTTTTTTCTTTTTGATCTTTTTTTTATCTTATTCTACGTGGCGCGTAGCTACACTTGCATGCTCGCGCACATTACAAGCGTATGAACGTATGCAAATGCAATTGATTGTCCGCATTGGCTAGTTGTGTGGACGCAACCCACTTCACCTTATTGTTGCTGACAGACATCGTCGAGGCATGCAGCGCATCTGGTGGCGACGACTACTAGGTCGGTCATGGCACGCATGACAACCATCGGTGATATGACGATGTGAAATGGTGCCTTCACTCTGATGTTTTCTCCTTTGGCCGGTTAGTTCGGTGTTAGCAGATCGATACAATGGCGGGCGGTGACTATGGCGGCAGACATCAGGATGCATTATCTCCAAGTGAAAGCTCAGGATCTAGCCTTATGACTTGATCGAGCAGCGTCGACATCCGTGCATTGTTACCTTATTGAAGGTGTTGGTTTGAATACCTGCTTCGGGCTCACAACCCTTGGTCTGAGATCCGGTTGGACCAGTCAACATCGTCAAGTGAGCGGCATTCCCTTATTGAGGGCGTTGTCTTGGAGGTTTGCGCCATCTATTTATTACGATGAATAGTAGGGTAGAAAAGCCACTATAGTTTTCCTAAATAAAACTTTAATAGTACAAAGGGATTACAAGGCTTGAGATAAGTCGGAGAAAGAGGGGGCGAGGAAAACAGGAAAAAAAGAAACAAGAAAAAGGAAAGTATGAAAACTAAAATTGCACGAGAGATTCCAGCCAAGAAGAGTAGGCAGCAACATATTTCCTCTTGATCCTATCTCTCAACAAGTTTAGCTCAGGAAAAAAAATATGTATCCTTCCACCTCTGAAATGATGGGACAATCTGCCGGATTTTTTTTACTGTTTCTTATGATCCATATAGCCCAAGCTGCAAGGATAATTATGTCCATAGAGAAAGGTAATCTCAATTTGGTTTTAATGTCCTCAAAAGCTTCAAACACAAAGAGATTACCAATTCTGGGGGGCAAAAAAACAAGTTCTCTTAGCAAAAGGGCATTTTTTTTTCTTAATGCTGGCACTTGAGAGTTGTACAGTTGTAAGTGCCAATTATGAAGGACTTTCTTCTCTAAAGGTTTCTTGTGTTAATTCTACCATATATCATCCCAAACAATACTTTATGCTTAGGCTGGCAGGAGTTGTTCCAAATTCACTGAAAATGTGAAGGGATAATTTTAGTCCCTATCATAACTTTATAGCCTTTGGAGGTAGAAAACAACTCATCGCCCCAAATGTTGCTCCATGTATCAGCATTATCTCTAAATTCATATTGTCTCAAAGTGATACAGATATCTTCCATTTGTAAAAAATCATCATGTGCCTCAACTGATAAAGGTAAATGAAAGAGATCTTCCATGCATTCACATTTGATTAGTTGCTCCGCATTTATAGACCGGTTTCTTGCAAAGGAGAAAAGGTGTGGAAACAGCAAGTGTAGGTAGTTACTGTGCAAAGGTCTGCCCAGAATACTGCACTTTTACCATCTCCCAAATTACACCTTGTCATTGATTTGTACTGTTTAAGTAATCCCAGGTTAGTCTTTCACCAAAAGGATCCAACCATCTAGGCCCTAGGGGCCTCGTCATTATTATAGTATGACTCCCAGATGAGGTTTACCCAAGGAATAATTTGCATGTTAAATAATTTATGGAGGTTCTTGAGAAGGAGGGATCTATTCGGGATGTTGATGTTCAAAATACCAAGCTCACCTTGGCTCTTAGGCCTACAAGCTTTGGTCCAAGCAACTAAGGTAGGGGAGTGGTCTTCCATGTCTGGCCCTCTCCAAAGGTAGTGTCTCGGGTACTTGACAACTTATTTCTTGATGGTTTCAACCTTTCAGGCAAGTTCAGATAACTCACTAAAAAATTGTTAGAGAAGAAAGGACATATTTCACCATCAAAAGCCTCCCTGCATAGGCTATGAAAGTGACAATTCCAGCTAGTCTCTTTGAAACTCTGTTAGCTATGGGCAAGCCCTGATCAATAATAGGTTTGATCAAACCAAGAGGTAGGCTAAGGTATGTGATAGGGAAGTATCAGCGTCTGCAATTTAGGCCCAGTTCTCTTGCCAGAATCTAGGGATTCTCCCAAATCCGACCCCTGCCCAGCTTCTCCCAGAATCTTTGAGCCCCATTTGTTTTACAATCCTATCTAGTTAGGGTCTAGTTAGATAGGATTGTGAAACAAATGGGGCTCAAAGATTCTGGGAGAAGCTGGGTAGGGGTTGGATTCTGGGAGAATCCCCAGATTCTGGCAAAAGAACTGGGCCTTATTGTGTTTGTAAATAGTTCCACCATTTTCTCAGTAATATTAACTAGAATAGGATTGGACTTATGGTAATTGACTTTTAAGGCATTTGTTGATGCAAATGTATTAAAAAGTCCTTTGAAACATATTGATTTCTTAATATTAGCTTGCATCGCCACTACTGCTTCATTCGCATACTGTAGGATGGGGAAATCAGGGCAGGAACTAACTTTCAGGGGTGGTTTAAGAAGTCCTTGTGTTATTTCTTTGTTGAGAATAGACTAAAGGAGAATATCACCAAGGAAAAATAATAAAGGTGACACTGGGTCTCCGTGCCTCACCCCTCTCTTACAATAAAACTTTCCCCTAGGAACCCTATTAAACAAGATAGAAGATGAAGTAGAAAGTGAACAAGGATTGCATCCAGGAAATCCACCTATCACCAAAACTTTGGCTTTGAGAATGCCATTAATGGCTCTATGTTTAATGATATCAAAAGCTTTCTCAATGTCCAACTTTAGAGCCAACACTTTTATGGCATTGATGTGAATATTCATAAGTCCATCATAGGCAATCCTAGATAAGCCTACCTGTGAGAAACCCATACTAGTTAATCTAAATTAATTGAAGAATCACCTGTGACAGTCTATTTCCCAGGAGTTTGGTGATAATCCTAAAAGTGCAGTTATGAAGTGAAATTGGCTAGAAGTCATTGGGAGTGGTTGGGACATCAATCTTTGGAATTAAATTAATGAAAGAAGTGTAGATGCTCCCAAGAGAAATGTTCCCTTCATAAAAATCATGTATCACTCTTATTATATCAGTCCCAATAATATACCAAAAAGATTTAAATAATTCATTGTCAAACCCATCTGGCCATGGAGATTTATCTATGGGAAGCTCAACAATAAATTTATTAATCTCATCACGACTAAAAGGTTTCTCAAGCTCTTCAAAATTCTTGGGGTCATGATGTTGAGTAAACAAGCTAGGAAGGTTATAATATATCTCATTTTTGTCAGATTACACCATTCTGTTCCTGAAGGCATCCCAAAGAATTGCAGCCTTGCCAGCATGATCATAAATCTTAGCCTGATCAACATTTTGCAACATTGCAATTTAATTGTGTCTGTGGTTGATAGAAGCGTTCGTATGGGAAAACTTTGTGTTTTCATACCCAAACTTAACACCTTTTATTTTTCCTCTCTGCTTCCAAGCGATTCTCTAATTATTGAGTAGGAGCAAAAGGTGATCTTTCAAAATACTTTTGCGGTTCCATTCAAAAGTAGTGAGAGCGCGTAATTTCTCAATAAAGTCCCATAAGTAGATATAGTCATTGACTTCAACAAATTTTTACTTTCAAGAAAGATAAACCTTTAGCCCAAAGTTTGAAACATCTTATTAAATTCTTGAATTTAGAATTTATTCTCTTGGCGGAGCCTTGAAATCCAACAGGCATTGACCTCAAAATGGCTTTAGGAATGCAGGTTCCAATTATTATCATGCAATCAAGTGATTAGAGATTGTTGGCCAAAGGGAGAGTTACAGTGTTAGGGAAGGTGGTCATCCAGGAGGCAGAGGTAAATAATCGGTCCAACTTTTCTAGAAGTGGATTAGCATACATATTACTCCAGCTAAACTACCTTCCTTTCATGTGTAACTCAACAAGTCCCAAATTGCTTATAGCTTCATTGAATAGCAGCATACCATTAACATCACCTCTACGCCTATGTATGTCATTAGGGGACCTAAAAAAGTTAAAGTCACCTATGATAGCCCAATCTACCTCGATAGGCATTTGTATGTAACTGAACCAGTCCATGAATTCCATTTCACCTTCTGGAGTAGAAGGCCCATAAATCCAGTCATGATCCAAGTTTGATTTGAAATGGAACTAGTGAATTTCATAGAGAGGGGAAAAGCATTTCAGAAGATAACCCCCCCCCCCCCCCCTCAAATAAAGAATCAATTCATGCCATCAGTAAACCTCCTAAGGCTCCCACGGAAGGAAGAAAAGCGAACTTGTTAAATCTATTTGGGTAAAAGTTTTTGATATAGACCAAATCAAAATTATCTCTTTTGGTCTCTTGTAAGCAAACAATAGCAGATGCACTTTCCTTAGTTTGAAATCTCAAAGCATCCCATTTTCTGATGCATTAAGCCCTCTAATATTCCATGTTCTATTGTTATTCATGATAGAAACATAATATCGTTCCAATCAAGGACCACCCCTTGACACACAATAAATTGACAATAATAATTATTAGGAGCTTTCATTTGGAAAGTCATCATAACACAGATCCCAGTGTCACATAAAAAGACCAACAGTGCATGATATAGGTTGCACCATTTATCTGCTAATATGTTGTCGTAGGTTTGGCGGGTCGATTTGTGGATGTTGTTGTGAGACATGTCCTATGTGGATGGCCTCATGTTTCCCCCCTCTTTGCAAGTCAACATATTTAGCGTTTCAATAATTAATAGTAGTACATTTTTGAGTGCACCACTCGATGCAGATACTGATGGTCTTCCCTTCTTTTTTTTAAAAAAAAGAGCAATTATTATCTTGAATTTAACCTCTTCTCGTTGCCCCTTCTTTCATTTCAGTATGTTAGTACACTATTTGGTATGACGCAAGCTTACACGCGCAAGATTGCCAGTGAAGCATTATGGTTTCTACTCGCAAAAAGAAACATTATGGCTTCTGTTCTTGAGACTAATATTTTTATGGTAACGAGTTTTTTAAAGTGTACTATAAACATTATGGTTTCAAGCTAGCCCATAATATAAACTTGAAAAACGTTCTTATATTATGGACGGAGTGAGTATCAATATGTTTCTTCCAATTCCGGAGTAATTATTATGTTCCCCGCATTTTTTTATTGCGTGACCAAAACTGTATGGGGTACTACGTCCAAAAGTGATGGCCGCCTGAAATTTCCTCGATTTTCCAGATGATACTTGGCCATTTTTTAAGATCCACATGAAACTCGCCTAATTGTATTTATTTACAGCCAATTAGTAGATTAAAGGCCCTGCCGGTGGAGGGCGGCGGCTAGTCTGCTACCACCAAGAAGTCCGACGTGGCAAAGCAGCGTGGCTGATGACTGCAGTATCGCATCATTCACACTTCAGAAATAAAAAAGGAGGCAAAGTGTAGGCCAGATGGCTGCTACCTGATTTGACCAAGACAAAATCCGACGAGTCGAAAGAGGATAGGCTTGCCACCGGCCGGGCGGCAGGCCCGGTTTAGCTATCACGGTATTAATTTTGTTTAGCATAAAGAACCAGGCACTTAGTAGCTTGAGTCCTCTATAGTTGGTAGACGTGGTTATATCTCCAGCTCAGCACGGCTCGAAATGGCAATGTTTGACCTCATGCTTATCTGTATTAAAAATAAAAGACCTCATGCTTATGTTACCAAATGTTTTTTTTTACGGAATACGATACAGGCATAGACGCTCACACACACATTTATATAAACGCATGCATGCACACACATCTTACCTCTAGGAGCACATAGAAAGACTAGAATGACAAATCTTAAGATTGATGAGATCACCATGCATCATTTTTAAGTTATATTATACTCCCTCCGTCTCATAATATAAGAATGTTTTTCAAGCTAACATAGCTTGAAAAACGTT
Source organism: Triticum aestivum (assembly GCF_018294505.1). NCBI lineage: Eukaryota > Viridiplantae > Streptophyta > Magnoliopsida > Poales > Poaceae > Triticum > Triticum aestivum. The sequence continues at coordinate 98,858,163 of NC_057804.1, forward strand.
TTTATATTATGAGACGGAGGGAGTACATGCCTTCTCCGTCTTGTCGGAAAAGATAATGAACAAATCCTAAGGCGAAATGACCAGAAACTCATGGCCACCTTTTCACTGATCTTTCTATCTGCACTATATATAGTCAAATAATGAGAATCCGATTCAATTATCAACCGGTCTTATCAAAGGTAGGATGTATGGATTAGAGACATCGCTTATGATTTCACAAAATCTGTACAAATTTTTCCGTTCTAAATTGAGTGGGTTTCCAAAAAGACAATGTTCAACATGTTCTATTCAATACTGGTAGGACTAGTCCAACACAAGGCGCCACTTGTGATTCTATGATCTGATATGGTCAGGTGATAATGTGTATGAACATGTGCTTATGTTGTACTCGTTGTTACTATTTTTTTAATTAAAATCAATATTGTGTCAATTTTTTGCCTCGTACAAGGTACATCACATTATAACAGTAAGTGCAAGACAACATGGTATAACAACCGCAAATTGAGTTAATCATTATATGTTTAATTGTGAACCAACAAGTACTTGGATGGTTGTACCCCCTGTAGTGAGCTCATCAATCATAAAATCTACCGGCTCAGTTTCTCGAAGATACTCGTAGGGATAGATGGTGCGTGCATCTACTGATAGGGGTGAGTGTATGTGCGTGTGTGTGTATTGTCTTATAATTTTTTTATTATATGTTATATTCGATTAGTATCTGGTGTATATATTGAGTAAGGCATGCCGGTTTTAGGATGACATAGGGCCTCATGGTGAAGAACATACAAAGCTGAAATCAATTATTGTTGTTTGGTTTTTGGCCAGGTTCCCTCATAAACCAGGTCAACTTGTTAAGGTTTTCGATCCAGTTTTTCTTATAAAGTGGATCTCTCTCTGGCATATTGGCCACTTTGAGTAATATATTCAGATGGGGAGACTCCCCCCCCCCCCCCCGCCCCCGCGGTAATTCTTAAAAAGAAATAGTTGTTTTGATTACTTTATGTCTCTTAAACTAAACCTACACTAGGAGCCAACCTTAAATAGAACATCATATAGAAAAAAGGCAACTTTGGAATAACCCCATAGCAACACTCGTTGAGGCAAAATCCTAACATGGAGACATAATTAGGAAGGAGGGTGAAAAGAGAGATATATTTTATCTTAATCTAGATACAACTTCTCTTTTAGTGCATATGTGTTTAAATGGGATGCTAAGTGCATGAAAGGGCTAAACGATCAAATTCCTCAATGCAAAGATGCTTAGCTTCTTGTAGCTAAGCTTCTTTTATTTAGTTGTTTAGCATCCAGGCTCTTTGTATAGTTGTTTTGCATAGATCCACATACATGTTTCTTCTCGGGATCATCAAAATGCTCTCGCTCCTCCTTAATTAGTTTGTCGCGGCATTTTTAGCATTTGTACAAGGTGGAGCGCTAGGAAGGGCCTTTTGTGAGTCTCTAGGTAAATTGCACCATTTTGTCTCAAGAATGTACTAAATGACTTGAGAGTATAACCTAATATAAAAGAAATTGTATGAGTTGTGTCCAAACGCACATTTTTGATGTGTAAGGTGCAACTTAAGATGTAATGATATTTTTTTTGAAAAAAAGTCCATACTAGTAGTATAAATGTCACTAAATTGTTTGATAAAAATCCCCGGGACCAACCATCTTCATCCTCTCGAATGAGGGGATGGTGCGCGACCGCATGCTTCTCCAAAGGTGAAGCCAACCTGTCAATGTTTAGTTGCAGATGAAAAGTCATTAAGACCATAGCCTGCTGGGCCAGTGCCCTGAGGAAGAAGTCGCCACTATAGAAAGAGCCACAAATCCAAGTGCCAAACCTCCATTATTTTGCATCGACCTCACGATGGCACCGAAGGCCACATTGACATGTTGAGGCCGGAGGACCAAGCTAGAAAGGGCCATCATCGCCGCGCCAGCAAAACCCGCAGATAACCAGTAGAAAAATACATGACTAAGCTACAGACGACAAAGATGGGGTGCCTCAAGGAGACCTTATTCGCCAAACGACAGTGCCGCCAACATCAAAGATGTGTTGTCAGGGATACTTTATTGCATGCACTAGCACAACTACTGAATGGGTGAAAGCGACGAACTACGAAAATCTACATAAAGCCCCCAAACAAGAAAAGATACAACTCAATCCAATAGATCGACACCTTTCAAACTTTCACCGGCAACACCAACTATATCAAAGATCCTATATGGCAGGGAAATATTCAGCTGATATTACATCATTGTACATACTTGGAGACGAATAAGCGTTAAGAGTGTTCCTGGCTTTAAAAAAGAAGAACAACTTTCTTTTGCGAAAATAATTTGAATTTGTTATAAAAGTTCACAGAAAGAACAAAGCACTCCAAACATAAAAAAATACATCGAGGTTCCTAGACCAACAAACGACCACTACTGCCGCAGAACAAACAGTTGGGGCGCTGCTGTCGTCACTCAATAATCAGAGCCAACTTTCACCTTGTCAATGACAACAGCGAAGTGTTCATGCATGTACCCCTAAGAACAATCATCCTAGAGTTGCAGTTGTCGCTATTGAACACTTGAATAGATTGAAGCATCTAACACCAGATCTCGTCATTGCACACGCATGTCAAGAAACTCTTGCCTTGCCGCCCCAAGGAGACGACATGAATCTACACCGAAGCACGAAACTCAGTTGACTACGTCCTGACGGATGAACTCAAGGAGGATTAGAGCCCGGAAGACAAATTCAAAAAAGAAGCGGCGCGCTTGTGTGGAGTAAAAAACCATAACCTAAACTACTAGCCAAAGCAGAGGCACCAGGATTTCCCTCCCCACCACCGGCTGGAGCGATAGGCAGCGGGGAGGCAAATCCACGCAAGCTCACCGACAAAGCTTGGAGAGAGAGTTTGCCCTAACCGCCGAGAGAAGGGGGACGAAACACTTCATGGGTAACCACGAACAAAAAAAATAGAACAATTTGTATGCATTTCTATTTGGAGTAGCATTTTGTTCTAGTTTTTTCCCCCTATTTCAAACTTTGTGCTACATTGAAAAAACAATCTAGAAAATGCTACATTGACAAATGGCCAATTTCGGTGCAACGAACGCTCCTTCATTGTCTGCTGGCGGTTTGTCAGAGGTGCCAGTGTGTCGCTCTTAAGCACCACGTGGTATGTTAATTACCAAATGTACCCCACTTGATCCAGACTACTAAGCTGTGCTTTAGGTGAGTCCACACTTTGGGAGAAAAGGGACCGATTTGATCCTGTGGAACACGTTTCTCATTTTCAAGTTGCAAATGGCGGAAAAATAAAAAGCGCAGAATGTCAAGTTGTATTCAGTCTTTGGGGACACGGAGGCCCCAACTTCATCAAAGAATATAGGGCATGGGAGACAGAAGAAGAACAATCTTGGTCGATTGTTGGACCCAAGAAATCAAAACCTACCTATGCTCATATGGTCAAGCATGGTCTATCAGGTGCAAACCTCACTGCCCTCGATCGTCGGTCCAAAGCTCAGAACAAGAGACCTCTGGTTAACTCGTCGGCTCTCAAGGATTTTGGTGTTACTAACACTGAGCAGGCGAGATATGCAGCTATCCCGACGCAATATGATCATAAGCCTGTTTTCTTACACAGGTTATCGGACAATGAGATCAATGATCTAAAGGGACTTCTGTTAAAGAAACTGGATTTTCACTCCATTCAAGAGTTCTTTAGACTGAAATACAGGCGCTCTGCTTTGGACAAATTTGGCTTCGAGGAACAGCAAGACCTCAAATTCCTAATTGATGCGCATCTATCCCCGTCTCGTATTTCTGAACTCTTGACTCTGAAGAATAATGTTTCAGTTTTACCGGCAACGTCGGTCTTTGAGCGCCTCAATAACAAAGTTTACACGAATAGTGATCTGGCAAAGACTGAAACCACTGTCACTGGCATAAATAGTAATGCAGAGTGCAGGAATGTCGCGCACTTCAATACTGCTGATACTTCCACAGGGGCAGCTAAGGTGGAAGAGAACAAGGGGAGAACTTCAGTTTTCTCCAGGATTGATTGGTCACAACAAGGAAAACAATCTGTATTTGATCGACTAGATTGGTCGTCTCAACACCAACATGAACATGGAGAAGCTGTTCAGCATACAACTTCACGACCAAGGTGCCCACGCTGCCTATTGTTTGGTCACTACCGTAACACATGCTCTAATAAAATTCGTTGCCACAAGTGTCTGCGGCCTGGCCATATTAGTGCAGATTGTGATTTCTTCGCTGGTGTCTTTGGAAAGCAATCCTCCTACAATCAACCAAAAACATCTGCCAAATGGATACCAAAAGTGACTCAAGCCTTTGCACAAGGAAAGGTCCAACCACGGCATATTATCGATCTTAATCGATTGCCTGAATCCGAGGATTCCCCAGAGAAGGCAACTATCGATCTTAAACGATTGCCTGAATCACAAATTAATGGCATCATGTCCCATACCAATCGGACGCACGACACCATGCCCGTTTCATCGTATCCTTTTAATTTACCTGCCAAGGTGGTGACTGATGGACTAGCTCATAAAAAGGAGAGTATCATTTTTACGGCCTTGGCGCAGCAACAAATCCCAACAGCCGGTTCGCCTTCTTGCTCGCTTCACCTTGGGACGAACAGGGAACCCTTCCACCCATTACAACCTGTGAACCCGCTCATGGCGGCATTCCCGCTTGACCCAGAGCCTTTCCTCCCGGGACGCTACCATGTGCTCGAAGTGGAGGGAAGGCCGGCCATCTGCAGGTACCACGTCAGCTCGACGGTGCCGGCAAAGCATGAGGATGTCGCAATTGCCACGATCACACCAGCCCCACATGCCCAAGTTCTCTTCAGTCAGGTCAGGCAGTTCCTACGTTCTTTCATTGAGGGTCATCTGCACTTTTCTCTGGAAATGATTCAAAAGTGCCCTTTGGGAGATGCATATGTGCAAGTAGATTCTGTAGCGGACAGAGATTGGTTAGTCAACCGCAGTCCGCATAACTTTCAGAATCACCAGATCAATTTTGTAAAGCACAATGAAGGTATTAACCACAGAAATTTTCAGTACAATCAGGTTTGTTGGTTAGCACTGCTTGCTTTTCCTGTCGATCTGTGGGACTTACAGCACATTAGAGGAGCGGTAGAAGATTTTGCTCATGTTGATATGTGGGACAAGATGGCAAGTGACTATTCTAGAGTGGTTATTAAGGTTCTAGTTGCTGATGTGGCTCTAATCCCTCACAGTTGCATTGTGTCTGCTGGCAATAAACATGCAGGGGAATCTTGGACAGTTCCAATAGTCATTCTGGAGCATCATTTGTTGGGTGGCCTACCTCCTTATGAAGATGACATTCCACCCAATGGTGGGAATTTGCATCCCCTCCCAGTCGTTCAGCCAGGACCTGTGCCACCTCCTGGCTTGGACATCTGGCCTGATTGGGAAGAACAGATTCATCAGCAACCTTTTCACCAGGAGGACCTCAATGACCATGTCCAGGTTCCTATACCCCATGCGAATCAGTTCGGACAGAACTTTAATCATATCTTTGCGGCTCCTGGACTCAATCTGATGGCTGATCAGGAGGATTTCGCTAATCACCATCAACTGAATGCAGAAGATTTTGCTGAGCTGCAGGAACCGATGAATCCTATCATTCAGAATCAGCCTCTCACCAATGATCAGGATGACTCTGCTAACAATGGTGGTCCTCTAAATCTGAACATGGAGGTTAATGTTATGCATGATCTTGATCAGCAGGAAATTGTTGGGCCCATCCAGCAGCCTAATGGCCAGTTTTTCCAGCAAATTCAGCTTGGTATGGTGTTAATCCAGCCACAGGTCGATTGCAATGCTCTACCGGTTTCAATTCCTTCCGCTCTTCATCCTGTGTCAGGGCATGGGCACAGTGATAAGGACAGTAATGGAGGCCAGATTCAATCTTTGGACGTTGCTAGTCCTGTGGTCGAGCAAGAAAATTTGGGAGATTATAGTCCTGAGCACACAGGTACTAAGCATTCTACAAGCCGTACTTCTGATATATGTGTGCTCATCTCCCAGGAAGGTGATAGAGCATGGAAGGAATTTTTCTGTCCTTCGGCAGAGTCTGAAGCAGCTATTGTTGTTCCTGCATCTTGGGTGGATTTTTTATCTCCAAATTGCTCACTCCTGCTGATTTCGAATGGGCTAAATCCCTTTTGCAGTCCAACCTCTGGAAGATCATGCTTGAAGGTTATCAGGAGGGCTCTTATAAGGAATTTGTTATACCCAGAGACTGCCCTGGCAAGATCCCCCCAACATGTTACCTCTCTGCTGCCAGTCAAGCTATAACCAAGGGGTTCTCTACACCACAGGCCTGCTGCAATGCTCCCTTGGCCATCCTTGACGCTCACAGCACCTCAGCTATTCATAGGAAAAGAAAAGGTAAAACCCCCATGGTTATTACGGAAGTGAGAAGGAGTGCAAGGTTGAAGCACATCCAGAAGGGCTATAAGGGTAAAACCTGCTTTGACAAAAACTGTCTTGTTTGCTCTGCCATAGCACCGCCAATCAACAAGAAAGTGGTTCGGAACCTGTATGACAAATTTAGTGTGCCTGATGTGCAGCCACTAAGCCCAAGGGAGAACAAGAAAAACACCAAGAAGAATGATGCAGAAAGCAAGAACAAGAAGCCCAAGAAGAAGTAATAATATTTTGGATAGGGTCCCATTGGAGCAGAACTTTAGCTCCCTGATGCTTTCCCTTTTGCACTATTATGTCGTCCAGTTTGTTTTAAATTTCTTAGTGAGCCATGGTGCTTGGAACTCTTGTTTAAATAATACTATTGTTGCTACTCATCCTTATGGGCCTCTTCTTGGATCATGGCGCAGTCTATGGTCTGAAACTTTTATTTCTGGGCATACAAGTTGGCCTGGTCCTATCCAGGCCCGATATCTTTTGGCAGTCTCTCGCCAGTTCACCCGGACCAATATAGATTCTCAATTCCTATGGTGCCAAAGCTTAAACTGGTACCATCTAGGTTACCGGGCTTACTTGCGGGAAAAAATTGAGGAGTGTCTGGCATCTTGGATTGCCAGTGCCGGTAACAAAATATTTTGCACTCAGAATGTCAAGACAACACTGGAAAGTTTTAAACTGGAATATCCGGGGACTTAACTCTCCTGATAAGTGGCTGCATATCAGGAACAAAATAGAGGAAAGTGGATGCTCTATCATATGTTTTCAGGAAACTAAGAAAGAGGCAATTGACATTGATTTTATTAAAAAGTTCTGCCCTGCTAGATTTGATGCTTTTGCATACACACCTTCTGTCGGCAGATCTGGTGGTATTCTGACCATTTGGTGCTCATCTATCTTTAAAGGTGAACTGCTATTACAAAATAATTTTGCTGTCTCTGTGGTTTTGCAATCCACCAAGTGTGGAAGTTGTTGGACACTCACAAATATTTATGCTCCTTGTCAACCTAATAAGAAAGTGGAGTTTTTAACTTGGCTAGAGAGCACTCAAATACCAGACAATGCAGACTGGTTATTGGTTGGGGATTTTAACCTCATTAGAAGCTTCCAGGATCGGAGTAAACCGGGAGGAAATATTCAGGAAATGCTTCAGTTTAATGCAGTTATCAGTCAGCTAGGTCTTATTGATATCCCTTTGAAAGGCAGGGCCTACACCTGGAGTAACATGCAAGATGACCCATTATTGGAACGAATAGACTGGTTTTTCACCTCCCCTGCTTGGACACTGTCATATCCTAACACCTTGGCTACTCCACTTGCTATGACCACATCTGATCATGTTCCATGTGTCATACAGATTGAAAATTCTATGCCTAAAAGTAAGATTTTCAGATTTGAGAATTGGTGGATGGAGCATGACAGTTTTTTACCTTTGGTAGAATCAGTTTGGAAAAACAGTATTCACTATGCCGATGCAGCAAAAAGAATCAATGCAAAAATGAAAATCTTAAGGAAGGAGCTGAAAAAGTGGGCAAAAACTCTGTCAAATATTAAGGAAGAGATCATCAATTCCAATGCTCTAATTGCACTTTTGGATGGTATTGAAAATTTCAGGAGCCTCACTACCATGGAAGTTGACTTAAGGGAAAATTTCAAACGGCATTTAGACACTCTGTTGAAACAACAAAAAGCATACTGGCAGCAAAGGGGCAGAGTTAAATGGGTCACTCTTGGTAGTGAAAATTCGCAATTTTTTCACGCCATGGCTACAATACAACACAGGAACAATTCCATTACTAGCCTGATTACACATGATGGTGTGGAAGTTTTTGACCATGATGGCAAATCAAAGCTCTTGCATGAAGCTTTCAAGGAAAGGCTTGGTCAATCTGAAAATTTTGACATCCCCGATCATCTACTTCACTTACTTCCCACTCATCATGATCTCTCATTTCTTGAGGTCCCATTTACCAAAGACGAAATTGATGCGGTTATCAAAGACCTAGCAACAAATAAGGCACCTGGGCCTGATGGGTTTAATACTGATTTCATCCGAAAATGTTGGCCTATTTTACAACAAGACTTCTATGATCTATGTGCACAATTTCAGCAAGGGAACCTCTGTTTGCAGAGTATCAATAGCTCCTTCATCACTCTTATCCCTAAAAAGGCAGGTGCAAATACTGTGAATGACTACAGGCCTATTTCCCTTTTAAGCTGCACTATCAAGCTTATTACCAAACTCCTGGCTAACAGACTTCAATCAGTTATACTAGAGCTAGTCCATGTCAATCAATATGGGTTTTTAAAATCCAGAACCATACAAGACTGCATAGGATGGGCTTATGAGTATTTGTTCCAATGCCACAAAAGTAAGCAACCAACGGTGGTATTTAAATTAGACTTTGAAAAAGCTTTTGATAAGATGGAACATGGCATGATCTTAGCAATACTGAAGCAGAAGGGTTTTGGAACAAAATGGTGTTCCTGGATTAAACAGATTTTGGAGACAGCCACCTCATCTGTTCTTTTGAACGGGATCCCTGGGTCACAGTTTAAATGCAGAAGAGGTGTCAGACAAGGGGATCCGCTATCACCTCTTTTGTTTGTCCTAGCAGCTGATTTCTTGCAATCTATTCTGAACGATGCACAAAACAGAGGGGTCATTACACCTCCATTCAGCTCCACCTCTTGTCCTGACTTTCCCATACTTCAATATGCAGATGACACTTTGATTTTTATGCCTGCTTGTCCCGATCAACTTCAACAACTGCAAAGCCTAGTTCACCAATTTTCAAAGGCCTCAGGCCTCAAGGTTAATTATCAAAAATCCAGTTTGCTCCCCATCAATGTTTCTGAAGAAGTAGTACAGCATCTGTCTACTCTCCTGGGTTGTGCTATTGGAACCTTCCCCTTTATTTACTTAGGCACACCACTGGGCTTCACTAAGCCGAAAATGGAGTTCTTCATGTACATCATCGAGAGAATTCAAAAAAGACTGGCCATTTGCTCTCATACTTAAGCTATGATGGCAGACTGCTCATGGTTAATGCAGTTCTCTCATCCTTGCCCACCTTCCTCATGAGTTGTCTCCTTCTTTATAAAGGTATCATTGATCAAATAGACAAATATAGACGACATCTGTTCTGGAGAGGCAAAGATTTGGAAAAAAAGAACCCACCACTTGCGGCTTGGGAGATGATATGTAGACCAAAGGATGGACTTGGTATTCTTAATTTGCACACTCAGAACACCTTCTTGCTAATGAAGATGATACGCAAGTTCCTTAATCACTATGATATTCCCTGGGTTCATCTTATTTGGGAAGTATACTATCAACAAGGAATACTATCATCTGACATACCCCAATGTTCTTTCTGGTGGAGGGATTGTCTAAAATTATTGGCCACATACAAAGCACATGCTACCTGCATACCACAAGATGGCAAAACCATTGACTTCTAGCAAGAAGCCTGGGAGGAGATACCTAAATCTCAATTATGGCCACATTTATACTCTTTCTCTAACAGCAGCAGATCTCTGTTCATGAGATATTTCATACCGAGGATATGGCAGATCACTTTCACCTGCCACTCTCTGAAGAGGCTTATGCAGAATTTCTACAGTTAGAACAATACCTACAAGGCATGAATCTTAGTGCAGATCAAGACATTTGGCAATTCACACCTAGACAGGTAACATACAAGGTATCCACAGCCTATGCCACTTTGACCATTGCCCCAGAAATCATACCAGCAATCAAATGGCTATGGAAAACCTGTTGCCAACTTAAGCACAAGATTTTCTTTTGGTTATTGCTCAATGACAGGATTAACACCAGGGCCCTTTTGCAGAGAAAATGTTTCTTTTTGCAGGATTACACTTGTGTCATGTGCAACCTGCAAGCCCTGGAAACAAGGGATCACCTTTTCTTTCATTGTCAATTTGCACAATTATGCTGGAGCTACATTTGCACCAACTGGCAGCCAGCACATACAGGCATTCAGGAGGAAATTAGCAACCTAAAGCAACTGCTGAGTGTACCATATGCGATGGAGATCATCATCCTAACCTGCTGGGCAATCTGGACAACTAGGAATGATCACATATTCCAACACATTCAGCCAAGCATATACAGATGCAGAAAGAAGCTAAAAGAAGAACTCAAATGGATCATCTACAGAGTCAAGAGGAAGGAATACAGTGGATTTGAGGCTTGGATCAAATCCTTTAGATAACTTGCTATGTTGCTGTTGTATTTGTTGTTTACTATCTCTTCTTTCTTTCCTTAGTTTTGTTTGTATCTTTGATGTATAGTTTGTTTTCTTTTCTTCAGACCTTATTCTTTGTACTATATTTTTTAAAAAATCAATAAAAATACGCAGCAGAGTCCTGCTGTTTCCCTCAAAAAAAAGTGCTAACTTTTCTGAAGTGCTATAGACTACTTTATTATTTTGCGAGTGTGTGCTTTATAGTTTTGGCGTGACGTCGAATCCAAATCAGTCGTTCACTCGTCTTGGCAGCTGTACAAGTCTTCTATCGCCTTTGCTTAATTTAGGCGACACCCCATTTGTTAACGTCATCTAATATATCACCTATGCGTTGCACGTTAATAAATTCCAAATCCAATCTATCACGTCTTTGATATCACACTTTATCTCACTACATGACACATTTAGTAAGCAATCCAAATAATTAAAAAATCACATTATTTTTTAAAAATACCACATATTATCTCCACACAACTAAGGCTGCTCATAGTTGGGAGTATCATATACTAGTATCATGCATATGATACTAGTGTGTAATACTATCTTCATAGTGCATAGTATCATAGAGTAGTATTATATATTATCATATTTATTGACATGCATGACACAAAGTAGCATATCATTTAACATGATACAATATCTACCTATGTTATTCTAACCCTCTCTTTCTTCTTTAATTCTCTACCATATCAGCGTGTTTGTTATTCCCGAGTGCATGATACCGGCTAAGATACCATCACTATGGCCAACCTAAATGTGTTTCTTTTTTTAAGGATCAATAGTCGTTTATTCCATAGTAATGGTAGAGTTACAATCAAGAGGCAAGAGATCTTCAATACATGAGGTTCTCTGTCAAGCCGACTATTTCTTGCCAACCAATCCACAATCCTATTAGACCTTGCACAATGCAAGCCGCTTAAGGGGGGTGTTTAGAGAAATAAACCAGCTTTTCTTTAGGCGTCGCTTCTATAAAAATAAGCACCGGTGCTTTAAAAAACCTAAATTATTTTCTAAGCACCTATCATTGTACAAGGCCTACCTATATAATTTTTGTGGAATAAACTCTCTACTGTCCATAAGAGACTTAATTTCAGCTATTACATGATCGTACAACAAACGATCCAACCCTGATCCCGTGAGGCATGAGAGAGCAGTCGAAGAGTCAGACTATACCATCACCAGGAGCTCGGTATGCTGGTGAGCTAGAGTCATACCAATCATTAACGCATATGTATCTCCATCTCAAGAGCATCAGTGTAGTTAAACAAGAAACGATGTGCAGCGAAGATAACTGATTTGTCATGTCTCCTTAAAATCATTCTCACGGTTGACATTTTGTCAACCTCCATGAAAGAACCATCCACCTATAAAGCAATAGCACTGCTTGGTGGTCCAATCCTGATGAGTGGATGTTATGTATAGTTTTTAGAGTATATTTTAGTGCCAAAATCCTTCATATCATATTCATTTAGCACTTATTCATGTTACCAATGCATAGTTTCGGTCTTTACTCATTTTACCAAGTTTATTGCACAACTTTTATTTTTATTTAGTTTTTATTAGTTTTCCTTATTTTTTGGTCTTTTTAGATATGTTGCCATGTCCGTGGACTTGGTACATCAAGAGGGATCAAGTTGGGGTCACTAAAGAAGTTCCAGGCACCAGACTTGGGCATTTGGATGGTTAAACAAGTGATTTTTAGAAAGTGCTCAAAATCAATATCTAATACCACCATGGGACCGACATTGTTCATACGAATCCAACAAGCCCAAAAATGTTAAATTTTGTATTAGTATGAAGAAAATGCGATCGATTTACTAAAGGGCAACACAGAGAAAGACGACATTTGGGATGACCGTAGATGGTCATACCAGCTCCAGCCAAGTCCAAAAGTTGCCTTTCTGGATGAGATTCTTCATCGAATTTGTCTTGTTTGTTCCTACACAATCCTTGGCAGAGAAGGCATATTTTGGGAGAGGATTTGGCCCCCATAGAACCCTTGGACGAAGGAGGAGGAGCCACATCAACAGAGGAGACCCGAGAAGGCCTCCTATAAAAAGACCTCTAACCCTAGCCGCCGGGATCATCGATCCTCATTCCACCGCAACTTCAACCAATCGCCATTTGGCTCTCCCATCTCATCTAGAGGGAGGCCTCTCCCTCCATTGCCACCACCACGTGCTCGAAGCAAGAGGAGGAGAAGGAGGGGCGCCACCATCATCGGGCGTCGGTGCCCATCTCTATCTTTGTCCCCACACTTGTATTGTGAGATCGAACATGTTGATGACAACAATGAATCATTCCTCTTTGTGTGTATATTCATCTATGTTTGGGATTGATTCGGTTCTTGGTTGAGGTATGATCTAGTACGCAATATTTGTTTTTATGGCATCATCTAGTATTTACTCTCTTTTGTGCTGTACATAATGCTATGTTGGGAGACGTCCTTTCATATGATTTTGTGAGCACTTGCATGCACACAAATTAGACAGATGACCTTATGTGATCATTTGGTTCCGTGTGTATTATTGACATCCATGTGTGACCATGATGCGATGTTATGTCTAGTATGCCTAGGAGTGAGAGCCCGCGGATGCAAACCATAGGAGATCGTTTAATCATCTAAGGCTATTGCTTGTAATACATGTCACTGCCACTTAGTCGCCCCTCTAGTACTAGTGAGGCCGAAAACCTAGACACCACCTTTTGCTCTACTCAATCCTACAAGTTACAACCCCTTTTACTTTGCCCCCCCCCCCCCCCCCCCCCCCCCCCCCCCCGTTTATTATCGCCCGTTAGCAACCAATAGAATAAACTATTTCCAAACTACGTGGGTGCATTCGTAGTTGCATAGGTGAAAATGTAGTTGTGGGCTTGGTAGTGTCATCCTATTTGCTCAATGTGGGATTCGACATTTACTTATCACGAAAGTGGTACAACACTATGTGCCCTTGCAGGACATCAAATCCTAGGTAGAGTTTGCAATGGCAGACTATGCATCGGTCAACCCCCAAAAATATTCACTAACATATTTCCTTTTATAAACTCCTCACTTAAGTATTTGTGAGCATCTATGATAGAGTTTAAGTAACTCTCCAGATATAAACCGACACATGGGTCAGCGTGCTCTCCTTCCCGTGGTTAAATCCAATCATAAATGCCAGATCCACCATATGAGCATGATGACCATATTACGTACCATGTCAAAGCATCCCGCGAGTAGTAGTCACAACCAGTCCACACCTGTATCATGATTATCTGTCTTCTTTGGCGCCAGCCACACTTTTCTCATTTCGCCCCACAAGACACTTGCATGCTCACATGCAACAAGCGCATGAAATGATACTTCATCCTCCCCTGCCGCACAGAGAATATGTAGCACTCATGGCCAAATGACGATCCACCTTCATACTCATTGTCGCGAAAGCTCCGGACGACGCCTTCCAAGCCATTATCTTCATTAATTTTTTACAGAATCAAAGTCCGCCAAAGCACCTTCCACGTTGGTCACTCGTCTCCCATATGCGAGCTAGACGGTCCTCCCTCAAGCACCCCATGATGATCAAAGGTAGCAAGTGGGTACATGCAATAGACTGTGAAGGAGCCACCCCGCTTCGGCTGCCATGCCAGAAAATCATGCCCGCGACGAGGCGAGGTACGGATCAAAGGGATTTGTGCCACGTCCATGGGCTCAAAGGATCCTCTAGTCGGTCCTTGATCCATGCATTATTTTCATCTAGAAAACCTATTGGATCAATATTGCAATGCTTCAGGACAGAGGTGAATCATGAAAAGTCATCTATTTTATTCAGCAAGGGGTGCCCTCAACTTTTGAGGGAAAGTGTAAAAAACACCCTCAATGTCTAGAATGAATCGTTGAGCGACCGATACTTGGGTATGCCAAGAGATATGGGTCAGTCGAAGATGGGTACTTTCAGATATCTTCGAGACAGGGTGTGGGAGAAAGTGAAAGGATGGATGGAAAAACTGCTATCGGTGGCCGGCAAGGAGATACTCATTAAGGCAGTAGCGCAGGCATTGCCGGTTTTTTCTATGGCTTGCTTCAGGCTTCCGTGGGGCCTATGTGAGAGCATTACATCCATCATTCGCCAATTCTGGTGGGGAAGCAAAGCGGGTAAGAGGAAGCCTAGTTGGATGGCTTGGGATGTTATGACTAGGCCAAAACACTTGGGCGAGCTAGGTTTTCGTGACATGGAGATTTTTAATTTTGTTTTGCTTGCCAGACAGGCCTGGAAGTATTGTCCAAACCTAATTCTCTGAGCGCAAGAATTTTAAAGGTTGCATACTTCCCTCAGTCCAGTTTATTGGAAGCGGAATTAGGAGGAGACCGTCTCAGATATGGAGGGCAGTGTTGGACGGATGGGATATGCTAAGACAAGGTATTATATGCATGATTGTGAATGGACAGACAACAGATATCTAGCAGCACAATGGCTACCGAGATAGGGTATGATGAGACCCATCACTTCGAGGATCCTGA
Source organism: Triticum aestivum (assembly GCF_018294505.1). Lineage (NCBI taxonomy): Eukaryota > Viridiplantae > Streptophyta > Magnoliopsida > Poales > Poaceae > Triticum > Triticum aestivum. Next base: position 98,873,406 of record NC_057804.1, read on the forward strand.
ACCCGCCGTTGTTGGTGTCTCAGTTAATATCCACGGCGACTGCAACATGGGACGAAGCTCTAATCCGGCCAGTCTTCCTCCCAATAGACGTCGAGGCAATATTGAGCATTCCACTCTGCACATGAAATATAAATGCTTTTTGGGCATGGAGTGGTGAGAAGAGGGGTGGATTTTCGGTAAGGTCAGCATACATGATGATAATGAACACCAAACTTTCGAGAGAGACTTGGATTGATGAAGTGGAGGGAACCTCACGATCTGAACATTAGTGTAACTCGGGGTCATCATTATGGAAGGTAAAGTTACCACCCAAGATAAAATTCTTCTTATGGAGACTTGCTCGAGCCGCCGTGTGTGGTTAGGCCACCCCGAGAACCTTTCATTCGTCCCACTTTAGCTGGTGACGACATAATAAAGCTTCATGAATTGTCTCAAAAAAATCTAGAAAATCTGAAGCGCGGCCCTGCAATTTCTATTCGGTTGAATGGGGCAGAAGGAGGGTCCTCAGAGAATCCGGGGATCCCTCCATGTTCTTATAGACTTGCCATCGCTCACCCTCCAAATTGTACCTCTCTTCAGAAGCTCCAGTCTGTAGATGAGTTTCTAGTAAACAAAGTATGCAAAAGATTTCCGTTAGGGTAATATTTGGCATTTAGCAAACATGCACATAAACTGTTCAAGTTATCTAATATGCGCCAAGCCTGCTTCACAAGGAGGGCCTGGTTAATGCCTGCACATCACGAAAACCCAGACCAACTTTAGATGTGGAAGCATCATCTTGTCCCATCTTAACCACAACATTTTCCTTTTACCTTTTTCCACACTCCACTAGTACTACCGCATCATACGTTTGAAGTCATCACAAACTGATGCCGGCAACCCGAACACACTCATCACATAACAAGCCACTTCCCTAGCCTTGCTTGAATGGAATCATACCTCCCTTTTTGTGCATTTTCACATCTGGTACTGGCAATCTCAAATACTTTGGATCAAAAACTTGTTGTGTAATTTTCAGAGAATTCTTTACACCCAACTGAACAACATTTGGATAGTTGTTAGAGAAAAGGATGAAACACTTCAAATGATTAATAAGTTGTCCCATCGATGAAGCGTATGTGTTCTACAACCTTTGAAAATCTCTGCCTACTGTACAGAAGCTCGAAAAAATAGCAATGAATTGTTCGCAAATGGAAGATGTGAACTAACTGGAGCATTGCGACAAATCTTAAGTCCCTTCAAATCTTCTTTGCACTAGATTTATGAACTAAACCAGACAAGGCATCAGCAACAAATAGGAATAAAATAAGAGATAGAGGGTCCCCTTGGCGAAGCCCCCTTGACAGTGTAAAAGCCTCGAACTACTTTCCATTAAATTAACTGAATATTTTACACGGAAAATTGTCATATGGATATATCAGTATATTAATAGAGTTCTGCAAAGAAATAGTATATTTGTAGAGTTACCGAGCCTTGTTAAGTTGAGCGCGAGAAAAATAGGTTAGGCATGTGGCGAGTTGACAATATATTTGCATAATCATAATCATAGTCGGCAATTGAGGTGTGCCAAACTTCGCAAGGTTGAAGGCCTATGTGATAGCCTAGCTTAATAGGGATGATAGACTACTCATATCAATAAGGAATTTCTTCTTTTCCTAGAGCCCATCCGTAAAGAACTTCCAAATTAAGCATGACGGGCTTGGAGTAATTCTAGGATGGGTGACCGACCGGGAAGTTGGTCTCGGGTGCGCACGAGTGGGGACAAAGTGCGCAAGAAAAACTAGCATTGATCTATGGGGCCAATCTAGATCCCGCCAGGGGTAACAGCCATAACCTGCGGGTGTGTCTGGGATGTTACAAGTTGGTATTAGAGACTACCCTCGCGGTTACATGGATGTTTGTGGGTCAGGTGCACGAGCATGTTGTTTATGACGTTTGTGACCCGTCATGGCATAGAACATGGAACATGTACCGAACTGGATGCACAGACATATGTGCCAAGAGGGAATGATCCTGTGGCCCGACGAGGGTGCCGGTTCCTCTGAGTTGGGGCGTATGTTTTAGCTTGGCTCATTAGGGATGATAGACTACTCATATCAATAAAGAATCTCTTCTTTTCCAGGAGCCCATTCAAAAAGAACTCCCAAGTTAAGCGTGCTCGGCTTGGAGTAATTTTAGGATGGGTGACCGATCGGGAAGTTGGTGACAAAGTGCGCTGGAAAGACTAGTATTGATCTATGGGGCCAGTCTTGATCCCGCCAGGGGTAACGACCATAACTGACAGGTGTGCCCAGGGCGTTACGTTGGGGTTCTATAGATTGGTTGTTGAAGCAACGCCGAAGACCTCTCTTTGTTTCCTATGATTTGAGTTGTTGTTAGGACTAATTGTTTCTTTTTTGTCACCTCTCAGTTAGTAATATTTGGTTTGAACTTCTTCTTTATTTGTGTGTCCTAACTCAAGCATGTTTGGCTTGTCCTACTAGTTTTCGGCAATCTCGCATGATCATGTTGCGTCGGGGATTGTCTTATCTAAGCGAAATATAATACTTGATATGTGGCTTCTGTGGTTTTTGTTGGAGTAGCTGCATCTTATGGATGGTGCCATGGACTCCTGGCAGCTCTTTGATAGTGTGATATCCTTGCGTTGTCGCCTCAAGATGCAGATTCTGGGTTTAAGGACCATAACCGGTGGGTGTGTCCAGGGCGTTACACTAGGGTTCTACATATTGGTTGTTGAAGCAACGTTGAAGACCTCTCTTTGTTGCCGATGATTTGAGTTGTTGTTCGGACTAATTGTTTCCTTTGTTTTTTTGTCACCTCTTAGTTAGTAATATTTGGTTTGAACTTCTTCTTTATTTGAGTGTCCTAACTCAAGCATGTTTGGCTTGTCCTACTAGTTTTTGGCAATCTCGCGTGATCATGATGCGCCACGGATTACCATATCAAAGCGAAGTATAATATTTGATATGTGGCTTTCGTGGTTTTCATTGGAGTAGCTGCGTATTAGGACGGTGCCATGGACTCCCGAAAGCTCTCTGATAATGTGATATCTTTGCGTTGTCGCCTCAAGCTACTTTGCCATCAGCCAGCTCTTTGCCGTCTGCTCGCAGATGGCAAAGAAGCTCTTTGCCGTCAGCTACCCAAAAGCAGATGGAAAAGAAACGCCGGATGGCAAAATAGGCCTTTGCCATCAGCCATCTCTTTGCCGTCAGCCAGCTGACGGCAAAGATTCATTGCCGTGAGCTGGCTGACGGCAAAGAGAGAGGTGGCCCCCACCGCCAGCCCGTTTAGAAAAAAACTTAACGCCCCACCTCTTTGCCGTCTGCTAGCAGACGGCAAAGAGGGATAAAGGCGGACGACAAAGAGCGGCGGACGGCAAAGGGCAGCGTAACTAACGGCCCCTACCCCCCGCCCGTTACTCTCTTTACTCTCCCTCTTCCCTCCCCGACGCCCACCAGATCCCCACCCACCGCTGCCCCCACCGCCCCCGGCGCCGCCCCCGCCCCGCCGCCCGGCGTCGCCCCCACACCCGGCGCCGCCCCCGCACCCGCCCCCGCACCCGCCCCGCCCCCGACCCCCCCCGCCCGGCGCCGCCCCGTCGCCCGCACCACCCTGCTCCCCCTCCGCCCACCGCCCACACCGCCGCCGCCGAGCCTCGCCGGCGTCGAGCACCGCCCCACCCCGCCGCCCCACCCTGCCACCGCACCGCCCCGTTGCCCGCACCACCCTGCTCCTCCTCCGCCCACCGCCCGCACCTCCACCAGCGTCGCCCTGCCGCCGCCGAGGCACCCTGCCGCCCGCCGCCCTGCCGCAGGCCGCACCTCGCCGCACCTCCCTGTCCCGAAGGTGAGAGCCCCTCTTCTCCTTTTTTGTTTTTTCTATTTTTTAGTTTAGATTACTTTTAGTTTTGTTTTAGATTTAGTTTAGTTTTATATTTAGTTTAGTTTAGATTACTTTTAGTTTTAGGTTTAGTTTAGTTTTAGGTTTGCGTTTAGTCATGAAAAAAGAAGAAGAAGAAGAATAAGAAGAAGAAGAAGAAGAGGAAGAAGAAGAGGAGGAGGAAGAAGAAGAAGAAGAAGAAGAAGGAAGAAAAGGAAGAAAGGGAAGAAAAGGAAGAAGAAAAGGAAAAAAGAGGGAAAAAAAACCGACCCGACACGGCACCCCGACCCGACCCGGCACCCCGACCCGACACCCCGACCCCGAGACCCCGACCCCGACCCCGACACCTCGACCTCGAGCCTAACCCGACACCCCGACCCCGACACCTCGACCTCGAGCCTAACCCGACACCCCGACCCCGACACCGACACGGCACCCCGACCTCGACCCGGCACCCCGACCCTAGACCCCGACCCCGAGACCCTGACCCCGACACGACTCCTCGACCCCAAGCCTGACCCGACACCCCGACCCCGACACCGACACGGCACCCCGACCCGACACCCCGACCCCGACCCCGACCCGACACCTAGACCCCGACCCCGATCCGACACCCCGACCCCGACACAGCACCCCAACACCCCAAGACCCCGACCCCGACACGACACCCCGACACCCCGACCACGGCACGACACCCCGACCCCCTGACCCCGACACCCCAACCCCGACCCCGACCCGACACCCCGACCCCGACCCCGACCCGACACCCCGACCCCGACCCCGACCCGACACCTAGACCCCGACCCCGATCCGACACCCCGACCCCGACACAGCACCCCAACACCCCGAGACCCCGACCCCGACACGACTCCCCGACACCCCGACCACGGCACGACACCCCGACCCCCGACACCCCAACCCCGACCCCGACCCGACACCCCGACAACCGACCCCCCAACCCCGAAACAGCACCCCGACCCCGACACGGCACCCCGACACCGACAGGACACCCCGACCACCGACACCTCCCGAAAAGGTGTTCTTTGGCCTTCCAGAGGCCGACGGGGTCATATATTTGTGAATTATTAGTTAGGTCATATATTTTTCGATTTTGTTATGAAAAACATCATATATAATTGTGTTGATCATGTAGTTTTAAATGTGCAGTTGTTTCATCGCTGCGAGGTTTGGTGTTCGACGACCTCGCCGTGCGTTTGACGAGCTCTGCCCCTTCGTTCGTGGGTGAGCACAAATGACAAGTCCTCCTCCCCCATTAATTATTTGATCTATTCCGATGAAACTTGATAGCTAGCTATATATGTGTCTTGAATCATCAGTATGCGTAACCAATATGTGTCTCCCGTTCGAAAGCGTCATAGTTATAAATATGCATGCATTTGCATATTTATAACCTTGATTCTTTCGAATTGTCCAACGCTATCCATGGACAACCCGAGTATGTGTAGATTGGGTTCGTTTTCCCATATGCTTTGCTCCGGATCCGACGCATATATTTCGTCAGTGCCTCCCTTGTTGTTCTCCGGGTACACATCCTCTCTGTTTATTGCAGAGACGTGTATCAGGAGAACAGCGGGGAGGTGCTGCCGAAATTTTGCGTCGGATCCGGAGCATAGCATGAGAAAATGAACCCAATCTACACATACACGGGTGGGATTAGGACCTATCATTACCTATTAGAGTGTAGGTTGCATGGACGTAATAAAATTGACAAAGTAGATCAACTAATAAAATTGACGTCAAGGTGGCCTTGCACATGTTGATGCCAATGAACCCTATGAGCCCGTCATTGATTATAGTGATGATGATGATTATGCATTTATTGATGATACTGATCGAGATTATTAGTAGTGTCAGGTATTACATTTTTTTATGTTGTACTTGATGATGATACACTTAAGTGATACACATATTATTATTCATGTTGGTCTTTTTTTATGTTGTACTAATTTCGTTTACTGTTTGTCATGGCAGGTGTTGAAAGATGGTGGGCGCTGGTCGGGAGCGTGGTCTGAGGTCTTCCATTCCAGACGCACCTCTCCGCCGAGCGTTGCTGGACAGTATGGCCACACCGCCGGGCCCTTCTTCGTCGACCGCGGTGCCCAGCAGGGGACGAGGTAGGAAGAGAGGAGGTGGGGCACGTGGTCGTGGGAGAGGAGATAGGGTGACTGCTACGGCGCCTTCCTCGCCGCCACCCCCAGCTGTTTCACCCGAGCACGTGACTGCTAGGGTGGACTCGTCCGAGGAGGAGGCTACACGGACTCCGGTCCACGAGCCTCCGGTCCACGGGTCTTGGGCCCACGAGCCTCGGGTCGACTGGCCTTCGGCCCACGAGAGTTCGGCCCACGTGACCCCGGAGGAGCACACGTCCGGATGGGGTACCTGGCCGGATCAGCCCGAGGAGCCGAGTGGCCATGCTGATGATGGCGGGGAGCCGACTGATCTTGAGGAGGAGGGGGGCACCGTCTACCAGCATGGTGCTACACGGCTCTCGTCCGTGCCGGTGACCCATGAGCAGAGGTGGTTGATTTTCCCTGATGGGGAGAGGTACGTAAGTGCATTTAATATTTTTGTACCTTGTGCATTCATGTTTTTTCAAATAACTAATGCGTTGGCCTTGTCATGCTGCAGGGGTTGGGATCACCATCATAGTGTCTGCCGGCCCAACTCCGTCCTTGGAGTTCTTTGCCGGCAAAACTTCCCGGGGTTTGTCACGTTGCCTGGTGAGGGTCGGCTTCCAGAGCTTGGATTGAGCTAGGAGCACTACGTGGCTGCCCCGGCCCCGCCGGATGAGATTATCGATGGTGCCGTGTGCGACACGAGGGCAGACATGGCGATCAGAAAGTTCTGGGTAATTTCTCCTTTACACATTTAAAAATCTTCAACTAGCTAGTTATTAATTGTACTAATCAATATTGTCTCATTTGATTGCAGACATTCTACAGGTGTGAGGAGGGATACGAGGAGGACGCGGCACATGTTATCGAGAATGTCTGCAAGCGCCTACTCCAGAACTTACGGCACGAGGCTCGGGTGCAGGCTGTTCGAGACTACTACGCCTTGCGTGGTATCAAGAAGACCAAGCCGGCGTGCCGCGATAAGTTCCTGAGTAAGGAGCAGTACATGAAGGTAATTCTTAAGGCCTTCTCTACTTAAGTTCCTTCATTTAGTAATTCTTAGCCGTAGCGCTCAAGTTTCTATTTGCTAACTTAGGCGCCTCCGAGATGGTGTGCGGATCGGATGGATTGTTGGGAGGTGTTGGTCGATGAGTGGTGCTCAAAACAATGGCTAGCCCTCCACAACGAGGCCAAGGACAAACGTGCCCAAATGGAAGGTGTGCCACACCATCAAGGCAGCTCCAACTTATATCAGTTCGGGCGCAACTGGGTATGTGGTTTGCTTCATGATTCATGCAATTCATTCATCATGCTAGCTTGAGCCCTTTAATTACTAATTTTCATTGTTTCTCTCTTTCAGGCACGCTACAATAAGGCGGATAAGGTGCCAGAGGTGTACGACCTGTATGCCATGGCCCACACTGCCTCTTTCAAGAAAGTCAAGGCTTTCTCTCAGTCTGACCTCGATGATGCAAACAACTTCACCAACATCTCCTCCCACAACAAGCTCGTGAGATATAGAGATGAGGGGAAGGCGAGGAAAGGGGAGGACTTTAACCCGAGCCAGGGTCCCATTGATCCAGAGCTGTTGATGATATCTGGTGGCGGGAGGTCCCATGGCTCCATAGCCATTGGAGATGGACTTATCCGTTGTCCTAGCACTCTCCCGGAGATCAAGGCGCGCCAGTCGAGCTCCGCTCCTGAGATAAGGCCTCGTGAATGGCCAGTGCAACTCGCCATCAAGGTTAGTGATACGTACTCAGTTATCTTTCTCCATTACATTGTGTGCGCTTCCATCAATGATTACAAATGGTCATGTGAGTGGTGTTGCAGGCTGCTATACAGAGTGAGAGATATAGAACGGAGAAACTTCTGGCGGAGGCGGCGGAGAGGCAGCGGGAGTTGGAGGAGAGGACGACAAAGATGATGGAGGAGGAGATGGCACGGAATGACATGCAGACAAGGGCCATGTACGAGCTCCTTGTGGTAAGTTTCTTCTGCAGATTAGCCAAAACATTCATGTAGTGTTTGTCTCATTACTAACTAGTATGACTGAGTCGTCAAAACCAAATGTGCAGTCTGTGTGCGAGAAGACAGGTCAGACCGCTCCGCCGATGCCAGTGATTGCTCCTGGGACCACGGTGAGTTTTATTTGAATGGACATTACTTGCTAGTCTTAACATTTGAGTGTCATCATGCTAACAAGACATTGGAAATGATCTTTGGTGCAGCGTAACTCCAGACAAGCATCGCACGATCCTTCTCCAGCTACCGACACGAGCCACCCCGCTCCTACACCTCCTGGATCTTGGTAAGTTTATCTAGTGTTTTGCTTAACACATGCATAAAGACCTAGACTTAGCTTTATTTCCTCCAATGCTTACCATAATGACCTAGACTTAGCTTCTTCTCCTCCAAAATGACTTAATAAGCTTACTGACCTCCAAAACCATCCATTTTACCTAAGTTAGCTCTAAAACGATCTGTACTTAGCTTACTTATGTCAAAAATTGCATAATTAGCTTAGTTAGCTCATAGACGATCCATTTTACCTAAGTTAGCTCTAAAATGACCCATTTTACCTAGGTTAGCTTATAAATGATCCAGTTCATCCAAGTTAGCTCAAAAATGACCCATTTTACCTAGATTAGCTCCTAAATGATCCATTTTACCTACGTTAGCTTTAAAATGACCCATTTCACCTAGGTTAACTCCAAAATGACCCATCTTACCTAGGTTATCTCATAAACGATCCATTTCAACTAATTTAGCTCATAAATGATCCATTTCACCAAGTTAGCTAAAAAACGATCCATTTCACCTAAATTAGCTTTTAAATGATCCATTTCACCTAAGTTAGCTCAAAAAGATCCATTTCAACTAAATTAGCTCATAAATGATCCATTTCACCTAAGTTAGCTCAAAAACGATCCATTTCAACCAAGTTAGCTCATGAATGATCCATTTCACCTAAGTTAGCTAAAAAACGATCCATTTCACCTTAGTTACCTCAAAAACGATCCATTTGACCTTAGTTAGCTCATAAACGACCCATTTCAACTAAGTTAGCTCATAAATGATCCATTTCACCTTAGCTAGCTCATAAACGACCCATTTCAACTTAGTTAGCTCATATATGATCCATTTCACGTAAGTTAGCTCATAAATGATATACTCTTCTTGTTCTAGTCTTCTTGTTGTTCTACTCTTCTTGTTCTAGTCTTCTTCTTCTTCTACTCTTCTTCTTGTTCTACTCTTCTTGTTCTAACTTTCTTATTTTTCATTTTGCAGATTTCATTCACTTGACGAAAGCTTGCATAGATGGAGTGCTCCTTATCCCTTTCTCTGTTTCTTTTGTATCGTTGAACTATGCATGTATCGTCGGATGAAACTGTTGTAATATATATGGTTGGATGCCTCTATGTTGAACTTGTTATGTATGATGGAACTATGCATGTAATATATATGGTTGGATGATGAAGTTATGTGTTGGATATCTTATATGTTTGCTCTGTAATGGCCTTTTGAAATATATCTATATATGTCATATATATTTGTGATGAAAATTGTTGGATTTAATAAAAAACAGTTAAAGAGCCAATATGCAGGCTCTTTGCCGTCTGCCACCGACGGCAACGGGCTCTTTGCCGTCTGCCGCGGACGGCAAAGAAGACACGTGGCATCTAGCTGTGCTTCCTGGGAGCTGACCCATTTGGTCAGTTTGCCTACAGTGGCAGACGACAAAGACTTTGCCATCAGTGGCAGACGGCAAAGAACCTGCCATGTAGTGACGTGTAGATGACATCATACGACGGAAGGCAAAGACGCTAGAAATTTTGCCGTCAGCGGCGGACGGCAAAGGCCTGCCATTAGCCACTTAACGGACGGACAGCGCAATTATTGCCGTCCGCTCTCTTTGCCGTCCGCCGCAGACGGCAAAGGGCCTTTGCCGTCAGCCGCCAGGAAGCAGACGGCAAAGTAGCTGTTTACCGTAGCCTACTTTGCCGGAGCCTTTTGCCGTCCGCGGTTGACGGCAAAGGCCTTTGCCGTCTGCCGTTCATGCCTTTGCCGTCCGCCGTGGCAGACGGCAAAGTAGCTGATTCCTGTAGTGAAGATGCAGATTATGGGGTTGGCTTCCCTCCAACGGATAATCGTACGACAGCAGCCGAGGCTCCTATGGCTTTTTTCACATTCATGTGACTTCACTACAGCGTTGGAGTCGATTTTCGGCTGCGAAAGGGTGGTGTGGTCGCACCCACCCAGGAGACCACCAAGGATGTCCAACTCCTCCTATTATGTTGCCCTTTCTTGTGTTCATTTTAGTATGAGGTTCTCCTTTGCAAGAGTCTACACCGCCCCACTCCAACTAGTGCTGACGTCTAATACACAACTTGTTCTTGTAAACTCGTGTTGGGTCTCCAAGCGTAGAGTTTTGTAGGACAGTGGCAATTTTCCCTCAAGTGGATGACCTAAGGTTTGTCAATCTGTGGGAGGCGTAGGATGAAGATGGTCTCTCTCAAAGAACCCTGCAACCAAATAACAAAGAGTCGCTTGTGTCACACCAAATACAATGGTAAATTGTATAGGTGCACTAGTTCGGCGAAGAGATGGTGATACAAATGTGGTAATGATAGTAGATATTGATTTTTGTAATAGGAACAATAAAAAATAGCAAGGTAGCAAGTAACAAAAATGAGCACAAACGGTAATGCAATGCTTGAAAATGAGGCCTAGGGTCCGTACTTTCGCTAGTGCAATCTCTCAACAATGCTAATATAATTGGATCATATAACCATCCCTCAACGTGCGATGAAGAATCACTCCAAATTTCTTATCTAGCGGAGAACATAAGAAGAAATTTTGTAGGGTATGAAACCACCTCAAAGTTATTCTTTCCGATTGATCTATCCAAGAGTTTGTACTAAAATAACACCAAGTTATCCTTTCTGATTGATCTATCTAAGAGTTCGTACTAAAATAACACCAAATGATACACATCAACCAACTCCAGTGTCACCTAGATACTCCAATGTCACCGCGAGTATCCGTGAGTTGATTATACGATATGCATCAAACAATTTCAGATTCATAATACTCAATCCAACACAAAGAACCTCAAAGAGTGCCCCAAGATTTCTACCAGAGAAACAAAGACGAGAACGTGCATCAACCCCTATGCATAGATTACCCCAATGTCACCTCGGGAATCCACGAGTTGAGTGCCAAAACACACATCAAGTGAATCAATATGGCACCCCATTGTCACCACAAGTATTCATAGCAAGACATACATGAAGCGTTCTCAAATCCATAAAAGTATTCAATCTGCTAATAAAGAAATCTCAAAGGGAAAACTCAATTCATCACAACAAGATAGAGAGGGGAAAACACCATATGATCCAACTATATTAACAAAGCTCACAATACATCAAGATTGTGCCAAACCAAGAACACAAGAGAGAGAGAGATTAAACATATAACTACTTGTACAAACCCTCAACCCCGAGGGTGGACTACTCCCTTGATGGCTTGTATCCACATTAGTATTTTCCCCGAACAGGAAGGGATGATGCATCACAGCTTCGATAGGTATTTCCCTCAGTTATGAAACCAAGGTTATCGAACCAGTAGGAGAACCAAGCAACACTATGTAAATGGTACCTACACACAAAGAACAAATACTTGCAACCCGACACGTACGAGGGGTTGCCAATCCTCTCGGGTAACGGCGCCAGAAATTGTCAAGTTGACAGGATGAAAATTGTGGTAGATGCAAATAACGACAAATAAAATTCACCAAGGTATTTTTTTCATAATATAGATCTGAAAATAAAAGATGCAAATAAAGAAAAAGGCAAATAGCAATATAGATCTAAAAAATATATGATGAGAAAATAGACCCAGGGGCCGTAGATTTCACTAGTGGCTTCTCTTGAGAAAATAACATATGGTGGTTAAACAATTACTGTTGGGAAATTGATAGAACCTCAAATAATTATGACGATATCCAGGAAATGATCATTATATAGGCATCACGTCCAAGATTAGTAGACCGACTCCTGCCTGCATCTACTACTATTACTCCACACATCGACCGCTATCCAGCATGCATCTAGTGTATTAAGTTCATGGAGAAACAGAGTAATGCAATAAGAATGATGACATGATGTAGACGAGTTCTATTCATGTAGGAATAGCCCGCATCTTGTTATCCTCAATAGCAATGATACATATGTGTCTTGCTGCCCTTTCTGTCACTGGGAAAGAACACCGTACGATCGAACCCATCACAAAGCACGTCTTCCCATGGCAAGAAAAATTGATCTAGTCGGCCTAACTAAACCAAAGATTCGAAGAAGAAATACAAGGCTATAAGTAATCATGCATACAAGAGATCAAAGTGTTGGGAATCGGTGCATGGAAAACAAAAAAAATTCTACGCACACGCAATGATATATCCATGGAGATGCATAGCAATGAGGGGGAGAGTGTGTCTACGTACCCTCGTAGACCATAAGCGGAAGTGTTTCACAACGCGGTTGATGTAGATGAACTTTCTTCGCAATCCAACCGATCGAGTACCGAACGTACGACACCTCCGAGTTCTGCACACGTTCAGCTCGGTGACGTCCTCGCCTTCTTGATCCAGCAAGACAGGCAGAGTAGTGGATGAGTTCCGGCAGCACGACTGCATGGTGAAGGTGATGGTGAAGTGATTTCCTCAGGGCTTCGCCTAAGCACTATGAAAATATGATCAAGGGTGTAAACGGTGGAGGGGGGCTCCGCACACGGCTAAGCAATTGTCTGTGTGTGCTAGGCGCCCCACCCACATATATATAGGTGGGAGGGAGGGAGGAGCAGCCAAGGGGGGCGCCCAAGTAGGAGGAATCCTACTTGGGGTCTCTCCAAAGGTGGCGCCCCCCTTGCCATGTATTGGAGCGGGAGAAAGGCAGGGGAGGGTGGCGCCCCCTTTTCTTTCTCCCATGACAGGGAAAGGCAGGAGGGGCTAGCCCTCCCCCTTTCCTTCCCTAGGGCTGTTTGGCTAGGTAAAGGGGCACACCAGCCCCCCGTGGGCTGGTTTGTTTCTCCGTTGGCCATTAAGCCCATATACATGACGGGGGTGCCCGAAACCCCTTCCCGTGACCCGATTTCTTCCCGGTACGTCCCAAAACACTTCCGGTGTCCAAATACCTTCGTCCTATATATCAATATTTACCTCTTGACCATTTCGACACTCCTCGTCATGTTCGTGGTCTCATCTGGGACTCCGGACAACATTTGGTCACCAAAACATATAACTCATATAACACTATATTGTCAATGAACGTTAAGCATGCGGACCCTACGGGTTCGAGAACTATGTAGACATGACCGAGACACCTCTCCGGTCAATAACCAATAGCGGAACCTGGATGCTGATATTGGCTCCTACATATTCTAAGAAGATCTTTATTGGTCGAACCGTTATGACAACATACGTAATTCCCTTTGTCCATCGGTATGTTAGTTGCCCGAGATTTGATCGTCGGTATCTTTATACCTAGTTCAATCTCGTTACTAGCAAGTCTCTTTACTCATTCCATAATACATCACCTCATGACTAACTCCTTAGTCATTTGCTTGCAAGCTTATGACGTGTATTACCGAGAGGGCCCAGAGATACCTCTCCGAAACTCGGAGTGACAAATCCTAATCTTGATCTATGCCAACTCAACAAACACCTTTGGAGATACCTACAGATCATCTTTATGATCACCAAGTTACATTGTGACGTTTGATAGCACACAAGGTATTCCTCCGGTATCCGGAGTTGCATAATCTCATAGTCGAAGGAATATGTATTTGACATCAAGAAAGCAATAGCAATAAACCGAATAATCATTATGCTAAGTTAATGGATGGGTCTTGTACATCACATCTTTCTCCTAATGATGTGATCCCGTTATCAAATGACAACACATGTCTATGGTTAGGAAACATTAGCCATGTTTGATGAACGAGCTAGTCTAGTAAAGGCTTACTAGGGACACGGTATTTGTTTATGTATTCACACATGTATTTAATTTTTTGATCAATACAATTCTAGCATGAATAATAAATCTTTATCATGAATAAGGAAATATAAAATAAAATTTTTATTATTGCCTCTAGGGCATATTTCCTTCAGTCTCCCACTTGCACTAGAGCCAATAATCTAGTTCACATCGCCATGTGATTAACACCCATAGTTCACATCACCATGTGACTAACACCCAAAGACTTTACTAGAGTCAATAATCTAGTTCACATCGCCATGTGATGAATACCCAAAGAGTACTAAGGTGTGATCATGTTTTGCTTGTGAGAGAAGTTTAGTCAATGGGTCTGCCACATTCAGATCTGTATGTATTTTGCAAATTTCTATGTCTACAATGCTCTGCATGGTGTTCAATACATATCTAGATTGAGACTCAGAGTCATCCAGATCGGTGTCAAAGCTTGCATCGATGTAAACCTTTTTGACGAACTCTTTATCACCTCCATAACCAAGAAATATTTCCTTAGTCTTCCTAGGTTACTAAGGATAATTTTGACCGCTGGCTAGTGATCTACTCCCGGATCACTATTTTACCCACTTGCCAATCTCATGGCAAGATACACAATAGGTCTGGTACACAACATGGCATACTTTATAGAACCTATGGCTGAGGCATAGGGAATGGCTTTCATTCTCTCTCTATCTTCTGCCGTGGTCGGATTTTGAGTCTTACTCAACTTCACACCTTGTAACACAGGCAAGAACCATTTGTTTGGCCGGTTCATTTTGAACTTCTTCAAAATTTTATCAAGGTATTTGCTTTGTGTAAGTCCTATTAAGAGTCTCGATCTATCTCTATAGATCTTGATGCCCAATATATAAGCAGCTTCACCGAGGTCTTCCATTGAAAAATTCTTATTCAAGTATCCTTTTATGCTATCCAGAAATTCTATATCATTTCCAATCAACAATGTGTCACCCACATATAATATCAAAATGCTACAGAGCTCCCACTCACTTTCTTGTAAATACAGGATTCACCGTAAGTCTGTATAAAACCATATGCTTTGATCACCTCATCAAAGTGTATATTCCAACTCCGAGATGCTTGCTCAAGTCCATAGATGGATCACTGGAGCTTGCACACTTTGTTAGCACCTTTAGCATCGACAAAACATTCTGGTTGCATCATATAAAACTCTTCTTTAAGAAATCCATTAAGGATTGAAATTTTGATATCCATTTGCCAGATTTCGTAATCATAAAATCTAGCAATTGTTAACATGATTTGGACAGACTTAAGCATCGCTACGGGTGAGAAAGTCTCATCGTAGTCAACCCCTTGAAATTGTTGAAAACCTTTTGCGACAAGTCGAGCTTTGTAGATAGTAAAATTACCATCAGCGTCAGTCTTCTTCTTGAAGATCCATTTATTCTCTATGGCTTGCCGATCATCGGGCAAGTCCACCAAAGTCCACACTTTGTTATCATACATGGATCCTATCTCAGGTTTCATGGCCTCAAGCCATCTGTCAGAATCTGGGCTCATCATAGCTTCTTCATAGTTTGTAGGTTCACCTTGGTCTAGTAACATGAACTCCAGGAAAGGATTACCATACCACTCGTGTGCGGATCGTTCTCTGGTTGACCTACAAGGTTCAGTAGCAACTTGATCTGAAGTTTCATGATCATTATCATTATCTTCCTCTCTAGTTGGTGTAGGCATCACGAGAATGGTTTTCTGTGATGTGCTACTTTCCAATTCGAGAGAAGGTAAAATTACCTCATCAAGTTCTACTTTCCTCCCACTCACTTCTTTCGAGAGAAACTCCTTCTCTAGAAAGGATCCATTCTTAGCAACAAAGATCTTGCCTTCGGATCTGTGATAGAAGGTTTACCCAATTGTTTCTTTAGGGTATCCTATGAAGACGCACTTCTCCAATTTGGGTTCGAGCTTATCAGGGTGAAGCCTTTTTGACATAAGTGTCGCAACCCCAAACTTTAAGAAACAACAACTTAGGTTTCTTGACAAATCAAAATTCATATGGTGTCGTCTCAACGAATTTAGACGGTGCTCTATTTAACGTGAATGCGGCTGTCTCTAATGCATAACCCCAAGACAATAGTGTTAAATCTGTAAGAGACATCATAAAACACACCATATCTAATAAAGTACATTTATGATGTTTGGACACACCATTACGTTGTGGTGTTCCAGGTGGCAAGAGTTGTGAAACAATTCCACGTTGTTTTCAGTGAAGGCCAAGATCGTAACTCGAATATTCACCTCCACGATATCATAAAACCTTTTTATTTTCTTGTTATGATGATTCTCCACTTCACTATGAAATTCTTTGAACTTTTCAAATGTTTCAGACTTGTGTTTCATCAAGTAGATATACCCATACCCGCTCAAATCATCTGTGAAGGTCAGAAAATAACGATACCAGTCGCGTGCTTCAACACTCATCGAACTGCATACATCGGTATGTATTAATTCCAATAAGTCATTAGCTTGCTCCATTGTTCCGAAGAATGGAGTTTTCGTCATCTTGCCCATGAGGCATGGTTCGCAAGTATCAAATGATTCATAATCACACTACTGCAGGATGCTGCTAACGTGAGACTACAATCAGAAACCCTTCGACGAAACTATGTGCGATGCAATAATCGCAAATGGTGATGTAAAAACCCCATCAAAAAAGGTGCAAAACATTTGCAATGATGGATGCATCAAACATGGTTCAGATTTTAGTTGTGTGTGCAATGCAGGGCATACGGTTCAGTTCAATGAACTGTTTGCGATGAGGCAGAAGAACAGAAACGGGCAGCCAGATGAAGGTGTGTGCAATATACGGCATATGATTCACTCGGATGAACTGCTTGTGATTAGGCGAAACAAAAGAAACAGTCAGCCAGATCAAGGTGTGTGCGATAGAGGGCAAACAGTTCACTCGGATGAACTATTTGCGTTGAGCCAAGATAACAGAAATGGTTCAATATAACAAGATGTGTGTGATACGCGACAAATAGGTCTGTAGTCAGAAATGTGTGCAAAGACCGATAATAACACAGACGATTGCTTCTAGTAAGGCCTATGTGATATGCTCTGTCTACACAACATCTATTGACCATTGGGCGATAGGCGATCATCCGGGTATGCCATAAGGATGCGAAGAGGCATCCTATATCAGCAAGGACTAGCTGTTCCACCAATAGCTCATCTAAGAGAACTCTCAAGTTAACTGTGCTCAGGCTGGTGCAACCATCAGATCGGTGACTGGATGGGAAGTTGTCTTGATGTTAAATTAACTGATGGGATAGGTCATAGAGGTCACATTAAATGACCTCTAAGATCCATCCCATCAGTTAAATTAACCTCGAGGTCATTTTTTAACACATGTTAAAGAAGGTCTACCGTATTACTTTTTGACAATGTGCAATACGTGGCATACAGTTGATCCATCCGACCTGTTTGTGATGGAATAAACCGTGTGTGTTGTGGGCAAACGCTTGCTACTATACAACCGTTTGCGATTGCTGAATTCATCACCGACGGGTTCCCTAGTGTGGTTCGTGTTCATCTAATCATCATCTAATTCATGTGCTAGCTCGGTGTTCCTTATATGCTAAGTTTCCCTTAATTGATGGCGTTTTACGAACACGCGACCATTTCCCGCCATTTCCTCCCCTGTTTCCCGCCACCCAGCGAAATTGCGCATAAACCTAGGCGGCACGCGACGCACAAAGACAACAAGTGCAGCCTGTAGCACATCCACCTTTTCCAAGCATGCCAACCCACCAAAGCACCGCCTCTGCCATCAACCTCGTCGATGAGAAAACAAGAAGGTGCCATGGACCGTCGAGGCTGAGGCATTCCCCAGAAATGCGATGGACAACGCCGTGATGCACGTCATTGCAAGGGTTGAGCAGACCCTTGGCGCAAGGTGGTTCAGCGCCGCGGATCAAGGTAGGCATGTGAAAGTGCAACTATCCCTGGGTGGTTTTGGTAATGATTAACAACATATAGCTCATTGAACTAATGCCATTTCATGATAAATATTTTAGGAAAGTTCAATGATTGGCATGACATGGATAAGGATTGTGGACCCCTCAAAATGCTAAGGACAAAAGATTGGCTCAAGCTCTAAAGTCCAAGACTCTACATTTTCTATTTTAGTGATCCAAGATCACATTGAGTCTATAGGAAAGCCAATACTATTAAAAGGGGATGAGGTGTTGCTTAATGGCTTGCTTGCTCAAAATGCTTAGTGATATGCTCCAAAAGCCCTCAACCACTTTCTCATATCCACATATGTCCCAAACCAAAAGTCAAACTTGGCCCCACCGTTTTGATCCATCCGGCGCCACCGAGTTCAGTTGACATAGCCACTGCCAGAAACCCTAGACACTTCGGTCTCACCGATAGGGATCTCGATCTCACCGAGATGGGGTTGCAAACTCTCTGTTTCCCTTCATAACATTCCGGTCAAACCGATATGAGCGATTGGTCCCACCGAGTCTGGAATGCAAACTCTCTGTTTCCCTTTCATAACGCTATGCAAACTCTCTGTTTCCCTTTCATAACGCTTCGGTCCCACCAAGATGAGCGAATCAGTCCCACCAAGTTTGCCTGAACAACTCTCTGATTAGCTTATTACCAAAGTCGGTCCAACTGAGTTTGTGTAATCGGTCCAACCAAGATTACGTTATGCCCTAACCCTAATGACATCGGTCCCACCGAGTTGACATGTCGGTCCCACCGAAATTGCCTAACGGTCACATTATGTACTGAATTGGTTAGACCGAGTTTGATATATTGTGTGTAACAGTTAGATTTTGTGTGGAGGCTATATATACCCCTCCACCCTCTTTTCATTCATGAGGGAAGCCATCAGATCGTGCCTACACTTCTACTACCCATTTTCTAAGAGAGAGCCACCTACTCATGTGTTGAGACCAAGATATTCCAATCCAACCATATGAATCTTGATCTCTAGCTTTCCCCAAGTTGCTCTCCACTCAAATCATCTTTCCACCAAACCCAATCCTATGAGAGTGAGTTGAGTGTTGGGGAGACTATCATTTGAAGCACAAGAGCAAGGAGTTCATCATCAACACACCATCTATTAACTTTTGGAGAGTGGTGTCTCCTAGATTGTTTAGGTGTCACTTGGGAGCCTCCAACAAGATTGTGGAGTGAACCAAGGAGTTTGTAAGGGCAAGGAGATCGCCTACTTCATGAAGATCTACCCTAGTGAGGCAAGTCCTTCGTGGGCGATGGCCATGGTGGGATAGACAAGGTTGATTCTTCATGGACCCTTTGTGGGTAGAGCCCTCCGTGGACTCGCGCAACCATTACCCTTTGTGGGTTGAAGTCTCCATCAACGTGTGGATGTACGATAGCACCACCTATCGGAACCATGCCAAAAACATTCGTGTCTCCTATTGCATTTGCACACTCCAAACCCATTCCTTTACATTCTTGCGAGTTGCATGCTTTACTTTCCGCTACTTATATACTCTTTGCATGCTTGCTTGAATTGTGTTAAGATTGCTTGACTTGTGCTAAATTGTTAAAATCTGCCAAGAACTAAAACTGGGAAAAGGTTAAGTTTTATTTGGTCAAGTAGTCTAATCACCCCCCTCTAGACATACTTTCGATCCTACAACTGGTATCAGAGCTTTGGTCTCCATTTGCCTTGATTTCCATATCTTTTGGTGATCATAGCCTTGGTTTCACAACCTAGGAGAGTATGGCGTCTAGCGAGGGAAATTACCACCGTAGAGGTCCTTACTTTGATGGTACTATTTTTGCTAGTTGGAAGCATAAGATGAAAATGCATATTCTTGGACATAACCTCGCTGTTTGGGCTATTGTGTGTATTGGCCTTGCAAGGTGAATTCTTTGATGGGAGAGAAACGAACCGTGAAGCTACTGTAGAAGAGTTGAAGATGTCGCAATATAATGCTTAAGCTTGTGATATCCTCTTCAACAGATTGTGCCCCGAAGAATTCAACAAAATCAGCTGCCTTGAGAATGCAAAGGTAATTTGGGATACTTTGATTGATATGCACAAAGGTACCGACTCCATCAAGGAATCCAAATTGGATGTGCTTCAAAGTCAACTTGACAAGTTCAAAATGAAGGATGGTGAAGGTGTCGCTGAAATGTACTCTAAGCTTGCTCTCATCACAAATGAGATTGCCGGCTTAGGAAGTGAAGAGATGACCGATAAATTCATCATCAAGAAGATCCTAAGAGCCCTGGATGGAAAATATGATACCGTGTGCACATTGATCCAAATGACGCCCAATTACAAAGATCTCAAGCCAACGGAAGTTATTGGAAGAATTGTTGCTCATGAGATGTCACTCAAGGATAAGGAAGAGCTTCACAACAAGTCAAGTGCTGCTTACAAAGCCTCATGTGATGCTCCTACATCATCAAGTGAGAAATAAACCTTCGATGAGGAATTGAGCCTAATGGTGAAAAACTTCAACAAGTTCTACAAGAGTATAAGCAAGGAAAGAAGTTCCAAGTCAAGGTCCTAAAATGAAAAAAGATCTTTGAGTCGTGAACGTAATTGTTACAATTCTGGAAGACCCGGACACTACTCCAATGAGTGTACGGCTCCTTACAAAAGGAAAGAAGATACACCTAAAAGAAGAAGTAGAAGAGAAGAATAACCACCAAGAGAGAGGAGGACTAGAGATGATCATTATGAACGAAGAACCTCTCGGAGAAGCAAGGATTCAGATAGGAAGGACAAGTCATCAAAGAGCTACACAAAGCAAAGACATCAAGCTCATGTTGGTGAATGGGTATCCAGCTCCGACTCCGACCATCACTCCGAGAGAATCTATCACTCCGACTCCGAATATAATCAAGATGAAGGTGTTGCCGGTCTAGCACTTGTGTCAACCAACTCCTATGACATATTTGACTCACCAAATGAAGGAATTGGAAGATGCTTCATGGCTAAAGGCCCAAAGGTATCACACCCCGAGTATGTTGATTTCAGTAGTGATGAAGATGACTTGTTAGGTGATGATGATTTACTTGTTGACAACTCTAGTGATGAATACTATGATGAAACATCAATTAATCATGCTAATCAAGATAAAACAAATGAGAATGATAAGGAGAAGATTGGGCATCTAACTAAAGAACTAAACACTCTTAAGTTAGCTCATGAAACTACCTTGGAAGATCATCGAGAACTTTTAAAGACTCATGAAAAGTTACGCTTTGAAAAGCTCAACCTTGAGCAAGAGCATGAGTTTTTAAAGGCAATCAATGATGATCTTCGCAAGAAAAGTTCTTCTTACATTGCCAAGCGTTTACTCTTATCTACTTACATGCCACAAGTAAAGTCTAGCAACAAGAGTAAGAAAAATTCTTCTTCTAGTAGTAACAATAATCATGATAAATCCAATGTTGTTGCTTCTGGTAGTTCTCTTGATTCCACTAATGATTCTCTTAGCCAAGTTACACTTGAGCAAGAAAATAGCTTATTGAAGGGAATTATAGAGAAGGGTGTCTACAAGAGCCTTGCCGGAAGTAAGCAATTTGAGGAAATTATATGCAAGCAAGGAAGGTACCCTTGACAAGTTAACCAAATGCTTTCACGGACATCATCTTGCGTGTGCATCACTCTATGTCTATGGATATCCTTGTTTGTTCCTTGTGGGACTAACCCGTGTAGGTATTGAAAGTGTAACTCACTCCAATGGATTGCTCCAAATGATCTACAACAACATTGAGCATCCACACCTTCAACACCTACATGAAGTCATCATCGACAAAACCCAAGGTTAGTTCATCCCTCTTAAGGGGGATCTCACATCTAGTGGGAGCTTTACTCTAAAGAATTGAGCTAAAGCAACTCTAATGGTGTGAACACAACAACACTTTATGTAAAAGTGGTAACCCCACTTGTGCTTAAACGATGAGTATGACCTATGATCAAATGTTCTCTTTTGACTCCTCAGTCAATATACTCATATATAGATGACCTAGTCATCGCCAATTGTTTGATAGATGCTAGAATTGGTTGTGCATGATTTGTCACATGTTTCATTTGCCATTTTATTGTGTAAGGACGCCGTTGCATATTTTACTCATTCGAGGACATCCACTTGTTGTTTTGCTTTTTTGGTTTCTTTTTCTCTTTTGCCAAGTGGATGGACAACAATGCCTAAGAACCTTATATAGCTATCTATGCTTTTTCTCATCTCAAACTCTATTCATGCTACATCACAAAGTTTGATCAAGTCAGATTCGAACCACTCTGTGTGAGGAGCACTCTGAGTCCCCGATTCATCATAGACTTAAACTTCCAAAACCTCGTTGTGCATTTCGGTCTGACCAAGACATCCATTTTGGCACACCGAGTTCAGTAAGTTGATCTAGGTTTTCATCTCGGTGCAACCGATTGAACACTTCGGTCACACCGAGTTGCAGCAACCGCTTGCGATTCTGCAATCACGGTGCCACCTATTTGTTCCACTCGGTCACACCGACAAGGTCGGGATATAAATACCCACGGGTGAGATTTTGGAAATTACTTCAAATCCTCTCAGCCCGCGCGTGTCCTGCTCTGCCTTCTCGGGTCTCCGGATTGTCTCCCCGCAGCCAACGACCTCCCACCATTGGATTCTACCGCCGTCGACGGATTCTGTCCGCCGTCGCTGCTGTAGCGAACACTCGCCGTTCTAGGGTACGTGTTTGGCCCCTTGTGTTGTCATTTTAACTATTCCTAGCACAAGGACAATGCCATGTTTCTTGCCAGAAATGAGATTGATCTATCCAGCTCAAACTTCCTTAGGTCTAGATTGATTCAAAAAAATTTAGGGTTAGCTCACAGAACTCATCTCGGACCAACCGAAATTTAGAAAGTAGTCTCACCGATTTGGCTTAGGCCATTGCACATGCACTTTTTGGTCCGACCGAAAACTGCAAATCAGTGTGACCAAGTTCAAGATTCAGTGAAACCCTAGCAATCTCGGTGCCACCAAACTGTGAATCGGTTCAACCAAGTTCCCTAGTTTAGGTTCCAAGTGTTGCTTCGGTATCACCGAGTTTGTCAATTCGGTAGCTCCGAGATCATTTCTGTAGAGAACTAAAACTAAGTTTTTGACTCAATTTGTTTTGCAAAACCTCTGTATTTTGTGATGCTCATCTACTCTACCTCATCTACAACCTATTCACAGGGTTTGCTAACAGTTTTCCTGCAAGATGTCTGACCAGAGTGACAGCTAGAATAGGTCTGAACAACAAGAATAGTTGAGTGAGGGCACTAGTCCCTCCAGCATCTATGATGAGGGCAGCAGGAGCACACCTAGTAACTTGACCAAGGCAGCTACTAGAGCAAGGAAGAAGAGAACTTTAGATTCAGAGGATGAAGACTATGTTGCAGCTGAGGATGAGGCCACTTCAAAGAAGAAAGTGGTGAAGAAGGAGTTTGGCACTGCTGCATCAACTAAGCCAGGCATGAACAGAAAGGCACCAACAAGGATAGTGCCTACATCCAAGCCAAGGAAGGTTGCCACAGGAGAAACCATGAAGTTCACAATTGAATCTGATGGAGAGGCAGCTGGTGAGGATAAGAAGAAGAAGAGGGAAAGAACCACAATAGCCAAAGTACTTGGAAAGTCTACAATGGTGAGATCTGATGATGAAGAGGAAGAGGATGCTGCTCCAGCACCTAAGGCCCAAAAGCTAATGGGAGATGCAATTAAGTCAGGGGATGCTGCTAAGCCCAAATCTGCTCCCAAAGCTGCTGCTCCATCCACCAAGACTGCACCCAAGAGGAGTACAAGAAACATTCCTGCTGAGGAAAAGAACAAGGCCCCAGTGCCTGAAGTTGAAGAAGAGGAAGCTGAAGACCAAGTGCTAAGGAAGCTCAAGCCAAAGATTCTAGACCACAGTGATGCACATCCTATAGCAGAGGACATGAGGATCAGGAAGGATGCAGGTCTGAGACAGTGGAGGAAGAATGACCCATATGGTGTAAGGAGGAGAACTGATGTGGATTACAGGTTCCACACAAAGGAACAACAAGACTTCTATGAAACTATTCTGCTTGATAAGAAGCCCATAGTATGTGACATGAGATGGGTTGACTGGACCTACATTAGAGAGAATGAAGGTCACTTCCTAGGCGTCTATGACAGCTTCAAAGCTTGTGAAGTGGACAATTTGTTGGCCAGAAGCTCACAAAGTGGAATGATGAGCTGATCATGCAACTTTACTCCACTGCTCACTTTTATCCTGATGGCAGAATTGTATGGATGTCAAAAGGTACAAGGTATAAGTCCACTGTTGATGAATGGGCCAGATTGATCAATGCCCCAGAAGGTCATGAAGATGACTTGGATGTGTATGCCAAGAAGAAGAAAGACCATAACTCAATGGCAAGCATGCATAAGGAGATTCTTGATGCAGACCTGGAGACACAAGTTTGGCTCTGTGAAGCACTTATTGTCAGGACTGCCTACAATCAATACCATTCTGAGGCACACTCTTTTGCCAAAATCTGGAGATCACAGAATGATAAGAGGACACTCCATCAACTTTCTGCACATATTTGATGTCCCTCAAAAGTTCAAAGTGATGAGTATGATTGTGGAAACAATCAAGAGGACAACAGCAGATCAGAAGAGGTCTTGTGGGCATGCTCCACAAATTCAGGTGCTCATCAACTCCAAGATGGGCACATGCACTTATCTGTTGAACAAGGAGCATTTACCCCTCAGGCCAGATTTTGAGGATAACATTGTTGTTATGGATGAGAAAGATCCTTCCTCAGTGCAAGCACATGAGTAGAGAGAGAAGGCAAGGGTAGAGAAAGCTACAAAGATGCCAAGTGCTGAAGAGGCATCTCAGGTGTTCTTGAAGAGTAAGCAAGATCAGCTTGGATATCTGACCCAATCCACCTTGAGGATTGAGAACGGCTCGGCCACCCTAACTCAAAATCAGGAGAGTTTGGAGAGGATCATTGAACAGAAATTCTATGATCTTGATGTCAAAGTTACTGAGATTCAGTCAGTAGTTGAGCAACTTCAGGAGGAAGTGGAGGAGAAGAAAGGCATATCTACCACAGATGCTTTCACTAGAGTGCCCAGAAGTCAGAGGTCTGCTGCAGTGCCTGTTCCAGAAACAAGAGCCACTACATGTGCACCAACAGCCACAGCTTTAGTGCCACCAACTCCAACAACCACTCCACCAGCTCCAGCTACATCTACTGAAGCTTTCGTCCTTAGAGTCATCTCTACACCACCTCATGAAGACAATGTTGGAGAACGTTGCAGAAAACAAAAATTTTCCTACTCGTTTCACCAAGATCATCTAGGAGTTCATCTAGCAACGAGTCATTGGATGCATCTACATACCTTTGTAGATCGCGAGCGGAAGCGTTCAAAAGAACGGTGATGATGTAGTCGTACTCGACGTGATCCAAATCACCGATGACCAGCGCCGAACGGACGACACCTCCGCGTTCAACACACGTACGGGACGGGAGACGTCTCCTCCTTCTTGATCCAGCAAGGGGAAAGGAGAGGCTGATGAAGATCCAGCAGCACGACGGCGTGGTGGTGGATGCAGGGCGTCACAGCAGCAGGGCTTCGCCGAGACTACGAGGGAGAGACGTAACGGGGGGAGGTGGAGGCGCCAGGGGCTGGTGTAAAATCCCTCCTCTCCCCCCCACTATATATAGGGGTGCCAAGGGGGGGGGGGCGCCGGCCCTAGTAGATGGCATCTACTAGGGGGGGCAGCGGCCAAGGGGAGGTTTCCCTCCCCCCCAAGGCACCTAGGGGTGCCTTCCACCACATGGACTCTTCCATGGTGGAAACCCTAGGCGCATGGGCCTATAGGGGCTGGTTCCCTTGGCCCATCTAGGCCAAGGCGCACCCCTTACAGCCCATGTGGCCCCCCGGGACAGGTGGCCCCACCCGGTGGACCCCCGGGACCCTTCCGGTGGTCCCGGTACAATACCGATAACCCCGAAACTTGTCCCGATGCCCGAAATAGCACTTCCTATATATAATTCTTTACCTCCGGACCATTCCGGAACTCCTCGTGACATCCGGGATCTCATCCGGGACTCCAAACAACATTCGGGTTTCTACATATACATATCTTCATAACCCTAGCGTCACCGAACCTTAAGTGTGTAGACCCTACGGGTTCGGGAGACAAGCAGACATGACCGAGACGACTCTCCGGTCAATAACCAACAGCGGGATCTGGATACCCATGTTGGCTCCCACATGCTCCACGATGATCTCATCGGATAAACCACGACGTCGAGGATTTAATCAATCCCGTACTCTATTCCCTTTGTGTATCGATATGTTACTTGCCCGAGATTCGATCGTCGGTATCCCAATACCTTGTTCAATCTCGTTACCGGCAAGTCACTTGACTCGTACCATAATGCATGATCCCGTGACTAGACACTTGGTCACTCTGAGCTCATTATGATGATGCATTACCGAGTGGGCCCAGTGATACCTCTCCGTCATACGGAGTGACAAATCCCAGTCTTGATCCATGTCACCCAACAGACACTTTCAGAGATACCCGTAGTCTACCTTTATAGTCACCCAGTTACGTTGTGACGTTTGGCATACCCAAAGAACTCCTACAGTATCCGGGAGTTACACGATCTCTTGGTCTAAGGAAAAGATACTTGACATTGGAAAACTCTAGCAAACGAACTATACGATCTTGTGCTATGTTTAGGATTGGGTCTTGTCCATCACATCATTCTCCCAATGATGTGATCTCGTTATCAATGACATCCAGTGTCCATAGTCAGGAAACCATGACTATCTGTTGATCAACGAGCTAGTCAACTAGAGGCTCACTAGGGACATGTCGGTGTCTGTTATTCACACATGTATTACGATTTCCGGATAACACAATTATAGCATGAATAAAGACAATTATCATGAACAAGGAAATATAATAATAATGCTTTTATTATTGCCTCTAGGGCATATTTCCAACAGTCTCCCACTTGCACTAGAGTCAATAATCTAGTTACATTGTGATGAATCGAACACCCATAGAATTCTGGTGTTGATCATGTTTTGCTCTAGGGAGAGGTTTAGTCAATGGATCTGCTATATTCAGGTCCGTATGTACTTTACAAATCTCTATGTCTCCATCTTGAACATTTTCACGAA
This sequence comes from Triticum aestivum, assembly GCF_018294505.1. Lineage (NCBI taxonomy): Eukaryota > Viridiplantae > Streptophyta > Magnoliopsida > Poales > Poaceae > Triticum > Triticum aestivum. The sequence goes on from NC_057804.1 coordinate 98,900,634, forward strand.
TGGAGTTGAAGCGACACTTGATGTGCCTTGTCTTCTTGTGAAACCTGGGCTCCTTGGCAAGTGCAATAGCTCCAGTGTTGTCACAGAAGAGCTTGATCGGCCCCGACGCATTGGGTATGACTCCTAGGTCGGTGATGAACTCCTTCACCCATATTGCTTCATGTGATGCCTCCGAGGCTGCCATGTATTCCGCTTCACATGTAGATCCCGCCACGACGCTTTGCTTGCAACTGCACCAGCTTACTGCCCCACCATTCAAAATATACACGTATCCGGTTTGTGACTTAGAGTCATCCAGATCTGTGTCGAAGCTAGCGTCGACGTAACCCTTTACGACGAGCTCTTCGTCACCTCCATAAACGAGAAACATTTCCTTAGTCCTTTTCAAGTACTTCAGGATATTCTTGACCGCTGTCCAGTGTTCCTTGCCGGGATTACTTTGGTACCTTCCTACCAAACTGACGGCAAGGTTAACATCAGGTCTGGTACACAGCATGGCATACATAGTAGAACCTATGGTTGAGGCATAGGGGATGACGCTCATCTCTTCTATATCTTCTGCCGTGGTCGGACATTGAGCTGAGCTCAATTTCACACCTTGTAACACAGGCAAGAACCCCTTCTTGGATTGATCCATATTGAACTTCTTCAATATCTTATCAAGGTATGTGCTTTGTGAAAGACCTATGAGGCGTCTTGATCTATCTCTATAGATTTTGATGCCTACTATATAAGCAGCTTCTCCAAGGTCCTTCATTGAAAAACTTTTATTCAAGTAGGCCTTGATGCTGTCCAAGAGTTCTATATCATTTCCCATCAAAAGTATGTCATCTACATATAATATGAGAAATGCTACAGAGCTCCCACTCACTTTCTTGTAAACGCAGGCTTCTCCATAAGTCTGTGTAAACCCAAACGCTTTGATCATCTCATCAAAGCGAATGTTCCAACTCCGAGATGCTTGCACCAGCCCATAAATCGAGCGTTGGAGCTTGCACACTTTGTCAGCATTCTTAGGATCGACAAAACCTTCCGGCTGTATCATATACAATTCTTCCTTAAGGAAACCATTAAGGAATGCTGTTTTGACGTCCATTTGCCATATTTCGTAATCATAGAATGCGGCAATTGCTAACATGATTCAGACGGACTTCAGCTTCGCTACCGGTGAGAAAGTCTCATCGTAGTCAACCCCTTGAACTTGTCGATAACCCTTAGCGACAAGTCGAGCTTTATAGATGGTCACATTACCATCCGCGTCTGTCTTCCTCTTAAAGATCCATTTATTTTCTATGGCTCGCCGCTCAATGGGCAAGTTAGTCAAAGTCCATACTTTGTTTTCATACATGGATCCTATCTCGGATTTCATGGCTTCTAGCCATTTGTCGGAATCCGGGCCCGCCATCGCTTCTTCATAGTTCGAAGGTTCACCGTTGTCTAACAGCATGATTTCCAAGATAGGGTTGCCGTACCACTCTGGTGCGGAACGTGTCCTTGTGGACCTTCGAATTTCAGTAGGGGCTTGATCAGAAGTATCTTGATCATTGTCATTAACTTCCTCTCTAGTCGGTGCAGGCACCTCAGGAACATTTTCTTGAGTTGCGCCTTTTTCCGGTTCAAGAGGTAATACTTCATCAAGCTCTACTTTCCTCCCACTTACTTCTTTCGAGAGAAACTCTTTCTCCAGAAAGGACCCATTCTTGGCAACAAAGATCTTGCCTTCGGATCTGAGGTAGAAGGTGTACCCAATAGTTTCTTTTGGGTATCCTATGAAGACGCATTTTTCCGATTTGGGTTCGAGCTTTTCAGGTTGAAGTTTCTTGACATAAGCATCGCATCCCCAAACTTTTAGAAACGACAGCTTAGGTTTCTTCCCAAACCACAATTCATACGATGTCGTCTCAACGGATTTCGACGGAGCCCTATTTAAAGTGAATGCGGCAGTCTCTAAAGCATAGCCCCAAAAAAAAGCGGTAAATCGGTAAGAGACATCATAGATCACACCATATCTAACAGAGTGCGATTACGACGTTCGGACACACCATTACGCTGAGGTGTTCCAGGCGGCGTGAGTTGTGAAACTATTCCACATTTTCTTAAGTGTGTGCCAAACTCATGACTCAAGTATTCTCCTCCACGATCTGATCGTAGAAACTTGATTTTCCTGTCACGTTGATTTTCAACCTCACTCTGAAATTCCTTGAATTTTTCAAAGGTTTCAGACTTGTGTTTCATTAAGTAGATATACCCATACCTACTTAAATCATCAGTGAGGGTGAGAACATAACGATAGCCACCGCGAGCCTCAACACTCATTGGACCGCACACATCAGTATGTATGATTTCCAATAAGTCGGTTGCTCGCTCCATTGTTCCTGAGAATGGAGTCTTGGTCATTTTACCCATAAGGCATGGTTCGCATGTGTCAAATGATTCATAATCAAGAGACTCTAAAAGTCCATCAGCATGGAGCTTCTTCATGCGTTTGACACCTATGTGACCAAGGCGGCAGTGCCACAGGTATGTGGGACTATCATTATCAACCTTACTTCTTTTGGTACTCACATTATGAACATGTGTAGCATCACGTTCGAGATTCATAAAGAATAAACCATTCACCATAGGAGCATGACCATAAAACATATCTCTCATAAAAATGGAACAACCATTATTCTCAGATTTAAAAGAGTAGCCATCTCGAATAAAACGAGATCCTGATACAATGTTCATGCTCAAAGCTGGCACTAAATAACAATTATTAAGGTTTAAAACTAATCCCGAAGGGAGATGCAGAGGTAGCGTGCCGACGGCGACCACATTGACCTTGGAACCATTCCCGACGCGCATCGTCACCTCGTCCTTTGCCAGTTTCCGCTTATTCCGCAGCCCCTGCTTTGAGTTACAAATGTGAGCAACTGCACCGGTATCAAATACCCAGGAGCTACTATGGGCACTAGTAAGGTACACATCAATTACATGTATATCACATATACCTTTTGTTTTGCCGGCCTTCTTATCCGCTAAGTACTTAGGGCAGTTCCACTTCCAGTGACCGCTTCCCTTGCAATAAAAGCACTCAGTCTCGGGCTTGGGTCCATTCTTTGGCTTCTTCCCGGCAGCTTGCTTGCCGGGCGCGGCAACCTCCTTGCCGTCCTTCTTGAAGTTCTTTTTACCCTTGCCTTTCTTGAACTTAGTGGTTTTATTGACCATCAACACTTGATGTTCCTTTCCGACTTCTACCTCTGCTGATTTCAGCATGGCAAATACTTCAGGAATGGTCTTTTCCATCCCCTGCATATTGAAGTTCATCACAAAGCTCTTGTAGCTTGGTGGAAGCGACTGGAGGATTCTGTCAATGACCGCATCATCCGGGAGATTAACTCCCAGCTGAGTCAAGCGGTTATGCAACCCAGACATAGTGAGTATGTGCTCACTGACAGAACTGTTTTCCTCCATCTTACAGCTGAAGAATTTGTCAGAGACTTCATATCTCTTGACCCGGGCATGAGCTTGGAAAACCATTTTCAGCTCTTCGAACATCTCATATGCTCCATGTCTCTCAAAACGCTTTTGGAGCCCCGGCTCTAGGCTGTAAAGCATGCCGCACTGAACGAGGGAGTAGTCATCGAAACGTGCCTGCCAAGCGTTCATAACATCTTGTTCTGCAGGGAGAACGGGTGCGTCACCAAGCGGTGCTTGTAGGACATAATCTTTCTTGGCAGCTATGAGGATGATCCTCAGGTTCCGGACCCAGTCCGTATAGTTGCTGCCATCGTCTTTCAGCTTGGTTTTCTCTAGGAACGCGTTGAAGTTGAGGACTACGTTGGCCATTTAATCTACAAGACATATTGTAAAATATTTAGACTAAGTTCATGATAATTAAGTTCAACTAATCAAATTATTAATGAACTCCCACTTAGATTAGACATCCCTCTAGTCATCTAAGTATTACATGATCCGAGTTAAACTAGACCGTGTCCGATCATCACGTGAGACGGACTAGTCAACATCGGTGAACATCTTCATGTTGATCGTATCTTCTATACGACTCATGCTCGACCTTTCGGTCTTCCGTGTTCCGAGGCCATGTCTGTACATGCTAGGCTCGTCAAGTCAACCTAAGTGTTTGCATGTGTAAATCTGTCTTACACCCGTTGTATGTGAACGTCTGAATAAAACACCCGATCATCACGTGGTGTTTTGAAACAGCGAACTGTCGCAACGGTGCACAGTTAGGGGGAACACTTCTTGAAATTAGTATGAGGGATCACCTTATTTACTACCGTCGTTCTAAGTAAACAAGATTCAAAACATGATAAACATCACATGCAATCAAATAATAAACGTGACATGATATGGCCAATATCACATAGCTCCTTTGATCTCCATCTTGGGGCTCCATGATCATCTTGTCACCGGCTTGACACCATGATCTCCATCATCATGATCTCCATCATCGTGTCTCCATGAAGTTGCTCGCCAACTATTACTTCTACTACTATGGCTAACGCGTTTAGCAATAAAGTAAAGTAATTTACATGGCGTTTCTTGATGACACGCAGGTCATATAAAAGAATAAAGACAACTCCTATGGCTCCTGCCGGTTGTCATACTCATCGACATGCAAGTCGTGATTCCTATTACAATAGCATGAACATCTCATACATCACATATAGATCATTCATCATTCATCACAACTTTGGCCATATCATATCACAAACCACTTGCTGCAAAAACAAGTTAGACGTCCTCTAATTGTTGTTGCAAGTTTTACGTGGCTGAATTAGGGTTCTAGCAAGAACGTTTTCTTACCTACGTTAAAGCCACAACGTGATTTGTCAACTTCTATTTACCCTTCATAAGGACCCTGTTCATCGATTCCGCTCCAACTAAAGTAGGAGAGACAGACACCCGCCAGCCACCTTATGCAACTAGTGCATGTTAGTCGGTGGAACCGGTCTCACGTAAGCGTACGTGTAAGGTTGGTCCGGGCCGCTTCATCCCACAATACCGCTGAAGCAAGAAAATACTAGTAACGGCAAGATAGTTGACAAATCTACGCCCACAACAAATTGTGTTCTACTCGCGCAAGAAGAACTACGCATAGACCTAGCTCATGATGCCACTGTTGGAGAACGTTGCAGAAAACAAAAATTTTCCTACTCGTTTCACCAAGATCATCTAGGAGTTCATCTAGCAACGAGTCATTGGATGCATCTACATACCTTTGTAGATCGCGAGCGGAAGCGTTCAAAAGAACGGTGATGATGTAGTCGTACTCGACGTGATCCAAATCACCGATGACCAGCGCCGAACGGACGGCACCTCCGCGTTCAACACACGTACGAGATGGGAGACGTCTCCTCCTTCTTGATCCAGCAAGGGGAAAGGAGAGGTTGATGAAGATCCAGCAGCACGACGGCGTGGTGGTGGATGCAGGGCGTCACAGCAGCAGGGCTTCGCCGAGACTACGAGGGAGAGACGTAACGGGGGGAGGTGGAGGCGCCAGGGGCTGGTGTAAAATCCCTCCTCTCCCCCCACTATATATAGGGGTGCCAAGGGGGGGGCGCCGGCCCTAGTAGATGGCATCTACTAGGGGGGGCGGCGGCCAAGGGGAGGTTTCCCTCCCCCCCAAGGCACCTAGGGGTGCCTTCCACCACATGGACTCTTCCATGGTGGAAACCCTAGGCGCATGGGCCTATAGGGGCTGGTGCCCTTGGCCCATCTAGGCCAAGGCGCACCCCTTACAGCCCATGTGGCCCCCCGGGACAGGTGGCCCCACCCGGTGGACCCCCGGGACCCTTCCGGTGGTCCCGGTACAATACCGATAACCCCGAAACTTGTCCCCATGCCCGAAATAGCACTTCCTATATATAATTCTTTACCTCCGGACCATTCCGTAACTCCTCGTGACGTCCGGGATCTCATCCGGGACTCCGAACAACATTCGGGTTTCTGCATATACATATCTTCATAACCCTAGCGTCACCGAACCTTAAGTGTGTAGACCCTACGGGTTCGGGAGACAAGCAGACATGACCGAGACGACTCTCCGGTCAATAACCAACAGCGGGATCTGGATACCCATGTTGGCTCCCACATGCTCCACGATGATCTCATCGGATGAACCACGATGTCGAGGATTTAATCAATCCCGTACTCTATTCCCTTTGTCTATCGATATGTTACTTGCCCGAGATTCGATCGTCGGTATCCCAATACCTCGTTCAATCTCGTTACCGGCAAGTCACTTTACTCGTACCATAATGCATGATCCCGTGACCAGACACTTGGTCACTCTGAGCTCATTATGATGATGCATTACCGAGTGGGCCCAGTGATACCTCTCCGTCATACGGAGTGACAAATCCCAGTCTTGATCCATGTCACCCAACAGACACTTTCGTAGATACCCGTAGTCTACCTTTATAGTCACCCAGTTACGTTGTGACGTTTGGCATACCCAAAGCACTCCTACGGTATCCGGGAGTTACATGATCTCATGGTCTAAGGAAAAGATACTTGACATTGGAAAACTCTAGCAAACGAACTATACGATCTGGTGCTATGTTTAGGATTGGGTCTTGTCCATCACATCATTCTCCCAATGATGTGATCTCGTTATCAATGACATCCAGTGTCCATAGTCAGGAAACCATGACTATCTGTTGAACAACGAGCTAGTCAACTAGAGGCTCACTAGGGACATGTCGGTGTCTGTTATTCACACATGTATTACGATTTCCGGATAACACAATTATAGCATGAATAAAGACAATTATCATGAACAAGGAAATATAATAATAATGCTTTTATTATTGCCTCTAGGGCATATTTCCAACAGACCAAGCCTAAGAGACGCATAGCACTATGCATATTTTCAACCTTTTGGTAACTTGTTGCCAAAGGGGGAGAAATATGTATAGATCATAGTCTTCAAGAGAGAGAGAGTGTTGTTTTGTCTCTCTTTGCACTTTATTTTCTTGATACTTTATTGTGTGTTTTCTTGATACACTATATGCCTTTTGTGAGATACTTGGATGATCATGTGTTTGATCATATGCTACCTTAATGTGTGCTTGAATGATAGTATCCCTTATATCCATTTATGATCATTCACTTTGCTTGGTGATGAGTGTATGTTTTCAATGATTATCATTTTGAGCGCTCCACCAAGATGTATGTGACATGGAAGAGTGACCCATGATCCTAACACATTGTGCATTTGCAGTCCAAAGCAAATTTAAATAATGCACAAATTTAGGGGGAGCTCTTGTTTGTCACATACTTCTCAAAGCGATGATGTATTTCAATCTTATTATCATTTGTCGAAACTTTGATATATATGTTGTCATCAATTACCAAAAAGAGGGAGATTGAAAGTGCAACTATCCCTGGGTAGTTTTGGTAATGATTAACAACATATAGATCATTGAACTAATGCCATTTCAAGATAAATATTTCAGGAAAGTTCAATGATTGGCATGGCATGGATAAGGATTGTGGACCCCTCAAAATGCTAAGGACAAAAGATTGGCTCAAGCTCTAAAGTCCAAGACTCTACATTTTCTATCTTAGTGATCCAAGATCACATTGAGTCTATATGAAAGACAATACTATTAAAAGGGGATGAGGTGTTCCTTAATGGCTTTCTTGCGCAAAATGCTTAGTGATATGCTCCAAAAGCCCTCAACCACTTTCTCATATCCACATTGTAGGACCTTGAAGTATGTCTAGAGGGGGGGGGGGTGATTAGACTACTTGACCAATTAAAAACTTAACCTTTTCCCAATTTTAGAGTTTGGCAGATTTTAGCAATCTTTGGACAAGTCAAGCAATCATCACTCAAATCAAGCAAGCTTGCAAAGAGTATATAGGCAGCGGAAATTAAAGCATGCAACTTGCAAGAAAGTAAAGGGAAGGGTTTGGAGGATTCAAACACAGTTGGAGACACGGATGTTTTTGGCGTGGTTCCGATAGGTGGTGCTATCGTACATCCACGTTGATGGAGACTTCAACCCATGAAGGGTAACGGCTGCGCGAGTCCACGGAGGGCTCCACCCAAGAAGGGTCCACGAAGAAGCAACCTTGTCTATCCCACCATGGCCGTCGCCCATGAAGGACTTGCCTCACTAGCGGTAGATCTTCACGAAGTAGGCGATCTCCTTGCCCTTACAAACTCCTTGGTTCAACTCCACAATCTTGTCGGAGGCTCCCAAGTGACACCTAGCCAATCTAGGAGACACCACTCTCCAAGAAGTAACAAATGGTGCGTTGATGATGAACTCCTTGCTCTTGTGCTTCAAATGATAGTCTCCCCAACACTCAACTCTCTCTCATAGGATTTGGATCTGGTGGAAAGAAGATTTGAGTGGAAAGCAACTTGGGGAAGGCTAGAGATCAAGATTCATATGGTAGGAATGGAATATCTTGGCCTCAACACATGAGTAGGTAGTTCTCTCTCAGAACTGGTAAGTTGGAAGTGTAGGTTTGTTCTGATGGTTCTCTCCACGAATGAAGAGGAGGTGGAGGGGTATATATAGCCTCCACACAAAATCTAACCGTTACACACAACTTACCAATCTCGGTGGGACCGAATCAATAAATCCGGTCAGACCGATTTAGTAAACCTAGTGGCCGTTAAGATTTTCGGTGGGACTGACATGCAACTCGGTAGGACCGATATGGTTAGGGTTAGGGCATAACGTAATCTCGGTGAGACCGATTACACAAACTCGGTGAGACTGATTTTGGTAAATAGCTAACCAGAGAGTTCGTCAGGTAAACTCGGTGGGACCGATTTGCTCTTTTCGGTGAGACCGAAATGTTACAAAAGGGAAACAGAGAGTTTACATTGCAATCTCGGTGGGACCGATCGCTCACTTCGGTTAGACCGAAACGTTATGAAGGGAAACAGAGAGATTACAATCCCATCTCGGTGAGACCGAGATCCCTATCGGTGTGACCGATTTGCCTAGGGTTTGTGGCAGTGGCTATGACATCTGAACTCGGTGGCGCCGGATAGAAAGAATCGGTGTGACCAATTTTGGCTTTAGGCTTAGGTCATATGAGGATGTGAGAAAGTAGTTGAGGGTATTTGGAGCATATCACTAAGCACTTGAAGCAAGAGGCTCATTAAGCAACACCTCATCCCTCCTTGATAGTATTGGCTTTTCCTATAGACTCAATGTGATCTTGGATCACTAAAATGTAAAATGAAGACTCTTGAGCTTTTGAGCTTGAGCCAATCCTTTGTCCTTGATATTTTGAGGGGTCCACTTTCATCATCCATGCCATGCCATTCATTGAGCTTTCCTGAAATAATAGTCTTGGAATAGCATTAGCTCAATGAGCTATATGTTGTTATGAATTACCAAAACCACATAGGGATAGTTGCACTTTCACACATATGTCCCAAACCAAAAGTCAAACTCGGCCCCACCGATTTGATCCATCTGGCGCCACCGAGTTTAGTTGACATAGCCACTGCCAGAAACCCTAGTCACTTCGGTCTCACCGATAGGGATCTCGGTCTCACCGAGATGGGGTTGCAAACTCTCTGTTTCCCTTTGTAACGTTTTGGTCCAACCGAGATGAGTGATCGGTCCCACCGAGTCTGCAATGCAAACTCTCTGTTTCCCTTTCGTAACGCTTCGGTCCCACTGAGACGAGCGAATCGGTCCCACCAAGTTTGCCTTAACAACTCTCTGGTTAGCTTATTACCAAAGTCGGTCCAACCGAGTTTGTGTAATCGGTCCAACCGAGATCACGTTATGCCCTAACCCTAATGACATCGGTCCCACCGAGTTGACATGTCGGTCCAACCGAAATTGCCTAACAGTCACATTATGTACTGAATCGGTCCGACCAAGTTTTCTGATTCAGTCCCACCGAGTTTGGTATATTTTGTGTAACGGTTAGATTTTGTGTGGAGGCTATATATACCCCCTCCACCCTCTCCTCATTCGTGAGGGAAGCCATCAGATCGTGCCTACACTTCTACTACCCATTTTCTGAGAGAGAGCCACCTACTCAAGTGTTGAGACCAAGATATTCCAATCCAACCATATGAATCTTGATATCTTGCCTTCCCCAAGTTGCTTTCCACTCAAATCATCTTTCCACCAAATCCAATCCTATGAGAGTGAGTTGAGTGTTGGGGAGACTATCATTTGAAGCACAAGAGCAAGGAGTTCATCATCAACACAACATCTATTACCTTTTGGAGAGTGGTGTCTCCTAGATTGGTTAGGTGTCACTTGGGAGCCTCCGACAAGATTGTGGAGTGAACCAAGGAGTTTGTAAGGGCAAGGAGATCGCCTACTTCATGAAGATCTACCCTAGTGAGGCAAGTCCTTCGTGGGCGATGGCCATGGTGGGATAGACAAGGTTGCTTCTTCGTGGACCCTTCGTGGGTGGAGCCCTCCGTGGCCTCGCGCAACCGTTACCCTTCGTGGGTTGAAGTCTCCATCAATGTGTGGATGTACGATAGCACCACCTATCGGAACCACGCCAAAAACATCCATGTCTCCTATTGCGTTTGCACACTCCAAACCCATCCCTTTACATTCTTGCAAGTTGCATGCTTTACTTTCCGCTGCCTATATACTCTTTGCATGCTTGCTTGAATTGTGTTAAGATTGCTTGACTTGTGCTAAATTGTTAAAACCTGCCAAGAACTAAAATTGGGAAAAGGTTAAGTTTTTATTTGGTCAAGTAGTCTAATCACCCCCTCTAGACATACTTTCGATCCTACAACATGTTAGCGCCGAGAGGCTGCAACTTGCCGCATAACATGATCGATGGCGCGCCACAGAGCAAGCTAGGCGTGTCCGCGCCGATAGGCTGTGGCTCGCTGCACGGCGAGACCGTTGGAGTGCCGCAGAGCGAGAGGGGTGGCGTGCAACACAACAAGAGCGGATCCATCGGTGCTTGCCTGCTGTCGACATGGCATCACAGCTGGGTACACATCCCGTCAGTACCCCCATTCCTCGCTAGGAGTGGGCAGAGGCCCTCTATGATGTACTTTCCCAGAGGCCAGTCGCGCCGCACTTGCACCGGACGCTCGCCGCGCCGTTCGCATGGGTCGCGCCGCTCGCCTTGTCCGCGACCCGCTCGATGCCAACATGCTGGTCGGTAGACTCGACCGCCTCCTTGGGCCAGGTGTCCACCTGGGCGAAGTAGAAGAACATGGCTGTCGCATCCTCGAGCTGGTGTTTTCCGATGAAATAGCCAATTTGGAGCTCGAGATCGCGTTCCATATGTACCGCGAGCGTGTCGACAGCTTGGATGAATGCTTGCATGAGTTTAGGCAGAGCCAAGAGCTACCGTAGGCAAGGGCTGCTGGTCATGGTCTCATGGACGCGTTTTATTTTGTTGAGTCGTTTTGACGTGGATAGCTATGTATTCACAACAATCATAGCATTGCTCTGTTTCAATGTGTGTACTCTTTTTTCCGTTTTTATATGTTCTGTTTCAGTGTGTGTATATACACTTTCCATTCTTTATATGTGGATGATAACAACTAGATTCAAATTAGTATACAAAAAATAGATAGAAAATGGAATTCATAATATATATATATATATATATATTAATTTTCATTAGTTCATCACATAATATATATAATATCATCGCATATACGTGATGATACTTAACTACTAGGTACAATGCATGAAATTAAAAATGAACAATACTAAAACTAATAATCCCTCCTGGGGGCAGTATTCCGGCAGCCCCTCGTGATCAGCTCCCTAGTGCGTGGCGTCTTCCTAGCGCGAAGGCAGTACTCCGCCTCCTCCGCGTCGCAATGCTTGACGTACTGATCTGCCTCTTGCTGGCGGACGAGCGCGAACGATCTTGCCATTTCGTTGGGCTCCCACCGGAGCTCCTCGTTGGTGGCATGCTGGAGCTTATCGTCCCACCTCCACGATGAGGCGCCTAGTGCCTTTGACCTTCCTCACGAAGTACCCGTCTTCGTACACCTCCTCCGCACAACGATGCGCCCACCACCAAAGCTCCATCACCTCCTTTTTCCAGGCGGCATCATGGGCTTCAAAGGCCGCCTGGTACGTGGCTTCCTCCTCCGTCATCTTCTTCTTGAATGCCACTTGACTAGCTTTCTCAACCGGCGACAACAACTTCCACAGACAAAGATTGTACTAGCCCAAAAACCAATCCAAAGTTGGGGGGTCGGGTGCAACCTTGTCCGACGACGTGTAGGGGTCCTCGTCGCTGCTCTTCGAGTGAGCGTCCTGGGGGGCAGCGACTCCTCGTCGACGAGTGGGTAGACCGGCGTGATTTGAGAGAGATAGAGAGAGGGTGAGCGAGGGGAGGATGTAGATGAGAATGCAGGCGGGACGACATGAGCAAGGTAGTATTTATTGGCGACCGGAATCTAGATTGACGGGAACAGTACACACGCTGGTCGCCAAAATTTACGAGTACTGTAGTTTGAATTACACACGATTCCCGCAGTAAAATCCGTGTGTGAACTTAATAGTTGACGGTTTCCAATACAGAACCGTGCCTGATTAATAACCCCCGCCACTCACCTTCCAAACCTCGAGGCACGAAATAGAGAACCAATCATGTGGGTTGTCTTGCCAGATCTTCACATTTTCTTTTTTGAGCACCAGATATTTACATCGTTTGATGAGTTTTTAACTCGAACACAAGTACACAAAAATATGATATTTCAAACCGTTATGGTTAGCCTTTGCATGTAGATGTAGTTCAACTTTGAATTACGGGCATTAAATGGCTAGAAAAATCACTTAAATGTCTTTAAAAGGTTAAATGACCCCTGAAATTTTCAAATTTTCACATGACAGTTGTATTAGTGCATGTTAAACATAGAATTTTTTCAAGGCCGTAAAAGGAAGCTATCTCCCGTTCGTCATCAAACATGCATTGTTCCCTCTTGGAACCACGAGCCTTCTGGTGAGTTGCTCCGGTTTGTGAGGGGTGTGTGTCCAAACTTTCGTCAAACAGGCCAATTTTTTACCAAATCATCTTGGTGGCATGACATTACATCAAGCAATGTTTCATGTTTTTCTGATCATTTTTTATTTTTTGGAATTAAAATGCCATGGCACTCCATGCATGTGTCCATGCTGTGAGACCAATATGTTTGAAAATTCCTTCTAATTTATTGCACATGGAATTATCTCGGAGACAAGTACACAAATATAATTTTTCAAAACGTTATGGTTAGCCGTTGCATGTAGATGTAGTTCAAATTTGAATTACCGTCATTAAATGGCTAGAAATTACTTAAATGTCTTTAAAAGGTCAAATGACCCTTGAAATTTTCCAAATTTTCACATGACAGTTGTATTAGTGCACGTTAAATGTAGACAAAAAATTGAAGGCCGTAAGAGGAAGCTATATCCCGTTCGTCATCAAACATACATTGTTCCCTCTCGGAACCACGGGCCTTCTAGTTAGTTGCTCTGGTTTGTGAAGGGTGTGTGTACAAACTTTCATCAAAAAGGCCAATTTTTTACCACATCATCTTGGTGGCACGACATTACATCAAGCAAGGTTTCATGTTTTTCTGATCATTTTTTAATTTTTTGGAATTAAAATGCCATGGCACTCCATGCATGTGTCCGTGATGTGAGACCAATATGTTTGAAAATTCCTGCTAATTTACTACACATGGAATTAACTCGCACACATGTATTAAATATGATTTTTCAAACCGTTATGGTTAGCTGTTGCATGTACATGTAGTTCAAATTTGAATTACGGTCATTAAATGGCTAGAAAATCACTTAAATGTCTTTAAAAGGTCAAATGACCCCTGAAATTTTCCTATTTTCACATGATAGTTGTATTAGTGCATGTTAAATGTAGAAAAAAAAATTGAAGCCCGTAAGGGGAAGCTATCCCCCATTCGTCATTAAACATGCATTGTTCACTCTCGGAACCACGAACCTTCTAGTGAGTTGCTTCGGTTTGTGAGGGATGTGTGTCCAAACTTTCATCAAACATGCCAAATTTTTTAGCACATCATCTTGGTGGCGTGACCTTACATCAAGCAAGGTTTCATGTGTTTCTGATCTTTTTTTTTATTTTTTTTTGGAATTTAAATGCCATGACACTCCATGCTTAATTGTGTCATAGTCGTTAGACCAATATGTTTGAAAATTCCTTCCAATTTACTGGACATAGAATTAAATCGCACACAAGTACAAAAAATATGACATTTCAAACCATTATGGTTAGCTGTTGCATGTACATGTAGTTCAAATTTAAAATACGGTCATTAAATGGCTAGAAAATCACTTAAATGTCTTAAAAGGTCCAATGACCCCTAAAATTTTCCAAAATTTGACAAGACATTTGTATCAGTACTACAAATTTTCTCGTACATTTAAAACACCATCCGTTGCCACTTTACTCCAAATTTATCTTTCACAGCTAATAAAAAATATCCACAACATCACACACAGTTTTTTTTGTAGGAACCGTTTGTGATGAAAATTTCTGGGTCTATTTAAGTCTTCCTCCTTAAGCTTCGCCGGCTCGTCTGCTCCAGGGTCGGCAACCCCCGAATCCACGAATCCCGATCCCCATTCCTGCACCCCCTTCCAGCATAGGTGATGCCGTGGAAATGCTTTGTGAAGGCCCGTACGATGGCCACGTCCTCCCCGAGCGCCGCCACCTGCGCCGAGAGCACGACCGCCTACGCCGAGAGTGCTGCCGCATTCACATTGAGCACGGCCGCATACGACATGAGGGCGTCTGCAGCAGCTGACAGGGCAGCTGCAGCAACCGAGACGACTGCAGCTGCCGCTACGATGGCGGCTGCAAACACCGAGAGTGCTCGAGCTGCCGTCCATGACGCCGGTGTCGCCCTGGCCCGGGTCGAGGCCATCCATGCCAAGATGGAGGACGCACACACCAAGATATTCTAGGCCACCTCAGAATCCAGCATGCAACCCACGTCTAGAAAGGTGGTGGTGGCCAAGGAGCACCTACTTCCCCATGAGATCGCCAAGCGGGAGCTGGAGATGCAGGAGGCAGCTGCTACGTCTTGAGCTTGCGTTGCTTTTCCTTGAAGAGGGAAGGGTGATGCAGCAAAGTAGCGTAAGTATTTCCCTCAGTTTTTGAGAACCAAGGTATCAATCCAGTAGGAGGCTCCTCAAAAGTCCCACGCACCTACACAAACAAACCAAGAACTCGCAACCAACGCAATAAAGGGGTTGTCAATCCCTTCATGGCCACTTGCGAAAGTGAGATCTGATAGAGATAGTATGATAAGATAAATATATTTTTGGTATTTTATATTATAGATGCAAAAAGTAAAGATGCAAATAAAAGTAGATTGGAAGCAAATATGATAAGAGATAGACCCGGGGGCCATAGGTTTCACTAGTGGCTTCTCTCAAGATAGCATAAGTATTACGGTGGGTGAACAAATTACTGTCGAGCAATTGATAGAAAAGAGAATAATTATGAGATTATCTAGGCATGATCATGTATATAGGCATCACGTCCGTGACAAGTAGACTGACTCCTGCCTGCATCTACTACTATTACTCCACACATCGATCGACTCCTGCCTGCATCTAGAGTATTAAGTTCACAAGAACAGAGTAACACATTAAGCAAGATGACATGATGTAGAGGGATAAACTCAAGCAATATGATATAAACCCCATCTGTTATCCTTGATGGAAACAATACAATACGTGCCTTGCAACCCTTTCAGTCACTGGGTAAGGACACCGCAAGATTGAACCCAAAGCTAAGCACTTCTCCCATGGCAAGAAAGATCAATCTAGTAGGCCAAACCAAACTGATAATTTGAAGAGACTTGCAAAGATAACTCAATCATACATAAAAGAATTCAGAGAAGATTCAAATATTATTCATAGATAAACTTGATCATAAACCCACAATTCATCGGATCTCGACAAACACACCGCAAAAAGAGTTTACATCGAATAGATCTCCACAAGAGAGGGGGAGAACATTGTATTGAGATCCAAAAAGAGAGAAGAAGCCATCTAGCTAACAACTATGGACCCGTAGGTCCGTGGTAAACTACTCACAACTCATCGGAGGGGCAAGGATGTTGATGTAGAAGCCGTCAGTGGTTGATTACCCCTCCGGCAGAGTGCCGGCGAAGGCTCCAAGATGAGATCTCGCGGATACAGAAGGTTGTGGTGGTGGAAATTGTGTTTTGGCTGCTCCCTGGATGTTTTCGGGGTACGTAGGCTTATATAGGAGGAAGAAGTACGTCGGTGGATGCCCGAGGGGCCCACGAGAGAGGGGGCGCGCCCTATAGGGGGGGGGGCGCCCTCCTATCTCGTGGAAGCTTCGACTGCTTCTTGACTTGCACTCCAAGTCCTCTGGATCACGTTCGTTCCAAAAATCACGCTCCCGAGGTTTCATTCCGTTTGGACTCCGTTTGATATTCCTTTTCTTCGAAATACTGAAATAGGCAAAAAACAGCAATACAGGCTGGGCCTCCGGTTAGTAGGTTAGTCCCAAAAATGATATAAATGTGTAAAATAAAGCCCATAAACATCCAAAAGGGGTAATATAATAGCATGGAATCATCAAAAATTATAGATACGTTGGAGACGTATCAAGCATCCCCAAGCTTAATTCCTGCTCGTCCTCGAGTAGGTAAATGATAAAAAGAGAAATTTTGATGTGGAATGCTACCTAGCATAATTCTCAATGTAATTTGCTTTATTGTGGCATGAATGTTCAGATCCAAATTATTCAAAATAAAAGTTCATATTGATAAAAGAAATAGTAACACTTCAAGCATACTAATCGAAGTAATCACGTCTTCTCAAAATAACATGGCAAAAGAAAGTTCATCCCTACAAATTCATATAGTTAGGCTATGCTTCATTTTCGTCACACAAAGATGTTCCCAACTTCTATACCCCCGATGACAAGCCAAGCAATTGTTTCATACTTAAATAATCTCAAACTTTTTCAACCTTCACGCAATACATGAGCGTGAGCCATGGATATAGCACTATGGGTGGAATAGAATATGATGATGGGGTTGTGTGGAGAAGACAAAAAAGGAGAAAGTCTCACATTGACGAGGATAATCAACGGGCTATGGAGATGCCCATCAATTGATGTCAACATGAGGAGTAGGGATTGCCATGCAACGGATGCACTAGAGCTATATACGAATGATCAACAAAAGAAAACTAGTGGGTGTGCATCCAACTTACTTGCTCACGAAGACCTAGGGTATTTGAGGAAGCCCATCGTAGGAATATACAAGCCAAGTTCTATAATGAAAAATTCCCACTAGTATAAAAAAGACAACTTATGAGACTCACTATATGAAAAACATGGTGCTACTTTGAAGCACAATATATGAGACTCACTACATGAAGAACAAAGTGCTACTTTGAAGCACAAGTGTGGAAAAAGAGATAGTAACATTGCCCTTTTTATTTATTTTCTTTTCTTTTTCTTTCTTTTTCTTTCTTTTTCTTTTTTAGGCCTTTCTTTTTTTCTTTTTGGCCTTTTTTTCCTTTTTTGGGCAATTCTCTAATAATGATGATCATCACACTTTCATTGATTACGACATATGAATTACAACTCAAAACTAGAACAAGATATGACTCTAAATGAATGCCTCCGGCGGTGTACTGGGATGGTGCAAAGAATCAAGAGTGACATGTATGGAAAATAATGCATGGTGGCTTTGCCACAAATACGTTGTCAGCTACATGATCATGCAATGGCAATATGACAAAAGTAAAGTATGTCGTGATGATGATAAACGGAACAGTGGAAAGTTGCATGGCAATATATCTCGGAATGGCTATGGAAATGCCATAATAGGTAGGTATGGTGGCTGTTTTTAGGAAGATATAAGGAGGTTTATGTGTAATAGAGCGTATTGTATCACGGGGTTTGGATGCACCGGCGAAGTTTGCACCAACTCTCAAGGTGAGAAAGGGCAATGCACGGTACCGAAGAGGCTAGCAATGGCAGAAAGGTAAAAGTGCGTATAATCCATGGACTCAACATTAGTCAAAAGAACTCATATACTTATTGCAAAAATTTAGAAGTCATCAAAAATCAAGTACTACGCGCATGCTCCTTGGGGGATAGATTGGTAGGAAAAGACCATCGCTCGTCCTCGATTGCCACTCATAAGGATGCACAAGCCAGGTACACTTCATGTTTCAAATTTGTTACACAACTTTAACCATACATGCATGCTACGGGACTTGCTAACTTCAACACAAGCATTCTTTGAATTCATAATCACCCAACTAGCATGACTTTAATATCACTACCTCCCTATCTCAAAACAATTATCAAGTATCAAATTGATCATAGCATCCAATTCACTTCCTATGATAGTTTTTATTATACCCAACTTGGATGCCTACCATTCTAGGACCAATTTTATAAGCAAAGCAAATACCATGCTGTTCTAAAAGACTCTCAAAAAGATAAAAAGTGAAGCATGAGAGACTAGCAATTTCTACAAAATAATTCACCACCGTGCTCTAAAAGATATAAGTGAAGCACTAGAGCGAAAACTATCAAGCTCAAAAGATATAAGTGAAGCACATAGAGTATTCTAGCAAATTCTAATCAAATAGGATTCTCCCAAAAGGTGTGTACAGCAAGGATGATTGTGGTAAACTAAAAAGCAAAGACTAATATAATACACGACGCTCCAAGCAAAACACATATCATGTGGCGGATAAAAATATAGCTCCAAGTAAAGTTACCAATGAACGAAGACGAAAGAGGGGATGCCTTCCCGGGGCATCCCCAAGCTTAGGCTTTTGGATATCCTTGAATATCTTGGGGTGCCTTGGGCATCCCCAAGCTTAGTCTCTTTCCACTCCTTATTCCATAATCCATAAAAGCTTTACTCAAAACTTGAAAACTTCACAACACAAAACTCAACAGGAAATCCTATAAGCCCCGTTAGTGAAAGAAAACAAAACCACCACATAAGGTACTGTAATGAAGTCATTCTTTATTTATTTTGGTGTTAAACCTACTGTATTCTAACTTCTCTATGGTTTATAAACTACTTTACTAGCCATAGATGCATCAAAATAAGCAAACAACACACGAAAAACAGAATCTGTCAAAAACAGAACAGTCTGTAGCAATCTGTAACTAACGCAAAATTCTGGAACTCTAAAAATCCTACAAAAATAGGAAGTCCTGGAAAATTTGTTTATTGATCAGCAGCAAAAAGAATAAATGCAAAATCACGTTTCTGTGATTTATTGAATTGTTTCTCCTGAGCGTAAAGTTTCTGTTTTTCAGCAGAATCAAATCAACTATCATCATAGGTTATCCTATAGGTTCTACTTGGCACAAACACTAATTAAAAGATAAAAACACATCTAAACAGAAATTAGATGCAAGATTTATTACTGAACAGGATCAAAAACAAAAAACATAAATAAAATTGGGTTGCCTCCCAACTAGCGCTATCGTTTAACGCCCCTAGCTAGGCATAAAAGCGAAGATAGATCTAAGTAGTGCCATCTTTGGCACTGGATTCATAAGTAGCCCGCATGATAGATTCATAAGGTAATTTGACTTTCTTTCTTTGAAAGTGCTCCATGCCTTTCTTTAATGGAAATTGGAATCTAATATTCCCTTCCTTCATATCAATAATCGCGCCAATCGTTCTAAGGAAAGGTCTACCAAGAACAATAGGGCAAGAAAGATTGCAATCTATATCAAGAACAATAAAATCCACGGGCACCAAATTTCTATTTGAAACAATGAGAACATCATTTATCCTTCCCATTGGTTTTCTAATGGTGGAATCCGCAAGGTGCAAATTTAAAGAGCAATCATCAAGATCATGGAAACCTAGAATATCACATAAAGTTTTCGGAATCGTGGAAACACTAGCACCCAAATCACACAAAGCAAAAGACTCATGATCTTTAATTCAAATCTTTATAGTAGGTTCCCACTCATCATTAAGTTTTCTAGGTATAGAAACTTCCAAATTAAGTTTTTCATCATAGGATTGCATCAAGGCATCAACAATATGTTTGGTAAAAGCTTTATTTTGACTATAAGCATGAGGAGAATTAACAACGGGTTGCAACAAGGAAATACAACCTTTTAAAGAACAATTATCATAATCAAATTCCTTGAAATCCGAGATAGTGGGTTCAATGCTATTTAAAGTCATGACCTCTCCAATCCCACTTTTACCAAATTTAGCATCAAGATCTAAAAACTCTGAATTCTTGGGACGCCTTCTAGGTAAAGTTGACTCATCATCAGTCCCATATTTATCAAGATTCATATTGCAAAACATAGATCTAATAGGAGACGCATCAATAACTTTAAGATCCTCATCATTATTTTCATGGAAACTAGAAGAACACGCCTTTACAAAGCTATCTTTTTTAGCACGCAATCTAGCGGTTCTTTCCTTACACTCATCAATGGAAATTCTCATTGCTTTGAGAGACTCATTGATATCATGCTTAGGAGAAGAAGATCTAATTTTAAGAGAATCAACATCAAGCGAAAGTATATCAACGTTCCTAGCCAAATCACCAACTTTGAGCAATTTTTCTTCAAGCAAAGCATTAAAATTCTTTTGAGAAATCATAAATTCTTTCACACTATTCTCAAAATCAGAGGGCATCTTATTAAAATTACCATAAGAATTATTGTAGGAATTTCCATAATTATTAGAGGAATTGCTAGGGAAAGGTCTAGCATTAAAGTTTCCTCTATAAGCATTGTTTCCAAAACTATTCCTACCAAAAAAATTCACATCCATAGATTCATTATTATTCTAAATCAAAGAAGACAAAGGCATATCATTGGGATCAAGAGGAGTATTTTTTTTGACAAAAACAGTGGGGGAAATCCCCACTGTGATTCTCTTTTTCATTAAAATAGGGGGACAGTTACATATAGATTTACATGATGGATATAATACATGACATTGAAGAGTCTACAAATGATCTAGCCAGCTTTGCATGCCCTCTTTCAATCCTGGTTTTGCCTTCTTTATAATCATGCAAAAGTGCTCCTTGAAAGTGGCAATACAAAATGTCATATTTTGGACCTTGTTGTCAAAAATTATGCTATTTCTGTGTTTCCAGAGACTCCAGCATCCAGCAATCAGACATTCTTTAAAGCATCCATGTGTATCTTGCTTCCTTCCCTCCAGGAGCATTTCTATGAGGTTATGATCAGTGTTCCATTGGTAGCCAATGTTCATCCAGAAGTTTTGACTAAAATCACAGCTAAAAAATAGATGCATTAGATGTTCATTAGGTTCATCATCACATAATTCACACTTACTAGTCTCAATGTAGAAATTCTTCCTTTTTAGTAGATCTCTAGTGTTTAATCTGTCTTGTAACAAGAGCTAGAAGAAGAATTTCTGCTTTGGTAAAGAGCATGATTTCCATATCCATTGATAGGGTTTAGGTGCATCAACAGGGTTTCCCATAAGTTCAAGGTATATTCTCTTGTTAGAGTACCTTGTGGCACCCCAATAAAATTTCCAAGAATCTGGCAGGTGCTGATTCTCTCTGTTGTTAATCAGCTCTATAAGGTTGATACTGTGTTGTATAGCAATAGAGGACATGGGCAGGTGGAACAAATCATAAAATTCACTATCATCCATGTTGCTGACAGTTGCAAGAGTTATGTCAGCATTCTTTGCATAGGAAAATAGCTGAGGCATTGACTGTGAAATTGTATAAGAACACCATTTATCTGACCATAGCTTAATTGTATCACCTCTCCCAGCATAGCATATAGTCATGTTTTTAAAGTCTTGCAAATTCGAGCAACAGTCTCTCCACAAAAAGGATCCCATCATTGTAGGGAAACTAGGTATCTCATCATTATCATAGTAATTGTTCCATATAAGGTTAACCCAGGGGATATCCTGCTTATTGAAGAATTTGTAAACAAATTTTATAAGTAGAGTTTTGTTTTGTGTTCTCAGATCTAACACACCCAATCCCCCAGCCTTTTTTGGCAAGCAAACATTATCCCATTTAACAAGGCAATTTCCTTTTTTATTGATATCCTTACCATACCAAAGGAAGTTCCTGCCAGATTTTTCAAAGTGATCCAGTATGGTGAAAGGTACTCTGATGCAACACATAGCAAAAATTGGCAGAGCAGCAACTATGGATTTGAGATGTACAAGTCTCCCAGAATATGACATTAATGAGGCAATGCCAGAAAGTCTATGATCAAGTCTTGATACCATGGGCATCAAATCTGCCACTTTAGGTCTTGTAGATCCCATTGGTAGACCAAGATATGTGAAAGGCATAGATTCTTTTTGCAATTGAAGGAATTTGCCAACTCTTGAGCTTTATCATCAAACATGTTGATTGGTACCATGGATGATTTACTATAATTTACAACAAGTCCAGTGAATTTTGAGAAGTTGTCAAGTATCTCAATGAAGCTTCTAATTTGAACCTCATCAGCAGGCAAGATAACCAGGGTGTCATCAGCAGGCAAGAGGAGTATTTTTAGTAGCAAACAACTTCATAAGTTCATCCATCTTTCCACTCAAAACATTGATTTCTTCTATAGCATGCACTTTTTTACTAGAAGATCTTTCGGTGTGCCATTGAGAATAATTAGCCATAATATTATCAAGAAGTTTTGTAGCATCTCCTAACATGATATCCATAAACGTGCCTCCCGCAGCCGAATCTAAGAGATTTCTAGAAGCAAAGTTCAAACCGGCATAAATTTTTTGTATGATCATCCATAAATTCAAACCATGAGTAGGGCAATTGCGAAGCATCAATTTCTTTCTTTCCCAAGATTGGGCAACATGCTCGTGATCAAGTTGTTTAAAATTCATAATATCATTCCTAAGAGTGATGATCTTAGCGGGAGGAAAATACTTAGAGATAAAAGCATCTTTGCACTTGTTCCAAGAATCAATACTATTTTTAGGCAAAGACGAAAACCAAACTTTAGCACGATCTCTAAGTGAAAATGGAAATAACTTCAATTTAACAATATTGTTCTCCGTATCTTTCTTCTTTTGCATATCACACAAATCAACAAAGTTGTTTAGATGAGTAGCGGCATCTTCACTAGGAAGACCGGCGAATTGATCTTTCATAACAAGATTCAACAAAGCAGTATTGATTTCACAAGACTCAACATCATTAAGAGGAGCAATCGGAGTGCTAAGGAAATCATTATTATTGGTATTCAAGAAATCACACAATTTGGTATTATCTTGTGCCATGGCAACAAGTAATCCAACACACAAGCAAACAGAAAAAGGCAAGCGAAAAAGAGAGGAGGAGATTGGGAAAGAGAGAGCGAATAAAATGGCAAGGGTGAAGTGGGGGAGAGGAAAATGAGAGGCAAATTGCAAATAATGTAAATGCGAGGGAGATGACTTTGTGATGGGTACTTGGTATGTCTTGACTTGAGCGAAGACCTCCCCGGCAATGGCGCCAGAAATCCTTCTTGCTACGTCTTGAGCTTACGTTGGTTTTCCTTGAAGAGGAAAGGGTGATGCAGTAGAGTAGCGTAAGTATTTCCCTCAGTTTTTGAGAACCAAGGTATCAATCCAGTAGGAGGCTCCTCAAAAGTCCCACGCACCTACACAAACAAACCAAGAACTCGCAACCAACGCAATAAAGGGGTTGTCAATCCCTTCATGGCCACTTGTGAAAGTGAGATCTGATAGAGATAGTATGAGAAGATAAATATATTTTTGGTATTTTATATTATAGATGCAAAAAGTAAAGATGCAAATAAAAGTAGATTGGAAGCAAATATGATAAGAGATAGACCCGGGGGCCATAGGTTTCACTAGTGGCTTCTCTCAAGATAGCATAAGTATTACGATGGGTGAACAAATTACTGTCGAGCAATTGATAGAAAAGAGAATAATTATGAGATTATCTAGGCATGATCATGTATATAGGCATCACGTCCGTGATAAGTAGACTGACTCCTGCCTTCATCTACTACTATTACTCCACACATTGACCGACTCCTGCCTGCATCTAGAGTATTAAGTTCACAAGAATAGAGTAACACATTAAGCAAGATGACATGATGTAGAGGGATAAACTCAAGCAATATGATATAAACCCCATCTTGTTATCCTCGATGGCAACAATACAATACGTGCCTTGCAACCCTTTCTGTCACTGGGTAAGGACACCGCAAGATTGAACCCAAAGCTAAGCACTTCTCCCATGGCAAGAAAGATCAATCTAGTAGGCCAAACCAAACTGATAATTTGAAGAGACTTGCAAAGATAACTCAATCATACATAAAAGAATTCAGAGAAGATTCAAATATTATTCATAGATAAACTTGATCATAAACCGACAATTCATCGGATCTCGACAAACACACCGCAAAAAGAGTTTACATCGAATAGATCTCCACAAGAGAGGGGGAGAACATTGTATTGAGATCCAAAAAGAGAGAAGAAGCCATCTAGCTAACAACTATGGACCCGTAGGTCCGTGGTAAACTACTCACAACTCATCGGAGGGGCAAGGATGTTGATGTAGAAGCCGTCCGTGGTTGATTACCCCTCCGACAGAGTGCCGGCGAAGGCTCCAAGATGAGATCTCGCGGATACAGAAGGTTGTGGTGGTGGAAATTGTGTTTTGGCTGCTCCCTGGATGTTTTCGGGGTACGTAGGCTTATATAGGAGGAAGAAGTACGTCGGTGGATGCCCGAGGGGCCCACGAGACAGGGGGCGCGCCCTATAGGGGGGGGGGGCGCCCTCCTATCTCGTGGAAGCTTCGACTGCTTCTTGACTTGCACTCCAAGTCCTCTGGATCACGTTCGTTCCAAAAATCACGCTCCTAAAGGTTTCATTCCGTTTGGACTCCGTTTGATATTCCTTTTCTTCGAAATACTGAAATAGACAAAAAAACAGCAATACAGGCTCGGCCTCCGGTTAGTAGGTTAGTCTCAAAAATGATATAAATGTGTAAAATAAAGCCCATAAACATCCAAAAGGGGTAATCTAATAGCTTGGAACAATCAAAAATTATAGATACATTGGAGACGTATCAGCAGCGGAGATCGAGGAGCGCCGGGAGGAGGAGTTGCGCATGGGCGAGGTCGAGGTAGAAAAGAGTCTGCCCGTCCAGGAATCAGTGGTGGACTACCAACGCAAGCTGGCGCAACCACTGTTACGAGTACTACAACCTTGAGGGTGGCGTCGAGGATGAGGATGAGGATGAGGATGCGGTCGACTTCAGCAGGGGGATGCGGAGTCCACCAATGGCGGCATGTCGCCAGGACAAGTCATCGACGTCTGATCTCACATCGGCGATGCATAGGCCGGCGCAGCGGTGGATTTGTTAAAATTATGTGTACTTAGGCTTTGTTTTTAATGCTGGTCTTTTGTTAGAGCAATGTTTAGGTCAATTGGCTCTGTTTTATTACTAAAATTGCTCAATTTAGCAAGTGTGTTCTATGTGCTGTACGCTCTTTTGTGTGCCCAAATTAGCAAGCGATGTTAAATTATGCAATGACATACCTGGGGAAATTTCCACCAAAATTTGAATTATCAACCTCATTCCATGCGCGTAAAGCAGAAGAATCTTTTGCGATGCACACAATCATTCAAAGTGAATGGTGTTTGGCAGCACCGCGCACAAAGTTTCCCTCCACATTTCAATTTTTTTGGCCTATCGCCAAAATATCTACCCCCACCCCCTTTCCCACCCCTTTTATCCCCAACAACAAGTCACATTTCCTCCTTCCTTCCTTCCAAAGCTATATCGGCTTCCTTGCTTGCTTCCTCGCTCTCGCTGTCTCGCACCCTACCGCCGGGGTCGGCATGGTCTTCTTCAAAGACCTCTCCAGTGGTTCCTTCTCCGATGACGACTTGTTAACCACCAGGGCATGCCTCTCTTCTCTCTCTTGGGCTATGACTTGGAATGAGGGATTTTTACCCAGCGGTTGATTTGAGTCATTTCTTCCTCTTGTAGCTCCCTAGGACCATCAATTGCAACGAATGGAGCGAGATGGCTGAAGTTCTCTCTGCTCGTTGTCACCATCAATCTCCATGCATGAAGCTAGTTGCGTTTGAATCTATGGATAGTGGGAGGAAGTTTTTGGCATGTGCAGAGAAGGTTAGACCCTCTTTTGCTGTTACAAATCATTTGTTAGATGTGATTCAGACACTGTCACGGTCCCAACACATTCATACCACACCTTCAACCAAACGCATCCTAAGACGGTGGCACAGTTTGTACCTAGTATCTAAAAATGTTGCCATCTCATAAGCGGTGCCATTAGAAAATTATTTGGCACCTCTTCAGCAGTTTGTGCAGCCAACTTTGGTCCACATATCCGAGCAGCCAAGCAGTAAAATACTAAATCTTTATGGCACGAAGGAACTAGGCATCGAAGTATCTAGGTGCTCCGGAGTCCGTGTCCCTGATTTTTTTTCCGCTGCACTGGCTCGCCAGTGCAGGGCACCGGTGTGGGATGTAGCAACAATTGTCTTTACGCCAGTGTTGGCATACATAGTGGACAACCTTAGTGCTATTAGTTCCATGTTACTAAATTTGTGCATGTACACACCTATTAGTATTAATTTGCTGTCATCCAAACACTGTCGCTATGCTGTTGGCGTTATATTTACCTTCCTCATAAAATGTTCAATTTGTTATTTATAGTACATGAGTAAGAACTTGTAGCGTTGTTGTAGTTAATTATAGCTTCTGATGTTTCAGAATTTGGTTGTTGTCTCCGTAGCAATCAATTCATTTGCATGTTGATCTTTTTGAGAAGATATGTCATAATTAACTTGTCTCTTCAGTTTTTCAAAATAAGTATTGGTGATTTTCTATGTTGATATAAACCCATTTCCCCTACAATTGTTACTGATCTAGTTTTAAATATTATAGGATGAACGGAAGTGTTCTTACTTGGAATGGTTGATCAAGAGTGACCATAGTCTTTGAAGATGTGCCTAGCAAAGCTCTAGGGCATGTATGAGGAAGAGAACAGAGGTAGGCTTAGAGAAAGTGTTGTCAACACTGAATAATATTTGAAGACGTGGGATAAAAAGAGGAAGGTGGAGAATGAGCTCAGATTTTTTAAATCATACTATGCTAAGATGGTGTTGGCGAAGGAGGAGGCACTTTCCCAGTTGGCCAGTGCAAAACAGGTTCTTACTGAACTGAAAGCAGAGGTGGATAAGACGAGCCTGGATGACCTCGATTAGGGAAAATAATATATTGTTCTAATATTGTTCTTATGAAGTTGAACTAGCTATATGTTGTACTGTGCTGTTTTTAGGTAGCTACCATATTTTGATGTTAAAATATATTTATGTGCCTGATATTAAATTGGCAAACAACTGTTCGATATGAAATGTGAATTTGCGTAATACTGAAATTATTAATTGTAAAATAATAAACCTGCTAAATGGGTCATGGAACTTTGCAAACGGTTCTAGCAGTAAAAGCACTTGTGATGGATAGCCCAATGCCACACAGTTTTCTTCATCAAATCGTGTGTGATGTAGTTGATAAAAGCAAATGGTTAACCCAGGCAGAGCATGTGTGATAGTTACACCTATCACGCACGGGCCTATACATAAATCTGTGTGGGATGTACATACGAACGGAAACATTTTTCCTGGATTGACTCTGTGGGATGTACATACGAAAGAAAATGTTTTCCCTGGATTGACTGTGTGGGATGTACATACTAACGGAAATGTTTTCCCTGGATTGACTGTGTGGGATGTACATAGAACGGAAACGTATTCCTTGGCTTGACTATGTGTGATATACATACGAACGGAAATGTTTTTCTGGGATTCACCATGTGGGATGTAAATACGAACGGAAACAATTGGGTTTCGATGCCTCGCTCGATCGCACATGAGCTCATGTTGCCCCAGCCTGTGTGCTAGGAGGGCCTATCCAAGATAGTTTTTGGGTCGTGTGGGAAGGACCCCCCCTATCGCCCACACTCACATGGTGACGGTTCCAAATGCCATCGTGGAAAGGGGTTAAAAACCGTGTGTGTATAGCACCTCGCTGTCAAGTGATTCCAAAAATCCATCTGCATGGAGTTTCTTCATGTGCTTTACACCAATATGACTTAAACGGCAGTGCCACAAGTATGTTGCATTATCATTATCGATTTTGCATCTTTTGGCATCAATATTATAAATATGTGTATCACTACGATCGAGATTCAGTAAACAATCTACAACATAAACATGCAAAACTATAAGACTAAGTTCATGATAAATTAAGTTCAATTAATAAAATTACTAAAGAACTCCCACTTAAATAGACATCCCTCAAGTCATCTAAGTGATACATGTTCCAAATAAACTAACCCATGTCCGATCATCACGTGAGATGGGGTAGTTATTGATACGTCTCCAATGTATCTATAATTTTTGATTGTTCCATGCTATTATATTACTTGTTTTGAATGATTATGGGCTTTATTATACACTTCTATATTACTTTTGGGACTAACCTATTAACCGGAGGCCCAGCCCATATTGCTGTTTTATTGCATGTTTCAGTATTTCGAAGAAAAGGAATATCAAACGGAGTCCAAACGGAATGAAACCTTCGGCAACATGATTTTTTGGAAGAGTATCATCCTGGAGACGTGGAGTTCAAGTCAGAAGATACTCGAGGACTCCATGAGATAGGAGGGCGCGCCCCCCTGTAGGGCACGCCCCCTGTCTCGTGGGCCCCTCTACCACCTCCCGAGCGACTTCTTTCGCCTATATAGTCCCACGTACCCTAAAAACATCCAGGGAGAAGATAGATCAGGAGTTCCGTCGCCGCAAGCCTCTATAGCCACCAAAAATCTCTCGGGAGCCCTTCCCGGCACCCTGCCGGAGGGGGGATCCATCACCGGTGGCCATCTTCATCATGCCGGCGCTCTCCATGACGAGGAGGGAGTAGTTCACCCTCGGGGCTGAGGGTATGTACCAGTAGCTATGTGTTTGATCTCTCTCTCTCGTGTTCTCTCTCGTGTTCCCTCTATGGCACGATCTTGATGTACCCCGAGCTTTGCTATTGTAGTTGGATCTTATGATGTTTCTCCCCCTCTACTCTCTTGTGATGAATTGAGTTTCCCCTTTGAAGTTATCTTATCGGATTGAGTCTTTTATGAGAACACTTGATGTATGTCTTGCCGTGCTTATCTGTGGTGACAATGGGATATCATGTGCCTCTTGATGTATGTTTTGGTGACCAACTTGCGGGTTCCGCCCATGAACCTATGCATAGGGGTTGGCACACGTTCTTGACTCTCTGGTAGAAACTTTGGGGCACTCTTTGAAGTACTTTGTGTTGGTTGGATCAATCTGAGATTGTGTGATGCATATCGTATAATCATGCCCACGGATACTTGAGGTGACAATGGAGTATCTAGGTGACATTAGGGTTTTGGTTGATTTGTGTCTTAAGGTGTTATTCTAGTACGAACTCTTTTATAGATCGATCCGAAAGAATAACTTTGAGGTGGTTTCGTACCCTACCATAATCTCTACGTTTGTTCCCCGCTATTAGTGTCTTTGGAGTGACTCTTTGTTGCATGTTGAGGGATTGTTATATGATCTATCTATGTTATTATTGTTGAGAGAACTTGCACTAGTGAAAGTATGAACCCTAGGCCTTGTTTCCTATCATTGCAATACCGTTTACACTCACTTATCGCTCGCTACCTTGCTGTTTTTATAATTTCAGATTACAAAAACCTATATCTACTATTTATTTTGCACCTGTATCACCATCTCTTTGCCGAACTAGTGCACCTATACAATTTACCATTGTATTGGGTGTGTTGGGGACACAAGAGACTTTTTGTTATTTGGTTGCAGGGTTGTTTGAGAAAGACCATCTTCATCGTACGCCTCCTACGGATTGATAAACCTTAGGTCATCCACTTGAGGGAAATTTGCTACTCTCCTACAAACCTATGCACTTGCAGGCCCAACAACGTCTACAAGAAGAAGGTTGTGTAGTAGACATCAAGCTCTTTTCTGGCGCCATTGCCGGGGAGGCTAGGTAAAAGGCACTCACTCACACCCCGTCAACTAAGCTCTTTTCTGTGCATTAGCGTTGGCTACAAACTTCGGGTTGCCGTCCGCCTTACGCTTATTGCCGCTTTGATTCACCGGGTTGTGCTGTTGACCCTTTCCATTGCCGTTCCTTTTTCCCTTCCCTGTCTTCTCATCGTCAGACGCGGGATCCTTGGTACTATTAGAATCGGCATATTTGACTAAAGCCGCCATTAGCGTACCCATATCCTTGCAGTCACGTTTAAGGCGCACCAGTTTCTGCCTCAGCAGCTCAAAGCTACAACTCTTCTCCAACATAAGGACTGCAGAGCCGGCATCCATCTTATCAGATGAATGAATTATCTCCTTGACCCGGCGTACCCAATGGGTGGTGGATTGTCACGCCCAATATGCGACCCTATCCAAAAGGAACTCGAAGGTCCCACCAAGGATAGACCCGCATATTGAAACGCTTTTGCAAGGTGGATATCATTACATCAACATTACATAATAGATGGGGATACATACATAAGGCATACAATGCCACACGAATACAACATCACAATACATAAGAGCATCATCCGACTACGGATGAATCACAAACAGAAACTCAAACGACATCCACCCTGCTAGCCCAGGCTGCCGACCTGGAACCTATTCCCGGATCGAAGAAGCAGAAGAAGAACTCAACGCAAGCAAGCATCGCTCTCGCGTCATGATCATCGCAAAACCTGTACCTGCAACTGTTGTTGTAGTAATCTGTGAGCCACGAGGACTCAGCAATCCCATTACCATGGGTATCAAGACTAGCAAAGCTTAAAAGGAAAGGAAGGGGTAAAGTGGTGAGGCTGCAGCAGCGACTAAGCATATATGGTGCCTAACATACGCAAATAAGAGCGAGAAGAGATCAAAAGGAACGGTCGTCAACTAGTAATGATCAAGAAGTGATCCTGAACTCCTACTTACGTCAAACATAACCCAGAAACCGTGTTCACTTCCCGGACTCCGCCGAAAAGAGACCATCACGGCTACACACGCGATTGATGCATTTTAATTCGGATCTGGTGTCAAGTTATCTACAACCGGACATTAACAAATTCCAATCTGCCTATAACCGCAGGCACGGCTTTCGAAAGATTATACCCTACAGGGGTGTCGCAACTTAGCTCATGACAAGCTCTCGTGATCAACGAAGGAATAGACCTTCTCCCAGGAAGACCCGATCAGACTCGGAATCCCGGTTTACAAGACATTTCGACAATGGTAAAACAAGACCAGCAAAGCCGCCCGATGCACCGACAATCCCGATAGGAGCTGCAGATATCTCGTTCTCAGGGCAACACCGGATGAGACATCCTACGAGTAAAACCAGCCCTCGAGTTGCTCCGAGGTGGCCCCGCAGTCTACTCGGTTTGGACCAACACTTAGACAAGCACTGGCCCGGGGGGGCTAAAATAAAGATGACCCTCGGGTTGGCCGACCCAAGGGAAAGGATAGGTGGCGGTGAGGAAAATGGTAAAACCAAGGTTGGGCCTTGCTGGAGGAGTTTTATTCAAAGCGAACTGTTAAGGGGGTCCCATAAATCACCCGATCGCGTAAGGAACGCAAAATCCGGGAACATAACACCGGTATGACGGAAACTAGGGCGGAAAGAGTGGAACAAAACACCAGGCAAAAGGCCAAGTCTTCCACCCTTTACCAAGTATATAGATGCATTAATAATATAAGAGATATTGTGATATCCCAGCCAAAATCCTGTTCACCATGGAGAAATCTTCAACTTCACCTGCAACTAGCAACGCTATAAGAGGGGCTGAGCAAAAGCGGTAACATAGCCAATCAATGGTTTGCATAGGAAAGGTGTCAAAGGTTAGAGGTTCATGGCAACTTGGGATAGCTTGATGAGCAAAAGATAGGTAAAGCAGCAAAGCGATAGAACGAAGCAACTAGCATAGCAATGATAGTAGTGAGATCCAGGGTAGCGGTCATCTTGCCTGAATCCCGCAAGGAAGAAGAACGAGTCCATGAAGAAGACGAACGGATGAAGCCGAACCAACCGTAGATGAACGAATCCTCACGATCGCAACGAAACAGGAACTAACAAGAAGAAGCACACAACATGGTAAACACACCACACATGAACAAGACATGATGCACAACAAGCATGATGCATGACAAGGCTACATGAAGCTACTCATGGCAAGAGATGATGCAAACAAGAGCAACACATCAAGGCAAGTTTAAATGAGGTCGGGAACAACATATAACAATTCCGGTAAGTCCTCATATGCACATTTCGAAATTGGTCCAGATCTGAATAATCCTTATGTTCAAGTTGTTAAACAACAAGTTAAGATGCACCAAGATGATCTACACGAGATTCTAGTCAAGTTACATATAAAGTCCATTTAGTTCGGAGCTACGACATAGAAGATATGAGCAAAATAAGTTAAACATGGCATTGATGCAAAATGCACACAAACATCAAGCAAACACCTCAAAACATGGATGCAACATGATAATATGAAACTACATGCAAAATCAAGCAAGTTTCATATAGAGCACACACAAAACGGAGCAACGGTTCAACACACACACACACTATACAAGTCATAGCAACAATCTGTCCAAAACAAGTAGGCATATTGCAAGCATCAAAACAATAAGCTACAGCACCTCAACATAATAACAAATGGCATGGGCATGATGTACAGGTAAAGCATTACAAAACATGAACACTGAGCTATCTCCAGAAATCACTAGAACATGCTCAAACACACATGGTAAGATTGCAAGTTATAACAATTTCAGACTTTGCAGAAAATAACATCACGATGCAATGTTCAGAGCTATCAAACAATATGTTACAGGAACTTATAATAGCAAACAAAGGCATGGCATGAATCTACTAAATGCATAGATCAAAAGTCCCTTACTGACCACAAGCCAAAAGGAATAGAAAATATGATGGCACCCACGTAAACATAGCAAGTTATTAAACAGATTCATACATGGCAGGAACATAATTATGAAGGCATGTAGATGAGCTTGTGCAACTCACTACAGAGCAATACATGGCATGGCAAGGCAACTAATAGTAATAATACATATTTGTGAAGCTAAGCATGGCAAGAGCAAGGTCATAGGGTGCATGGAACACTAGGAAAACACATGGAAACAACTGAACTTAATGTTAACAGGCTGACAACAACATTATGAAGCAACTTTGGAGCAAGATATGAACAAGGTACATCAAGCTATAAATGCTACCAGGGGCATGTATGAATAGTCCACATCATGTAGATCAAAACATGTTTATAGAACATCTCCAGATTATGCATAGAATGATTAGTAGCAACATGTTTACATGGCATCACGAAATAACAGATTCAGCCTAGCTAAACAGCAACATCATGAACACTACTTAACAAGCTCGATTCACTCACCACAAGTCATTGCATGACAAGACAAGCATAGCATCATCAAGAAGACATGTTTGTGAAACAAACCAAGTCAAGAAAAAGTCCATAGCATGCAAGGATCAACTACAACAAGCTTGGCCAAATTGAATAACATGTAAACAATCTGTCAGGAAACATTTTGAAGCAAAAGTAGAGCATGAAAATGACATTCTAGACTACTCCATAATTGCAACAAAGGGCATGAATGGATAGTCAATAACCATATGTTCAAAACACCCTTACTTAAGTATCTCAAAATATGCATGGATCTCTCTGTAGCATCAAGTTTACATGGCATCAAAATAACAGCAGAACAGGGACTAAAATCAGCAACATCACGAAGCCTAGTTTGCATGCTTGTGCTAGTCACCACATTGATCACAAAAATACATGGTAATCACCTCTGTAAATAAGACATAGCATACATCAAAACACATGAAGACATCAACCTCATAGGATGCACACATCAATCATGGCAAAAATGACAAATGAGCTCGTTCTGATAATAGACAGCAGAAAACATTATGAAGCACTCTTACAACGATGATTCAGGCATCAAGATGAGCTCAAATGAATATGATGCAATGTAATGAAATAATGTACTCGTCGAGGCGAACAATTCGACATATTACACGCACAAAATGGAGCTACGGATGCAGAGATACGATGGCATGAACATGGCATGAAAATTACTGCAGATTCGGGGACTTAGAGAAATATTACCCTCCGGAAAAGTCAACCGGGACGAGGAGATCCGGGACGCGGGGATCCCGTTTGGATCAACTCCTGGTGGATCTGATCCACTTTTCCAGATCCGCCGACGGAGGAGCTCCGGCGAGCTACTCCGGCGAGGCGGCGAGCCAGGGGCGAGGGAGAGGCCGGGGAGGCGCGGGAGAACTGCGGGGCGGCGCCAGCCACGGAGGACGGCGGCTGGGAGGCTAGCCGGAGCGTGGGGCTCCGGGCGGCGCGGGAGGCCGGCGGCGAGGCGCGGGCGCCGGTGGGGAGGTGTGGCCACCGGCGGGATCGGGCGCTTGGGCGCGCGCGCGGGCGGACGGACGGGGCCGGCTCGGGCACAGGGGAGCAGCGCGGGTCACCGGGGCTGCTCGCCGGCGGTGGCCGGAGACGGAGGCGACGCACGCGGGCGGCAGAGGG
Source organism: Triticum aestivum (assembly GCF_018294505.1). Taxonomy (NCBI): domain Eukaryota; kingdom Viridiplantae; phylum Streptophyta; class Magnoliopsida; order Poales; family Poaceae; genus Triticum; species Triticum aestivum. Next base: position 98,935,287 of record NC_057804.1, read on the forward strand.
AGCTCCGGCGAGAGCTCTCGGCGAGCGGCGGCGTGGGCAGGCGGGCGAGGGCGCGCGGGGCCCGGCGGCGGCGGGGATCCGGGCCCGGACGGGCCGGATCTGGGCCCTGCGGGTCCGGCGCGGTGGAGGCGGCGGAGTGCCACGTGGCGGGAGGCGATTGGTCGGGGCGGCGACTGGACATGTCCGGCGGCGGAGTGGACATGTCCGGCGCACGGAGGAGAGGGAGCTAGGGTTTCGGGGGATTAGACCACAAATTTCGGGGGAGGGGCTAGTTTTATAGGTAGAGGGAGCTAGGAGAGTCCAAATGAGGAGCGGTTTTCGGCCACGCAATCGTGATCGAACGACAGAGAGCATGGAGGGGAGTTAGATGGGTTTTGGGCCACTTTGGAAATGGTGTTGGGCTACAAAGAGAGAGGGGCTTTTGCGGTTACCCGGTTAACCGTTGGAGTACCGAACGACCTCCGAATGGCACGAAACTTGACAGGCGGTCTACCGGTGCTATACCAAGGCCGCTTGGCAAGACTCGGGCCATTCCGAGAAAGTTTAATACCCGCACATGAAAAGAGAGAAGAGGGGGACTCCGGAGGGCATAGGAGCGCCGGATTGCAAAATGGACAACGGGGAAAAGGCTCGGATGCATGAGACGAACACGTATGCAATGCAATGCACATGATGACATGAAAAAATTCAACACGCAAGCAAATGACATGGCAACGACGATGAATGACTGGCAGACACCTGGCGCATCGGATCCGGGGCGTTACATGGATTCACCCTCCCCCCTGCTTACAATTCGTCAAGTCCACGATCGACATAGATTGCTTACAAGTGTCCTTGAAGTTCTGGATGAAACGGGCTTTTAACTCTTCCCACGAACCAATGGAATTGGGTGGTAAATCTTTTAACCAAGGCCGGGCCGTTCCATCTAACATCATGGTGAAATATTTAGCCATTGCCGCGTCACTGACTTCCAACAGCTCCATGGCCATCTCATAACTCTCAATCCATGCTCCAGGCTGTAAGTCGGCCGTGTAATTTGGCACCTTTCGAGGTCCCTTGAAGTCCTTGGGCAGGCGCATGTTGCGCAAAGCCGGTACCAAACAAGGAACACCATGGTTCTAGTGGCTACTCCCATCTCAACAGAAGTCGTTGGATACTCTGGAATATCCTAATGAGCCGCCTGTTGAGCCGCCAGCTGAGCCGCCTGCTCGTTCTCCTGATGTACTCGGTCTTGCACCGGGTTATAGCCATCGTGTTAGTTATGGCGTTGGGCGTTGCTTGACAAAGCTTCAGATTCCATGTGCCTACTGTAACTCGGGCTCCGATTCTGACGAGGCGGTGCTAACCAAGGCAGAGGAGTTGAATGAATCCTGTCCTTGCTGTAAGAATAGGTCTCTTGCTGAGCCAGGGCCGTCTGGAGAAGCTCACTGACCCTCCGGGTCTCCACCGCTGTCGGGTCATCACCGTCCATGGGCAGAGCCACCAAGCGTGCCGAAGCCAGGATTAAGTAATCCATGGGGTTGGAAAAGTGACCCTCCGGTATCGGCACATAACGCGGTGGTGCCATGCTCACATGAGGAGGTGGCATCTCTCGAGGCTGAGCCGGTCCTCCTGCTCCGGCTGTCATAAAGTGATTGGCATTTGGTGGTTACTTGGGCCGGCTCCGGGTGTAGCAAAAAGAACTCGAGGGTCGTAATTCAGAGGTAAACGGGATTGGGTCTTCTGGTGTCTCCTCCTCATTACCTCATTGGATGCGTTTAAGCTCATCGTGAGCTGGTAAGCTTCTGACTGCAACTGTTGTGCCCGGCATCGAGAGCTACCCGCTACGTAGCTAGTCTAGTATCCTCAGCTGCCAAGGCCTCCTTGGCCTGAGCTATCTCCTCATGTACCCGTGCCACCTCCACGTCATGCTCATCTTTGTTCGCAGGGATAACCATGGCGGTTAACAGGGCCGTAAGCTTGTCCATGAGGTCTATCAGCACCTGAGCCGGTAGGCGCACAGGGCCACCTGCCCCGGCTGTCCCTATCCCGGATGTTATTGCTGCAGCAGCTGTAGAATTAGAGCCGGGCTGAGTCCTAGCCATAAAGATTCCTGCCCATCTGGGCGGCTCATAGGGGTCCGGAATACTGATGCCCTCGGAACAGCCGCCGAGCACGCCGTCTTGCACCTGGTACAACGAATCTGTTGAACCGGCGGACGAGTCACCGTCTGAGAGGACGGCCATCTTACCGCCATCTTCAGATCCTTCAGAAAGTTCCTCTTCGTGGATACAGCTCACGAAAGCACGCTTCATGATGGGTTGAGCTCGGGTCTTCCTTGCACGCTGAGCCGTCTCGATGAGGTCGGCGCTGCTGTCCGGCTCAGGTCCCGTCTCTCTAATCCGGCCGATGAAGACGTGGATTCCGCCGAAGGGGACCCGGTACCCGTACTCGATTGAGCCGGCGTCGGGGCCCCAGCCTTCGTCATCGATGTAGATCTTGCTGCGATGACTCTTGGTCATCCGACCCACTACGTATCCCTTGAGCCCTTCGAAGTTGCCCGTCAAGAACTCAAATCCACCATGCACTGGCCCCATGGTGGGCGCAAATTGTCGTGGAATTGTCACGTCAGATGTCCTCGTGAAAGGACTTAGTTGTGGAGCCATCGCAACTAGGAAGCTTGAAGGGGTTAATCGAGACAAGGGACACGAGAGGTTTTTATACTAGTTCGGCCCCTTACGGTGAAGGTAAGGCCTACGTCTAGTTGGGTTGGTATTGATGTCTTGATGACCAGGGAGCGAGATACGCTATGCCCGGCTCTCGATGAGTTGTTTTCTACCCTAAACCACCAGCAGGTCGTCCCCTTATATACACGGGTTGACACCCTCTGGCTTACAGAGTCCCGGCCGGCTTAAAAACTGTGTCTGGCTCGGTGACTAGTTAAATCTACCTTATGATACAAGTCATGGCATTATGGCGGTTTACTACAACGGGCCTTAAGTCGCCTGTGGATTTAAGCCCTTTATTGAACCGCCATCATCATGCTTGGTTTTGGGCTTCCTTCTGGTAAGTCTTCTTTGCGTAACCCGGCCCCTCCTGGGAGGCTTACACAAATAGTTACATCCCCAACACCATCTATTACCTTTTAGAGAGTGGTGTCTCCTAGATTGGTTTGGTGTCGCTTGGGAGCCTCCAACAAGTTGTGGAGTTGAATCAAGAAGTTTGTAAAGGCAAGGAGATCGCCTACCTCGTGAAGATCTACTCGAGTGAGGCAAGTCCTTCGTGGGTGATGACCATGGTGGGATAGACAAGGTTGTTTCTTCATGGACCCTTCGTGGGTGGAGCCCTCCGTGGACACGTGCAACCGTTACCCTTCCTGGGTTGAAGTCTCCATCAACGTGGATGTACGATAGCACCACCTATCAGAACGGCACCAAAAATCTCTGTGTCTACATTGCGTTTGCACACTCAAATCCCGTCCCTTTACTTTCTTGCAATTAGCATGCTTTACTCTTTCCGCTGCATATACTCTTGCCATGCTTTCTTGAAATGTGTTGTGAATGCTTAAACTTGTAATACAACTCTAGCTCAACTTGAAGAGCTTAAAAATTTCCACTTTTATTTGTTAAGGGTCTAATCACCCCCCTCTAGACCCCTCTTCTCAATCCTTTCAATTGGTATCAGAGCATTGGTCTCCATTGCTTTGGTTTAATCACCATTGGAGGAAGATGGACGAGTCTACGATTAGGAGTATTAGACATAGAGTGCCTATGCTTGATGGAGAGTTCTATAATTCTTGGAAGAATGAGATGCTTGAGATTTTCAATGGATATGATTTTAACAAGTATATTACTATCCCTTGTGCGCCTCATTGATCCTTTGCATCCTACCCCCAATGAGTATCTTTACATGACACACAATCATAGAACTATTGATCTTGTCATTAGAGGATTGCTTAGAAATTTGCTTATATGCTTGCCTACATTTGAATGTGCTTATACTATATGGAAATATCTTGAGGAGAGATTTCCAAACTATTCCTTGAAAAATCTAGATGAGATTCTTCAAAAGTCCATTGCTTTTCAAAAAATGGATCCTAGTGATCCTAAATTTGATGATTGACTATTCTAGCTCCGTGATCTTATTCGTGCCAAAGGATAAGTTGGAGTCATTAGTAGCATCATCTCACAAATTATTAGAATTCATAAACATGCACATTGTCATGGTCATAAATCTAATGAATCACTTTCTCTAGGTGATGATCATTCACATGATGATGTTGAACATGGATATTATGATGAGGATGATGATAGTGACTTTGAACTTGATGAGTCAATGAGACACTTCGGACTTATGGCTAATCTTTGTGGTTACATGGCCGGAGGAAAGGAATGGGTTCTCAATAGTGAATGTACTAATCATATGACCGAAGATAAGGACATGTTCCATGAGCTTGCAAAAAACGACGGTCCATGCAAGTATGTCACTTTTGGAGACAACTCCAAGGGTAAGGTACTTGGCCTTGGTAAGGTGGCCATTTCCAATGATAGCTCTATCCAAAATTTTATGCTCATTGAATCTCCTGGCTACAATTTAATATCTGTATCAAGACTAGGTGACTTTGGTTTCAATGTTCTATTTAGTGAAGTAGATTTCCAAGTGTTTGGAAGAGATAATCATAATATGGTCTTTACCGGTATTCATAGAGGTGATCTATACATTGTTGATTTCACTAAGACAGCTCAACCTTGAACTTTCTTAATTGCTAAATCTTCTAAAGGTTGGTTATGGCATAGAAGGTTAGGTCATGTGGGTATGCGAAATCTTGATAAGCTTATTAAAGGTGATCATATCCTTGGTGTTAAACATGTTATATTTGACAAGGATGGACTTTGCAGTGCTTGTCAAGCAAGAAAACAGGTTGGAGGAAGTCATCCCATGAAGAACATCATGACCACAGGAAGACCACTTGAGCTACTTCATATGGATCTTTTTGGTCCCAATGCCTACAAAAGTCTCGGTGGTAACTTATTCGGATTGGTCATTGTTGACGATTTTTGAAGATTTACATGGGTGTTCTTTCTTGATTTACATGGGCGGCTTACACAAATAGCTACTTCATATGGAACTTTTCCAAGAAGGCCCAAACCAATTTTAAGTGAAGATCAAGAAGGTTCGAAGTGACAATGGAACCGAGTTCAAGAACGCCAATGTGGATACCTTTCTTGATGAAGAAGAGATTTCACATGAGTTCACGACTACGTACACACCTCAACAAAATGGAGTTATTGAGAGGATGAACTAGACACTCATTGAGATGGTTAGAATGATGCTTGATGAATACAAGACGCCAAGACACTTTTGTGTGGAAGCGGTTGAGACATATTGCCATGCTACTAATCGATTATACCTTCACAATCTTCTCGACAAGATGGCATACGAGCGTCTCACCGATAACAAACCCCAAGTTGGATACTTTCGAGTATTTGGCTCAAAGTGTTACATTCTTGATAAGCATCGTCATTCAAAATTTGCTCCTAAATCTCATGAAGGTTTCATACTCGGTTACGACTCAAAATCTCACACCTACCGTGTCTACAACAATTTCACCCGAAAGGTTGAAGAGGCGGTAGATGTGAAGTTTGATGTATCTAACGGTTCGCAAGTAGAGCAATTGCCAATTGATGTAGGAGACAAAGATCCTTCGGAAGCAATCCATGATTTGTCCATTGGTAAGATTCATCCAATGGAGATGAAGGAGAGTACTGCGTCCATTCAAGTGGAAGCCTCGACTTCACATCAAGGTGAACCACAAGTTGACTTGGAGGCATTCACAAGTGGAACACGTCAAGACGGAGGAAATGAGGAAGTACAACAAGATGATCCTCCTCGACCTCCTTCTCCACCTCCACAAGAGAATGATAACTCCGACAACAATGAAGAAGGAGAAGAAGAAGACAATGAAGAGGATGTTCCACCTCAACCCAAAAAGAAGATCACATGAGTTAGAGCAAGAGTTACAAGAGATCATCCCATCGAACAAATCTTTGATGACATTCAATCCGGGAGAATTGCTTGCTCTAAAACTCGTTTGGCTAACTTTTGTGAACATTACTCATTCATTTCTAGTATTGAACCTATGACGGTAGAAGAAGCCCTCGAGGATCTGGATTGGGTGAATGCTATGCATGAAGAGCTACACAACTTCGAGAGGAATCAAGTGTGGACATTGGTTGAGAAGCCCGATGATGAGCATAATGTCATTGGAACCAAATGGGTGTTTCGGAATAAGCAAGATGAAGATGGACAAGTTGTATGCAACAAGCTGCTCAAGGCTACACTCAAGTCGAAGTTATGGACTATGGTGAGACATATGTCCCCATTGCTTGATTTGCGTCCATTTGCATTTTACGTGCTTATGGCAATCATCATGATATCACTTTATATCAAATGGACATTGAAGGTGCTTTTCTCAACGGAGAAATATAGGATGAGGTATATGTTAAACAACCTCCCGGCTTTGTTAATCCCAAGAAACCCGATCATGTCTACAAACTTCACAAAGCTCTTTATGGTCTTAAACAAGCTCCTAGAGCATGGTATAAATGCTTGATTAAATTTCTCATTAAAACGCTTTGAAATTGGGAAGATTGATTGTACACTTTTTACTAAAAGGGTTAATGGTGAATTGTTTGTGTGCCAAATGTATGTGGATGATATCATATTTCGATCTACTAATCCCCATACATTTGGCACACAAACAATTCACATATCATATTTCGATCTACTAATCCCCATACATTTGGCACACAAACAATTCACATATCATAGAAAAGTTTGGAAGCTAATGTCGAAGAAGTTTGAGATGTCTATGATGAGTGAACTCAAATTTTTCCTTAGTTTGCAAATCAAGCAAACTAAGGAAGGTACCTTTATTTCTCAAACAAAGTATACCAAGGTTCTTTTCAAGAAGTTCAACATGCAAGAAAGCAAAGGTATGAAAACACCCATGCCTACTAGTGGACATCTAGTCTTAAGTTAGGATGGCAAACCGGTTGACCAAAAGGTTTACAGCTCTATGATTGGTTCATTGTTATATCTATGTGCCTCCCGTCCCTATATTATTCTTAGTGTGTGCATGATACCAAGCGGCCCCTAAAGAGTGTCATCTTAATGCCTTGAAAAGGATAGTGATATAGTTAATTCATACACCAAACTTTGGCATTTGGTATCATAAGAGGTCATCTTTTAATCTTGTTGGCTACTCCGATTCAGACTATGCCGGTGATAAGGTCGATAAAAAGTCCACTTCGGGTACTTTTCAATTTCTTGGTAGATCCCTTGTGTATTGGTCCTCCAAGAAACAAAAACTTGGTATCCTTATCCAATGTCGAAGCGGAATACATTGCCGCCGGATCATGTTGTGATCAATTACCTTGGATGACCGAAACTCTTAAAGATTATGGGATACATGTGATACATGTTCCATTGCTTTGTTTCAATGAAAGTGCTATTAAGATTGCTCACAATCCCATGAAACATTCCCGAACTAAACACATTGAAGTTTGTCTTCATTTCATTCGAGATCATGTTGCTAAGAGAGACATTAATATTAAGCATGTTCATACTGATAAGCAATTGGCGGATATATTCACCCAACCACTTGATGAGAAAGTATTTTGCCATTTGAGAGGTGAATTGAATATCATTGATGCCTCAAACTTGGAGTAGAAACTCCATTTGGATACATGCAAGGCATGAGTCTTTTTATGACTAATCCTTGATATTTCTCTTATGATGATGATCATATGTCTTGCATATATATTTTTACCCTTGCATGTTATCTAACCCTTGTAGGTACTTGGACGAGCCCAAATCTATGAGATTGCAAGACACTCACATTTTGAGCAATCTCTACATCACCAAGTTCCTATGATATGGTTGTTGAATACACGGAAGCATGAAGTCACTATACATATCCTTTGAGTATTTCAAATATAACAAATTTCAATTTGTATCAAGTTTCATGATTGTCATTTTGGATACACAAGTGCTCTTCCTTGCAAGACTAACCCATGTAGGAAGATGAACTCAAACTACTACGGTGCTCCAATTCTTGATGGACAACATCAACGTTGAGCGTCCAACACAAGTTCAACTACATGATCAAGATCAATGCCACAACCCAAGGTATGTCATTTCACCTTAGAGAAGCTTTGCTCCAAGTCATGAGTTAAAGCAACTCAACAAGGTGTGAATACATCAAAAGGCTTAAATTGAAAATGGTAACCCCATTTTGATCTTAAACGATGAGTATGACCTATGATCAAGTGATCTCGCTTGACTCCTAAGTCAATATACTCTAACATAGGTGACTATGTCGCCGACCACATCTAGATGAAGTTCTCTAGTGTTCTTTTGCTCAATTGATCCTTCTTGTATAATGTTCTTCTTTTTATGTCTCCCTCTTAATCTATCACAAGTAAAAAACACTTCATCTAGATCTCTTATCTTTTTCCACTTTTAACTATGTTTAATTCATTGCAAATATTTCTGTTAATTCCTTGCAAATATTTGTTAGATATCATTTGCCAAGTGAGCTGAGTAGACAATTTTTTACTCTGTGTTGAACTGGGCCTCTAATCCAAACCCATCAGCTTGATCGAAATACAAGGTTTCCTTGTGAATAGTTCATTGGTACAACCGACATGGACTAATTCGGTCTCACCTATTGGGACCTTCTGTGACTCTGTCATCTCGGCGTCATCGACGGGAAACAAATTGGTGTCACCGATTTCAAGTATGAGAAAATGATTTGTCATTTCTTACTGCCTATTGTCTCCAGCTCCACTCAATGATTCTTATCCTCTACCAGCATCTTAAGCTACATGCTGCTTTGTAGTATTTCTCAAGGATCACACCTACTTGCACTACAAAAAAAACCACTTCCATGATGATACATGTTTTTCACAGTAGGTCACATTTTCTATCATGCATGTACATTCATGACAATTTTATGACAGAATCAAGATAGTCATACCTGTGCTGTCTTAGAAGTGTTCCATGACATTACCAAAATTATCATGACGAAAGTGTCCACTTCCATGACGATAAATTGCGCGTCATAGAAGTGCTTTTGTCAAGGGTGACCGAGACGTAGCATCCACCGTAATGGGTCGCCGTTAAGCTATCGGGTTCCGGTTTGGATCCGGTAACCCGTTAACAGCTGTGACCAATGAGGATTTTCCACGTGTAAAATTATCATTGGCTATAGCAACCACGTGTCACCACCCGAAAAGGACAGATGTCAACTGCCCAATGGACAGGAGGCGCCTATGATATGTCGGCATGTGGCCAGGCCCAACAGTAGCCCATTTAGGTTAAAAAGGCTAGCCCAATCAAAATTAGCGGGATGGCCCATTAACGGCCTTCTGGCAGACGACCCATTCGCAATTAAGGCCCGTACGACTATTGTCAAATCGGCCCGTCAACGACCCATTCTAAACTTGTCATCATCGCAGCCCATGGTCACTTCTGGCCCGTTAACAGTCTACTAAGTATTAGGACCAAATTACGGCTCGGTGTGTTTCCGGTCTGTTAAAGGTCCTGATTCATTTGGGAGCATTTATTGGCCATTGAAACTTTCGGCCCATAAACGACCGTGAAGGATTTGGGTCATATTCGACCATGTCTGACATTCGGCCTGGTAGAGGCCCACTGTAGATTTGGGCCTTCTAGCCTGTTGTGATTTTCGGCCTGTTAACGTCGGATGAAATCTATGGGCCATATGTGGCCCAACGTCACATCGGGCCTATTAAGGCCCATATAAAACATATACTACTCAAGCCCGACCGAACTTTTGGCCTGTTAAAGGCCCATGTAGTAGGTCGGTGCATTTACGGCCCATCTGAATTGCGGTCGGCGAACGATCCGCATTGTAAATAGGCCACCATGAGTTGAGATACATTTCGGCCTACTAATGACCAGTCGGTTATTTGGCACAATCAGGCCCAATGTCAATTTCGGCCTATGAAGGGCCCATCTTATTTATGGGATCGAGATATTTACACATGTTAACGACATGTTGTTATTGAGGGCCCAAATTATGTTTAGGCCTGTTAAAGGCCCACTAGGGGCATAGGCCTACCAAAAATATGAAAGCTTATGCTGATTTAGGCCCAGATATTTTTAGTGGGCTACATGCAAATTACGACCCATAATCATTTTTGGCCCAATTGGAATGAGCCTAACAAATGTTGGCCTCTTGGGCTCCTACGAAGCTTTCGGCCGAATACACTACTAAGATAAACCTACACTATACAAAAATAGCTTCGTAATTTCTACACACTACAAAAAAAATACACTTCCGTGATGATACGTGTTTGTCATAGTAGGTCACGGTTTTTGTCATGCATGTACATCCATGACGATTTTATGACAGAATCAAGATAGTCATACCTGTGCTGTCATAGCCGTGTTCCATGACATTACCAAAATTATCATCACAAAAGTGTCCACTTTCTTGACGATAAATCGTGCGTCACAGAAGTGCTTTCGTCAAGGGTGACAAACACGTGGCATCCACCGTAACGGAACGCCGTTAAGCTATCGGGTCCGGTTTTGGATCCGATAACCCATTGTAACGCCCCGGATTCGATGCGCCAGGTGTCCGCCAGTTATTCAACGTCGTTGCCATGTCATTTTATTGCGTGTTGCATTTTGTCATGTCATCATGTGCATTGCATTGCATACGTCTTCGTCTCATGCATCCGAACATTTTCCCCGTTGTCCGTTTTGCAATCCAGCACTCCTATGTCCTCCAGCGTCCCCCTTTTGTCTATCATTGTGAGCGGGTGTTAAACATTCTCGGAATGGATCGAGTCTTGCCAAGCGGCCTTGGTACACCACCGGTAGACCGCCTGTCAAGTTTCGTTCTATTTGGAGGTCGGTTGATGCTCGAACGGTTAACCACGTAGCCCGAAACCCCCTTCTCTTTGCAGCCCAGCACCTCTTCACCACAACCCAATAACCCATCTAAGTCACTTCCTTGCTCTCGGTCATTCGATCACGATCGTGTGGGCGAAAACCGCACTCCATTTGGAACCTCCTAGCTCCCTCTGTCTATAAGTATGCCCTCCCCCTCCGAAATTTCGGGTCCAAACCCTATCTACACCCTCCTCTGCGCCGCCGGACATGTCCAGCGCCACCGCCCCCTCGCCCAATCACGTGCCGCCACCTGTCCCGCTGCCGTTCCCCACCACACGGCCCGGGAAAGCCCATCGCAGGCCCGCCCGAGCCCAGATCCGCCGCCGCCCGGATCCAGCGTCCTCCACCGCTGCCCGGATCCAGCGTCCGCCGCCGCCCGCGGCCTCGTCCCCACCGCCGGCGAGCCTTCGCCTCGCCGTCGGCGTGCTCTGCCGCCGCCTCGCCGACGCACCTCCCGCGCCCTCCACCGCCTCCTCCCGCGCCCGAGACCCCGCCGCCTCGGCCCCACGCCTCCTCACCGCCATGCGTCTTGCCTCCCGGCCGCGCGCCTCCCGCCGGCGCCGTCCTCCGCCGCCGACCACTCCTCTGCCCGCCGCTGCCGTTAGCTTCGCCCGAGCCGCCGCCTCGCCGCGGATCCATTCGGGTCGGACCTGATCTTGGCCGGCCCCGAGCATCTCCGGCCACCCAGCGCCCCTCTCCGGTTTCCTCCGCCGCCCGGCTCACCCCTTGCCGGAATCGCGTCGCCCCGTCGCCGCCCCTCCAACTCCGGCGAGCCGCCGTCGCCGGACCCGGACCCGTCCCCGATCTGGATCTGGAGGTGGACCAGATCTACCAGTGCATCCATCCAAACGCATCCCGCACCGTCCCGGAACGTCCCCGTCCACTTTTCGCAAGGTGAAATTCGTCCAAGTCCCCGGATCTGCAACATTTTCATGCCATATTCATAGCATCATAACTCCATGCTTGCTACTCCGATTTGTGTGTATGATATATCTAATTGTTCTGCATGAGATTCTATTCATTTCATTCCATTGTGCCATGTTTGTTTGAGTCCATCTTGATGCTCTAATCATCGTTGCAAGAGTGCTATATGATGTTAACGGCTGTCTGTTAACAGAACTTGCTGATTTGTTATTTTTATTGCATTTTGTGTGTGTGCATCCTATGAGCATGATGTCTACATGTGTTTTGAACTATGCCCATGCTGTCTTGACATATGTGCAATCCATGTATTTTTGTGAGTCTTGTAGTGAGTGCATTAAGCTTGGGAAATAGGGTACTTGCTGTTGCTGTTTTGCTAGGCTGAATCTGTTATTTCATGATGCTATGTAAACCTGATGCTACAAGTCATTCTATGCATAATCTGGAGATGTTCAATAAGTATGTTTTTTATACATGTCATGTCCTATCCATCCATGCCCCTGGTTGCATTTATAGCCTGCTGTAGCTTGTTGTAATCTTGCTCTCAAATTACTAAATAATGTTGTTGTCAGCCTGTTAACATTAAGTTCAGTATTGCCATGAGCTTTGCTAGTGATCCATGCACCCTATGAACTTTCTATTGCCATGCTTCATTTAATAAACATGTCTTCTTACTGTTGGTCACCTTGTCATGCCATGTATTGCTCTGTGGTGAGTGGTACAAGCTCACCAACATGCCTACTTATTGTTGTTCCTGCCATGTCTGAATCTGTCATATCATTTGCCATGTTTGCATAGATGCTACCATCTTTTCTGTTGATCTTTGGAATTTGTTCACTAAGGGACTTTCGTTCTATGTGTTTAGTAGATTCATGCCATTCCTTTGTTTGCCATGATAAGTTCCTGTAGCGTGTTGTTTGATAGCTCTAAACATTGCAACCTGATGTTATTTCTGCTAAGTCTGAAACTGTTATTATTTGCAATCTTGTCATGTGTTTTTGAGGATGTTCTAGTGTTTTCTGGAGATAGCTCAGTGTTCATGTTTTGTTAAGCTTCATTTGTAAATCAGGTCCATGCCTTTTGTTCTCATTTTGAGGTGCTATAGCATATTGTTTTGATGCTTGCAATATGCCTAGTTGCTGTTTGGACAGCATGCCCTTTAACCTTGTATGATGTGTATGTGTTGAACCGTTGCTCCGTTTTGAGTGTGCTCTATATAAAACTTGCTTAGAATTGCATGTAGTTTCATATTATCATGTTGCATCTATGTTTCGAGAGTGTTTGCTTGATATTTGTATGCATTTTACATCAATGTCATGTTTAACTTGTTTTGCTCATATCTTCTAGGCCGTAGCTCCAAACTAAATGAACTTTATATGTAACTTGACTAGAATTTCGTGTAGATCATCTTTGTGCATCTTAACTTGCTGTGTAACAACTTGAACATAAAGTTTATTCAGATCTGGACCAATTTCGAAACTTGCATATGAGGACCTACCGGAATTGTTATATGTTGTTTCCGGCCTCATTTAAACTTGCTTTGATGTGTTGTTCTTGTTTGCGTCATCTCTTACCATGAGTAGCTTCATGTAGCCTTGTCTTGCATCATACTTGGTTGAGCATCATGTCTTGTCTATGTGTGGTGTGTTTACCATGTTGTGTGCTTCTTCTCAATAGTTCCCGTTTCGTTGCGATCATGAGGATTCGTTCGTCTACGCTCGGTTCGTCTTTGTGGCTTCATCTTCTTCATGGACTCGTTCATCTTCCTAGCGGGATTTCAGGCAAGATGACCGCTACCCTGGATCTCACTACCATCATTGCTATGCTAGTTGCTTCGTTCTATCGCTATGCTACGCTACCTATCACTTGTTCTTCAAGCCTCCCCAATTTGCCATGTCAGCCTCTAACCTTTTCACCCTTCCCAGCAAACCGTTGCCTGGCTATGTTACCGCCTTGCTCAATCCCTCTTATAGCATTGTTAGTTGGAGGTGAAGTTGAAGATTGCTCCATGGTGGACAGGATTATGTTGGGATATCACAATATCTCTTATTTAATTAATGCATCTATATATACTTGGTAAAGGGTGGAAGACTCGGCCTTATGCCTGGTGTTTTGTTCCACTCTTGCCGCCCTAGTTTCCGTCATACCGGTGTTATGTTCCCGGATTTTGCGTTCCTTACGCGGTTGGGTGATTTATGGGACCCCCTTGACAGTTTGCTTTGAATAAAACTCCTCCAGCAAGGCACAACCTTGGTTTTACCATTTGCGTCACCTAGCCCTTTTTCTCCCCTTGGGTTTCCGGAGCCCGAGGGTCATCTTTATTTACCCCCCCGGGCCAGTTCTCCTTCGATTGATGGTCGAAACCGAGCGATGTCCAGCGCCCCCTGGGCAACCATGGTCTATGCCAACCTGACATCTGGCTCATCCCGTGTGCCCTGAGAACGAGATATGTGCAGCTCCTATCGGGATTTGTCGGCACAGCTGGCGGTCTTGCTGGTCTTGTTTTACCATTGTCTAAATGTCTTGTAACCAGGATACCGAGACTGATCGGGTCTTCCTGGGAGAAGGAATATCCTTCGTTGATCGCGAGAGCTTATCATGGGCTAAGTTGGGACACCCCTGCAGGGTATAAACTTTTGAAAGCCGTGCCCGCGGTTATGTGGCAGATGTGAATTTCTTAATGTCCGGTTATAGATAACTTGACACTTGACTTAATTAAAACGCATCAACCGCGTGTATAGCCGTGATGGTCTCTTTTTGGCGGAGTCCGGGAAGTGAACACGGTTTTGGGTTATGATTGACGTAAGTAGGAGTTCAGGATCACTTCTTGATCATTGCTAGCTTCACGACCGTTCCATTTGCTTCTATTCTCGCTCTTATTTGCGTATGTTAGCCACCATATCATGCTTAGCCGCTGCTGCAACCTCACCACCTTACCCCTTCCTTACCCCTTTAAGCTTTGCTAGTCTTGATACCCATGGTAATGGGATTGCTGAGTCCTCGTGGCTCATAGATTACTACAACACCAGTTGCAGGTATAGGTTATGCGATGATCACGACGCGAGAGCGATGATTGCTTGTTTTGGAGTTCTTCTTCTGCTTCTTCTTCGATCAGGGGATAGGTTCCAGGTCGGCAGCCTGGGCTAGCTGGGTGGATGTCGTTTGAGCTTCTGTTTGTGTTTCATCCGTAGTCAAATGTTGATATTGTGTATGATGTATTGTTGTATTCGTGTGGCATTGTATGCCTCTTGTATGTATCCCCATATATTATGTAATGTTGATGTAATGATATCCACCTTGCAAAAGTGTATCAATATGCGGTTCTATCCTTGGTGGGACCTTCGAGTCTATTTAGGATTGTATTGCATATTGGGCGTGACAAGTTGGTATCAGAGCCTCGACCGACCATAGGAGCCCCCTTGATTGTTGGCCATTGTTGAGTCTAGAATAAAAACTATTTTTGAGTCTTAGGATTATATATATCAGAGAGTAGGATTCTTTTTACTCCTCAGCCCCCTTCGTCGCTCTGGTGAGGACTCTCGACGTAGATGTTTTATCTTTCCTCTCCTCAATTTTTCACAATTTTTTTAGGATCACATGGGTATCTTGGAATCGTTCCTATAGTCTTGTGATGAGAACATTGTTCTTGGTGCCTCCTGACATTTAGGGGTTCTGGCAGTGTCCCGGGGGAGTTGAGCTCCGAGGTGTTGTCGTCACAATTTTATCGTTGCAGTTCTGGAATACCTGAGTTTTGCCGACATCGAAAATCTCTTTTATGCAGTTGTTGGTGAGATAACCTCGACGTCACCCAGTACTGGGGAGTTCAGAAGTATTGACATAGCTCGTATAACGGATGCTTTTAGAAGGTTGAGGTACACGATTTTCGGATTTCTCTTGGTTATGTGTTGACGGATGGATACAGCTGGATGTAGGGATTGTTAGTTTGGGTGAGATATATTGCTTCCCCTGTATCCCCAACACCAGATTTCATATCCAGAAAGTTTCGGGAGTTTTATAGGTGGAATTCAAGTAGCTCCTAGAATATCTTTCCGACAGATGCATGATATGGGATTGGGTAAATCTCTATCATACGTATTTGTTCCGATTATTCTACAAGCCAATCCTTTGTTTTGTTTTGAGTTGTGGTATTTGAGTTGCTTCAATGTCAAGTGTTGAATCCATACCTTTCATAAACGATGTTCCCATATTGCTATGTGAATACTAATCCTTCTTGATCATCGAGGTCGTCATGTCAATTCTTTTCCAACCAGCGTGCTTCTCTTCAAGTGGATCCGATCATTTCAACATCTGCAAGATCAATTCTAAGTTTTCTCAACGGTATCCATTCCATCTGCCCCAAGTTGCCTTTGTTTTCCCACCCTCCCACCCTTTTTCTTCAAGGACTCGGATTTCTTAATCATGTATCCTTTTATTTGTGGGAAGTCTCTTCATTCTTTTCTCTCAATGTTCTTATCCGGTGATTTCCCATGAAGATGCTCAACAATCAAGTTCATCATCCTTCATTGTTGTTTCTTCTCCGGTGGATCCAATTCAAGCTTTCGATAATCATCATATTCCTTTCCTTGTTTCTAGTGCTTTCTCATGCTGATGCACCTCTTAATCATTCACTTCTTCCTATTCATTTGTTCTGGAGTGCTGAAGATATCTCACAAGACTTGTGTTTCCATTCTCAACCCGTTCAAGATATTTCGAGGTTGTTATCTCATTCAACCATTTAATTCAACCGGTGCAACCTCTCTTTAAAATTGTTCAACGGTGTTTTCTTTTGAGTGGGCCCTAACCCACAGGTCTTTTCCCAGGATCTTACCTGACTCTTCTAATTTCCCGGAGCTATTCTCAAATCCTTTTCGAAGTTTGACGTAAGTATGAATTTCATCAGTCAGATCTTTTCCAAGATCAATTTCAAATCATTTTCATTGTTGCCTCAACCTCTTCGCTTTTTCGTTCCCCCGGAGTGCCTTAACAATTTTGGTGGTGTTTTTCGTCGTCATTTGAAGACCGAAGAAGGATTTTCTCTTAAATCTTGGTCCATTCTCTTGAATATTCATGGTTCTAGCTTCATGCTATCCTCATAACTGTTTTTGATTGTGACAATTCTTTTCTTACCATCCGGAGCATTTCATGAGTTGTTTCCATTTCTTTCCTCCGAAAGCCATCATGTCATAATTCTTCATTCGCAACATGTAGATATCATTCTCCAAATCTTACCGGTGAATCGTTCAAATACCCTCTAATCAGTTCATGATCCCTTCGTTCTCATGTATCTAAATCCCCTCAAGTATCTTCATTCGTTTTCCAATTCTTCCCGGTGAATTGTGCCTTAGCTAATCTCATTTTCAATTCTTACGGTGGTTCGTTCAAGATTTATCTTCCTTCGTTATCGTATTAATTCACTCGTTCTTTCATTGTTTCAATCCTACTGGTGGTCGTTGAAGACCTTGCTCAAGTTTATGCTATATCTCTCTTAATCCTTTCTACGAGAATAAGTAGTATGCCAAATCCAATGTTTGTCATCAATTTAAATTGGTGAAGGATACACATGACATAATTCTTATTCTTGTTTCATCCAAGTGAGCAATCCTTTTTCTTCAGAGTTTGTTCTTGAGGAATAAATTCTAGTTCCAAGTGTTTTCATCTTTTCTTTTCGGGAGTTCAAATTTCCTCGGTCATTTCGTCGGAACCTCCATCAAAATCACCACAAGGCTTCACCTTGTTCTTTAGCCTTCTCTTTTCTTTCTATCATCCTCTTTTTACCAGAGTTCTTCATGGAGGCTCTACATGATGGTTCGTCAAGGATTCTTTTCAGTCTTCAATTGTTCTTCAAGATTTCTCTTGAAGTTAAGATCAGCCAAGATATACTCAAAATTAAACATGGTGCTCAACACATGTTTTGTTTTGAGGTGTTCAAGTATTCTTCTTCTTGCATTTCGAAGTGCAATTCTTTGTACCTTAGTTTTTGAGGTGGTGTTATATCATTCTTGGCAATTTCCATTCAGGTTTCGTGATTCACATGTTTTCAAGACTGAGGTATTTTAAATCCATCAATCTCTTCGCTCGAGTCATCTTGGTATAGATTTCACCTAAAGCCTTCCCTAAGGAATGTTACTATTTGTGGTGATTATCAATGATCCGAGTTTTCTCCTATCCTCTTGACGAAAGAAGTTTTCATCTCTTCTTTGATCTCAAACAAGTAATTGTTTTTCGTTAGTGGCAGAATTTCACCTCAAGTGTTGAGATGTTTCCATAAGCCCACTACAAGCTTTTTCTTTTCGTTGTTGGTTTTCCAACAACCCCGTTGTAACCTTCTTGTAAGGGTGCTTTCCAAGCTCATTTGTGGCAGAAGTTGGAATTTTCTCCTACATTTTGTTATTCCAATGATCTATCGTCCATTCTTTCTTCCGGAGGCATTGTGATGTTGCTCTCTTCACTCATCATCTCGGATGGTGAGGATCGTGTTTTTTCGTGCTTATCCATTTAACCGGAGTGCTCTGTCATCTCTTCAAGTTCTTTTCAACTTATCAAGTCTTGCATCTCTTTTCAACCGGAGTGCTATCCGAATTTGTTCTTCCTTGTTCCTTGTTTATCTCGTTTCAACCAGAGTTGTTCCAATTCCTTCTTGATAGAGGCAAAGGTAATGTCCTCATCACTTCTTGTCCTTTGTACTTGTCATTCATAGCTTTGCAACCTCCAAGGTTCACATGGTGTTCCTTGTCTCTATTTTCTACCGCAGTGCTCTCGATTGTGTTCAACTCTGTTGTGTTCTTTGTCTCCACTTTTCAACCTCTCAAAGTTCTTTGGTTTCACTCATTTCTCGAAGAAGCAACTTAGTTTACCTCTTCTCTTCCTCTTCCGTTTCTCTCCGGTGCCATCCTAGATCTCGGGACGAGATCTCTTGTTAGTGGAGGAGTGTTGTAACGCCCCAGATTCGATGCGCCAGGTGTCCGCCAGTTATTCAATGTCGTTGCCATGTCATTTGCTTGCATGTTGCATTTTTTCATGTCATCATTTGCATTGCATTGCATACGTGTTCGTCTCATGCATCCGAGCATTTTCCCCGTTGTCCGTTTTGCAATCCGGCACTCTTATGTCCTCCGGCGTCCCCCTTTTCTCTCTCATTGTGAGAGGGTGCTAAACATTCTCGGAATGGACTGAGTCTTGCCAGGCGGCCTTGGTACACCACCGGTAGACCGCCTGTCAAGTTTCGTTCCATTTGGAGGTCGTTTGATGCTCCAACGGTTAACCGCGTAGCCCGAAACCCCCTTCTATTTGCAGCCCAGCACCTCTTCACCACAGCCCAATAACCCATCTAAGTCACTTCCTTGCTCTCGGTCGTTCGATCACGATCGTGTGGGCGAAAACCGCACTCCGTTTGGAGCCTCCTAGCTCCCTCTGTCTATAAGTATGCCCTTCCCCTCCGAAATTTCGGATCCAAACCCTAGCTCCACCCTCCTCTGCGCCGCCGGACACGTCCGTCCCGCGCCGGACATGTCCAGCGCCGCCGCCCCCTCGCCCAATCACGTGCTGCCACCTGTCCCACCGTCGTTCCCCACCGCGTGGCCCGGGGAAGCCCATCGCGGGCCCGCCCGGGCCCAGATCCGCCGTCGCCGCCAGGATCCAGCGCCCGCCGCCGCCCGCGGCCTCGTCCCTCCTGCCGACGCGCCTTCGCCTTGCCGTCGGCGCACCTCCCGCGCCCTCCGACGCCTCCTCCCGCACCCGAGACCCTGCCTCCTCGGCCTCGTGCCTCCTCGCCGCCATGCGTCTCGCCTCCCGGCCACACGCCTCCCGTCGACGCCCTCCTCCTCCACCGACCGCTCCTCTGCCCGCCGCCGCCGTTAGCTTCGCCCGAGCTGCCGCCTCACCGCGGATCCGGTCGGGCCGTACCGGATCCGGCCGGCCCCGAGCATCTCCGGCCACCCTGCGCCCCTCTCCGGCTTCCTCTGCCGCTCGGCTCACCCCTCGCCGGAATCGCGTCGCCCCGTCGCCGCCCCTCCAACTCCGGTGAGCCTCCATCGCCGGACCCGGACCCGTCCCCAATCTGGATCTGGAGGTGAACCAGATCCACCAGTGCATCCATCCAAACGCGCCCCGCACCATCCCGGATCTCTCCATCCCGGAACTTCCCCGTCCACTTTTCGCGAGGTGAAATTCGTCTAAGTCCCCGGATCTGCAACATTTTCTTGCCATGTTCATAGCATCATAACTCTATGCTTGCTACTCCAATTTGTGCATATGATATATCAAAATGTTCAGAATGCGATGCTCTTCATTTCAATCCATTGTTCCATGTTTGGTTAAGTCCATACTGATGCTCTAATCATTGTTGCAAGAGTGTTATATGATGTTAACGGCTGTCTATTAACAGAGCTTGCTAATTTGTCATTTTTGTTGCATTTTGTGTGTGCATCCTATGAGCATGATGTCTACATGTGTTTTGAACTATGCCATGCCATCTTGGCAGAGGTGCAATCCATGTATTTTTGCGTGTCTTGTAGTGAGTGCATCAAGCTTGGTAAGTAGGGTACTTGCTGTTGCTGTTTTGCTTGGCTGAATCTGTTATTTCGTGATGCTATGTAAACCTTCTGCTACAAGTCATTCTATGCATAATCTAGAGATGTTCACTAAGGATGTTTTATTATACATATCATTCTCTGTCCATCCATGCCCCTGGTTGCATTTATAGCCTGAAGTAGCTTGTTTTAATCTTGTTCTCAAGTTGCTAAATAATGTTGTTGTCAGCCTGTTAACCTTAAGTTCAGGTTTGCCATGAGCTTTGCTAGTGATCCATGCACCCTATGAACTTTATCTTGCCATGCTTCGCTTAATAAACATGTCTTCTTACTGTTTGTCACCTTGTAATGCCATGTATTGCTCTGTGGTGAGTGGTACAAGATCACCAACATGCCTACTTATTGTTGTTCCTGCCATGTCTGAATCTGTCATATCATTTGCCATGTTTGCATAGATGCTACCATCTTTTCTGTTGATCTTTGGAATTTGTTAAGTAAGGGACTTTTGTCCTATGGGTTTATTAGATTCATTCCATGCCTTTGTTTGCCATGATAAGTTCCTGTAGCATGTTGTTTGATAGCTCTAAACATTGCAACCTGATGTTATTTCTGCTACGTCTGAAACTGTTATTATTTGCAATCTTGCCATGTGTTTTTGAGGATGTTCTAGTGTTTTCTGGAGATAGCTAAGTGTTCATGTTTTGTTAAGCTTCATTTGTAAATCAGGTCCATGCCTTTTTTTTCTCATGTTGAGGTGCTGTAGCATATTGTTTTGATGCTTGCAATATGCCTAGTTGCTGTTTGGACAACATGCCCGTTAACCTTGTATGATCTGTATGTGTTGAATCGTTGCTCCGTTTTGAGTGTGCTTTATATGAAACTTGCTTAGAATTGCATGTAGTTTCATATTATCATGTTGCATCCATGTTTTGAGAGTGTTTGCTTGATATTTGTATGCATTTTACATCAATGCCATGTTTAACTTGTTTTGCTCATATCTTCTAGGCCGTAGCTCCGAACTAAATGAACTTTATATGTAAGTTGACTAGATGTTCGTGTAGATCACCTTTGTGCATCTTAACTTGCTGTGTAACAACTTGAACATAAGGTCTATTCACATCTGGACCAATTTCGGAACTTGCATATGAGGACCTACCAGAATTGTTATATGGTGTTTCCGGCCTCATTTAAACTTGCTTTGATGTGTTGTTCTTGTTTGCGTCATCTCTTGCCATGAGTAGCTTCATGTAGCCTTGTCTTGCATCATACTTGGTTGAGCATCATGTCTTGTCTATGTGTGGTGTGTTTACCATGTTGTGTGCTTCTTCTCGATAGTTCCCGTTTCGTTGCGATCGTGAGGATTCGTTCGTCTACGCTCGGTTCGTCTTTGTGGCTTCATCTTCTTCATGGACTCGTTCATCTTCCTAGCGGGATTTCAGGCAAGATGACCGCTACCCTGGATCTCACTACCATCATTGCTATGCTAGTTGCTTCGTTCTATCGCTATGCTACGCTACCTATCACTTGTTCTTCAAGCCTCCCCAATTTGCCATGTCAGCCTCTAACCTTTTCACCCTTCCCAGCAAACCGTTGCCTGGCTATGTTACCGCCTTGCTCAATCCCTCTTATAGCATTGTTAGTTGGAGGTGAAGTTGAAGATTGCTCCATGGTGGACAGGATTATGTTGGGATATCACAATATCTCTTATTTAATTAATGCATCTATATATACTTGGTAAAGGGTGGAAGACTCGGCCTTATGCCTAGTGTTTTGTTCCACTCTTGCCGCCCTAGTTTCCGTCATACCGGTGTTATGTTCCCAGATTTTGCGTTCCTTACGCGGTTGGGTGATTTATGGGACCCCCTTGACAATTCGCTTTGAATAAAACTCCTCCAGCAAGGCCCAACCTTGGTTTTACCATTTGAATCACCTAGCCCTTTTTTTCCTTGGGTTTCCGGAGTCCGAGAGTCATCTTTATTTACCCCACCGGGCCAGTTCTCCTCCGACTGCTGGTCCAAACTGAGTGATGTCCGGCGCCCCCTGGGCAACCAGGGTCTATGCCAACCCGATGTCTGGCTCATCCGGTGTGCCCTGAGAACGAGATATGTGCAGCTCCTATCGGGATTTGTCGGCACAGCGGGCGGTCTTGCTGGTCTTGTTTTACCATTGTCGAAATGTCTTGTAACCGGGATTCTGAGACTGATCGGGTCTTCCTGGGAGAAGGAATATCCTTCGTTGATCATGAGAGCTTATGATGGGCTAAGTTGGGACACCCCTGCAGGGTATAAACTTTCGAAAGCTGTGCCCGCAGTTATGTGGTAGATGGGAATTTGTTAATGTCCGGTTGTAGATAACTTGACACTTGACTTAATTAAAACGCATCAACCGCGTGTGTAGACGTGATGGTCTCTTTTTGGCGGAGTCTGGGAAGTGAACACGGTTTTGGGTTATGATTGACGTAAGTAGGAGTTCTGGATCACTTCTTGATCATTGCTAGCTTCACGAGTGTTCCATTTGCTTCTCTTCTAGCTCTTATTTGCGTATGTTAGCCACCATATCATGCTTAGCCGCTCCTACAACCTCACCACCTTACCCCTTCCTTACCCCTTTAAGCTTTGCTAGTCTTAATACCCATGGTAATGGGATTGCTGAGTCCTCGTGGCTCATAGATTACTACAACACCAGTTGTAGGTACAGGTTATGCGATGATCACGACGCAAGAGCGATGATTGCTTGTTTTGGAGTTCTTGTTCTGCTTCTTCTTCGATCAGGGGATAGGTTCCAGGTCGGCAGCCTGGGCTAGCAGGGTGGATGTCGTTTGAGCTTTTGTTTGTGTTTCATCCGTAGTCGGATGTTGATGTTGTGTATGATGTATTATTGTATTCGTGTGGCATTGTATGACTCTTGTATGTATCCCCATATATTATGTAATGTTGATGTAATGATATCCACCTTGCAAAAGAGAATCAATATGCGGTTCTATCCTTGGTGGGACCTTCGAGTCTCTTTAGGATAGTATTGCATATTGGGCGTGACACCCGTTAACAACCCCGACCAAAGGGGATTTCCACGTGTAAAATCATCATTGGCTGGAGGAAACACGTGTCGGCTCACCGTTGGGACAGATGTCATCCACTCATTGGACCGAAGGTGTTGGAGATATAACTACTAAGTGTAAACCGCCCAGGAGGGGCCGGTTCACCTTCCACTATATTGAAGCCCACGAAGATCCAGAAGATGGCGCTTTAGTAATGAAGCTTAGAAGCCCGGAGCCCAAAGGCGGATTAGGGCCCGTAGTGGTAAACCGGCATGGTTATGTAACTTGTATTGTAAGTTAGGAAAGGAGAGACCAAGCCGGACACTTGTATGAGTCGGCCTTGGGACTCTGTAGACCGGCCGGGCGTCAACCTATGTATATAAAGGGACGACCCAGCGGCGGTTCAGGGAGGAGAGACAACAACTCGAGACTCAGGAAAAGCGTATTTGCTCCTTGGTAATCGAAACTCAATCAATTCCATCACAACTAGACGTAGGATTTGACCTTCATCGAAGGGGCCAAACTAGTATAAAACTCTCGTGTCCCTTGTCCGGTTTAACCCCTTCAAGCTAACCCGTCGCGATGGCTCCACGACTAAGTCCTTTCATGAGGACATCTGACGTGTTAATTCCACGACAGTTGGCGCCCACCGTGGGGCTATCGCACGATGGTTTTGAGTTCTTGAAGGGCAGCTCTGAAGGCCTCAAGGCGTACGTGGTTGGCTGGATGACCAAGAGTCGTCACGGCAAGCTCTACATCAACGACGAAGGATGGGGTCCCCAGGTCGGCTCAATCGAGTACGGGTACCGGGTCTCCTTTGGCGGAATTCATTTCTTCATCGGCAAGATCGGCGAACCGGGCCCTGAGCCGGACATCTGCACCGACCTTGTCGAAACGGCTCAGCGTGCGAGTCCTGCCCGGGTTAAGCCTGCCATGAAGCATGCGTTCGTAGGATGTGTCCACGGGATCAGATCTGAACCGGTGTTTGAAGGCGAGACGGTTGTTTATTCCGACGGCGAGTCATCCACTGGTGAAACCAAGTCCCTGTACCAAATTCATGATGGTGTGTTCGAAGGATATTCCGATGGCAACAATACTCCAGATCTCCTTGAACCGCTAAGTCGGGTTGCTGTTTTTATGGCCGGAACACAGCCCACTTTGCAGTCTTCATCTACAGCAGAAATGAATTCCGGATCAGCGGCCGCGGTAGGAGGCCCGGTGCGCCGACCGGCTCAAGTCCTCTCCGGTTTGATGGATGCCTGGGCGACCCTATTAACCACGGCAGTTACCCCAAGGACGCAGGATCAGCACAATGCAGATATTGCAAAGCTGAAGGATCAGATAACGCAGGCTAAGGAGGACCTGGCAACTGAGGATGCTAGGATGGCTAAAGAACGGGCCGCTTTGGATGCCCAGTCACAGCAGATACAGGCGCATAATTACCGGCTCATGTTGGATCAGAATGCCTCAAATGACGTAATGCAAAGGAAGTACCAATCGCGTATGCCGCCGGTCTTTGAAGAATTAAATCTCTTTAATATGCCGGGGGCCGGGCCGAGTAATCCGGCAGCTGCGAACCGGACCGACGCACCTAGGGCAGCACCGGATCAACCACGGTTGACGGAACCACCTCGACAAACGGATAACCCGCCGCCCTATGTGTCAACACCTTCGGGTCACTTTTCGAGCCCTTTGGATACCATGATTGCTGCAGCATCTTGCCTGGCAGCTATTCCGATGAAGGGCGATTCACTGGCAGCGATTGAGACGCGACAGGCCAGGGATCTTCTTCAAACTGCCATGGTGCAGCAGCAGGCTTATTCCTATAGCCGGGATAGAATTCATTCGACCCCTCATCCAAGCAAGATTTATAGCAGGCACATGGATGAACCGTAAGTGTCTAGCAGTGCGCGACGCCACAATGTCCCTCAAGGACCCAATCTGGCGCGCGGTGAGGTAAATGCTCAAGACGAGGTGGATAATGGCAGAGCATGAAGGGAGGCCGCTTTGGCAGCACAATATGCGGGTCGTTATCAACCCGCCCCGGTTCAGCCCGCGGCGTCAGTAGACCGCGGCACCGGTTAGCCTTCAGTTCCTGGGGAGTGCCGTGTCTCATTCCAGTTCTCCGTAATGTGCGACTGCCCAAGGATTTTAAGGGTCCATGCAAGGTGCCTAATTACACCGCTGATCAGCCACCTGAGGTGTGGGTCGAGAGTTATGAGATGGCAATGGAGATGCTGGATGTGGATGAAGTGGCTTGTGCAAAGTATTTCACGATGATGTTGGAAGGGACAGCCCGTACTTGGAAGAATCTACCAGCCAACTCCGTCGAGTCATGGGACCAGTTGAAGGCCCAGTTTATAGCCAATTTCAAAGACACATGCAAACAGCCTATGTCCATTGAGGATCTGGACGCCTGTGTTCAAGGGGAGAACGAGTCAACAACTCATTGGGTGCGCCGGGTTTCAGAAGTTTTGCACTCATCAGACCGGATTAATGTTGGCCAAGCGATCATAATGTTGGAGCGTAATTGCCGGTTTAAGTCACTAAAGATGAAGTTGGGACGGCTCAAGCGCCACTGCAATGACATGGGAACACTTATGGCAACCTTGGTCAAATATGCCGATTCTGATAACACCAAGGATCCCGATTCTGATGAGGAGAAATCGGAGAAGGGAAAGAAGAACGGCGGTGAAAAAGGACAGCATCACAACCAAGGAAGCCATGGAGTAATGGTAAGCGCAAAGCAGATAATTCAGATTTTGTGGCTAACACCAATATGCAGCGTCGTAAAAGTAAACCGCCCCAGCGCGGTGGCGGGATGAATCTGGAACGTTTGTTAAACCAGCCCTTCCTGAAGCACGGGACGAATGAGGTTCCATCAACACATCTTTGGAAGGATTGTCACATTATGAAAGAGTTCAAAAATTCTGATCTATTCCGGTATGATCAGGGCCCATCGGGCGGTTCAGGTCCAGGTTTTCATGGTGGCAGCGGTTCAAACTCTAGATTTCAGAATAATCAGGGCAACCAGAGCAACCAAGGTGGTAATAGCCAACAGAATAATCAAGGCAATCATCAGCAATCAGGTTATCAAAGTCACCCCTAGCAGTTGAATGGTGGGCAGTATCATGTGTTCACTACTAGTTTGTGCAAGCGTGATCAGAAGCTTCACAAGAGAGTAGTTAATACTGTTGAACCAATGGTGCCATGTTATTTGCGGTGGTCCGAGCATCCCATTGTGTGGAGCAGAGAGGATCATCCGCCCCGGGTTGACAATCCGGGTCACCTCGCTTTGGTGGTGGCGCCTCAGGTGGGAGGTTATAAATTCACCAAGGTGCTGATGGATGGAGGAAGTAGCATCAATATCCTATACTATGAGACTTTCCGTCGCATGGGGTTGACAGACAAGAGTCTTAAACCGTCAAACACTGTTTTTCATGGTGTGGTACCAGGTAAATCGGCATATCCTGTTGGCAAGATCGCTTTGGAGGTTGTGTTTGGAGATGAGCATGATTCCAGGTCTGAAACATTGACCTTTGAAGTGGTGAAAATCCAGAGCCCGTATCACGCACTGTTTGGACGGCCGGCTTACGCCAAATTTATGGCGAGGCCCTGCTATATCTATTTACAGCTCAAAATGCCGGGTCATAAGGGGACTATCACAGTACACGGAAGCCGAAAGATCGCTTTGGATTGTGAGGAAGGTGATGCGGCCTATGCTGAGTCGGTTTGTGCTACAGAGGAGCTGAAGTTTTATAAAGATAATGTTGATTCAGCAGACATGACCCTTCTGAAGAAGCCCACCAGTGAGCATGACCCGACCCTGAAGTTCAATCCGGCTGATGAGACTAAACTTGTTGACTTTGTTCCTGGCGATTCATCCAAACAGTTTAGCATCAGCACCAATCTGGATCCGAAATAGGAAAGCGCGCTCATCGAGTTCATCCGTGAGAACCGGGACATTTTGCATGGAAGCCTTCTGACATGCCAGGTGTACCGAGGGAACTCGCTGAGCACACTCTCAATATTGATCCCAAGTTTAAACCGGTCAAGAAATTTCTTCGTCGCTTTAACGAGGAAAGACGCAAGGCCATTGGTGAAGAGGTAGCCCGGCTGTTGGCCGTTGGGTTTATCGTCGAAGTATTTCACCCCGAGTGGTTGGCTAATCCGGTGCTTGTTGTCAAGAAAAACGGCACTTGGTGTATGTGTGTGGACTACACAGATTTGAACAAGGCTTTTCCGGCAGATCCTTTTGCTCTCCTGCGTATTGATCAGATTATTGATGCGACGACGGGTTGTGAGCGCCTGAGTTTCTTGGATGCTTATTCAGGTTATCATCAGATTAAGATGGCAGTTAAGGACCAGGAGAAGACAGCCTTCATCACTCCCTTTGGAGCCTTCTGCTATGTTTCTATGCCCTTTGGGCTCAAGAGTGCCCAGGCAACTTATCAGCGTTGTGTGCAAAATTGTCTTCACACGCAGATTGGGCGTAATGTTCATGCCTATGTGGATGACATTGTGGTAAAATCCAGGAAGAAGGAAACCTTGATAGATGACCTCAAGGAGACGTTCGACAATCTTCGGGTTTACAAAATGATGCTCAATCCGGACAAGTGCGTTTTTGGTGTTCCGGCAGGCAAGCTCTTAGGTTTTCTGGTGTCCAACAGAGGCATTGAGGCTAATCCAGAAAAAATCAAAGCGATTACATCCTTGGCTAAACCAAAGTGTATCAATGATGTTCAGCGTCTGGCGGGTCGAATTGCCGCCCTTAGCCGGTTTATCAGCCATTTGGGAGAGAAGGCGATTCCTTTGTATCAGATGTTGAAAAAGACAGACGATTTCGTCTGGAGTGACGCAGCTAATGCGGCATTTGAGGATTTAAAGCGGCAGTTGGTTGAACCGCCGGTTCTTGCTGCTCCGGTTGATAAGGAGCCCTTGCTATTGTACGTGGCTGCCAATGCCCGTGCGGTCAGTGTGGCAATTGTGGTTGAGCGTAAGGAGGCTGGGAAGGAGTATCTGGTTCAACGGCCAGTCTATTACATCAGCGAAGTCCTGATCGAGTCAAAACAACGATATCCGCATTGGCAGAAGCTGGTGTATGGAGTTTTTATGGCAAGTCGGAAGCTCAAGCAATACTTTCAAGGCCATCCCATCACAGTGGTTAGTTCTGCTCCTTTGGGCGATATAATTCAGAACAGGGAAGCAACTGGCCGGGTTGCAAAGTTGGCAATTGAGCTTGGTCCACATGGATTGAAGTATATGCCTCGAACGGCCATCAAATCTCAGGCGCTTGTTGACTTCATCAATGATTGGACCGAGTTACAGGCACCAGAGGACAAACCGGACAGTACATACTGGACAATTCACTTTGATGGGTCCAGGCAATTGGAAGGCTCGGGGGCTGGAGTTGTCCTTACTTCCCCTCAAGGTGATAAAATTTGCTATGTTCTCTGCTTAATGTTTCCTTATACTAACAATGCAGCTGAGTACGAAGCCTTACTCCATGGTCTCCGCGTGGCTAAGGAAATGAACTTAAGCCGAGTTCGTTGTTTTGGAGATTCTGATCTGGTGGCTCAGCAAGTTTCTGGTACCTGGGATTCTAAGGATCCACTCATGGCGGCTTATAGATGCGAGGTGGATATTGTGGCGGGTCACTTTAAGGGTTATCAGGTTGAGCACATTGACCGGCGCAAAAACGAAGCAGCAGATGCTTTAAGCCGTCTGGGATCTCAGCATAAACTGGTACCACCCAATACATTTTTAGATATCCTACATAACCCGTCTGTTAAGTTGCCTTCAGAGGAGGATTTAGCTGTTCCTGATCCAGAGGCCCAATTGGTAGCCGCTTTACATCTCACTCCGGATTGGACGGTTCCATATTTGGCGTAAATGAACCGGGGCGAGTTGCGAGATGATGAGGTTTTTGCCAGACAGATAATCCGGCGGTCCAAGTCCATGGTTATTCACAATGGCGAGTTACACCGTTGCTGTGTCTCAGGCGTGTTTCAATGTTGTGTTTCTCCTGAAGAAGGACAAGAGATTCTACATGAAATCCATGAAAGGGATTGTGGTCACCATGCCGGTTCAAGATCCCTGGTGGCTAAAGCTTTTCGTCATGGGTTCTATTGGTTGACAGCTCATGCTGATGCGGAAGATCTGGTAAAGCGGTGTGATGCTTGTAAGAAGTTTTCACGTCGAGCTCATGTTCCGGCTCAAGAACTACGGATGATCCTATCACTTGGCCTTTTGCCACTTGGGGGCTTGATATGGTGGGACCTTTTAAGCGTTCCAAGGATAAGAAGACCCACCTATTGGTGGCGGTTGACAAGTTCACTAAATGGGTTGAAGCGGAGCCCGTCAGCAAGTGTGATGCAGCCACGGCGGTTCAATTTCTTAAAAAGATCATTTTTTGTTTTGGCTTTCCACACAACATCATCACAGATAATGGCACAAACCTTTCTAAGGGTGAGATGGAGGATTTTTGTCAGAGAGAACACATCCGACATGATTTAGCATCCGTGGCACATCCCCAGTCCAATGGTCAAGCTGAGAGGGCGAATCAAGAAATCCTGAAGGGTATCAAGCCCCGGCTTATGGCTCCTTTGAAGCGAACGCCGGGTTATTGGGTGGAAGAATTACCATCTGTGTTATGGAGTATCAACACCACCCCAAACCGATCTATGGGTTATACACCTTTCTTCATGGTTTACAGAGCTAAGGCCGTCCTCCCTAGTGATATTCGTCACGACTCGCCCCGGGTTGCCAATTATGTTGAAGCGGACAATGAGCAAGCACGCCAAGAGGCGTTGGACCTGTTAGATGAGAAACGGGACATGGCTTTCGCTCGATCGCCGGTTTATCCACAAGACTTGCGGCGTTATCACAACCGCCGGGTTAAGACAAGAACTTTTCAAGAAGGCGACTTAGTGCTCCGGCTCATCCAAGATCAGACCGATATGCACAAGTTATCCCCACCTTGGGAAGGACCCTTTGTGGTCAGCAAGAATCTGCACAACGGATCATACTACCTCATTGACGTTCGAGACAACTCACGCAATTCTGAGGAGGAGACCCGGCGGCCGTGGAACATAGCTCCCCTTCGGCCTTACTATACTTGAGCCATAGGCTTTTCTTATGTACATATTTCAACAATGTATATATTATGATCAATATAATAAACCGGCATCCTTGCTATAAGCAGGGCCTCTGCTATTTTTTCTCAAAAATCTTTGAGTTCCATGGGGGCTTCAGCTGACAAAGCGGAGTACTACCTTTTAAACCGGCTATCAAGCCACAATACAGCTTGGGAGCTTCACACCCAAGGGGCCAAAGAGAGTCTGGATGCTATGCACAGCTCAAACATAGGCACCCATGAGCACAACTCACAAAGTTACTTGGGGGCTCTTTGTGTAAAATACCAAAGAGTTTGAAAGGACCCTTGTAGCTGGGTACCGACCCACGGCCTGGAAGCCTGGTGTATTCACCTAAAACCCCGGGTTAACCTGCCTTCATCAAGTAAGCCACTCCTATCCAGGTAATCCTGGCATGACCCGCCGAAGGTTTGACAGTTACTCTCATTGAGACCCTGAACTTGTCAAAGTTAAAACGACGATTGGTTAGTTGGAGGCCCATCTTAAAAGGCTTTGTCAAATGGTTTAACTCAGTGGCCTGGCAACCCATGAAAAGCCTCGAATTTGGGCCTGGCAGCCCTTGAAAAGCCTCGACTACAAGTTTTATTTGCTTTTTAAAGTTTTCTCTCCTTTGATAAGGTTTTGAGTTAAACCGGCGTCTCTTGACCCCGTGTGGCTTTTCAGTCATTATATTTACCCGGTGTTTGTTACCCCGGCTTGGCTTTCAACTATAAGTTGTAAGACCACATCCAATTGTAAACCGGTGTTTATTAACCCGGTCTGGCTTTGACTATATTGCCAGTCTATTCATCCGGTGTTCATTGTAACCCGACATGGCTTGCTACATAACATCATTACATGGTGAGAGTTATAACAGCTCAAGATTGGGGTTTTCACCCTTACTACAATAAAAGTTGGTAAACCAACTAAGTGATTTTATATCACAGGTATGAGTTATTTCATATTTATTCTGCTTTGGTTATTAGCCAGGCTTTATCTTGGGCATTATGACCCGTCCAGCGGTAAACCGCCAGGACGGTTCTTTTTATGCAGATATCAGAATCGCATGACAATGATTAAGGTATAATTAAGCACAGGAAATATCATGACGGATCAACAATGTTATGCATCAATACCACAACGCAAAGTACTTTCACTAGCCTATTACAAGGCGCGTTGAGGCCCAAAATGCTGATTGTTTTTACATCAAACAAAGTCTGTCCAATTAACCCGATGGCCGGATTAAGATTCATTGCCAGTACGCCATGAAGTTGATGGATCTTCAGACGTCGGTTCAAGCTCCTCCTCTCCACCCAGTGGCTGGAAGTCAATGGTGGTCCAGTCAATCCCGGTTAAAGCCTGAAATACAGCTTCTTCACTTATCAAATTGGACGGTTCAACATCAGGGGCGTAAGTATGCTTACGGATTGGCGGGATAAGGTTTTGTGCTTCTGCCACAGTCGTCTCAACCCGCTGGTTTCTTTCATCATAAAAAGACCGATGGACAGTCAAGTTTGCCTCCTCAGCCAGTTGACTCGACAGTGGACGCATTTCCTTTGTCAAGGCTTTGAGAGCATCATTGTCAAAAGCTGATCCGGCTGCTTGCTCATCCGGAAATCCCTTAGCAATATCAACAGGATCCAAGTCAGATATCCATGCTTTGGCCCGAGTCAGTGCCAGTAAAGCGCCAGCCCTGGCAGCAGATCGCTTCACCTCTTCTATCTGAGCCGGCGTCATGGATAATCTTACTAGTGTGTCCTTGATCAAAGTTGGCGCCGGTTTGTTGTATGAGACTGCACTGATAACCCGTTGGGCACCAGTATACAATTGCTCAATCAAAGTGTATGCTGCCTTCAACTTCATTCACATGTCTGTGCCTAGATGAGCAATGCGGTTACCTGAGACGGTTTAAAAAATTAATGTTAAACCGGCGGAGTTGAACAATACTTCAGATCAGGTTATTATAAAGTACTTACCAAAAACTGCAGCTGTCATAGTGTTCACTTGATGCTTTAGCCCAGTCAGCTCTTCCTCAACCGGTTTAAGAGCTGCTTCAGCCTCTTCAGCCCGCTTTAATAGAGCAGCCTTTTCAGTTTCCCAGTTGGTGCGTTCCGTTTTGAAGCTGTCCTTCAGTTATTCCATAGCAGTCAAAGCGCCCTTTAGCTCCTCTTTGGCTTTAGAGGTCTCTTCTTGCTGGGACTTGATGTTTTCTTGAAGGTCGGTGATCTGAGATTCTTTGATATTCTTCTCAGTCTGCAAGAGTCAGAAGATGAAGTTGTTAAAGTCCCAAGCACATAACAAGTTATGCACTCCACATTTGGGGGCTAATGTGGATTGCTTTTTAAAGGTTAATATTTTCAAAAGTCCCAAGGCTCAATCCAGGTATTCAGCTTGGCACTTGGGGGCTAATGCACATTTGACCAGTAAAGGCAATTAACAAGGATAGACAGTTCTGGTTTGTCTTCAAAAGACAAACCGGCCCTTGGGGGCTACTCAGTTGAAGTGTGCTTTATATCGAAGTCCCGGTTTATCTTCAAGAGATAACCCGGCCCTTGGGGGCTACAATGGAAGAGGTATACAGAATGAAGTAAACTTCAAAGAGTTCAAGATTACCTCATAACGTTCCTTCAACAGATTCACCAAACCGGCTTCAAAGTCACGGCTGGTGTAAAGGCGGTTCAGAAATCCGGAATGAAGTTCCTCGGCACTAAGATTGATGAAGCTGGATAAGTCAGTCTTCCCTTTCCCCTTGCCCATAGCAGTGAATTCCTCCTTGGCAGTATGTTTGGATAAAACAACTGGGTTGCCAGGGGCAGTGAAACCATGACCAGTAAGAATAACATCATCATCATTACCCTTTGGTGGACTCAGCGGATTGATGGTATTCCTAGCTGGGCTTGGCGTATTAACAGTTGGGCTCGGCGGATTAGCGGCTGGACTCGGCAGATCAGCAGCCGGGCTCGGAGGAGTAGCATGAGGACTTGATGGATCAATATGAATGGCCGGGTCAGCCTCCAACGGATTGGCCTCAGTGTCCTCGCCTTGTGGGACGGAATCATCCATAACATCAGTAGTCCTACCGGTGCCTTCAGGAGCCCTCGCCGGTTCAACTACACTACTAGGGGCACTAGTTTTAGCCTTCTTGCTAAAACGGGCTTTGGCACTGCGATATCAAAACAAAGATTAGCATGATAAACCGAACTATGAAGGAAAAGATGAGGGGCAGTATACTTACCCAGGGACGGTTTTAAGGGGAGGCAGCTGAGTGGTTGATGAACCGCCAGACGAATTAGAAGACACCTGGTAATTCGGATTAGACGGATTGAGTGGGCATCGGAAGAAACCCTTCAAAGGATAAAGTTTTTCAGGAGAACAAGTAACCTCTGGACAACGCTTCCGGGTTGGCGTATCCGGTAAACCAGAAGAAGTGACTTGCTAGCCACTGTGCCAGGTTGTGCGACGCCCTTCAGCTTGATGTGTCTTCAAAGAAAATTGCGGATCCAAATAAGCAAGAGGGTGAGAGTATTTTACTTTCCGAACTGCACGGCGAAATCTTTGAACCGGCACATGATCTGAATCGGAGGAAAGAGAGATTACCTCAACATGGTCCGCACGGCTGGCCTCCGCATCATCCTGGGAATAGTCATTGTCAATAAGGTGTATGAAAAAGGAACCAAGGGAGTCAAGTTCTACCTCTTGATCCGATTCGTCAACATCTTCTGGCGGATCAGAAGACTCGGTGGTTTTCTTCTTGGAAGCTCTCTTTGTGGCTTTGGTCTTCACACGGGGAGCCCTAGCCGGTTTGTCTTGAGTTTTTCTCTTCCAGAAGGAGTTGTTTGCCTATGAAATTAGAACAAAGGAGTATTAGCACATTGTTAAAGTGGGGGAGGATCAGTAAGCATCAAGTTAAACTTTACCGCTGGCGGTTGGTTGGAGGCGTAAAAAGGTGGCAACCCGGTTTGGCTGCATGCGGCGATTGGTTCGTCAAGCATCTTCTTTACAGATTCAGTAACTTCATCGTCCTTCATCACCACTGCATGATATCGTTGAGGATCCTTGACGTTGCCATTGTATTCATGCATTAATCCGGGGCGACGACTTAAAGGCAGAATACCCCAAGTAACCCAGCAGTGAACAACATCAATGCCAGTCAAACCATTGGCCAGGAGAGCCCGGAGCTTGGCGAGTTGAGGTGCATAAGTTTGCCGTTCTTTGGCAGTTAATCGTTGAGGTAACGGGTGGCCATTGCTAAGCCGGTGAGGACGGTAACCCGGCAAAGGATTTTCTCCGTCAGGGGCAGTGTTCCGGTAATAAAACCAAGTTTGGTTCCAATCTTTGGGATGGCTGTGGTGTTTTGCATGAGGGAAATCAACTTCTTTCCTCTTCTGGATTGATACCCCGCCAAGTTCCGTGTTGGGACCGTCAGAGAACTCGGTGCGGCGGTTTAAATGGAAAAAATCCCGAAAAAGCTCCACAGATGGTTCTTCTTGAAGGTAAACTTCATAGAACACTTGAAAATTGCATATATTGGACACGGAATTCGGTCCAATATCTTGTGGATGGAGTTGAAAGCTTGCAAGGACATCCCAGAAATTTTTTGATCCGGGCGGGATGAATCCCCGGTCTAAGTGTTGCATAAATACAATCACCTCTCCTTCTTGAGGTTCAGGAGGGCACTCCGGGCCAGGGACTCGCCACTGAAGGACCCTTTTTGAAGCTAAAGCGCCAGTGGTAACGTATCCATTAATTTGCATTTCTGTGATCCGGGACGGAACCCAGTTGCAAGCAGAGAATTGTTTTGTCATCTCGGAAAGCAGACTGTAAAGGAAAAATGAAGGCCGGTTTACGAATGACGGTTTGAATGTACTAATCAGTGTTAAATCGGGAATTTGATCAAAGCATACATGTGAGATAAACCGGAAATTATTGTTCAAGTCAAAATGGCGGTTTAAGTGAAGCCTAATGGCATATGGCGGATTGTCAACCACTAAAAGTTAAACCGCCCTTAGGTGGAAGAGCCAGAGCTGAAAATCTGCTAAGTGTTGACAGAAACAGGTTTCACAATCTGCTGCTATAAATTTGGATCTAACGTGCTGCAGTAAGAAAATTATTCTGAGCCCTAAAAATGGCGATGATAGAACACTATAAGTCCAGAAGGGAACTATTAAGGCAGGAGGAGATACTACGGCAAGGTGAACTAAAGTCGCAGCTTTGACCGTAGGAGAAGGATGACACGTTCATCTAAGTCTCGACAGTAAGTGAAAAGGCAGCAAGTAAAGAAGAACGCTTATGAACATGGATGAACACGGAAATCCTAAAAACAAATCTAGGGTTGAGAGGGAGAAGCTTACCAGATGTGCAGGGATAGCGGAGGAAAGCCGCAGATTTCTGGTACAATCAGGTTGATGCAGCGGTCTCTGTCGATGCAGTGCTCGAAGGTTGAGGGCGGCGACGGAGCTTCAGAGCTTGAGAGTCGCGAGGAGGGAGAATAGGCACGAAAGGGGAAGAAAGGAAGGACCCCGAGCCTATTTATAAGGCAAATGGATAAAGGCAAGCGCGGGGATCGAGGAGCTTGAAGTGGCGAACGAGGGCGTAGCTGTCGCCTCGATTTTCGGGATACCATTAAATGAAGGGAATCTTTTTAATCTTTTATATAGGGATGACGTCATGATGATCCGTTGCTGTGTCTAGAGGATGACGTCACGGTGGCGGTTTAACAAAGTTTTCAGGAGAAGACATCATGGCGGTTTACGAGAAATATAAGGAGATGTTCACAGAAATTCTTTAAGTATTGAGGATTGACATGAACAGGTTGAAATCAATCTGGGGCCTAATGTTGGAGATATAACTACTGAGTGTAAACTGCCCAGGAGGGGCCGGTTCACCTTCCACTATATTGAAGCCCACGAAGATCCAGAAGATGGCACTTTAGTAATGAAGCTTAGAGGCCCGGAGCCCAAAGGCGGATTAGAGCCCGTAGTGGTAAACCGACATGGTTATGTAACTTGTGTTGTAAGTTAGGAAAGGAGAGACCGAGCCGGACACTTGTATGAGTCGGCCTCGGGACTCTGTAGACCGGTCGGGCGTCAACCTATGTATATAAAGGGACGACCCGACGGCGGTTCAGGGAGGAGAGACAACAACTCGAGACTCAGGAAAAGCATATTTGCTCCCTGGTCATCGAAACTCAATCAATTCCATCACAACTAGACGTAGGCTTTTACCTTCATCGAAGGGGCCGAACTAGTATAAAACTCCCGTGTCCCTTGTCCGGTTTAACCCCTTCAAGCTAACCCGTCGCGATGGCTCCACGACTAAGTCCTTTCATGAGGACATCTGACGTGTTAATTCCACGACAGAAGGCGCCTATGATACGGCGACACGTGGCACGGCCCAACAGAGGCCCATTCCTGTGAAAAGGCCGGCCCGTTTGACTTGGTCAAAAGGTGGCAGGACAGCCCACGGAAAGCCTGTTAACGGCCTGTTCGCATATAGCCCATTTATAGCTCGCTAACCCAGGGCCCGTTACGACCTCTCCGAATTAGGCCCAGTAGCGTCATCTGGGCCGTCCAATATGATTCTAGCCCATTTTAACTTCCGGCCCATGTGTGGCCCATGACTTCTTTCGGCCCATATGAGGCCCTTTGTAACTCTTGGCCCATTAACGGCCCATGGTGAAACTGGCCCGTAATGAACAGTGTATCACTTTATACCCATTAATGACCCGTTATTCCATTGGGCCGTTTCCAGCCCAAGTTATCTTTTGGCCTTCTCAGGTGTCAGGACCCCGACTCAATGCCACATCGATCTAGCATGTAACACCTCATATCACTTTGCGGCCTCACGCACGGTATTCCCACGGGTGTCGCCTTACCTTTGCCCGGGACCGTTTGCGCCTTTTGGCACACGTATATGACAGTGTCGCTAGCATCCATATGATAAGGAGCCCGGGCTGACATGGCTAGTCGTAAACCCAAAGTGGCACAGACTTACAGGGACAGGCATCCATGACCCAGCATAGAACATGTCGGTCATCAGCGAGTGAATCCAGGCTGTAGCACTGGGCTAGCAGGACTCCGGTGAACCGGGCTGTAGCGGGCTAACAGGACTCCGATATTCATCGCGTGACATTTCCCCGAAGGGACAGACACAGGAACGAAGAAGGACACATGCCGGCCAGCCTAAGTGTTCCGGAGCAGTAGCAAGCTACCATGGCTCAGTGAAACACTAGGAGACATTTCCCGGTAAGAGAGGCTACTAAGGATAAACAACTAGATGGTCAGATCCCACACATACCAAGCATTTCAATAGCATACACACAATATGCTCGATATGTGCAATACAACATGGCATCACAAAATGACTCTACGACTCAAGTATTTATTCAATAGGCTCCGAGGAGCGAGATATTACAAACAGGGGTCTCACGACCCAACATTCAGAGCATACAAGTCAAAACACAAGCGGAAGCTATCATGTCTGAGTACAGACATCTAGAAATGAAAAAGGCTGAGAAGCCTGACTATCTACCAGATCCTGCCGAGGGCTCAAGATCGTAGCTGAGGTAACAAGCTAAACGTCGAAGTCCACGCGAAACTACTAGTGAGACCGAAGTCTCTCTGCAAAAACATAAAATAGGCAAACGTGAGTACAAATGTACCCAGCAAGACTTACATCAGAACTATCTACATATGCATCATTATCAACAAAGGGGATGGTGGGGTTTAACTGCAGCAAGCCAGCTTTGACTCGGTGGCTATCCTGAACTACGACTGCAAGTAACTCTTTTGAGGTGGCGCACACGAGTCCACATATTCACCATATCAATACACCACTATGGATCCGCTCTCGTCTCCCTACGAGAACGCCATCCATAGCACTCACGCTTATCTTGCGCATTTTAGAGTATCCACTTTCACTTGTCTATGAACTGATATAAGCAACCCAGAAGTCCTTTTCCGCGGACACGGCTATTCGAATAGATGATGATAACCCTGCAGGGGTGTACTTCTTCATACATGTTTCCACCACTTAGCGTCTGCACACGACATGTGCTCGGCAGACTTCAAGCGAAAGCCGACGTGGGTGTAGACCACGACCTACCTAAACACTCAAGTCTCTAGTCCAGGTTTATCGCCTATTCGGGTTCCATCCATGAGGAGATCCGGCCGGAGTTTCGCTCACAGCCCCAAACGATGTGAACAGGGTTCCCGAGACACCAAACGGGCGCCCGGTACACCGTGCCACGTGCCTACCGCATCACAGCCCACCCCTCCGGTCAGCGCTGTCCACGGCCTCCAGCATACTACAAACACCAGAAACTACTTGCAACTCCTGGACAGAGGACAAGGGTGAATAAGAAGTCGAGCGGGGTCATATTTCAGGGCCCAATGTATGGTAGTAGCTGAATCATGGATCACAAACACAGAACTCAGTTCCTAAGGACGGCTTCAATGAGACAACCCACCATGTACTCCTACATGGCCTCTCACCGACACCTTTTACCAAATCGTGTTCACACACTTAGCTCACACACAGTAGGACATGTTCACACACCTCTGATTCATCCCGGATGAATCAGACCTGACTCGACTCTAAGCAGTAGCAGGCATGACAAACAAGCATGAATGAGTAGGCACAACAGGGCTCAAACAACTCCTACTCATGCTAGTGGGTTTCATCTATTTACTGTGGCAATGACAGGTCATGCAAAGGATAAAGGGGTTCAACTACCGCAGCAAGTAACAGATGAATCGGTGTTGTCCTAATGCATTAAAAGAGAGCAGGAGCGAGAGAGTAGGATTGTATCGGAATGAACAAGGGGGTTTTGCTTGCCTGGCACTTCTGAAGATAACATTGAGTCTTCATCAGTGTCAACGATCACATCATCGGTATCACGTCTATCGAGAGGGGACAAATACCGGCAACACAGAAGGGAACACAATCAATGCAATGCACAATATGATGCATGCTCATGACATGGCAATATGAATGTGTTTTGAGCTAATGCAACTAGCAACAGATTAAATGAAGTTGGTTTGAATATAAGATTCAAATTCAAACTCCATATGTGATTATTTAAATGCCCTTTATATAATTTGTGCTAAACAGCATCTATAAGTTGTTCTAACATGCATGAAAATGGAACAGATGGATTCCTTGAATTTTTCTGATAATTGTTCATATATAATTTATTTAATTTGGAGTTACGGTTAATTTTCTTATGAATTTTAGAAGTTTTAGCTATTTTCTGGAATTTCCTGAATATAATAAAATAAACTAAATTCCAGAAAATGAATATTGCGTCAGCATGACGTTGGCATGACGTCACAGGTCAACAGGGGCTGGTCCGGTCAAACCTGACGTGTGGGGGCCACACGTCAGAGACACAGGACCTAATCCCGGTCAAACCCAGCGCTGACTGGGGTTTGACCAGGGGTGGGGCCCACTCTCAGTGGCTGTGGGGGTTGATTAGGGCGTCATTAGCGCTAATTAAGCGTGCCACCTCGGCAGTCGCTGGAGTATCGCCGGCGGCGACCATTCCGCACGGCGGCACGGCTCGGATTCGAGCTAGGGGCGATGGTTTGGCGCACGGTTTGGCTCATTGGAACGTCCGCGATGCGGCGCGTCCAGCGGTGGCTGTGGCCGCGGCTGGGGTGGCCGGAGCCGACGACGGCGATGGCAAGTGCGGCGGCCGGAGCTTCGGGTTCGAGCGGGGTGAGGCCACAGAGGACGGGAGGGATGGCTAAGGGGCTCGCCGAGCTCCTGAAGATGCTAGGAGCACGGTGCCGTGCTCGGTTTCGAGCCTTGCTGGCTGTAGTGACGGCGGCGGCATCGCCGGCGGCGTGGGGTTCTCGGCTCGTTGTGAACAGCGGCTAGAGAGGGAGGTAGGGCACGGGGAGAGGAGGAATTGGGTCAAGGGCTCACCGCGGAGCTGCAGGGAGGGTTAGTGGGCTCGGGGGCGCGCCGGAGTGGCCGAATTGACGGAGAAGGGCGCCGGGGCCGAAGCTTGAAGACGATGTCGATGGCGGCTGCTCGGGGCCCTTCTGGTCGCGTGAGACGATGAGGAGGACGAGGGCGGAACAACGGAGCTCTGGGAGGCGTCGAGGAGGCGAGAGGGTGGTGGTGGCCGCGGCGAACGGCGTCGGTGGCGACGGCTCCGTTCGGGTGAGGAGAACAGAGGAGGGGGAGAGTGTTCCGGGGAGAGGATGAGGACGCGGGAGAGTGAGGGAGAAGTGAGAGGGGGTCGGGGGCTGCGTGGCGTCGCGGGAGGGACCAGGGGAGGAGGAGGCAGCCAGGCAGGGAGGAGGTGGCCGGGGCGTGGCCGCGCGCGCCGGGCGCGTGCCTGTCCTCCTGGCAGAGGAGGAAGGCGACAGGGGGGTAGCGGTGGCGGGCTGGGCCGCTGGGGGAGCTGGGCCGGCTGGGCTGGACAGGTAAGCGCCAGGTAAGCTTTGCTCTTTTTATTTTTTTCTTCTGTTTTGTTTTTATTTAATCTTTTGCCACTGTTTTGAAATAAAACAAATTCAAAGACAGTGACAAAATTCCCCTGAACATTTTATTTAGCACAATGGGATTATACCAAAGCACATAAAAATGTTTCAGTTATTTGAACATATATTCAGTAATATTTGGATATAAGTTCAAATTCAAAATAGTATTGATTTAAATTCAAAGTCCCAAAATAAATCCTTTTAAAATGTTCATTATTTTTGGTTTGGATCAAAACCCTTGCCAAAAATATTAAACATCTAAGAAGAGCATTTTGGAACAATGGATGAGATTTTAGGGTTTTTGCCCTTCTTTTATTTAGGGTTTTGAGGCTTCTGAATTCCTCAGTTCAGGTTTCAAAAAATTTAAACATGATGCTCAGATGGAAGCAGGCATAGGACAGGCCAGAACTAGGGATGTGACAACTCACCCCCACTAAACAAGAATCTCGTCTCGAGATTCAAGCGTAGGGTAAGATGAAGGGGAAACGCAAACTAGTATAATCTTCATGATCCAGGGTGCACTTCAAATGAACGTTGATTCGATCACCATCATTGTCTCGAAGTCTTGCTCTGAGAAATCCTGCCAACATGACCTGGAGAGAAGGAGACTCTAGAAGGGTCGATCTCCTCGAAGATCGAACAACTCACGGAATGAGACATAGGACCATCTCTCGGGTTGAGACACGAGATACACATCAAGAGGGGTGGAAAGAAACGGATGACGAAGGTTCACTAGGTAGACAACAATTCCACACTTAAGAAGGTGGTAAAATATTGTCCACGTAGCGAGGAGTTTAGTTGCCATGAAACCACGACGAAACATCCTGGAGGAGGGTGATTCGTAGATTATTTCCTTAAGTGGCAAAAAGAATTACCTTTGATTCAGAGATCATTGAAAACTCTTCATACCAGCCTAAGGCAATTCACAACGATCGTTTGGAGGGGGTCGGTAGAATGGCATACTCGGACTTGGATGATGTGGATTACCTTGTTGAAGACAACGTAATGGATGAATTTGCTTATCACCGGAAATGGAAGAGACCCATGGTAGAATGGCACAATGGCGGTGCAAGCTGGGAACAGAATGCAAATGCTGGGAATGATTCTGGTAGCTGGGGAAGAACCCAACAATAGGGAGTGAATTCACTGTTTGAATAGGTCATAGCATTGCCGAGGAAACTGAGAGCAAACCCAGTTAGTGCCGGTGATAACACGTAGCGCTTGTGCGTGCTCTCAAGAACTTGAGCATTTCCATATTCATCAAGGTTTTACCAACATCCGTGTCAAGGATCCTGGCAACACAACTTGCTACCATGATGAATGATGATGGATGATGCAGATGCAAAGGAAGATAACACTTCTCAGATTTCATCTTAGCGAGGCCAAGGAAATAAAATCTGGATGATCGACCGAGAGACATTTAGCACTCCGTTTCTAATGTTCTCCTTGATGTGCTAGTGTATCCCATTCATAGATATGGTTTGATAACTAGAACATCAAGTAAAAGGTCGGACTTCGGGAGCAATAGAATCCATAAGGAACAGTTACGGAGGTAAATCCTACGAAATCCTTATGGGGAGGTGGCCAACTTCTTCAATCAAGATACTACAATAATAGGTCTTTCGGTTGGGTGGTGCTGGCCACGACATCCACTTTACCAGTTATCGAGGAACCAATATTATAGTTCTTGGGGAAATGTTCCAACCATCATATCTGCCTGAGATTCAGATCTGGTTGGTGTCAGGATATTTCAGACTCATCGAGTCTAGGAAGAAGAATGAAAGTTTGCAACACAAATCGACGAGATGACGTTGCGGGATTCTCGGGAGATGAACTACGATAGCAAGCTCCAAAACATGAGCTGGTTCTGCTACAAACATGTGAACACGTTGTCCCAGACAAGCATGCCCACATGGTAGTCTTACAATAAAACACTACCGAGTTCTGGTTGGGAACCATCAGCGAGGGTATCGAAGTTCTTTCATAAGTCCGGATTAGCTCTTATGAAGATACTCCTTCTCCTTGAACAAATCAATCAGTGGCTTGGTGTGCTAGGATATACATATGGAATGGAGGTTGCAAGTCTCCGAACCACAGAATACTTCGCACGTGTGCATGACTGATTTGGAATGATTCCAAAGAAAGCAACATTGACTTTCTCGAATCCACGGCGGCAACTTGCATCAGATGCACATGAACTGGAGGAAGTCACTTCTTA
The DNA here is from genome assembly GCF_018294505.1 of Triticum aestivum. NCBI lineage: Eukaryota > Viridiplantae > Streptophyta > Magnoliopsida > Poales > Poaceae > Triticum > Triticum aestivum. Next base: position 98,978,579 of record NC_057804.1, read on the forward strand.
CATCCAACATATGCTTCATGAGCTAGCATGAACAAATGCTTTCAAAAGTTTCCAACACTAGCTTAATGTTCAACAACATCATGGAGGAGATAAGGATGTTGTCAATGGGCTCAACAACAATTCATCCGGGTTTCCTTTTAAAAGGAATTCCATAGTTAAGTGAACACGGTGATAGCATTGGTCAGACCAAAGATGTAATGGTGTATGCTCGAGGGATCAACCACGAATAAGACAACATTACGAGCATCGTTGGTACTGATTTGATTTGACGATAGCCCACACTCAAATCAAAGGATTGATAAGACAATAGGTCCAGCAACTGATCACAGGGACCAATCGATGAAGATATCATCTTTCTTCAACACACACTACACAAGGATATCCCTTTGGAACGAACTAAGTCAGGCAAGCTTTTATCTTCCAACTCTCCAAGTTGTTGTCTAGCTTAACCAACTAGCTCAGGGGTATCCAACACCGATTCTTGGAGAGAAAGTGGTTCACAAGAAACCAACTTGATCACGAGCTCAACATAACAGTCAGGTGACAGCCTGGTGATACTTTCAAGAAGATATTCGGAACATCACGAACCACCGATATGTTACTAAGCTCGAGAACAATCTCGCTTTTGAGGGCAAGACGATATGATCAAATGAGTGAGGACTTGACAAGATCCTAACTCATCAATCGAATGGTGCACCGAAATAAGGACTAGGTAGCACGATCAGTCTTAGAAGGATGATTCAAAAACCAACACGCTAAGAATGAAATTATTATCCTTTAACTACCAAGCAACGAGGTTGCTGGGAGTATTGATTTCACACATCACAATTCATTTGTCGGTATTCCGGTTGCATCAACACGAGGGCCGAGGAATGAATAATGATGGCGAGAAGTATCACTACGTCAAAATTCATGAGAGTTGGTGCAGTTCTCATGACAATTCTGACATAAAGGGGGTAATACTCCAAGGTAGAACAGAACCAAAAGCTGGATTGGCATTTGATCTGCGGAATACAACTACTTTGACCCAATCCTAGATATGGACGAGGTACTGGAGTTTGTTTCTCCAAGTCATTCAGGACAGAATGGCTTGACGGACCACAAGGGTAATAGGCATCGATAAACGAATGCATGCATACCCTTGATATCAATTGATAGACGAAGGTCAGTAGACAACTAAAGAGGGACAACTCAAAGGAACATATAATTTTCTGAGTTGTGGATGCATAGATTAGTATGTCGAGCGAGATCAACATTTCTTCCAGATAACCCATGCAGAGAGGTAGGACTGGCAGAGTCACGATTTATGAATGGAGATCTCCTCAAGAGTACTCTAATTGTGATCTTTTGATCCAATAAACATCTGCCATAAGCGGTTCATAGTATTTGAAAGAAGGAAATACCACGGACCTCGAGGACTATCGCAAAGTTTCTAATATCCTGAAGGAACTAGCAAACACTATCAACATGAAGTAAGTAGAGTGAATCTCGGGTTCAAAACCCAGAAATAGAATGCCTACTAACTAATAACATCACGGGATGCTTTCGAGAATGATGGCCAGAATCATCACACTGGGAACACAAATCATGGCTAAATTACTAGATGATCCCCTAAGACACCTAGGGTCATAATAATATCTCCAACATATATGTCAAGGTAACGGAGTACCTCCACTCACTGATTAGTGTGGTTAATCTGGCCCATGGGAACATTGAAACGGGAAGAAAGGATTTGCAAATGCATCAGACTACTTAGAAACCTGGGATGACTCGGACAGCATAACGGCTGTAAATGCTCAGAAAAGATTTGAGACATTCACAAAAATGGTGGCATAACCACTCAGAAGCACAATATCAAGGTTTCGAGATCAACAATTAACATACGGAAGTAGTAGGAACTGAACTCAAGCTTAATCCAACAATCTTATAAGTCTACGGATTAGTAACACGTGATCCTGATAGAAAGAAGAGATAGCCTAGTTCTTAATCCCCGTAGGAAAGATAAGATGACTCAGATCAGAAGGCATGAGGTATAAGGAGTAAAAAGAGCCTTACGTTCCATCCCACAATCAATTCCCTTATATAACTAAGACTTTCTAGACTCAACTTCGACCAGTTTGGCTTGGTAATCCTACAGGCAGTCAAGCTCTGATACCAACGCTGTCAGGACCCCGACTCAATGCCACATCGATCTAGCATGTAACACCTCATATCACTTTGCGGCCTCACGCACGGTATTCCCACGGGTGTCGCCTTACCTTTGCCCGGGACCGTTTGCGCCTTTTGGCACACGTATATGACAGTGTCGCTAGCATCCATATGATAAGGAGCCCGGGCTGACATGGCTAGTCGTAAACCCAAAGTGGCACAGACTTACAGGGACAGGCATCCATGACCCAGCATCGAACGTGTCGGTCATCAGCGAGTGAATCCAGGCTGTAGCACTGGGCTAGCAGGACTCCGGTGAACCGGGCTGTAGCGGGCTAACAGGACTCCGATATTCATCGCGTGACATTTCCCCGAAGGGACAGACACAGGAACGAAGAAGGACACATGCCGGCCAGCCTAAGTGTTCCGGAGCAGTAGCAAGCTACCATGGCTCAGTGAAACACTAGGAGACATTTCCCGGTAAGAGAGGCTACTAAGGATAAACAACTAGATGGTCAGATCCCACACATACCAAGCATTTCAATAGCATACACACAATATGCTCGATATGTGCAATACAACATGGCATCACAAAATGACTCTACGACTCAAGTATTTATTCAATAGGCTCCGAGGAGCGAGATATTACAAACAGGGGTCTCACGACCCAACATTCAGAGCATACAAGTCAAAACACAAGCGGAAGCTATCATGTCTGAGTACAGACATCTAGAAATGAAAAAGGCTGAGAAGCCTGACTATCTACCAGATCCTGCCGAGGGCTCAAGATCGTAGCTGAGGTAACAAGCTAAACGTCGAAGTCCACGCGAAACTACTAGTGAGACCGAAGTCTCTCTGCAAAAACATAAAATAGGCAAACGTGAGTACAAATGTACCCAGCAAGACTTACATCAGAACTATCTACATATGCATCATTATCAACAAAGGGGATGGTGGGGTTTAACTGCAGCAAGCCAGCTTTGACTCGGTGGCTATCCTGAACTACGACTGCAAGTAACTCTTTTGAGGTGGCGCACACGAGTCCACATATTCACCATATCAATACACCACTATGGATCCGCTCTCGTCTCCCTACGAGAACGCCATCCATAGCACTCACGCTTATCTTGCGCATTTTAGAGTATCCACTTTCACTTGTCTATGAACTGATATAAGCAACCCAGAAGTCCTTTTCCGCGGACACGGCTATTCGAATAGATGATGATAACCCTGCAGGGGTGTACTTCTTCATACATGTTTCCACCACTTAGCGTCTGCACACGACATGTGCTCGGCAGACTTCAAGCGAAAGCCGACGTGGGTGTAGACCACGACCTACCTAAACACTCAAGTCTCTAGTCCAGGTTTATCGCCTATTCGGGTTCCATCCATGAGGAGATCCGGCCGGAGTTTCGCTCACAGCCCCAAACGATGTGAACAGGGTTCCCGAGACACCAAACGGGCGCCCGGTACACCGTGCCACGTGCCTACCGCATCACAGCCCACCCCTCCGGTCAGCGCTGTCCACGGCCTCCAGCATACTACAAACACCAGAAACTACTTGCAACTCCTGGACAGAGGACAAGGGTGAATAAGAAGTCGAGCGGGGTCATATTTCAGGGCCCAATGTATGGTAGTAGCTGAATCATGGATCACAAACACAGAACTCAGTTCCTAAGGACGGCTTCAATGAGACAACCCACCATGTACTCCTACATGGCCTCTCACCGACACCTTTTACCAAATCGTGTTCACACACTTAGCTCACACACAGTAGGACATGTTCACACACCTCTGATTCATCCCGGATGAATCAGACCTGACTCGACTCTAAGCAGTAGCAGGCATGACAAACAAGCATGAATGAGTAGGCACAACAGGGCTCAAACAACTCCTACTCATGCTAGTGGGTTTCATCTATTTACTGTGGCAATGACAGGTCATGCAAAGGATAAAGGGGTTCAACTACCGCAGCAAGTAACAGATGAATCGGTGTTGTCCTAATGCATTAAAAGAGAGCAGGAGCGAGAGAGTAGGATTGTATCGGAATGAACAAGGGGGTTTTGCTTGCCTGGCACTTCTGAAGATAACATTGAGTCTTCATCAGTGTCAACGATCACATCATCGGTATCACGTCTATCGAGAGGGGACAAATACCGGCAACACAGAAGGGAACACAATCAATGCAATGCACAATATGATGCATGCTCATGACATGGCAATATGAATGTGTTTTGAGCTAATGCAACTAGCAACAGATTAAATGAAGTTGGTTTGAATATAAGATTCAAATTCAAACTCCATATGTGATTATTTAAATGCCCTTTATATAATTTGTGCTAAACAGCATCTATAAGTTGTTCTAACATGCATGAAAATGGAACAGATGGATTCCTTGAATTTTTCTGATAATTTTTCATATATAATTTATTTAATTTGGAGTTACGGTTAATTTTCTATGAATTTTAGAAGTTTTAGCTATTTTCTGGAATTTCCTGAATATAATAAAATAAACTAAATTCCAGAAAATGAATATTGCGTCAGCATGACGTTGGCATGACGTCACAGGTCAACAGGGGCTGGTCCGGTCAAACCTGACGTGTGGGGGCCACACGTCAGTGACACAGGACCTAATCCCGGTCAAACCCAGCGCTGACTGGGGTTTGACCAGGGGTGGGGCCCACTGTCAGTGGCTGTGGGGGTTGATTAGGGCGTCATTAGCGCTAATTAAGCGTGCCACGTCGGCAGTCGCCGGAGTATCGCCGGCGGCGACCATTCCGCACGGCGGCGCGGCTCGGATTCGAGCTAGGGGCGATGGTTTGGCGCACGGTTTGGCTCATTGGAACGTCCGCGACGCGGCGCGTCCAGCGGTGGCTGTGGCCGCGGCTGGGGTGGCCGGAGCCGACGACGGCGATGGCAAGTGCGGCGGCCGGAGCTTCGGGTTCGAGCGGGGCGAGGCCACAGAGGACGGGAGGGATGGCTAAGGGGCTCGCCGAGCTCCTGAAGATGCTAGGAGCACGGTGCCGTGCTCGGTTTTGAGCCTTGCTGGCTGTAGTGACGGCGGCGGCATCGCCGGCGGCGTGGGGTTCTCGGCTCGTTGTGAACGGCGGCTAGAGAGGGAGGTAGGGCACGGGGAGAGGAGGAATCAGGTCAAGGGCTCACCGCGGAGCTGCAGGGAGGGTTAGTGGGCTCGGGGGCGCGCCGGAGTGGCCGAATTGACGGAGAAGGGCGCCGGGGCCGAAGCTTGAAGACGATGTCGATGGCGGCTGCTCGGGGCCCTTCTGGTCGCGTGAGACGATGAGGAGGACGAGGCCGGAACAACGGAGCTCTGGGAGGCGTCGGGGAGGCGAGAGGGTGGTGGTGGCCGCGGCGAACAGCGTCGGTGGCGACGGCTCCGTTCGGGTGAGGAGAACAGAGGAGGGGGAGAGTGTTCCGGGGAGAGGATGAGGACGCGGGAGAGTGAGGGAGAAGTGAGAGGGGGTCGGGGGCTGCGTGGCGTCGCGGGAGGGACCAGGGGAGGAGGAGGCAGCCAGGCAGGGAGGAGGTGGCCGGGGCGCGTGGCCGCGCACGCCGGGCGCGTGCCCGTCCTCCTGGCAGAGGAGGAAGGCGACAGGGGGGTAGCGGTGGCGGGCTGGGCCGCTGGGGGAGCTGGGCCGGCTGGGCTGGACAGGTAAGCGCCAGGTAAGCTTTGCTCTTTTTATTTTTTTCTTCTGTTTTGTTTTTATTTAATCTTTTGCCACTGTTTTGAAATAAAACAAATTCAAAGACAGTGACAAAATTCCCCTGAACATTTTATTTAGCACAATGGGATTATACCAAAGCACATAAAAATGTTTCAGTTATTTGAACATATATTCAGTAATATTTGGATATAAGTTCAAATTCAAAATAGTATTGCTTTAAATTCAAAGTCCCAAAATAAATCCTTTTAAAATGTTCATTATTTTTGGTTTGCATCAAAACCCTTGCCAAAAATATTAAACATCTAAGAAGAGCATTTTGGAACAATGGATGAGATTTTAGGGTTTTTGCCCTTCTTTTATTTAGGGTTTTGAGGCTTCTGAATTCCTCAGTTCAGGTTTCAAAAAATTTAAACATGATGCTCAGATGGAAGCAGGCATAGGACAGGCCAGAACTAGGGATGTGACATCAGGGCCCATTTATTCTTGGGTTCATTTGCAGCATTTGGTTACATATGGCCCGTTACTGTCATTTTCTGCTTGTGGGCCAAATTCAGCCCGTCATTACAGTCGGCCTGTTTGTGGACCATTAATATGTTGGGCCGTTTTCATGTAAAAAAATGTTGGGTTGTTTTCATAAAGTTATCAAATACGACCTATTAACGGCCCGTTATGGTCCATGAATAGTACGACCCATGATTGGCGAAATGATGATACGCCCCGTAGAAGGCCCATGGATCCTACGGCCCGTATGAGGCCCATGGATCGTACGACCAGCAGAACGCCCATGGATCGTACGGCCCGTAGAAGGCCCATGGAACCTACGACCCATAGAAGGCCCATGGATCCTAAGGCCCGTATAGAAGGCCAATGGATCCTACGGCCCGTAGAAGGCCCATGGATCATACGACCCACAGGAGGCCCATGGTTACAACAGTCCATGTGTTGCCATGATTATTTTGGCCACTAGAAAAACACAGAAAAAGAACTGAAGTGACTACAAGCAAACAACTAAACAAGACAATAAGGAAATAAATAAGCAAGCAATTAACGCTAGCCTATTACCGCTATTACACATATTACATCCACTGGGCATCAAAGTTCACCACCAGTGCAAATATAGGGAACAAAGCAGCATATTACATACACTGGCTGTCAAAATTGGCCACCAGTGCAAATAAACGCGGTAGCAAAACAAGAGCATAACTGAAACATCTTCAGAAGAGCTCAAGAAACGTTATCCTGGGTATCCACCATGCTGGCAATAAGCTTAGTAAGCTTATTAGCTTTGTCCTGTTTGGCGCTAAAATCCTCCAACGCTTGTTGTTGCACCAGAAAGTGTGCATCTGAATGCTCCAGGGACTTCTGCAGTCCTTTCGCTTCTTGTCGCAGCATAGCTGATCGATGTCTTTCAGCTTGTAGTTGAGACTCAATAAACCGAACTGATTTAGGCAGTGAGTTTGAATAGCTTGTGCAAGTGGTAGTGTCCAGTAACTCGAACACTAAACTAAGACATGACTTTGGGGTTGTCTCGCTGTATAGTCTTCCTTAGCTGTTTTATCAGCTTTGTTGGAGACTAAGAAGGATGTGTCACTATCCTGAACCTTATCTACATTACTTCCTTTACCATTTCTTAATAAGGCACTCTTCCCCAATATTCTGTCAGCATTCTAAAGGAAGAAACAAGCAGACACATAACAAGTTTAGCATGTACTAGTATATGGAACTCATTTCAGTGAACCAGTTCATTAGTAAGGTGGACAGGATTAAACTACCAAGTCTTCTATTGCCAAGTACTAGTACATAATAAAAGCATCAAACAAACATACATCTATGTCCTATGGTCACTGCATTGTCTTCCCAAATCAAAATAGAGACACGGTTCAAATCATATCAGTTCAAGACAAAGCAGAAGTGAAAGAATACAAAGCGTGGGAAACTACATGGCACAACAAGATTTCAGATGGGTACCATGGGTCTACATGTGCAACAACACTATTGGCTCTGTTGTGATGCTAGTAATGTGCATGATATGAGAAGTCAACCGTATACACAATTGAAATTGAAATCAACAGAGCTATTGATAAGAGCAATCCTGTTAAAGAAACATGCGTGAACATACCTGCTGTGCCATTGGAGTTTTGATTAGATCCTTCAATTTAAAAATAAGTTTGTATGAGTAAATACAGTGATACAAGAGCAAAGCAATCATAGTTAAAAAAGGCGCGCCTAAGCGAGCGCTTAAGCGCGCCTAGGCTCTAGGCGTCGGCAAAACGCATTGCGCATAACTACGTTTAATCTGTGCATAACTGCGCACAAGCATGCGCTTTGGTCAGTAAAGCGCAAGGTGGTGGCAAAACGCACAATTAACGCCTAGCGCGCTTTTTTGAACTATGTTAGCAATGGAATCTTAAATTAGAACAGTTGTTCTTCAGGTTTAGGCACTTGTTCTACATGGAAAGAGTACAGTAAGACGCAAGAATATAATACTTAAAAATAGAAAATGAGCTCATAGACCTTACCACATTCTTGGTTCGGGACCAGTACAAAACAAGGCATTCCCAGTCATCGTCCAGTAAATGTGTCTCAGGAGAACGTAAGGGAATTTTATGAGTTTCTTTGCCGGTGAAGTACGTTTTCTTCAGGTAATTCCGATACTGTCACCAAGCTTTCTTGAAGATAGCAGAGGTATTAGCACATGTTACCTCATCCCAAGTTTCCAAATCGGTCCTTCTCTGTAGAGAAAAATGGGAAAATTTGCTGTATTATAACCATCATGGAGGTAGGATGTATGGGACAAAGCAAAGTAATTGCCATGAATAACATTGCTTACACATAACTCCTGGGAAAACACTTGCAACTAGCATTTTCCTTCATCTTTAGTATAATATTTCCAAGATGGGAAGATACACACATACGATTTAACAACATCAAATGCGATAGATGCTAAACTACGACTAGCTGGTTGTGCTTCCTCCATAGGAATAGGCGTACTAACTAGTGGAGTTGGGGTTCGCCGTGATAGTACTGTTCCTTTGGGCAATGGAGCTGCCTTACTAACTGCTCTTGTTTGGGAGCTCTATGGTGGAGATGGTGCTGTGTCAACAGGAACTGGGTTACTATCGGCTGGGGTTGGCGTTAGATTGGGTGAAGCTGGTTCTCTGTCCATCGTAGTAGGGGTACAATCTGCAAGAGTTTGGGTTATGTGTGATAGGGCTGATTCTTGTGCATGTACAACCGGGGTGCTATCTCCACCAAGAGGTAGCACTGTTTTATTTGAAGACTGTGTTTTTAGTCCGCTAGATACTGGCATCACCCGCTCCAATTCAAATGGCTGATAAACATGAAACATAGTTGAATGTACATACATTGTATGAGAGACAGATGCAATAGATAGTGTGGAAAAAAGAGGGCATGAAATAGATAACATGTATATTGTTTAACTAAAACGGATAGCATGACATAATTTCACATATATGATGTCTATCTAAACTGGATAGCATAGCATAACATAATTCAAAGATATGATGAATAACTAAACAAGATCGCATGACATAATTCACCTACATGTTATCTAAGTAATCAGGATCGCATCATTTAATTCACATATGTGATTTATATGCTAAATAGAGGGCATTCGATATGATGTCTGAACTAAGAACATGGTGTTGAATATTGTGTATATGATGTCTAAACTATGTAATGCAAGACACCATATGCATGATATGAGCAGTATAACCGTGCCAAGTTAGAGCATACACCTCGGTGGGGAAATATGACTGGTCATCTGTCTATGAATCCATCTCTGAGGAGCTTTCGGGACCCAACAAGAGATCTACTTCGACAGGTAGCACTGTCTGCTCTGAAGGCCTTGTTTTAACTCCAGATGCATGGCGAGGGGGAGAGTACCAGCAGCAGCGCAAGCGAGTGAGCGAGAGCCGGAGCAGCAGCAGCTGCGCGAGCGAGCGATCGAGCGAGAGCCGGAGCAGCAGTAGCAGATCCGGCTGGTATGGCCGCCGCCGCCGAAGGGGCCTCGCACTGGGGGAGAGCCGCCGTGGAGATGTCGCCTGTGGCGCCGGCTTCAAGGTAGCCGCTCCATGGGGGTGCGTGATGGAGCACCGTCGGCACCGGGAGGTCGAGGTAAGGAGAAGGTGCGATGCGATGAGTGTACAACCTCTTTGGTGGCGCCGAGTAGGCCTCGACTTCGTCCGAGGAGTCGGTGAGGATGTCACGGTTCCGATCGATCAGTTTCAGGCGGCGCTATGGGGATGGGGCAACCGCGATAGACGAGGCGATCATCGGAGCAGCTCCTTGGAGGTGGAGGATGGGGCGGCTAAACTGGCGGGACGACGAGATGGATGAGGATCCTCATCCGGGGAGGTGGACGAGGGACGTAGAGCTGTTGCGGTGGACGATGTCGTCGGGGAAGAGGCTCCGGCTGGGCAGCGGTGAGGTGGCGGATGGAGGATGGTGGGGTTTCATGGCTGGCGCGAAGAGGTTATGGTGGCCTGGGATTTTGAATGGCGAAAAGGGGGCGATGGGAGGGGGTGAACCATGACTTAGGGACACGCTTGTCCAAAATGTTGGGTGTGTTACAAAAGTACCCCCCACCGATTTGACCTAGCGGCCCTTTCGGCTCAGGGTTAGAAAGGGGATTTCGCGTGTCTGGATTTGGCAGCTAGAGGGAGTTTTTGCGCGCATTGTAATTTTGGGATAGCAAGGGTCGGGTTGTGAAGGCGCCAGTTTTGGGAGCACGATATCTGAATTTTCGGGATATAACAAGACGCGGGTTGAATTTTAGGGACAAGCCTAACGTGTAGTAATATTGTACTTGTACGTATCAAATCAATTCGCACTTCCCTCAACCAAAAAGAAAACAAAAAAAATAAAACTATTCACACCACACAAAGAGAGAGTCTTGCCCCGTTTTACTATACAAATGCTATTCAAAGCTACTCCCTCCTTCCATCTATATAGGTCATAATGTGTTTTTCGATGCTAACTTTGACCAAATGTTAGAGCAATAATATATGACATGCAACTTACACAAAGCACACCTTTAAATTCGTCTGTGAAAGGTTCTTTCAATGATATAATGTTCACATTGTGCATGTCATGTACTATTAATCTTGTCAATAGTCAAAGGCGGTCTTAAAAAACTCATTACGCCCTATATAGATGGAAGGAGGGAGTATGAATCCATGTTATGTCCACTTAAATTTTTTCGCTTGCTATATAATGCATGTAACCTACTCATACCAACATTTTAGTGCATTCCAAATGTCTATACTACTGCTGCAATTCGAACCAAATTTGAATTTGTTTCTCTATTTCAATAAGAATCTACAATCATGATTGTTGCCAATTTCAACCATCATTTGTGTATTACCTTAATAACACACCACATGATTACTATAGAAATAGATATGAACAATGTGTACTACATGAACTCGAATTCTATTTTTTGAATACACTTGATGTTGATTCCAAATAATAGTACATTTGATGTACTAACTATATATTCATAATCTAAACCATGTTCCATACATACACCGTGTTTATCACACAAAGTATAGTGCCCCGCCCCCTACATTATGACAAGTATTTAGACCTGAGTTGCAAAAGCCACACATTAGCCCAAATTATAATCAATGTTCTACATTATGATATCTTCTTCAAGTATCCATATCCACTTTTTCTATAACGAATTATGATCTTTCTTCGTCTTTTACACCTTCACGATCCTCTTCTATTTGTAGCTAGCTAGCGCTAACTTTCTATCGTGCATGCACACGCCCGCCCCCCTCTCACCCACCCTTAGCGTCCCCTCAATCCCGCACGTTCATTATTTCTCTTTAGGTCGTCCACCCGCGGTGTGTGTAGGCCCCCGGCTCCTTCTTTTCGGCACACACCGGTCGATATACCTCTCTAGCCAAGTGTGCCTACAACAAACACATATATACTTCCCCTCTTCTCTTCTCACCGTCCATGCCCCTCTATGTCCAATACGGTTCCCCGAAGGTGCACACTCCTGCCCCTCTTTTCATTGATCACATACTCGCACACTCCTCCCCCCTCTACATGGTAGGCCTCTCGCACCACCTCCTAGCCGCACCCCTCTCCCCCTGTCTGTCTCTCTGGACCTTATTTGCTTCTAACACATGTAGGCGTGTATATGAACTGATCTCCCTACATATAGCCAGGTCGACTATAATTCATTTTCCCCACGCATCGATACACTTACCTCGCTAGTTATGTCTCTCCCTTTCTCGGACACACGACGGTTGATCTTCCTATGTAGTTACGTATGCTTACCACAACCATATCTTCTCCCCTCATCATCCTTGCATACCTCCCGAACCGTCTCTCACACGCACGTGCATAGACAGACAGACATCCCCCGCCCTCTCTTATTGATATTGCACTCATACCCTCCGTTTGTCTAGCAGGCCTCTCCCACCATTTGTGAGACGCCACTCCACCACCAACCCTCCGACGCTCTACCTTTGTCTTTCTTCCAACTTTATTCCTCTGCTACACATATCCATGGATGTCGATCGATCTCCCTCAATAAATAGCTAGGTCTCTCTCCTTCCCCACGCATATACTAGTCGATCGGTCTCTACCCCATGCCCCCCCCACACACACTGATAGTCGAACGTTGTAGGTAGGTATCCATGCCACGGCAAAAAACTGCACCTCTGCCCTCTCAAATTCCAGTAGGCCAGCCGCCCTGTATATTTGACGTGGGCAAACACAAATTCGATGGCACTCTTTATCGATCGCGCAGCCACACACTTCATCCCTGTTTTCAATTCTATCGATATCTCACATCCATGACTCTGTTTCACACACATTGCATATGTTACATTTTTCTTTTTGAGATATCATCAACACATTGCCTTTGTTTCACACAAACCATCTCTCTCACACCCACCCACGTGCGTACCTGCACCTAAAGAAGAAGTGCACGCAGGACGCACGTACTCATGTCTCGTTCCCGGCCACACCCGCGCAGGTACACGGTGGAGTTTGTTTCTGTACGAAAAGGCAGCCCATGTGATAATTTGACGCGTGTAGCGGTTGTTTACTTAAAGGAGGGTCAGGTACCATGCCTAGACGGAACAAAGTTCGACTTGACGCGTTAGTATTAAATAAAGTTATATATTCCTCAATGGCACGTACAGAATATAAAACGATTGCCGTGGGGAAAATGGAAAAATGGGTTTGTCTCTTGTCACACCATATCACATAACACGGCCGTGGCCTCTCTCTCTCTCAGGGTTGGTCAGTGATCCGGCCGCATCCCGTCCACCGGCAAAAAGGGAGGATGTGCATCGTCTCTCCGTTCGACGGCGTTGAGGCAGCACATCCCGATCTATGGTACCCACCGTTCTCTCTAACCAAGCTCCGTCGCGGTAGGGCCTTCGCCACTTGCTCGCTGCCGCAGTATGGGCAGATCCCGGCCGCCGGCGCCCTCCTAGTAACATCCTGACGACCCTCACGTACAGCTTCCTCCGGCCCTGCTCCACTGCCCATCTTCCCACGTTGCTGTATGTGGCTCTTCTTTAGTTGTTTGCTTAAATCATATCTCGGCCGACGTACTTTCCATCTTGCAATCTCGTCCTCAAACCATTTTTGATAAACCACCATGTGCTATATTTCCCTTATTACATGGAATATGCTTCTTTTTTGTCGGCGTATGTGTCTTCAACTCGTGTTATTGAGCAGTAATTGTTTCCTTTTCACCTCCTTTTTCAAACGGAGCTATCCATTTTTACCTCGTTGCTATTGCAACTTTTTGGTGAACTGCACAAATCACTTTTTTGTTAAGAGTGTTTTGTGCACTTCCGCCAAAATGTCACACGGGCAACGTATTTACATTTATGTGGGACTGCAGAAAGGGAGATTGGTTTTGCTATCCTCCTCATCCAACTCCGTGCCTAATCTTCTCCAACAAGAAGTTAGTCCTAGAGAGAGATCGTAGAGGTGATCGGCTTCTATTTATGTGTGTTATGTTTCATCATCTAGTTCCACTATTATTGTAATCACACTGACTAATTATCTTTGCAAACAGGGATGGTCCGCTCAATTTTAGTGGAGCTGCACAAAATGATCGGATTGTGGTGTCCTCCATACACCTCTTTTTTGGCTACAAAGCTGGGTGAAACTAGCTGCCAAGCAATGAACAATGTGCCAAGGAAATGGAGCCATGCCTACGAACAACATCAATCAATTATATTTTTTCTTTATTTGTACACCTTCTCACAACTTTGTCTTCAGTTGTGATATAAATATTGGCACTGATCTGCGAACCATTGAGATGCATTAGCCATGGTAGCCATGGTAGTTTCATTTGTATTTGATAGAATGTTGTAACGAGATAATCTCGAGGCAAGACACATGAATCCTAAGTTGAAAACTTTTTTTTCCTGCAGGAACCAAAGTTGAAACCTTCATATCATCATAGTACAATTTCATTAAAATTATGCGTACATATAAACAAATCCTGAAGGATTGATAGCAATGCCAGAAACAATTCAACTTCATTTCGCCGACATGTTGGACATCCTTCATCCGGCTCCACCTGCCATGCAGCAATATTGAGTGCACAACACAACTTCAGGGAAAGATTCACCCCGGTCGTTGCACCACAGTAGAATGACTAGTGAGCAGTCAAATCACAGAGCCCCACCTTCACCATAGTAAGTTGCTCGGACGAAGCAACCATCATTCTGTTCCTTGAATCCGCTGGTACTCCCATATTCCCACAATAATAAGTTGCTCAGGAAAATCAACCATCACTATATCTGCTCACGTGTGATGACCACAGGAGCTATCCATTCAGATTGTATGTTAAAAAATAAAGGTTGGTAACTAATGCAGCAAACTTTCAAAAAAAAACTAATGCGGCACCTCGGGCCAACGAGGCCAGATCGCATTTTGCACGAGAAATTACACACCAAGTTTTGTTAACATGTAGTCCCATTCCAACATGTCAGTGAGACGATGATGAGTCCTTTTCTACTAGTATTTCCAAACGGACGTGTAGGCCAGGGCGCCTCTTCGTGTACCGTGGCAAACTGGCAACCGTCCATCGACTCTTTGCCTTTCCCTCTCGATTTGGAACTGATGTCGCATGCTCTTCCTCCCTCCTCCATTTGCCTTCACCCTTCCATTTGCCATTATTCAATCATCTTCTCCATGGAGGGAACATGCCGGAAACGACCCCGTTATTCTTCCCTGGATCTGAAAGATGACATGGTTGAGGAACTCATTGATCGGTGCGACGTCATCACCACGGCTAGCATGGCAGGTTCGTTCAAGACCATTCTCGACTCAACTAATAACATCATTACAAGGAACCCAAGGGTCAAGGAGCGGTTTGCTCTCCCCTATCTTCTTTGCCATGACCCTGATGACTGGCGCGGGGACGACGGGGGCCTCGCCTTGTGCAAGTTGATGCCGCTTGTATGATACATATGATGTTAAGATGCCATCGCTTGAGGGCAAGGATTGGGCAGGTGCAAATGGGGATTGGGTTGTTTATATTGGGTACAACTGCGAGTGGGAACTTGTGAATGTGTACACTCATCAACGGGTTCCACTTCGAAAAATCTCAGCAGATTGCCCAGAGGTTGAGCACACCGGTATTGTATGCACATTCAAATATGATCATGGTGACTGTCTTCTACGGAAGATAGCAATTTGTCGAGTTCCCAACTGCTCTTGGAATTACAAGAACTATGAAGTTGTTGCTATCTTCGACAAGCTTGTTGCCGTCCTTTGTGGTTCGACTCGATGGATATTGCTCAAAAATTAGTTTCTATACGCGGATGTGTACTGTGATGCAATTGTTGGAAATATGCCCTAGAGGCAATAATAAAAGTGTTATTATTATATTTCTTTGTTCATGATAATAGTCCTTTATTCATGCTATAACTGTATTATCCGGAAATCATAATACACGTGTGAATACATAGACCAAAATATGTCCCTAGTGAGCCTCTAGTTGACTAGCTCGTTGTGATCAACAGATAGTCATGGTTTCCTGGCTATGGACATTGGATGTCGTTGATAACGGGATCACATCATTAGGAGAATGATGTGATGGACAAGACCCAATCCTAAGCCTAGCACAAAGATCGTGTAGTTCGTATGCTAAAGCTTTTCTAATGTCAAGTATCTTTTCCTTAGACCATGAGATTGTGCAACTCCCGGATACCGTAGGAATGCTTTGGGTGTACCAAACGTCACAACGTAACTGGGTGCCTATAAAGGTGCATTACAGGTATCTCCGAAAGTGTCTGTTGGGTTGGCACGAATCGAGACTGGGATTTGTCACTCCGTGTAAACGGAGAGGTATCTCTGGGCCCACTCAGTAGGACATCATCATAATGTGCACAATGTGACCAAGGGGTTGATCACGGGATGATGTGTTACGGAACGAGTAAAGAGACTTGCCGGTAACGAGATTGAACAAGGTATCGGTATACCGACGATTGAATCTCGGGCAAGTAAAATACCGCTAGACAAAGGGAATTGTATACGGGATTGATTGAGTCCTTGACATCGTGGTTCATCCTATGAGATCATCATGGAACATGTGGGAGCCAACATGGGTATCCAGATCCCGCTGTTGGTTATTGACCGGAGAACGTCTCGGTCATGTCTACATGTCTCCCGAACCCGTAGGGTCTACACACTTAAGGTTCGATGACTCTAGGGTTATAAAGGAAGTTTGTATGTAGTTACCGAATGTTGTTCGGAGTCCCGGATGAGATCCCGGACGTCACGAGGAGTTCCGGAATGGTCCGGAGGTAAAGATTTATATATGGAAAGTTGTTGTTCGGGTTCCGGAAAAAGTTCGAGTTTTTTCGGTATTGTACCGGGAAGCTTCCAGAAGGTTCCGGAGGATTCCGGAGGTCTGGAAATTGTTCCACCACGTCCAATACAGCAGCATGGGCTGTAAGGGGGGCTCCCTAGCCTTAATGGGCCAGGGGAACCAGCCCCCCCAAGGCCCATGCGCATGGGAAGGGGGAAACCCTAAAAGGGGAGACCTCCACTTGACTTGGGAGGCACTCCTCCCCCCTTGGCCGCCCCCTTAGATGGGATCTAGGGCTGGCCGCACCCCTTGGGGTGGGAAACCCTAAAGGGGGCGCAGCCCCCCCTTCCCCCTATATATAGTTGAGGTTTGGGGCTGCCATACACATGAGAACCTCTCCCTCTTGGTGCAGCCCTACCTCTCTCCCTACTCCTCCTCTCCCGCGGTGCTTGGCGAAGCCCTGCAGGATTGCCACGCTCCTCCATCACCACCACGCCGTTGTGCTGCTGCTGGATGGAGTCTTCCTCAACCTCTCCCTCTCTCCTTGCTGGATCAAGGCGTGGGAGACGTCACCGGGCTGTACATGTGTTGAACGCGGAGGTGCCGTCCGTTCGGCACTAGGATCTCCGGTGATTTTGATAACGACGAGTACGACTCCTTCAACCCCGTTCTCTTGAACGCTTCCGCTTAGCAATCTACAAGGGTATGTAGATGCACTCTACTTCCCCTCGTTGCTGGTTTCTCCATAGATAGATCTTGGTGACACGTAGGAAAATTTTGAATTTCTGCTACGTTCCCCAACAGTGGCATCATGAGCCAGGTTTATTGCGTAGATTCTTTGCACGAGTAGAACACAAAGTAGTTGTGGGCGTTGATTTTGTTCAATATGCTTACTGTTACTAGTCTTATCTTGATTCGGCGGCATCGTGGGATGAAGCGGCCCGGACCGACCTTACACGTACTCTTACGTGAGACAGGTTCCACCGATTGACATGCACTTGGTGCATAAGGTGGCTAGCGGGTGCCAGTCTCTCCCACTTTAGTTGGAACGGATTCGATGAAAAGGGTCCTTATGAAGGGTAAATAGCAATTGGCATATCATGTTGTGGTTTTGCGTAGGTAAGAAACGTTCTTGCTAGAAACCCAAAGCAGCCACGTAAAACATGCAAACAACAATTAGAGGACGTCTAACTTGTTTTTGCAGGGTATGCTATGTGATGTGATATGGCCAAGAAGAATGTGATGAATGATATGTGATGTATGAGATTGATCATGTTCTTGTAATAGGATTCACGACTTGCATGTCGATGAGTATGACAACCGGCAGGAGCCATAGGAGTTGTCTTAAATTTATTGTATGACCTGCGTGTCATTGAACAACGCCATGTAATTACTTTACTTTATTGCTAACCGGTAGCCATAGTAGTAGAAGTAATAGTTGGCGAGACAACTTCATGAAGACACGATGATGGAGATCATGATGATGGAGATCATGGTGTCATGCCGGTGACGATGATGATCATGGAGCCCCGAAGATGGAGATCAAAAGGAGCAAAATGATATTGGCCATATCATGTCACTATTTGATTGCATGTGATGTTTATCATGTTTATGCATCTTGTTTACTTAGAACGACGGTAGTAAATAAGATGATCCCTTACAACAATTTCAAGAAGTGTTCTCCCCTAACTGTGCACCGTTGCTACAATTCGTCGTTTCGAAGCACCACGTGGTGATCGGGTGTGATAGATCCTTACGTTCACATACAACGGGTGTAAGACAGATTTACACATGCAATACACTTAGGGTTAACTTGACGAGCCTAGCATGTACAGACATGGCCTCGGAACACGGAGACCGAAAGGTCGAGCATGAGTCGTATAGTAGATACGATCAACATGAAGATGTTCACCGATGATGACTAGTCCGTCTCACGTGATGATCGGACACGGCCTAGTTGAGTCGGATCATGTAATCACTTAGATGACTAGAGGGATGTCTATCTGAGTGGGAGTTCATGAGATGAACTTAATTATCCTGAACATAGTCAAAAAGATCTTTGCAAATTATGTCGTAAGATCGCATTTTAGTTCCACTGTTTAGATATGTTCCTAGAGAAAATATAGTTGAAAGTTGACAGTAGCGATTATGCGGACAGTAGAAAGCTTATGTCCTTAATGCACCGCTCAGTGTGCTGAACCCCAAACGTCGTTTGTGGATGTTGCGAACATCAGACATACACGTTTTGATAACTACGTGATAGTTCAGTTAAACGGTTTAGAGTTGAGGCACCAAAGACATTTTTTGAAACATCGCGGAACATATGAGATGTTTCGAGGGCTGAAATTGGGATTTCAGGCTCGTGCCCGCGTCAAGAGGTATAAGACCTCCGACGATTTTCTTAGCCTGCAAACTAAGGGAGAACAGCTCAATCGTTGAGCTTGTGCTCAGATTGTCTGAGTGCAACAATCACTTGAATCGAGTGGGAGTTGATCTTCCAGATGAGATAGTGATGTTTCTCCAAAGTCATTGCCACCAAGCTGCTAGAGCTTCGTGATGAACTATAACATATCAGGGATAGATATGATGATCCTTGAGGTATTCACGATGTTCGACACCGCGAAAGTAGAAATCAAGAAGGAACATCAATTGTTGATGGTTGGTGAAACCACTAGTTTCAAGAAGGGCAAGGGCAAGAAGGGATACTTCATGAAATGGCAAATCAGCTGCTTCTCCAGTGAAGAAACCCAAGGTTGAACCTAAACCCGAGACTAAGTGCTTCTGTAATAAGGGGAACAGTCACTGGAGCGGGATTACCCTAGATACTTGGTAGATAAGAAGGCTGGCAAGGTTGATAGAAGTATATTGGATATACATTATGTTAATGTGTACTTTACTAGTACTCCTAGTAGCACCAGGGTATTAGATACCGGTTCGGTTGCTAAGTGTTAGTAACTCGTAATAAAAGCTACGGAATAAACGGAGACTAGCTAAAGGTGAGCTGACGATATGTGTTGGAAGTGTTTCCAAGGTTGATGTGATCAAGCATCGCACGCTCCCTCTACCATCGACATTGGTGTTAAATCTAAATAATTGTCATTTGGTGTTTGCGTTGAGCATAGACATGATTGGATTATGTCTATCGCAATACAGTTATTCATTTAAAGAGAATAATGGTTACTCTATTTATTTGAATAATACCTTCAATGCACCTAAAAGAATGGTTTATTGAATCTCGATCGTAGTGATACACATTTTCATGCCAAAAAGGATATAAGATAGTAATGATAGTACCACTTACTTGTGGCACTGCCATGTAAGTCATATTGGTGTAAAATGCATGATGAAGCACCATGTTGATGGATCTTTGGACTCATTCGTTTTTAAAAGTTTGAGACATGCAAACCATATCTATTGGTGTATACGCATGAAAAACTCCATGCAGATGGATCATTTGGACTCACTTGATTTTGAATCACTTGAGATATGCAAATGATACCACATAGGCAAGATGACTGAAAAGCCTCGTTTTCAGTAAGATGGAACAAGATAGCAACTTGCTGGAAGTAACACACTTTGATGTGTGCAGTCCAATGAGTGCCGAGGCATGCAGTGAATATCGTTATGTTTTACTTCACAGATGATTTAAGTAGATACTGTATATTTACTTGATAAAACACAAGTCTGAATTATTGAATGGTTCAAGTAATTTCAGAGTGAAGTTGAAGGTCATTGTGACAAGAGGATAAAATTTCTATGATATGATCATAGAGATGAGTATCTGAGTTACGAGCTTTGGCACACAATTAAGACATTGTGGAAACTGTTTCACAATTAATACCGCCTGGAACACCATAGTGTGATGGTGTGTCCGAACATCATAGTTGCACCCTATTGGATATGGTGCGTGCCATGATGTCTCTTATCGAATTACCACTATCGTTCATGGGTTAGGCATTAGAGACAGCCACACTCACTTTAATAGGGCACCACGTAATTCCGTTGAGACGACACCGTTTGAACTATGGTTTGGAGAAACCTAAGTTGTCGTTTCTTAAAAATTTGGGGCTGCAACGCTTATGTGAAAAGTTTCATCGTGATAAGCTCGAACCCAAAACGGATAAATACATCTTCATAGGATACCCAAAATGGTTGGGTATACCTCCTATCTCAGATCCGGAAGCAAAAGTAATTGTTTCTTGAATCGGGTCCTTTCTCGAGGAAAGGTTTCTCTCGAAAGAGTTGAGTGGGAGGATGGTGGAGGCTTGATATGGTTATTGAACCATCACTTCAACCAGTGTGTATTAGGGCACAGGAAGTTGTTCCTGTGGCACCTACACCAATTGAAGTGGAAGCTTATGATAGTGATCATGAAGCTTCGGATCAAGTCACTACGGAACCTCGTAGGACGACAAGGACGCGTACTGCTTCGGAGTGGTACGCTGATCCTGTCTTAAAGGTCATGTTGCTAGACAACAATGAACCTACGAGCTATGGAGAAGCGATGGTGGGCCCAAATTCCGACAAATAGTTAGGAGCCATGAAATCCGAGATAGGATCCATGTATCAGAACAAAGCATGGACTTTGGTGGACTTGCCCAATGATCGGCAAGCCATTGAGATAAATGGATCTTTAAGAAGAAGACGGACGTGGACGGTGATGTCACCGTCTATGAAGCTCGACTTGTGGCGAAGAGTTTTTTCACAAGTTCAAGGAGTTGACTACGATGAGATTTTCTCATCCGTAGCGATGCTTAAGTCCGTCGGAATCATGTTAGCATTAGCTGCATTTATGAAATCTGGTAGATGGATGTCAAGACAAGTTTCCTTACCATTTTTCGTAAGGAAAGGTTGTATGTGACAATCAGAAAAGTTTTATCGATCCTAAGGATGCTAAAAGGTATGCTAGCTCCAGCAATCCTTCTAAGGACTGGAGTAAGTATCTCTGAGTTGGAATGTGCACTTTGATGAAATGATCAAAGATTTTGGGTTTATACAAAGTTCATGAGAAACTTGTATTTCCAAAGAAGTGAGTGGGAGCACTATAGAATTTCTGATGAATATATGTTGTCGACATATCATAGATCAGAGATGACGTAGATTTTCTAGAAAGCACATAGGGTTATTTGAAAGGTGTTTTTCAATAGAAAACCTGGATTAAGATACTTGAACATTGAGCATCAAGATCTATAAGGATAGATCAAAATGCTTAATAATACTTTCAAATGAGCACATACCTTGACATGATCTTGAAGGTGTTCAAGATGGATCAGTCAGAGAAGAAGTTCTTGCCTGAGTTGTAAGGTACGAAGTTAAGACTTAAAGCTCGACCTCGGCAGAAAAGAGAGAAAGGACGAAGGTCGTCCCCTATGCTTTAGACGTAGGCTCTACAGTATGCTATGTTGTGTACCGCACCTGAAGTGTGCCTTGCCATGAGTCAGTCAAGGGGTACAAGAGTGATCCAAGAATAGATCACAGTACAGCGGTCAAAGTTATCCTTAGTAACTAGTGGACTAAGGAATTTTCTCGGTTATGGAGGTGATAAAGAGTTCGACGTAAAGAGTTACGACGATGCAAGCTTAACACCTATCCGAATGACTCTGAGTAGCAAACTGGATACATATAGTGGAGCAACCATTTGGAATAGCTCCAAGTGGAGCGTGGAAGTAGCATTTACAATATGACATAGAGAATTGCAAAGTACATACGGATCTGAATGTTGCAGACCCGTTGACTAAAACCTCTCTCACAAGCAAAACATGATCAAACCCCAGAACTCATTGAGTCTAAATCACATGATGATGTGAACTAGTTTAATGACACTAGTAAACTCTTTGGATGTTGGTCACATGGAGATGTGACCTGTCAGTGTTAATCACATGGTGATGTGAACTAGATTATTGACTCTAGTGCAAGTGGGAGACTGTTGGAAATATGCCCTAGAGGCAATAATAAAAGTGTTATTATTATATTTCTTTGTTCATGATAATAGTCTTTTATTCATGCTATAACTGTATTATCCGGAAATCATAATACACGTGTGAATACATAGACCAAAATATGTCCCTAGTGAGCCTCTAGTTGACTAGCTCGTTGTGATCAACAGATAGTCATGGTTTCCTGGCTATGGACATTGGATGTCGTTGATAACGGGATCACATCATTAGGAGAATGATGTGATGGACAAGACCCAATCCTAAGCCTAGCACAAAGATCGTGTAGTTCGTATGCTAAAGCTTTTCTAATGTCAAGTATCTTTTCCTTAGACCATGAGATTGTGCAACTCCCGGATACCGTAGGAATGCTTTGGGTGTACCAAACGTCACAACATAACTGGGTGGCTATAAAGGTGCATTACAGGTATCTCCGAAAGTGTCTGTTGGGTGGCATGAATCGAGACTGGGATTTGTCACTCCGTGTAAACGGAGAGGTATCTCTGGGCCCACTCGGTAGGACATCATCATAATGTGCACAATGTGACCAAGGGGTTGATCACGGGATGATGTGTTATGGAACGAGTAAAGAGACTTGCCGGTAACGAGATTGAACAAGGTATCGGTATACCGACGATCGAATCTCGGGCAAGTAAAATACCGCTAGACAAAGGGAATTGTATACGGGATTGATTGAGTCCTTGACATCGTGGTTCATACGATGAGATCATCATGGAACATGTGGGAGCCAACATGGGTATCCAGATCCCGCTGTTGGTTATTGACCGGAGAACGTCTCGATCATGTCTACATGTCTCCCGAACCCGTAGGGTCTACACACTTAAGGTTCGATGACGCTAGGGTTATAAAGGAAGTTTGTATGTAGTTACCGAATGTTGTTCGGAGTCCCGGATGAGATCCCGGACGTCACGAGGAGTTCCGGAATGGTCCGGAGGTAAAGATTTATATATGGAAAGTTGTTGTTCGGGTTCCGAAAAAAGTTCGGGTTTTTTCGGTATTGTACCGGGAAGCTTCCAGAAGGTTCCGGAGGATTCTGGAGGGGTCCGGAGGTCCGGAAATTGTTCCACCACGTCCAATACAGCAGCATGGGCTGTAAGGGGGCTCCCTAGCCTTAATGGGCCAGGGGAACCAGCCCCCCCAAGGCCCATGCGCATGGGAAGGGGGAAACCCTAAAAGGGGAGGCCTCCACTTGACTTGGGAGGCACTCCTCCCCCCTTGGCCGCCCCCTTAGATGGGATCTAGGGCTGGCCGCACCCCTTGGGGTGGGAAACCGTAAAGGGGGCGCAGCCCCCCCTTCCCCCTATATATAGTTGAGGTTTGGGGCTGCCATACACATGAGAACCTCTCCCTCTTGGTGCAGCCCTACCTCTCTCCCTACTCCTCCTCTCCCGCGGTGCTTGGCGAAGCCCTGCAGGATTGCCACGCTCCTCCATCACCACCACGCCGTTGTGCTGCTGCTGGATGGAGTCTTCCTCAACCTCTCCCTCTCTCCTTGTTGGATCAAGGCGTGGGAGACGTCACCGGGCTGTACATGTGTTGAACGCGGAGGTGCCGTCCGTTCGGCACTAGGATCTTCGGTGATTTGGATCACGACGAGTACGACTCCTTCAACCCCGTTCTCTTGAACGCTTCCGCTTAGCGATCTACAAGGGTATGTAGATGCACTCTCCTTCCCCTCGTTGCTGGTTTCTCCATAGATAGATCTTGGTGACACGTAGGAAAATTTTGAATTTCTGCTACGTTCCCCAACAGCAATTCAATACGAGGGTCTTGTGTTTGCTTCCACCACTCATGGCACTGTTTTTGCATGGGATCCTCATAGTTTCGGTACGTTTGTCTTCCACCGTAATTATAATTGTTTCATCCACATGCATGCGGGTTAGCAAGTTTCCCTTTACTAATTAACCTTCTTCTTGTGTTTCCAAGGTCCTATGAACATTCCACCACCTATACTTGAAAAATTTTATAACCAAGGGGGAGATGACGATGGTGATGATCACGAGCATGAGGACGAGCAGAACTTATATACTCAGTGGTGCCTGGCAACTAATTCTGATGGATCACCTCTTCTTGTCTGTATACAGCGCACTGAGTTTGTTACTACTGAGGGAGCACGTGTTGTCTCCCATGGTCGCACTCTCCGGACCTATTCCAACACTCGTTGCATGGTATTCGGGATGGATACTAGTGTGCTAGAACCAACACCTTCTCCCTGCTACAGAATTGATAGTCTTGGAGAGAAGTCGCTCTTCCTTGGACAAAACTATCCGATGATGGTGAAAGGCGATCCAACTGCTGTTGACACAACATTACTAGTACCATTTATCAGAAGCAACTATATCTATACCTCAGACATTTGGGTGGTTCCGTACCCTGGTACTGATATAGTAGGCCGCTTCAGCCTAGATGATCAGTCCTGCGTTGGTCTCGAGATTGACAATAGATGGCCCGTCCCAGAGAATCACTTGTGGTTCAAAGCAAACGTTTCCAACGCCGAGGATTGGTTGAGTTGAAGTTCATTTCATTGCTTGTTATTTGTTGTGTGATGAAAACTTTACTATTTATAATGTATCATCATTGTCGATGTGGGTTGATGACCTGTTGTATATAATAAAATGATATGCCTGTGATAAACTTACTAAATTTATGAATGGCTTTCGAGTCGCTTCTCCGAGTGAGTGGTGTGATGAGGCAAAAATATATTTTCCGAATACATAATTGTACGTGCATTGCAACAGGTTATTGGATGAGGCCAATCAACAACAGTAGTACACTATTTGTACTAGCTTCACATGCTTCGTGCGTCGGGCGGGTGTTTTTATTGTAGCCATATGTTAATGTGTTCGTTGTACGTAACCAGCACCTTGAATCCTCGATACTACTAGTAGGAGTACTATATAAGTAGTAGGAGTAGTAGGGTGGCATGGGCCAGAACAAGCATTCACGTCTAGCAGTACGGCACACACCACTAGCACGACATCCATCTGACACCATATTTCTTGGAGTCCGTGCTAGAGCAATCTCTTCAACCTCATCGTTTCTCTAACTTCAGCCATTGCGCGTCGGGCGAGGTGGGGGTTTGCCGATAGTCGGTTTCCTCAACTACGGTCCCACTTGTAAGGCCAACTCCAACGCACGACCCCAAACGAACCTCCGTTTTGCACGAACTCCAATGATAGGTTTGACTAGACAAGCAAGATCAAAGAAAACAAGAACCACAAGAATACATTTTAGAAGATATCCAAGTTCCATAACTGCTCCTGTAAGTTGGATTAGTGCTTTCTCGATGCATTCATTGTTAATCTGCAGAGGCTCGATCTTGCGTGCTTCTTTCTTCTTCGAGTGTAAAGAAGTAGACGTTGCTTCCTCGCATCTAGTCTCATGTCTAGCCTCTATTCTAGTAGGAGTATCAACAAGTGCCCTAGTCTCATCTCTAGCCTCTATGCTAGCTAAAAGTGCTAGAATATCTACTAAATTGCGCTCTATCAATATATCGATGTACTCTTATTCCCAATACCAAAACTTGCATCCATTCTACACAATAATTTTTTTAAGTTAGCACAACTAGTCTAATCCGAGAGCACAACCGAAGATTTGGTCGGGTTCTTCCTCCTTTTGCCGACACATGGGACATCCAGCATCCAGGTCGTGTCATGTAAGAAAATAGAGTGGTAGTTGAAGCCACGTGATGTGCATCTTGGGTTAAACTGTAAATAGAATCTTACTACTCTTGAATAACTCCAAAAGCGGCCACCGAAGATCTTTATTGGATTTGTTTTTCATCACCAGCACGTCGAGGTGAAAGATGTGCAGGTTCAGTGGGTCCTCTTGCATTTTCACTGACATGTGGGACCGCATATGAGAAAACAGACGATGGGCTCCGCGTGTCTGCTGGCTGGCTGAGAAGAGAGATAGAGGAGGGCTGAGCACGGACTCTAGGAAATTTGTTCTACGTAACCAGCACCTCGATATTCACGTGTGGTTGTTTCTAGAATAAAAAAGGAGGTACCCCTACTTATGTTACTCCCACTACGCCTAGCCTAAGGTTAGTAGGTGACCTTGCGCTTGGCTCTTCGCCTCTTCTGGAAGTCGATGGTTCTACAGTAGTACTTCTGGCAATCTGACACAAAATGAACTGATGCACGTCCACCGCTTGTAAGCAAAAGTTTCTCCTCGTGCTGCGAGCCACCGCGCACGCGTTGGCGGGGGAGAAGGCGTAATCAAGCTTCTCGTCATTCTGCGAGTTGACGGGACACATCAAAGTTATTTAGTACGTACTCTCTCCAAAAAAGGGCTGACCATGTCATTGCTACCATCCCGTGCTCCGTCGTTGAGTACCTGCACTATTCACGTGCCATCGAGGAGAAAAAAGATTGCGTAGGTGCCATCGAAGTGCACGACTCACTTACGCACTACTTATCTGATTATCTCCATTTTCTTGCATGACACGTGCACCTTGATGCTAGATGTCTCATGTGTTGGGAAAAGGATGAACAAAGCTCAGGTAAAATAAAATAGTTGAAGAGCATAGATTCCCGACGACCGAGAAGGAGCAAGGAACCTCGCGGTGGAGCGTCTGCAAGGAACCTTGCGTGTTTTCCCCTATTTTTTGCCGCCTGCCCACCTATAAACAAATAAAAGAACATGAACTCTTCGCTAACCACTAGAAATGGTACATCAGGATGCTAAGTTGAAGATGTTTTATAGTTTATATTGATAACCACGCAACAAGCCACGCATGTACAGGACGCATGCAGCCACACATGTACACAAGCCAACACACTAACTCCATCCGGTCCAACTCATGCACATACGCGCACAACATGGAGCACACAACGCATGTACACAACACGTGCATGCACATACACTCGGCCGTAGAATGCACGTGGATAACACATGCATGCGCACACACTCGGCTGCATGGAGGCGTGCGCCATCTGCGGTGACGTCCGGTTCATCGTGCTACGGCGAAGCTCGCACACAATGGCGCCTACGCATCTCTTGCAGCACCTCTTTGGCGTCGTTGCTCAATAACTAGTCGGAGACAAAGACGACCGCATCCTCGGCCTTAGAGCTAGCACTGATGGAAAAACACACGCGTTGCACGCACACGAGCATGTACGGAGTGCCCACGATGTGGTGGGTCCCCAGTCGCCTCTACTCCTCCTGTGCACGTTGTCTATCAAGGCGGCTGCATGCTAATGATGATGTGGGTGAGATCTTCTAGGACTCAGATGATCACGAGGAAAATTATGAGACACAAGGTGACGTACACCGTCAAGGTCCATGGTCAAGGGGGTGCTAGTAATTGCTTAGATGTGCTTAGATGAGGTGCTAAGTGCATTAAATGGCTTAGTAACTCAAGTCTTAAATGCATAGGTGCTTAGTTTATTGGTGCCACATCATATTTTATGCCTACGTGGCAGGCTTAGCAGCTATACATGGTGGATCACTGGGAGAGGCGAAGGCTGGTCATAGTGGGGAGTAACTTACACTGTAACATATTACTATGTTACTCTAAACATCTCTATAAACCGGAAAGGAGGGAGTAGTAACATAGACTAGTGTCATATGCAAAGTATGGGAGAGCATGATATTTCCCCTCCGGACCGATCCCAAGTTGGCTTCTCACCTTCTTGGCCCAACAAAAACCCCTCCCCCCTCCCGCACGCGCTTCTCGCCCGGCGCTAGCTGAGCCCGCCGCTCCACATGATGGCAAGTCAGGGCGACGCGACCTCTCATTGTTTCCGCCGTTGAAGCGGCACGCCGACCAAGGGCACCGCCCGCTGCACACCCGGCATTTCAGACTACATAGTGGAGAGTAACTTTAGAGCAAGTACTACAATTAGATGACATAAGCAGGCTATAAGGATTTAAATATAGTATTTGTGCTTAGTTGAAGGAGAGAGAAGAGGATAGAGAGAAGAGAAGCGCATTGTAAATGTGTAGCCGGTTGTACTCCAACATACTTTGTGAGAAAAAAGGTGGGGCCATTATTAATGATATAGTATTTATACTAAAGGGACTAACGGACACCTTAATTACTCTGTTTTTTTGAGACAAACCTTGGTGGGGCTGTATTGACTTGGACGTGGGGTTTGGGGGCCAAAGGCCTACTATTATACTGGCATGACCGACCTGACATGCTCTACCCTAGCCGTCTCTGTATCATATGGTTTCGCACCATTCCAGATCTTAGCGCCGCCACGCAATTCTTCTCTAGCCCTCCTTTTGGCATGCACCACGAGAAGGGACAACAATCCTCCGAACCCCGTCTTTCGTGATCCTATACGGGAGAGGGGCGATCAGGTTTTTTTGGGAGCACACTCCTGTGACTGCTGCCAGCGACGACTTCCTCAACGACAGCCTTCTTCCCTTACCTCGGTAACCTCTTCATCAACGACATGAGTGACAACATCAACCACAGCGGTTCTGCTCCTGCTGTACAGTATGTGACTCTGTCTTCCTGGTTTAGTCTGCATCATTACTTTGATGTTTGCAATTGTCGTCATGATCTATTTACTGCTGATTCAAATTAAATCTCATACTAAATTGCTCATATATTCAACAATCCAATCCAAAAACCTGATTATAGGCAATTTACTCCGAGTGGTTTTGCTGCGCTTTTGAAGCCGCCTACTTTTAAGGGGGTGCAATATAAAAGGTGGTGCACAAGAGCGGTATATTGGTTTCAGATCATGTACTGCTATGATGCCACTAAGGGTATGCCTGAGGGCGATCTTAATCCTACACAACATAAAGCTTTTCAGAACATGGATACCCTCTTCAAAGCCGCCTTGCTGAGTGTTCTTGACGATTCCATTGTGGATTCATATATATCGTTTGACAGTGGCAAACACATGTGGGCTGCGCTCGAGGCCACGTTTGGGCCCTCGGGCGCTGGCAACGAGTTGTACGTCATGGAGCAATTCTGTGACTACAAGATGACTGATGAGCGCTCTGTTGTTCAGCAGACTCATGAGATATAGTCACTCTCTAAGGAACTTGAGTACTTTAAGTGTGTGTTGCCGGACAAACTTGTTGCTAGTACCATCATTGCCAAGCTTCCACCTTCGTGGAACAATTTTGCTACTTCTCTGAAAAACAAGAGATATGAGTTTTCTGTTTTGGATCTCATTAGCACTCTTGATTTTGTGGAGAATGTGAGAGCAAAAGACACACGTGCTCAGGTCGCTGAGGGAGCTTCTAGTGCCCACATGGTACACGAGAAGAACTTCCAGCCCAACCAGCCCCAAAAAACAAGAAAAAAATCTCAGGGGAAAGGCAAGTTTGATGCAAAGAACAAGCCGTCACATTCTACCAACTTCAAGAAGAATTCTCTTAACGGGAAGGGATACAAACCTCAATTTTGGTAGCACCACACAAAATTTATATGGCTGCATCTACTTGCCGTTAGCTAACCTCATGGTGCTCCAGGTATTCCTATATTCGTAACTAGGTACAATGACCACCGCAAGATGAAATTAGGTTATTCGTACATTGACTTGCTGAATGTAGTGCGGAACGATCATGTCATGTGTGGAGAAGCAAACAAGCAGTGCAGCCGAAGGTGGAAATACACCAAGGACTTATGAAATTATATATAATCTTCCTCAGGCAGGCCAGTATCCCCTTCGTCCAGATGATCGTGTTTTGTCATGCCGAGCTATTGATATGTGCTACTGTTTTGCAACACCATTTAAGTATAGCTACTGTTTTCCTATCTTTTCAGATTCAGGACAATGAATATGATTTCAGGGGAACTGCACAATATGGACTCATGTTGAGTCATCTCTATTGCCTCATGTGTTTGCTGCAAATGTGTCAACATCAATTGCAAGACGAGGCAGCTAGCTAGCTGTGGTGTTGCCAATATGCTCAAAGTGTTCGCAACATTCAGAAGAAACAAGCATGCCTAGGAAATTAATGCGTGCATAGGGAGCCCATTTGCTCAGAGGAGCATCAACCGATTTTCTTTATTTCCACACCTTCTCACAGCTTTGTATTGGTTATAGTATGGTGAATCATTGAGATGCATAGACATGCTGAACTTTTGTTCTTCTGAATGTTAGTATGCATATCATTTCTTCTAAAGTTTAGATTAATGTGAGTGTCTACATCCAGTACCGCATCCTCTAATTTGGTGGATGCACACAGAGAAAATAAATCTCCTTAATTTACTGCATAACCACCCTATTAAATAGGCCTAGTAACAAACCAGGCGCATGCAGTGGCCGGCGGGCACATGCATCCTGCATGCATGGCCAGCCAGCTAAGTCCATGCGCCAGCTCCAATGCAGCAACACAAAATAAGAGAGCGGTTCTTGGCAAAAAGCGAGTAGTTAGTGCAGCGGGCCTTATAAACACGAACATCTCGCTCTCCCACTTCCGTCTCCCCTCCCCAGTTCCCCCCGCTCCCCAATCTTCCTCACTCATCGAGAAAACCCCTGCTCACCTTCTTCCTCACTCATATAGAAAACGCATGCTCCTCTTCTTCCACTCCTACAGAAATCCCCAGCCCTCCTTCTTCCCCACTCGCACTCCCACTAGGCTCGTCTCTGGCTACTCTACTCAAACCCGTGAGCTCGGTGCGATGCCCACAAGGAAAATGGAGTCTGCTGGCCCCAGCGCCAAGAAGATGAGGCTCCCGCCAGCGGTGACACCGGTTGTAGATGTCGCACCCGGTAGCGTAGGGAGAAGCGGTGAGCCCCCCCCCCCCACCCGGATCTGAGGAACCGGTAGAATCTCCAGTGGACCGCATCAGGGATCTCCCAAACGTCATCCTTGAGGAGATCATCTCGCTTCTCCCCACCAAGGATTGCTGCCGCACACAAGGCCTCTCAACTCGGTGGCGCCCTCTATGGCGCACCGCACCCCTCAATCTCGACTGTGGTCAGATGTCTGTTCTTCCTGAATTTGATCTCCTCTGAGCCATCGTCTCTTCTCATCAGCAGGGCCCCGTTCAATGCCTCTGCATCCCGACACGCTACCTGTTGTCCATACCCGGCAAGGTGGACGCTTGGCTGACATCCCCTGAATTCAGAAAACTCCAGCAGTTTGAGTTGTACCATTACCAGAAATGTTTCATACCAAGAACACACCAAGAATTCGTGCCCACACCATCGTTGTCCATCTCGCGGTTTTCCTCCTCTCTCCACACCACCACCTTCTCCTGGTGCCATCTAGCAGACGATCTGGTACAAATGCTTCGACTCCCACTTCTAAAAAAACTTTCGCTTGTGGTGGTTTGTGTGTCGGAGGCCTCACTACAAAGCATCATCCACTCCAGTTGCCCTGCCCTGGAGCGCTTGTTGATTGTTTTGGGAATAGAAATCCATATCAGTTGTCTCCAAATAAAGTCGCTTCACCTTAAAAGCATTGAAATTTGTTTTGAAGGACAACAGCTCATCATCGAAGATGCCCCTTCACTTGAAAGGATGCTCCTTGATAATTGTTATACACCTTCACAAATAATTGTCGTCTCTGCGCCCAAACTAGAGACCTTGGGTGTAATTCATGACCCGTTTAATAATCACAAGGAGATGGTGTTTGGCTCCTCACTTTTTCAGGTACCGTATATTATCATCTACACATTTGTAATCATATGCTGCATTTTTCATTTGTCCGCATAAGTTTTATATCATCTTGGAGTACACTTTGGGTACTAATATTATGTTATATGCTCAATGCAGAGTTCGTCCATTGATAGCCTATCAATGCTGCTGGATTCTGTCAAGATCATATATATCAGAATGTATAGTTTTGATATGGACATAACTATAGGCTTGCTGTGATGCTTTCAATCTCTCGAGAATTTATATATAGAGGTGATGATTTCATGCACATTGAAAGCCCGTATATATTGTACTAGAATTAACTATTCAGCTGTCGTTCTTTCGACATACTCTTTTTTCAGACCTTAATTGTTTTCAATCTCATGTCTACTTAGGCAGAACCACATGGAGAAAAACATATAACCAATCGGTGGCGTAATAAGCACCAGGATTTTCTCAGTTCTCATGACATTCGTTTGAGGACAATAACGATGGAACGATATGCATCCAACCAGGCAAAGAGAAGCTTTGTCACATTCTTCCTGTTGAATGCGAGGTTACTATTGTCCATGAGGCTTAATTTTTACCGCAAGAGATTTCTCACGGACGGACATGTTGAACAGCAAAAAAGAAGTTTCAGGTGGACAAATGGGCTTCTAAACGTGCCCGACTTCAATTTACAACAAGTTGTGGTCATCCTGAAATAATTTTTTTTGCACGGGATGTTGATTTTATGGATCAGACCGATCCATTTGTTTGTGACTACAAAAAAGAGTGGTTGGGTTAGATGTTACTGTCATGTTCAATCTGGGTTTTGCCTAAAAATTTGATGAACAATTAATCCTTGGGCTTTTTGTACCATTTGTATGCTTGAGTTGCATGTTGTTTCCCTCGTACTCCCCTCCACCTGCCACTACACTGCCGCATCTTCCACGGCTGCTGTTCGTTACCGTCTGAGGCCTCGCCGTTGTTCTCCGCCTTGGTTCACTTGTTGTGCCCGCTGCCATCTGGCGTTGTCAACATGGTCAACAACCAAGAGGAATCAGGAGATGACTGTATGTGGAGAGGCTGATAGTAGGGACCCACCAGGGTCATTGCATTTCACAAGTAGGTGCCTCGTTATTACAAGCCAAAAAATACTTCCTCCTAATTGTTTGACAACTAGGTCCCACGCCATTGTCAACGTAGTCAATAAACGAGAAAATTACACAACTAGCGGATAACACCAGGGTCCCAGCAGCTCGCCCAGTAGTTTTTTAGTTTCAGAGACGGAGCTCAACTGCGCGCTATGCGGGGTTGTGGCCCTTCTAGCCCACGTTTACGCTTTTATTAAGAACATGACGAGCCCAATTGATATATTTTTTCTTTCTGAAATTGGCTAGCCCAGTTCTTTTTTTGTGGAGAATACCAAAACCGAGGCCTACTTGCTTTTCTTAGCCCTGCTGGGCTGCAAATCTTTCAAGACAAGGAGGGATGTAAGTAGTAAGAAATGGGCTTCCCTAGAAAATGGGTTATAAGTTGTAAGAAATGGGCTGTAAATTTTTAAACCAAAGCCAACCGGCAATTGCATTAAAATATCATTTTTTTAGGATTTATCTACTCTCTACTCTTATAAAAACCAAAGCCAACTAGCAATTACATTAAAATATCATCTTTTCTCCCATAAGATAAACTACTCATACAAATGCATCTTCATGTTCCGTGCAACGAACGGGCATCTTGCTAGTTAAGATTCTAAATTTCATTCATTTTTTTGTGGAGAATTGTTTTTTGAATTTTATTTTGATATAATTTTTTGAAATTTATTTTTAACGTGACTTGAAATTTCGTGATTAAAAGAGTTCGGACCCCATCGAAATACGCAAAATTTCGTTGAATTTTTTAGTAGTGCCCAGAATATATGGTCTGTAATGCTAATAAAAAGAATATGAGCTTCAAATATCCTTAAGAATTAGCAACTGGGCTGTAAATTATTAAAAATAATGGCTAATGGGTTGTATGCTGTTTTCCACAGTTTTGGAGGCTGACTTCTGGGCCTACTAGGTTGACGATGACGCTGTCCTGATTTTTTTATGGTACGTACGCAAGGCTTTGTCAACTTAGTCAACACATAACAGTGACTGTTGGAGGTGCAGCCAACGGCCGCCGTGCTTCTTCAATCTCTGATCTTCCTGCTCCAGCCTCCCAAACCAGCGCCGATGAGACTGCCTGCTCCATCCTCCCGTGGCTGGTTGTGCTGCCGCAAGGCCATCCCTCTAACCACCCACACATCCTGTTATTTTCCAGCGATGTCAGCCTCACCCCGCAGCAAACCAGTCAGCGCTCATACTTCCCTCAGCGTGGGCATCCGCTGCGGTGGCTTCACCGGCTGCGGGTGCTTCTCTTCCTGGGCCTTGCCCTCGTCCATCGCGTTTGTGCTCTCGGTGCGGCGAGGTTAACATGGTCATCAAACAACAGCCATCGGAAGAGGCTGACACTAGGGGCCCACATAGGGAAATGCCTCCTTATTATGCACAAAATAATGATTCCTCCACCTGATAGCTGGGACCCACCGGAAGGGCCTCTGTATTTCGCAAAAAACGTCCCCCCCCCCCCGCTGTCAGCTTGGACCCACCGGAAGTGCTCCTTATTACGCACAAAAAATGAATACCCCCCCTGCTAGCTAGGACTCACCTTGGTGGGAGGCTGACTTGTGGGCCTACTAAGTTGATGGGGACGGAGGGCTTTGTCAACTTAGTCAATATGAACGATTCTAGCTCCAGTGACCGTAAGATGTCCATCCAACGGCCGTAGTGCTTCTTCAACCTCTACTCTTCGTGCTCCAGCCGCCCAAAGCAGCGCCGGTCGTGCCGCATGCTCCTGCCTCCCGTGGCCTACTGTGATGCCGCGGAGGCCTCACCGCCCCCTACTACTCCCACCGCTGGCCAGGCCATCCCTCTACTCACCCACACCCCCTGTTATTCTGCGGCGACGGCAGCCTCACACCGCAGCTGAACAATTGAACCCTCGTACTCCTCTTCGCGTGGGCATGCACAGCCGCGTCTTCCCCGGCTTCGCGTCGTCCCCTTCCTAGGCCTCGCTGTCGTCCGCCGCCATGGTGCTCTTGGCGCGGCGTGGTCAATGTGGTCAACGACTGACTTCCATCGGAAGAGTACTGTACATGGAGAGGCTGACAGCTAGGTCCACGGCAGCCGCAAGGAAGTGCCTCCTTATTATGCGCAAAATAATTATTCCTCCACCTGACAACGGGGACCCATCAGGCGGGCCACCATATTTCGTGAAAAAATGATTTGCCCCCTGACTGTTGGGACCCACCAGCTACATCTTCACACGCAAGGAAGTGCGCCCGGGCAACAAAAGTATGATTCGCCCCCTGACTGCTGGGACCCACCAGCTACATCTTCGCACACAAGGAAGTGCCTGACAGTCGGGACCCACCTGGTCGAAGAGTACATAGCGTTGTCATTCTGGTCGCGAACGTGTACGTACATACTGGTGGATGTAGAGGCGTGCACGTGTCATAGTAGAGGCGCACACGTAGCATGTACATGTATGTACAGCGGCCAGTGTGCAAGAAAGAAAATATGGCTATGTACGTACATACGGGTGGGGTCTCGAACGCCTACTCACGCATACGTACGGCCAGGGCTCATGTACATGTCTGGGTCAAAACAGAGAAACATCGTCGTCGTCGTGTTCATGGGGAGCCAATCGGCTGGGTCGGAACAGAATGCGTCGTCATGTTCATCGGGAGGGCTTGGATGGAACAGGCGGTGGAAACGAGGCGTGGCGTACCGCAGAACAGAGGAAAGGGCCTTGTGTTCGACCGGCCACGTTTGAAACGGGATCCTGTTCATCGGGAGGGGTCTGGCATACCGCAAAACGGAGGAAACAGACTTGTGTTGGACCTCCTACGGTCGAAACGGGGTCCTGTTGATCGGGAGTGGTGTGGCGTACCGCAAAACGGACGAAACGGGCTTGTGTTGGAGCGCTACGGTCGAAATGGGGGTCATGTTCATCAGGAGGGGTGTGGCGTACCGCAAAAAGGGACTCCATGGGATATTGTTCATCTCCACCGTTGACCTCCTCCAGGCTCCACGGGCTACCGTTCATACATCGTCGACCTCCTCCTGCCTCCACCTGCTCCTGTTCATCCACGGGCTCCTGTTCATCAAGCCTCCACCGCGCGCTACTACACTGGCTACTGTTCAACCACCCCTCTCCACAGGTTCCTATTCAACCACCCCTCCATGGGCTACTGTTCATCCACCCCTCCACCGTCTACTGTTCATCCAGCCCTCCACGCGGTCGTCCTGTTCATCCAGCCGTACACGGGTCCTATTCATCCAGCCCCAATCGGCTCAATCGATCGGGGTCCTATTCATCCAGAGGCAACACCACGGGGTCCAGTTCATCCACCCCCACCGCTCACTATTCATCCATCCCCCCCCTCCCGCAATGCTCACTGTTCATCCAGAGGCAACATCAATCGGCTTCAGTTAGCAGCAGTAGCGAAGGAATCGCTCGATCGGGTTCAATTAACAGCCATGATCAATCTCTCGGGTTCAGTAATGCATAGCCTGTAGTGCAATCGCTCGGGTTCAGTTAGAGCCCAACACCTCACTCGGGTTCAGTTAGAGCCCAATGCCTCGCACACACGCGCGTACGTGTACGAGAGAAACACGCATCGCTTGGCCCCCGACCACCCACCGTAACCGGGAACTCGCCGGAATTTTCCTCGCCCTCGCTTCTACCACGGGGTTTTCCGTCATGGACGGCCCAAAGAATGTCATGCAGCTGCGTCTCTGGCCTGCCCAGGACAAAAGGCCCATTTTCTGTCATGATTTTTTGTCATAGAAGTAGCAGCCCACCGCATCTATGATGATACCGGGTTTTGTCACAATTATCGTCATAGAAGTGTCATAAGTATGACAGAAATTTTTTTTGTTCGGCCCAAAATGTCACGGATGTGTCTTTTTTTGTAGTGACAGCCTTTGGCAGCACGATAAATGTCGTATCACAACAATAAATTCCAGCCATACAACAAAAGGCATGTTGGCATAAAGTTTACAGTCCTTGCAGATAAAAGCACCATCAGATGTATAGAAGCACATATCATTTGACCTGAGTGTTGTTGTTTCAAGCTATAGAATCTGATGGAGCAGCATGGTCTTCCCCTTTTTTCCGCCATTGCTCTTGAACAATTAAGAAAATGTCTGACAGACTAGTTTCAAAACCATTCATATCTTGACGACATTTGTCAACCACTATTCTTGTTTCCGAAATGACGTCCATTAGGGATTGGACTTGTGTCTGGAGCATAGATATGTCACTCTGTCTAGCCGGAAGATTTTGTCCAATAGGCGATTTGGACGAGGTTACTGAGGGAGTCCTGGATTAGGGGGTCCTCGGACAGTCGGACTATGTATTGTGGCCGGACTATTGGACTATGAAGACACAAGAAGACTTCCTCCCGTGTCCGGATGGGACTCTCCTTTGCGTGGAAGGTAAGCCTGGCGATTCGGATATGTAGATTCCTTTCCCTGTAACCGACTATGTGTAACCCTAGCCCCCTCCGGTGTCTATATAAACTGGAGGGTTTAGTCCGTAGGACAACAATTATAACCTCATAGGCTAGACTTCTAGGGTTTAGCCATTATAATCTCGTGGTAGATCAACTCTTGTAATACTCATATTCATCAAGATCAATCAAGCAAGAAGTAGGGTATTACCTACATAGAGAGGGCCCGAACCTGGGTAAACATTTGTGTCCCCCGCCTCCTGTTACCATTAGCCTTAGACGCACAGTTCTGGACCCCCTACCGAGATCTGCCGGTTTTGACACCGACATTGGTGCTTTCATTGAGAGTTCCGATGTGACATCGAAGATAGGCTTGATGGCTCGCCTTGTTATCAAGGACAACATCACCTCCGGGGGAGCCTTGGCTTCGGGCCAAACCATCCAGCTGGGCGGCTTTACCATGGCCGCCTGCTCGGCCGTCGGGCTGACGATGACTTCTCGGGTCATCGAAAATCGCCTCCGCGTCATCTCAGAATACTCCAAACAGATGGATCTGATGGAATTTTCGTCTTTGAACGAACTCCTTGATCGCATTGCCGCCTTGGGAGTCTCTACGGACTACGATCAGATTGGGCTTAAACCCGATCAGAGAGAAATTAAATCTCCATCGATCACCCATCAGATAGTGGTAGTGGAGGAGCAATGCGACGACTCTTCCCCTATGTTGAGGATAAACTATGTTCGTATCTCCGAGCTCACAAAGCCGGATACTCGCCAACGGGAAAAGATTCCCCATATTCCGAGCTTAGAATCGGACCGTGGGCCGGAAAAATTGGTTGATATCCTGGAGTCCGAACTGTTAGCTTGGAATTTTCTCAAGCTCCAGATCCCAGATTGGGTCAGGGTTCAGACTTAAATCCACCCACCCACCCAGATATCTGCGATCTTACCTACATCAAACAGCAGTCTGAGGAAACGGTCCATCACTTTTGGTCCAGATTCCTCCTTGTCAAGGATAGGATCAAGGACTGCCGCAACGAAGATGCAATCTCATTATTCTGCAAAAACTGCACGGACGACAGAATCCTCAATGCAATTTATCACCATCACGTATCACACTTCGCTGACTTCGCAACCATAGTATAAAAGTACTACTCAATGGAAAGCGCCTGGAAAACTCAGGCAGCCTCTTGGGAGCCACCGACTTCCATTAAACCCCTCGTCCAGACAAAAAAGATGCACCCTCGACGGTCGCCCGATCCAATAACAAAAAAATCAAAGCCCGTTACGGGGCGTGGAACCGTTCTGGAGGGATGTCTCGATAGGCCATGCAAGATACACACAACACCGGATATCGTACCAACCCACAGCCTTAGAGCATGTTGGGTACTCCGGTAGGTAGCCAAGAGCGGCGAGGATCTCCTCACCAAAAATACCGCAGAGCAACATCCCATGGAAGACAACAACCCCACTGTGCTGAAAGTCTTCAAGACTTTTGCCTCAAATAATAGGCGCAAAAGGGCACTCTACGACCTCGCTGAAGTCTGCCAAGTTGTAGCAATAAACCCCTGGAACGACACGGCCATAACTTTCAATGCAGTGACAAACCAAAATTCAGAACAGTCGGGGCACCTGCCGCACTGGTCCTCAGTCCAATTTTGGACGGCTATCAGCTTACCAAAGTGCTCATGGACGGCGGCAGCGGACTAAACCTCATTTATGAGGAAACTCTCAACAAAATGGAAATAGACATGAGCCGCATTGAGCAAAGTAGCACGACCTTTCGAGGAATTATTCCTAGTCGGGAGGCACGGTGTGCGGGAAAAATCACATTTGATGTGGTATTCAGCACGCCGGAGAACTATCGGTCCAAAGAGATAACCTTTGAAGTGGCCCCTTTTACCAGTGGATATCACGCCCTTTTAGGGCGAGACGCATTTACAAGCTTCCAAGCTATACCCCATTATAGGTACATGAAGCTCAAGATGCCCGGGCCCAATGGAATCATCACTCTTGCCAGTGATCCGGACATAGCACTCCGCACTGAAAATAAAACCGCCGCCTTGGCCCTCGAGGCATTTTCTGAAGCCCTCGCAGCCGAAGAATTAACTGCATTGCGCTCCACAGTGGATAGGGACGACGTGCTACTAGATAAGCGATCCAAATCCACCTCCTTCAAACCTCTAGACGAAATAGTCAAATTTCAGGTCCACCCAACGGACTCCATGAAGACAGCATCCATCGGGGCACAACTGGACCCCATGGTCGACGCCACACTGCGGGCGTTCCTACATGAAAACTGGGACATATTTGCCTGGCACCCTTCTGATATGCCAGGAATCCCACGCAGGCTGGCCGATCATAGCCTAAACATATTGAAGGGATACAAGCCGGTCAAGCAAACATTACAGTGCTTTTCCAAACCCAAACGACAAGCCATGGGAGAGGAGCTAGCCAAGTTACTCGAGGTCGGATTCATTACAGAGATCAAACACCCGGACTGGCTAGCAAACCTGGTGATGGTACCAAAGAAGGATAAATCCTAGCACCTATGCGTCGATTTCAAAGACCTCAACAAGGCTTGCCCTAAGGATCCTTTTCCCCTCCCCCGTATTGATCAGATCATCGATGCTACCGCAGGACACGACTCACTGTGTTTCCTTGACGCATACTCTGGATTCCATCAAATCAAGATGAAGGAGTCCAATCAAGCCGCAATGCCATTTATCACCCCATATGGGCCTTTCTGCTTCAACACTATGCCTTTCAGGCTCAAAAACGCCGGTGCCACATATCAACGCATGATTCAAACATGCCTGGAAAAACAAATCGGCAAGACAGTTGAAGCATATGTGGATGATGTAGTCATAAAAACTAGGCACGTCGAATCCTTAATAGACGGTCTGTGTCTCAAATCCGACAACCTCCGAACATATGACATCAAGCTCAATCCGGAAAAGTGCATTTTCGGCGTTCCCGCTAGTAAACTTCTGGGCTTCATCATTTCCAATAGAGGAATTGAGGCAAACCAAGCTAAAATCCGAGCTTTGTCACAGTTTGCTACACCAACATACCTTAAACAAGTCCAAAAATTATCCGGATGCATGGCAGCTTTAAGCCTCTTTATCTCCAGATTAGGAGAAAAGGCATTGCCACTCTATCGCCTTCTCCGACGCACCGATCACTTCGAGTGGATGGACGCGACAACAGCCGGATTGGAAGAAATAAAGGCTCTTCTAGCAAGTAACCCAATCCTCGCCACGCCAAACGTCAGTGAACCCATGGTATTATACATATCGGCCACACACCAAGTTGTGAGTGCGGTGCTCATCATCGAACGAGAGGAGGATGGGCACAAATTCCCGCTCCAGAAGCCGGTATACTACGTATCCACTGTCCTCACACCATGCAAATCCCGGTACCCCCATTACCAAAAAATAGCATACACGGTTTTTATGGCATCCCTGAAGCTACGACACTACTTTCAAGAGTGCTCGATAACGGTGGCCTCCGAAGTACCTCTCAATGACATAATAAACAACCGCGACGCTACGGGCCGGATTGCCAAGTGCACCATTGATCTCCTCCCATTTGACATATCATACAAACCGCGACCGGAAATTAAATCCCATGTATTGGCTGACTACATTGCTGAATGGATAGAGGCCGAACTCCCTAAAGAGTACGGCACATATTCCAACTGGATCATGCACTTCGACGGCTCCAAAATGATGTCAGACCTAGGGGCAGGCATCATCCTAACATCCCCAACTGGAGACACTGTTCAGTACGTCCTACAAATATTATTCACGGACTCCAACAATGCAGCCGAATATGAAGCCTTATTGAATGGTCTTCGGATGGCCGTCTCCATGGGCATACAACGCCTGGAAGTGCGTGGGGATTCAAACCTCGCAATATCTCAAATAAATGGAGATTTCGATGCCAAAGATCCGAAGATGGCGGCTTACCGTAACGTCGTTCTCAAAATGTCGGCTCGGTTCGAGGGGCTCGAGTTCCACCATGTGACTCGAGAAAGCAATCAAGCGGCGGATATCCTTGCTCGCATTGGTGCTAAGCGCGACCCCGTCCCACCTAACATATTTCTAGAACGGCTCTTCAAGCCATCCATGGTGTGGTAGGGGGAGAGCGGCAATACCAATCTGGATCCAAAGACAACCCCAGATTCCGAACACGCCGACATAATCGGGGGCTCAGCCACCGAAATTACACCATCGGCCCATCTCATCATGGCGGTCATCACCCCATGTACCGAACCCTTCTTGGCCTACCTAAATAGGCGAGAACTTCCTGAGGATCAGAATGAGGCACACTGCATTGTGCGGCGATCTAAAGCCTACAAGGTTCATGAGGGAGAACTTTATAAGAAAAGCGATATCGGAGTACTTCAAAGGTGTATCTCGGAGGACGAAGGGTGGCAACTCTTGGCTGAAATTCATGCCGATCTCGGTGGTCACCACGCTGCAACTCGGGCCCTTGTAAGTAAGGCCTTCCGTACAGGTTTCTATTGGCCGACGGCCCGAGCAGACACACAGGACCTTGTCCAACATTGCATCGGATGCCAGCTTTTTGCCAACCAAAGCCATATGCCACGCACCGCTTTACAAGCAATCCCCATCACTTGGCCTTTTGTGATCTGGGGACTTGATAT
The DNA here is from genome assembly GCF_018294505.1 of Triticum aestivum. Taxonomy (NCBI): domain Eukaryota; kingdom Viridiplantae; phylum Streptophyta; class Magnoliopsida; order Poales; family Poaceae; genus Triticum; species Triticum aestivum. Next base: position 99,020,933 of record NC_057804.1, read on the forward strand.
GGTCTGGCCCATTAAAGGATGAAGCCATAAGAAAAAATATCTGTTGGTAATGGTGGATAAATTCACTAAATGGATAGAGGCTAAACTAGTCAAAATGGTCAAAGTCAGGCCAGTGATAGACTTTATATCCGGCATTGTGCACCGTTATGGTGTCCCACATAGCATCATCATCGACAACGGCTCCAATTTCACAGCCGATGAGGTGAAGGCCTGGTGTGCCAATCTTGGCATCAAGCTCGACGACGCCTCTGTCTACCACCCACAAACCAACGGTCAGGTCGAACGCGCCAATGGTCTTATTATGAGCGGCATTAAACCCAGGTTAGTGCGGTCTTTGAAAGAATCAGACAATCACTGGGTGGAGGAGCTCGACTCCGTACTCTGGAGGCTGCGGACCACGCCCAATCGTTCTACCGGATATACACCCTTCTTGATGGTGTATGGCGCAGAGGTTGTGTTACTCTGCAACATTATTCATGACTCACCTCGAGTGCGCATGTATGAAGAGAAAGAAGCCGAGTTGGATCGGTAGGATAGCTTAGATGCCTTGGAGGAGGAGCGCGTTGTCTCAAAAGCCTGTTTCGCATTCTACCAACAACAGGCCCGCAAATATCAAAGCAGAGAAGTACGGGCCAAGACCTATAATGTTGGCGAACTCGTTCTATGCTTGCCGGAGAAGAAAAAGGACAAACTCAAGCCCAAGTGGGAGGGTCCCTTCATCATTGACGAAGTTCTCACTGGATGAGCATACCGCCTGCGTGATGCATCGGACAACCGCCTAGAGCCGATGTCGGATATCAGGTTCCGGCAAAACCCTTAAGGTTCGAACTCTGGGGTGCGCACGAAGATCTCCCCCTACCGGATCTCGCCCTCAGCCTCGCCGCGATCCCTAAGCTAGATCGATGAACAATGCAAGAGACATAAGATTTATACAGGTTCGGGCCACCGTTGTGGTGTAATACCCTACTCTTGTGTGTGGTGGTGGATTGCCTCTTGGGCTGATGATGAACAGTATAGAGGAAGAACAACCTCGCGAGGTGAGGTGTTCTTGTGCTTGGTGTTGTGCTTGAGGAGGAATCGATCCCCCTCTCTATGGTGGTGGCTAGCCCTATTTATAGAGGCCCTGGTCCTCTTCCCAAATATTGAGCTGGAAGGGATCCAACAACGGCCATTTTGAAAGGGGACAGCTAGTGCAAGCTATCCTGACTAAAGGTGGTCTTTACCTGCCAAAGGTGCTGGTGATGACGCCATCTGGGGCTCCATGGTGACCTTCGTCCTGCCGTCCTGCTGGTCTTGGTCTTATTGCACCGATATGAACACCTTTGCTTGATGCCTCGGTACTCCGCGTCTGCGCTTGCCTCCTCTGTACCAAAGAGGAAATGAGGACACTGCGCGGGCTAGCGCCCGCCTGGCGCCCGCCTAGTCTTGATCGTCATGGCTTGCGTCATGGGCACCTCGTGAGGTACCCCTTGCATTGATCTCTCCACCTCCTCGCGAGCCTGCCTGGCGAGGCCACTCCTGAGGAGGCCTTGTGTCATCCGCCCCGCGAGGCTTGGCCCCTCGCGAGGGTCTTGAGCGTTGGTTGATGAAGACGGGACGTACTGGGCCACTGGTTGAGCCATGCAGCAGGCCGCAGGTAGGCATGTCTGGGGACCCCCGTTCCTAGAACACCGACAGTAGCCCTCGGGCCCAAGGCGCGCTCGGACTTGGCTTAACAGCGAAGCCAAAGGGCAAGTATGGAGCACTACGGGCCCCCACAGCATGCGGCAATGGTCGACACGTGGAGACTGATTGGACGTGGGTGTCTCCGCTTTCCCACGCTCCCCCAATATCCGCTTGGCTAGGCGGCCACATCGCTCTACACAGTTATTTCCTCCTTGCTGGCAGCGTACTTCCTATTCCCCTTTCTTCCTCGTGTCCCTGCTCCTGCTTCCAATCCGACTTGAGCTCTGCCCCCTCCATTGCCATGGCGCCGACTAGCAAGGAGAAGGGGAAGAAGCCTTTGTCCTCAACCAATCCGCCCTCGACAATCGAGCCCGCCATTGGCCGGTCGCTGGTGCTCAATCTGGAGGCCATGGGCAAGGTCTGTCCTCCGCTCGCTTCCAGCTTCAACGAGTGTGGAAAGACGATCGCTTGGCCTGCGTCCCACACCTCCATTGACTGGACAGCCACTGAGGTTCGGTTCTTCATCGACGCCCTGTGGGCAGGCCTGGTTCCCCCTTTCTCCGTCTTCTTCAACGTAGTGCTTTCCCATTATCAGATCCATATGATGCATCTTAATCCCCAATCCGTTACCCTTCTTGCTGTTTTCGCCTTTGTTTGCGAAGCCATGGTGGGCATTGCTCCTTTCGTCGCCCTCTTGCCCCACTTCTTCTCACTGCGCCTGAGCGACCTATCGCAGTGCTCGGGGTGCATGAGCTTCCAGGCCATGGGCCACCTCAGGGATTGATTTTGACCTCCCGCCGTCCATGAGCGGGTTCCGGACGCGGTGGCTGTATGTGGATGTCAGAGTGCTTAGCCCTCTGCTCTCGCCTCCATCATTGCCTGCTGTCCCCAATCCTAGCTGGGGCCATGAGAGACTCATGAGCCCCCGGCTCTATTCGTCTGGTTCGGTCTGAGGAGGTTGAGAGATCTCGGTGTGACTGCGCCCCGGGTGGTGAAGGAGTTCCTCCAGCGTTGCATTGCTCCTCTCTAGCACCATTCCCGGCCGATGTGGGCCCTGACCGGCGACCGGGATCAAATGAGGCTTCAGGAGACGGATCTTGCGCCCGAAGCACTGAGGACGGTGCTTGAGGTCTTGACCGGCAACCCCTCGCCAGGCGATATGCTGCAGGAGGGGAGCCTCTTGTATTTCAACTCGAACAGGGTCGAATTCGTCAGACAGATGCCTTCCTTTGACGAATAGGGGTTGCGTCCGGTTGGCCTTGCGGGGCCTCGTGAGAATCCTGTCGCCGTGGCTCCCTTCCTCGCCGCCAGCATCGATCTTGCCTCAAGAGCGGGCGCAGGGTGGCAAGCATCGCTTGAGGCTGGAGGCTCGGGTGTCGAGGCGCCGACATTGCACCGGGCTCCCGAAGAGTCATCCTCCGGAGCTCGTGAGGCTCGTTCTGGGATGGCCGTTGATGGGGAGATGCTGCCCGCGGCTCCCAAGGCCAGGGCTTCTGAGGCCTCGGCAGGCCGTTGGGAGGCAGTGCCTGATTGCTCCTCCCAGCTTGGCGCTCTTGGGGTTGACCGCCTGGGTGTTTCTCCATCCGCGCCACACGCTGGTCCTCACATCGAGTGCCTAGGTTGGTTCCGCGTGGACTTCGCCGCACTCCTTAAGAGGAAGGAGTCTTCGAGCTGCAGTGGTCGCACCTTCCGACCGTTGAAGCACAGAAAGTACTTCGCCATAGACGAGTAAATACCTTTCCCTTGTAATTCCGCAATTGTTGCTTCCCTTCCCAACCGCGGATCTTTAGGATCCCTCCTGCCAGGCCTACGGAATCTCCCAAGAAGCAACCTCCTCCGGCCTTGCCTTCATCGCTGGCCTTGAGCATCCCGAGCCCGCATGCTGCCCCCGACGTGGGGTCAGCTAGAGGAGCGAGCCTACCTGCAACGTGCCCTGAGCCCGTGCCCTTGCCGCCTTTGCTTTGCAACCCTTCCTGGAGGGCAGTCAGCCTGCCCAGGGCTCCTCCTCTGGTTGTGGATGGCGAATGGTTGGCGTCAATCCTTGGCTCCTCTTCAGGGGATGAGCCTGCCTCGGTCCGGGTCCCCTGCGAGGTCCGGCCAGCGATTATGGGGGTGCCAGCCCCCAGCCCCTGCCGAGAGGGGGTGAACCGCTTCAGGGCCCGCCGACTGCGCCAGCGACGCAGGACGACATCATTGGCGTGCTCAAGATCGAGCACGAACGAAGCGTAGTCTGCCATCAGTTCCTTCGGAAGGTGATGGACGCGATGAGCCATCTTAATGGAGAGCTTGCGGACGTGGACGCGCACCTTGAAGCTGAGGGTTTGTGGATGATTGAGGAGCGACACAATCTGTAGTTGTCCATCAACCTCGCGCGCCACCAGCGCGAGCTTGATAACACGAAGGCCGAGGCATCCCTCACGGCCTCGCGAGAGGCCTGCTTCCGAGCTCTAGAGGAGGCTCGGGAAGCAGATTATCGTCGCGAGATCACAGAGAAGCGTGCGTGGGAGCTCCAAGCCTGGAGCGCCTCCCTGGAGAAGCAAGTGGAGCTGCGTCAGGCCACCCTTGCATCACTAAAGGGGACACCTGTCGAGGAGGAGGAGCTCCGGAAGCCTGAGGAAGCGCTGACGCTGGAGGCCGCCGAGCGCAATCTTGATCTCGAGAGATTGGAGACGAGGGAGCACCAGGTCGCCCAAGCGGAGGACAATGTTGGCGTGTGCGAGGCTCGTGTCCAGGTGGAGGTCGACCGCCGTGTGCCAGAGGCTCGCGCAGATCTTGTGAGCAGATATGACCTAAAGATGAAGCTGATTGATGCCGAGGCTGCAGGTAGGACTGCCGCTCTTAGGTCCAAGCTGACTGAAACGGAGGGGCACGCGGACGCTGCCGTAGTCGTCTTGGTTTCGGCGCAGGCCGAGCTGACCTCCGCCCGCGCGCCGCTGCTTCTTCTCCAGTAGCAGGTCGACGGCACCGAGTCCATTGCATGGCAGAACAGAGAGGAAGTGCTTGAATGGCAGACGCTAGAGCACATGCACGACCCCATGCTCCAGGAACTCAGGAACAGGGCCAACACGGCCTTGGGCAATATCTGTGATGTGGACGCCCCACATCCTCATGTGACCAATTACACCAGTCATCTCCGCTTCTTTACTGACGTGGTGACGCGCCTGGAGAACCGCTCTGAGAGAGCTTGCCAACTTGTCGAGGAGAGGAGCCGCAGCCTGCTTGGGCGTGCATTTTCCCTCGTCTTTAGTAATCTTCAGAACACTGATCCCCACTTCGACTTTGACGCCGTTATCACCCCGGTACCCGAGGCCATCCGGGGCGATCTGGCACGGTGGGTGGAGGACAACATGGATGCGCTGGTTAGGGCCTTTGCTTCCGACAATGATGGGGTGATAGTCGCGGCAGATGGTGGCGACGTGGTCAATGGTGGTGACGGTGGCACCCGTGATGGTGATATCGATGCCAGTGACAATGACAGCGGTGCCAGCGATGCTTCCGGAGGCGACCAGGAGGATGCGGTGAGCGATATGTCTGACTGATCCCATATTTCTCCGCTGTTTATCCTGCATACAAAAGCTCGGGCACGGCCCCAAAGGTTGTAAGAGCATTTTGGGAGGGGAAGCCCCTCATGTAAAAAGATTGCTGTCCATATGCTTTTAGGAATGATGTTGAACATATGCCTCTGTGATCCTACGGGCCCTGCGACGTGCTTGTTGTTGTGTTTTACCTTTAGCCTGGACAAGTCCTGAATAGGCTCGCGGGGCTGTGAGCCCCCGGGCATCCCCTGAGGGACCCGCCGACCTGGTCGAGTGGGCCTCGCGAGAGCGAGTGCCGATTGTGGTGCGGCATGCGCATAGCGCTCGTGCGCTTCGCCCAGCCCCGCCCGCGAGAGGCTTGTAAGGGGAAGGCAGCTAGTGGGAACTCCAAACTAGGGCAGAAACTAGAACACAAGAAATCACACGAATGAGACAAGACACCCCCCCCCCCCCGCATACGGAAATGCAAATTCAATTTCAACTTAAATCCGAAGCAAGGAAGCTCAAGCACAAAAAGGGAGGCAGAAAGCAAAAGGCCGCGTCTGGCACCTAGTCTACTCTTCGACGTCTTCTCACCAGCACGGAGCTAAGTGCTGCCACTGGGCGTGGAAGGGAGCCACCGAGGCCCGAGGGCGGCTCTCCGGAGACTCCGGTGCGTGTACAGCCCCACTCATTATTACGTGATAGTGTCACGGGCAGCGAGCTTCACACGCACTGGGCCTTCTTCACAGGCACCGGGCCTTGCTTCATATTGCCAGACGAGGGCCCCGCCTTGCGTCACCCTCGACCACCATTGACAGTGGCTGAAGACCAAGGACGACGACAATGGGGCAAAGGGGACGCCAGCGGTTCCCTCGGAGACCACGGGTCCTCTGCTGGGGGTAGGCTTTGCAGTACCTCCCCGACAGAGGGCCTACCTCCGGGGAATTCCTTGCTCCGTGCACCGTGGGGAGGGGCCTGGCTCCCGGCCCCTCTCCTGCATCCCCCAGTGCGCTCCTCCTGGCAGAAGGGAGGCCGCTGAGCTGGGGCCGCCATTTTCTGCGATAACCTGAACCTCTTGCGACCCATGGTTAGCATAAGCTTGCTCTTGAGGAATTAGCGGTACCCGGTAGCTCCTGCTGCCAGCGCAGTTGTGAGGCTTCCTTCAGGCTCCTGAAAAGGCTCGGCTTCTGGCGTCTCTGCCTCCCAGCCTGACCCGAGGAATGAGCCAGGGTCATCTTCCAGCGCATACTCCCGATCTACCATGCGGGGCATGTAAGCCTCCGAGGTTGCCGCCTCGAAGACTTCACCGTAGTGCCCCGCGCTCCATGTGGCCTGGCTTAACACGCTGTCTTGAGGGTGGTAGGCCAGCGGCCCGCCCGGGCCGTAGGTAGCGATGCACATGCCCTCGTTCATCGGAGGTGGTGCTGGTGCGGCCCAGCGTTCAGTGCCAATGGTTGAGCTGGCATCGATGAAGCCTTGGGGCACGCATAAGGGCGCACGGGCGGGGGAGCCCCGCTGCATGATCCGACCGTGGCCTGGGGTGGAAGCTGGAAACAGAAGGGCGGTGCCCCTAAGGCCGCGGCATCCAGGAGCTCGGCAACGCGCTCTAGCAACGCGTCTCGGCCGCTCTCCTGCAACCTACACCGCAGCAGCTCCCGAGCCACAGTGAGCGTGGACCTCATGTTCGCTTGCTCCCGTCGGGTGTGCGGTGCCGTGGCCGCAGCGTGGCTTGAGACCCTTGCGGCTGATCACACCTGCCGCAGAGTAAGGGCAGGCAACGCTTGATCGCGTCGCCCGCACCCAGCAGCGTTTTGTGGCACGCGGGCTGCCTACGGTGCAGGGTTGAGGTCACCTTGGGCAGGCGGCGTGGCACGGGCTGGCCATGCCGCCCAGTAGTCGGCGTTGGTCGCCAGATCGCCAGACATGGATGCGACAAAGCAGTGGAATGCAGATCAGCAAAAGGAAGACTCCGGCACACCCCTACCTGGCGCGCCAAATGTCGGATATCGGGTTCCGGCAAAACCCTTAAGGTTCAAACTCTGGGGTGCGCATGAAGATCTCCCCCTATCGAATCTCGCTCTCAGCCTCGCTGCGATCCCTAACCTAGATCGATGAACAACACAAGAGACACAAGATTTATACAGGTTCGGGCCACCGTTGTGGTGCAATACCCTACTCCTGTGTGTGGTGGTGGATTGCCTGTTGGGTTGATGATGAATAGTACAAAGGAAGAGCAGCCTCGCAAGGTGAGGTGTTCTTGTGCTTGGGGGTGTGCTTGAGGAGGAATCGATCCCCCTCTCTATGGTGGTGGCTAGCCCTATTTATAGAGGACCTGGTCCTCTTCCCAAATATTGAGCGGGAAGGGATCCAACAACGGCCATTTTGAAAGGGGACAGCTAGTACAAGCTATCCTGACTAAAGGTGGTCTTCGCCTGCCAAAGGTGCTGGTGATGATGCCGTCTGGGGCTCCATGGTGACCTTCGTCCTGTCGTCCTGCTGGTCTTGGTCTTGTTGCACCGATAGTCTGGGAACCCAAAGTTGTCGGCGTTCTGGGAATGGGGGTCCCCAGACTTGTCTGCCTGCGGCCTGCTGCGTGGCTCAACCAGTGGCCCAGTACGGTCCGTCTTCATCAACCAAACACTCAAGACCCTCGCGAGGGGCCAAGCCTCGCGGGGCGGACGACACAAGGCCTCCTCAGGAGTGGCCTCCCCAGGCAGGCTCGTGAGGGGCGGAGAGATCAAGGCAAGGGGTACCTCGCGAGGTTCCCGTGACGCAAGCCGTGATGATCAAGACCAGGCGGGCGCCAGGCGGGCTCCAGCAGCGCAGTGTCCTCGTTTCCTCTTTGGTGCTAAGGGGGCGAGCGCAGGCGCGAAGTACCGAGGCATCAGCCAAAGGTTTCCATGTCGGTGCAACAAGACCAAGACCAGTAGGGCGGCAGGATGGAGGTCACCGTGGAGCCTAAGACGGCGTCATCACCAGCACCTTTGGCAGGCGAAGACCACCTTTAGTCAGGATAGCTTGTACTGGATATCCCCTTTCAAACTGGCCGTTGTTGGATCCCGTCCCGCTCAATATTTGGGAAGAGGACCAGGGCCTCTATAAATAGAGCTAGCCACCACAGTAGAAGGGGATCGAATACTTCCGAAGCAGAACACCTCACCATCGCAAGAACACCTCTCCTCGCGAGGTTGTTCTTCCCTTGTACTGTTCATCATCAGCCCAAGAGGCAATCCACCACCACACATAGGAGTAGGGTCTTACACCACAATGTTCGCCCGAACCTGTATAAATCTTGTGTCTCTTGTGTTGTGAGTTGATCGATCTGGCTTTGGGATCACGGCGAGGCTGAGGGCGTGTTTCGGCAGGGAGAAATCTTCGTGCGCACCCCAGTGTTCGAACCTTAAGGGTTTTGCCGGAACCCGATATCTGACATTTGGCGCGCCAGGTAGAGGTGCGCCGGAGTGTTCCTTCCGCTGATCTGCGTCTCGTCGCCTCGTCGCATCCATGTCCGGCGATCCGATGTCCAACACCGACTGTTGGGCGGCCTGGCCAGCCCGTGCCACGCCGCCTACCCAAGAAGACCTCAACCCCACGCCTCATGCAGCTCGTGCGCCACAGAACGCTGCAGTGCAAGGGCGGCGCGGTCTCGCGCTGCCCGCCCTTACTCCATGGCAGGTGCGGGCAGCTGCAAGGGCCTCAAGCCACGCCGCGGCCACGGCGCCGCACACTCTACGGGAGCAAGCAAACATGAGAGCCGCACTCACCGTGGCCCGAGAGCTACTGCGATGCAGGTTGATGGAGAGCGGTCGGGACGCGCTGCTGGAGCGCGTTGCCGAGCTCCTGGATGGCGCGGCCTCGGGGGCACCGCCCTTCTGCTTCCAGCTTCCACCTTGGGCCCCGGTCGGATCACGTGACGGGCCTCTCCGCGCCCGCGCGCCCCCAGGCACGCCCCAAGGCTTCGTCGACACCAGCTCAACCATTGGCGCCGGACGCCAGGATGCACCAGCACCACCTCCGACGAGCGAGGGCATGTGCATCGCCGCCTATAGCCCGGGCGGGCCGCTTCCCTACCATCCTCAAGACGGCACGCTACGTCAGGCAGCCTGGAGCGCGGGGCACTACGGCGAAGTCTTCGAGGCGGTGACCTCGGAGGCTTACATGCCCCGCATGGTGGATCGGGAGTACGCACTGGAAGACGACTCTGGCTTGTTCCTCGGGCCAGGCTGGGAGGAAGAGACGCCAGAGGCCGAGCCTCTTCAGGAGCCTCAAGGAAGCCTCACCAAACGTGCTGGCAGCAGCAGCTACCGGGTACCGTTAATTCCTCAGGAGCAAGCTTATGCTAATCATGCGTCGCAGGAGGTTCAGGTCACAGCAGCGGACGGTAGCCCCAGCTCAGCAGCCTTCCTTCCACCAGGAGGAGCGCACTGGGGGCTGCAGGACAGGGGTCGGGAGCCAGGCCCCTCCCCACGGCGCACGGAGCAAGGCATCCACCAGAGGTAGGCCCTTTGCCGGGGAGGTGCTGCAAAGCCTACCCCCGGCAGAGGACACGTGGTCGCCGAGGGTGCTGCTGGCGTCCCCTTTACCCCATTGGCGTCGTCCTGGTCTCCGGTCGCCACCAATGGTGGTCGGGGGTGGCTCAAGGCAGGGCCCTCGTCTGGCGATATGAAGCAAGGCCCGGTGCCTGTGAAGAAGGCCCAGTGCCTGTGAAGCTCGCCGCCCGTGACACTCTCACGTAATAATGAGTGGGTCTATACACGCCCTGGAGTCTCAGGAGTGCCGCACTTGCGCCTCGGGGGCTCCCTCCGATGCCCAGTGGCAGTACTTAGCTCCGCTCTGGTGAGAAGACATCGAAGACTAGACTAGGCTGGACGTGGCATTTTGTTTTTTACCTCCCTTTTTTGGTCGAGCTTTCTTGCCTCGGATTCAAGTTGAAGTTGAATTTGTGTTTGTGTGTGCGGGGTGGGGGGTGGGGGTTGGGGGTGTATTTTCTTGTTCGTGCGATTTCTTGTGTTCTTGTTTCTGCCTTAATTTGAGAGCTCGCACTAGCTGCCTCCCGCTCGCGAGCCCCTCGCGGGCGGGGCTGGGTGAAGCGCACATACGTTGTGCGCATGCCATGCTAGGCCGGTACTTGCTCTCGTGAGGCCCTCTCGACCGGGTCGGCAGATCCCTCAGGGGATCCCCAAAAGCTCACGACCTCACGAGCTGGTCTAGGACCTGTCCTGGCTAAAGGTAAACTACAACAACATTCTTGCCGCAGAGCCCATAAGCCCACAGAAACACGTATTCAGCTTGACCCTGAAAGCATGAAAACGACAATCTTTTTACATGAGGGGATCCCCTCCCAAAATGCTCTTACACCCTTTGGTGCCGCGCCCGAGCTTCTGTATGCAGGACAAACAACAAAGAAACACGAGATCAGTCAGACATGTCGCTCACCACATCCTCCTGGTCGCCTCTACGCGCATCGCTAGTGCCGCTGTCACTATCGCTAGCATCTCCATCGCCATCACGGACGCCACAATCACCACCGTCGACCACGTCACCTCCATCCACCACAACTACCACCCCGTCGACGTCGGAAGCAAAGGCCTTGAGAAGCGCGTCCACGTTGTCCTCCACCCACCACGCCAGGTCGCCCCGGATGGCCTCGGGCACCGGGGCAATAACGGCGTCAAAGTCGAAGTCGGTATTAGTGTTCTGAAGATGGCTGAAGACACAGGAGAATGCGCGCCCAAGCAGGCTGCGGCTCCTCTCCTCGACAAGCTAGTGAGCTCTCTCGGAGCGGTTCTCCAGGCACGTCACCACATCAGTGAAGAAGCGGAGATGACTGCATAGTTGGTCACATGAGGATGCGGGGCGTTCTCATTACAGATGTTGCCCAGGGCCATGTTGGCCCTGTTCTTGAGGTCCTGGAGCTTGGGGCCGTGCATGTGCTCCAGCGTCTGCCATTGGGGCACTTCCTCTTTGTTCTGATGTGCAATGGACTCGGCATTGTCAACCCACTTCTAAAGAGGAAGTAGCTCAACACGGGCGGAGTCGAACTCGGTCTGCGCCAACACCAGGGCGGCTGCGACGGCCTTCGCGCGCCACTCCGCTTCAGTCAGCTTGGACCTAAGGGAGGTAGTCCTGCCCGCAGCCTCGGCTTCAACCAGCTTCAGCTTCAGGTCATGCCTGCTCACAAGATCTGCGCGAGCCTCTTCCACGAGGCGGTCGACCTCCTCCTAGACTCGAGCCTCGCGTGCGCCAACATCGTCCTCCGCCTGGGCAACCTGGCGCTCCCTCTTCTCCAACCGCTCAAGATCAAGATTGCGCTCGGCGGCCTCCAGCGTTAGTGCTTCATCGCGCTTCCAGAGCTCCTCCTCCTCGACATGTGTCCCCTCCAGTTACGCAAGGGCGGCCTGACGCAGCTGCACTTCCTGCTCCAGGGAGGCACTCCAGGCTTGGAGCTCCCACACGCACTTCTCTACAATCCGGCGACGATGATCTGCTTCCCGAGCCTCCTCCAGAGATCGCGAGCAGGCCTCTCGCGAGGCCGCAAGGGACGCCTCGGCCTTTGTGTTGTCAAGCTCGCGCTGGTGGCGCGCGAGTTTGATGGCCACCTTCAGCTTGCATCGCTCCTCAATCAGCCGTAGGCCCTCAGCTTCAAGGCGTGCGTCCACATCCGCAAGATCTCCACCAAGCTAGCCCATCGCGTCCATCGCCTTCTGGAGGAACTCGTGGCGGACGATGCTTCGTTCGCATGCAAGCTTGAGCATGTTGCTGATGTCGTCCCCCGTCGCTGCCACCATCGGTGCGACCCTAAGCGGTTCGCCCCTTCTCGGCAGGGGGCTGGGGGCTGGCGCCCCCACGATCGCTGGCCAGGCCACGCTAGGGACCCGGACTGCCGGGGGCTCGCCACTTGAAGAGGAGCCCAAGATTGACACCAACCATTCGCTGTCTACGACCAGAGGAGGAGCCCTGGGCAGGCTAACTGCTCTCCAGGAAGGGTTGCGAAGCAAAGGCGGCAAGGGCCCGGGCTCAAGACACCTTGCAGGCAGGCTTGCTTCTCCGGCTGACCCCGCGTCAGGGGCAGCATGCAGGCTCGGGACGCTCAAGGCCAACGATAAAGGCAAGGCCGCAGGAGGTTGCTTCTCGGGAGACACCACGGGCTTGGCAGGAGGGATCCTGAAGAGCAACAGTCAGGAAGGGAAGCAGCAATTGAGGAATTATGAGGATAAGGTACTTACTCGTCTATGGCGATGTACTTTCTATGCTTCAATGGCCGGAAGGTGCGACCACTGCAGCTCGAAGACTCCTTCCTCTTGAGGAGCACGGCGAAGTCCACACGGAACCGGCCCAGGCATTGAACATGCAGGCCGGCACGACGCGCACCTGGAGAGGCACCCAAGCGATCGACCTCAGGATCGCCGAGCTGGGAGGAGCAATCAGACCCAGCCTCATGATGGCCTGCCGAGGCCTCAGTAGCTCCGGCCTCGGGAGCCACAGACTGCATCTCCCCCTCAACAACTGCCTCAGGGCGAGCCTCGCGAGTTCGGGAGGATGAAGCCTCGGGAACCTCAAGCAGCGACGGCGCCTCAATGCCCGCGCCTCCGGCCTCAAGCGATGCTTGCCTCCCTGCACCCACCCTTGGGGCAGGCTTGGTGCCGGCGGCGAGAAGGAGAGCCCCGACGACAGGATCTCGCGAGGCCCCACAAGGCCAACTGGGCGCAGCCCCCATTCGTCAAAGGAAGGCATATGTCCCGCGAACTCGACCCTGTTCGAGCAGAGATACAAGCTCTTGTGGCATATCGCCTAGCGAGGGGTTGCCAGTCAAGACTTCAAGCACAGTCCTCTGCGCTTCGGGCGAAAGCTCCGACTCCTGAAGCCTCATGCGGTCCTGGTCACCGGTCAGGGCCCACATCAGCCGGGAATGGCACTAAAGAGGGGCAATGCGACATCGGAGGAACTCCTTCACCACCCTGGGCGCAGTCACGTCGAGATCTTTCAACCTCTTCAGTCAGAACCAAACAAAGGAAAGGCGAGGGCTCACGAGCCTGTGATGGCCCCAGCCGGGATTCGGGACAGCAAGCGACGACGGAGGCGAGAGCAGGGGGCTGAGCAATCCAACATCCACATACACCCACCGCGTCCAGAACCCGCTCGTGGACGGCGGGAGGTCTAAACCAATCCCTGAGACGGCCATCTCTGCCACTGCCTGGAAGCTCACACACCCGAGCACTGTGAGGGGTCGGTCAGGTGCAGCGAGAAGAAGTGGCGTAAGAGGGCGACGGAAGGAGCAATGACCACCATGGCTTCGCAAACAAAGGCGAAGATTGCAAGAAGGGTAACGGATTGGGGATCAAGATGCATCATATGGATAGATAATGGGAAAGCACTACGTTGAAGAAGGCGGAGAAAGGGGGAACCAGGCCGACCCATACGGCGTCAACGAAGAACCGAACCTCAGTGACTGTCCTGTCAATGGAGGCACGAGACACAGGCCAAGCCACCGTCTTTCCACACCCATTGAAGCTGGAAGCGAGTGTGGGGCAAACCTTGCCCATGGCCTCCAGGTTGAGTACCAGCGACCAGCCGACGGATGGCTCGATTGTCGGGGGCGGACTGGCTGAGGACAGAGGCTTCTTCCCCTTTTTCGCGCTAGTCGGCGCCATGGCAATGGAGGGGGGAGAGCTCAAGTCAGATTGGGAGCGGCAGCATGAGCTCAAGGAAGAAGGGAGAATAGGAAGCACGCCGCCTACGAGGAGGAAATAACTGTGTAGGGCGTTGTGGCCGCCTAGCCGGGCGGATATTGGGGCAGCATGGGGAAGCAGAGACACCCACGTCCAATCAGTCGCCACGCTTCGACCAAGGCTACAGGCTGTTCGGCCCCGCGGTGCTCCATACTTGCCCTTTGGCCCCACGACGAACGACGGCATAGCTGGAACAACTCTGGTGCGGTAAATGGTTGCGATCGTGGGGCGGCAGCGGTGAGGTGCAGGACAGCGTGGTCGAAGTGGTTCTGTTACGGCGCACGTCAGCATCGGCATCGTGTAGGCAGCTCTGCCTCGGCTTGAGCTGCTAAGTCCTTGAGGGCGTTGCGGTTGCGATTGCTTTGGACAACGACGTCAGGGTACAGGCTCCGGTGTGATTCTCGGAGTCCTAGACTAGGGGGTGCTCAGGCGTTCGGTCTATTGATGTGGGTCAGACCGATGGGCTGTCAAGATGCAAGACATAAGATTATCTCTCGTGTCCGGTGGGGACTCTCACATGCATGGATGGCAAGTATAGGTGTCCGGATATATTGTTCCTTTCTATTAAACCGACTCTGTACCAACCCTAAGCCCCTCTGGTGTCTATATAAACCGGAGGGTTAGATTGGAGGTAGGATCACAACATTGCTAGGCTAGCTATCTAGGGTTAGCCGAATCGATCTCGTGGTAGATCAACTCTTGTAACCCCATAACCTCAAATATAATCAAGCAGGAGTAGGGTATTACCTCCATTAAGAGGGCCTGAACCTAGGTAAAACACTGTGTCCCTTCTCCATTGTTACCATTGATCTTCAGACGCACAACTTGGGGCCCCCTACCCGAGGTCTACCGGTTTTGACATCGACATTGGTGCTTTCATTGAGAACTCCGCTGTATTGTCGACAAAAGGATCGATGGCTCACCTTTTCGCTGATGGTGACGCTGTGTCTAGGGAAACCTTTCTTCCTGGGCAGGTTTTTGTGTTCGGCAGCTTTGTGCTTCGAGCCAACTTGGTTGGCCGCCTTGAGCAGTTAGACAGTTATGCCCCCGGCCATCAGATCATGTTTGGAAACCTGAATTATGTTGCTGACATCCGAGGAGACCTAGTGTTTGATGGGTTTGCGGCGTCGGCCGCCACTCTGTGTCCCATCCAAGAAGAATCTTTGGATCCCCTGTCAGATCCCATCTAGGGGTCAACACCCACCATGGCCCTAGATCTGGGGTAGGTCTCATCGTCTGAAGACAGGAGCATAAGTCCCGACGGACTTCTTCCTCTTATCGAACTTCCTACTGAAGACCTAGACGCAGTCTTAAACCTGGCTCTAGGCAACCGTTCTGAATTGCCGAGGTATGCACTTAGTGGGTCCGATCAGGCGCTCCATGTCGAACATAGCGCGGCAGACTCGCGGTTTCCGGTCCCACTCCCACTCTTAGATGAAGCGTTGGCTCTGATGCAGTCTCCCGCCATCACGGAGGCTTTACCTCTGAACTGCACGCAAGTCAGACTGGGGGCTAAGAGAGGGGAATTTTATGCCCCACTCACCACCCACTTGATAGCCACTATCAAGGACTTAACCGACATGCTAGATTACGCGTCCGAAGACATCGACGGCATGGACGATGATGCTGACACTGAACCAAGTCAAGTCCCACCCGTCATGGGGCGTTGGACGGCCACCTCAATCTACGATATTTACATGGTGGACACTTCGAAGAACGACGAGGAGAACCCAAGCCTAGATGAGGATAGACCCGTCGATAAACAATTGGTGCGTCGACGTCAGCGGAGCCACTCACGATCGCGCCGGACGAGGGGTAGTAATACCGGCACCGGAGACAATGAGACTCTGGATGGCGCCAAAGATACCGAACACCTTATCGAGCCCATATCCGAATAGGACGATCGAGAAGAAGGTGACTGAGGGAGTCCTGGATTAGGGGATCCTTGGAGAGCCGGACTATGTACTTGTGTCGGACTGTCGGACTATGAAGATACAAGATTGAAGACTTCGTCCTGTGTTTGGGTGGGACTCTCCTATGCGTGGAAGGCAAGCTTGGCAATTCGGATAGGTAGATTTCCTTCTCTGTAACCGACTCTATGTAAGCCTAGCCCCCTCCAGTGTCTATATAAACCGGAGGTTTTAGTCCGTAGGACATAAACAATAATAATCATAGGCTAGCTTCTAGGGTTTAGCCTCTATGATCTCGTGGTAGGTCAACTCTTGTAATATTCATATCATCAAGATCAATCAAGTACGAAGTAGGGTATTACCTCCATCGAGAGGGCCTGAACCTGGGTAAACATTGTGTCCCCCGCCTCCTGTTACCATTAGCCTTAGACGCACAGTTCGGGACCCCCTACCCGAGACCCGCCGGTTTTGACACCGACATTGGTGCTTTCATTGAGAGTTCCACTGTGTCGTCACGGTTAGGCCTTATGGCTCCTTCAATCATCCACAAAGATGTGATCCAGGGTGAGGTTTTCCTCCCAGGACAGATCTTCGTATTTGGCGGCTTCGCACTACGGGCCAACTCGCTTGGCCATCTGGAGCAGATCGATAGCTACACCCCTGGCCATCAGGTCAGGTTTAGAAGCCTGAACTACACTGCCGACATCCGCGGAGACTTGATCTTCGACGGATTCAAGCCCATGACAGGTGTGCCATATAGTCATGATGAGCACGACTTAGATCTGCCATCGGACTGTGTTCAGGAGATCACACCTGCAGCTGCACCGGCTCTAAATCCGGAGCAGATCGTGCCATCCGAGGACGGGTGGATGGACCCCGCCACGGAGGCCGCACACTCAGCGGTGATAGAGCCGAACACAGACTTCGCCTCCAATGAGGTCTGCTTCATCGGACCCTTGGACTTGTCTCCGGCCATAGGCTCCGAACAACGTGCATCCGTGCCCATCGAATCTGACTGGGCACCGATAATGGAGTTTAGCTCCGCGAATATCTTTCAGCACTTTCCCTTGGGAGACTTGCTAAGCTCATTAAAATCTCTCTCCCTATCAGGAGACTCTTGGCCGAACTATGTCCGGCTTGAGTGGGAAGCGGATGACGAAGAAATTCGTTACCCACCCACCACCCACTTAATAGCCACTGTCAACGACTTAACCAACATGCTTGATTTCGACTCTAAAGACATCGACGGTATGGACGACGATGCCGGAGAAGAACAAGAACCACCGCCCACAGGGCGCTGGACAGCCACCTCATCATATGATATATATATATGGTTGACACACCCAAACAAAGCAATGGCGATGAGGCAACAGAGGATAATCCCCTTGAGAAGCAATCTAAGCACTGGCGTCAGCGGCGCCGCTCTAAGACCCGCCATAGCAAAAATAGTGATACCGGCACAAGAGACAATAGCACTCCGGATGATGGCGAAGACGAAAACAATCCCGCCCAGCCAAGCACCGAGCAAGCCAGACGGGAGGATGGGAAAGCTAGCCCTGATGAACAGGCAATGGATGGAGACTCGGAGGACGACAATTACATGCCTCTCTCCAAAGACGAGGTGAGCCTCAGCGACGAAGAATTTATCGTGCCTGAGGATCCCGTCGAGCAGGAGAGCTTCAAGCGCCGGCTTATAGCCACTGCAAAAAGCCTGAAGAAAAAACAGCAGCAGCTTCAAGCTGATCAAGATCTGGTAACTAATAGATGGACTTAGGTCCTGGCAGCCGAGGAATACGGACTCGAGCGCCCAACCAAAAGTTACCCGAAGCGCAGGTTGTTACCTCAATTCGAGGAGGAGGCACTAGAGCTTACACTACCAGCGCAGGATGCGGCTAACCAGCCACCTTGTGGCCGAGACAAAGCGGCGTATCAACCCAAACACCAGCCCGCACCCCGTCGCCAAACAAATAAAAACACGAAGGCCCGGGGCTACACGCATGACCTGCAAGATAAATTGGAAAACAAAGCAGGATAGTCAAGATCGATCTACGGATCACGGGGGCGCGCCCCAACGCGTGACGATGACCGGCACGCTAGATATACTACATACAAATTTGGTCAGGCCGAATACAATAGACCAGACTCATTTGAACTGCATCGTGATGTAGCCCGGCATAGAGGCGCCGCACACCCCCTATGCTTCACTGACGAAGTAACGGAGCATGAATTCCTAGAAGGGTTTAAGCCCGTGAATATCGAGCCCTACGATGGGACTACAGACCCCGCGGTATGGATAGAAGATTTCCTTCTCCACATTCACATGGCCCGCGGCGATGATCTACATGCCATCAAGTACCTCCCACTAAAACTAAAGGGACCGGCTCGGCATTGGCTGAATAGTTTGCCGGCAAACTCTATTGGAAGTTGGGAGAACCTGGAAGACGCATTCCTGGATAACTTCCAGGGCACTTATGTGAGGCCACCGGATGCTGATGATTTAAGTCATATAACCCAACAACCCAGAGAGTCAGCCAGGAATTTCTGGACTCGGTTCCAAACTAAAAAGAACCAATTTGTCGACTGTCCGGATGCCGAAGCCCTGGCGGCCTTTAAGCATAACATCCGCGACTAGTGGCTTGCCCGACACCTCGGCCAAGAGAAGCCAAAGTCCATGGCAGCCTTCACGACACTCATGACCCCCTTTTATGAGGGCGAGGATAGTTGGTTGGCTCGTAGCAACAGCACATCAAGAAATCCTGGCACCTTAGATGCCAGAGATAGCAACGGCAAGCCCCGACGCAACAGACACAAGCATCGCAATAATGGAGATAACACCGAAGACACAGCCGTCAATACCGGATTCAGTGGCTCTAAGTCCGGTCAGCAGAAAAGGCCATTCAAAAGAAACAATCCGGGCCCGTCCAGTCTGGACCACAAACTCGATTGCTCATGTCAAATTCATGGCACCCCCGATAAACCAGCCAACCACACCAACAGAGAATGTTGGGTGTTTAAACAGGCCAGCAAGTTGAATGCCGAAAACAAGGAAAAGGGGCCGCATAGTGATGACAACGAGGAGCCCCGGCTGCCGAACACAAGAGGACAGAAGAAATTTCCTCCCCAAGTAAAAATGGTAAATATGATATACACTACCAATATTCCCAAGCAGGAGGAGAAGCGTGCACTAAGGGACATCTACGCGATGAAGCAAGTCGCCCCAAAGTTCAACCCATGGTCTTCTTGTCCGATCACCTTTGATCGCAAGGACCATCCGACCAGTATCTGTCATGGCGGTTCGGCCGCGCTGGCCCTTGACCCCATCATTGACGGATTCCACCTCACACGAGTCCTTATGGACGGTGGCACCAGCCTGAACCTGCTCTATCAAGATACAGTGTGCAAAATGGGCATCGATCCCTCAAGGATCAAACCCACCAAAACCACCTTTAAAGGTGGCATACCAGGTGTAGAGGCTTGTTGCACGGGCTCAATCACACTGGAAGTAGTCTTCGTATCTCTGGACAACTTCTGAAGTGAGGAGTTAATCTTCGATATCGTCCCCTTCCGCAGTGGCTATCATGCACTGCTCAGACGAACCGCATTTGCCAGATTCAATGCGGTGCCGCATTATGCCTACCTCGACCTCAAGATGCCAGGACCTCGCGGGGTTATAACAGTCAATGGAAACACAGAGCGCTCCCTCCGTATGGAGGAGCACACTGCGACCCTCGCAGCAGAAGTACAGAGCAGCTTCTTAGGCAGACCTCCAATTCGGCAAATAAAGCCCCCGGACACTGCCAAGCGAGTCCGAAGTACTCTGCAACAGGATCGTCCGGCACGTCCAGAGCTTACCTAGCAATTCGGCCTACGTCCTAGTCCCAGTCAAGCGGTGAAATTTGTGATGTGCGTACATAATTACGCACTTAAAATACCATGGGCATAGGCGGAGGCACGGCTACAATGCGGTCCACAATGCGGCTCAACTGCCCCAAAACCCATACACCTTCAACCTTTTCTTTCAGGTCCCTATCTTCTTGATGCTCTTCCGATAACCTGACTATCGGACCCATCACGGGACGGAAACACCAAGGAGGCAAGAAGCTTTGACATACAAGGGAATCCCCATGTGGTCTCTGATAATTATCGCTATACCTATTTTACATACCCACACGCAGCTCGCTCTTGGTTAGGACATTTCAAATAGTCCTATTTTGCTTATCGCACTACTTGTATACATACGCCTTGACGTATCATTTAAATAAACAATGGAAAATAGTGTACAACGTTAGCTTATTATTACATTTCTTTTTCTCTTTGCCTTGACTATTACAAATTGCACCCGTACATTTTGGTGTGTTTAGTTCGCCAGGGGCTTCAGTGTACCCCATAACACAACAAGAAAAGTCTGAACACTTTTGACAGTGCGGCACAACGAACTTATAGCATTATATGCATCAGCTCCGAATCATGTCTTGGGTCAATAGTTGGGTTACCCGGCTCCCATGTTTCGCTATCTTACGTTCCGCTATATCGGCTAAGGTGGCACAGGGAGAACTACTGCGATTCTGTCCCAGTTCTTCCGGAGGAGCACCTCAGTAGAGAAAGCCGAAAATTGACTGTCATGATGCGGCGAGAGTTGGTCGCTGTTCGAGAGGTTTCAAATCCTTAAAGATTTTTTCCGCTTCGGGCGAGGAATCGGTCTTTGTACGATTTAGGCGTGTATAGCGCCCCAAGTTCGGCCTTCCGAATACCAGGGGCTATGCCAAAATTTAAAATTATAGAACTTCTATGGCTAAGTGAGAGTGATAAAGCTGTATAGTCCGATTGCCTTGTTCATTGTGCTAAACACCTCCTTCAACAACCAAAAATTTGGATAAAGAGTGTTTAGATTTATCCCGAACACCCCTGTACTAGTTACATGGGGTAGAAGTCGACGACTGGCCAACTCTCAGATTTTATAAACGATCGCACATAAGATAAAATTCTAAATCAGCAAGCGTTATATTGCGCAAATGAACTTGTTTCATATTATAGGATAAAATGAGTGCATCTACTCAAAGATTACATCCTTAGCACATTGCTCGGCCACAAGGTGGGAGCCCTTCAGGACACTATCATAATACTTTTCAGGGTGGCGATGCTCCTTGCCCTTCGACGGCCCTTCGGTCATCAGCTTCTCGGCATCCATCTTCGCCCGGTGCACTTTTGCACAGGCAAAGGCCATTCGCGCACCTTCAATGCAACCTGACTGCTTTATGACTTCATGCCGCAGGCAGGCACTCACAAGCCGCTTTACGAGGCCGAAGTGGCTGCTGGGCAGAGGCTTGGCAGGCCACAACCGGACTATGAGATCCTTCATGGCTAGTTTGGCTGCCTTATGCAGTTCGACCAGTTGCTTCAGCTGGTCACTCAAAGGTACCGGATGTTCGGTACCAATATACTGAGACCAGAACAACTTCTTCGTCAAGCTCCCTTCTTTGGCTCGGTAGAACTCTGCGGCATCAGATATGCTGCACGATAGATCTGCGAACGCTCCTGGAGAGCTCCAAATTCGGGTAAGTAAAAGGAAAGTCTCCTTCACATGCTTGCTTTGCATAATGAATGACTTACCCGCCGCAATCTTCTTGGCCGCCTAAATCTCTTGGCGGGCCTTTTGGGCTTCGGCTTTGGCATCTCGCGCACTCTGGAGGGCCTTAGAAAGCTTGGACTCTTGCGTCTTAGAGTCACACTCCAAGGACTTGTATTTTTGGACGAAATCCTGGAGCTCTTGCTAGACCTCGTTGACCCGGGCCTCTTGATTCTCGCGCTCGGCACGCTCTTTGGCCTCTTTGTCTTCAGCCTCGATCAGCACCGTCTTAAGGGCCACCACTTCGGTTGTGGCCCCTAGTAAAGTTCATGACGCTTTCATTAGCAGAAACCATTTTTCCTTTTTAAAATATACAGACGGGGTATTGTGTACCTTTGTTTTCCTCGAGCTGCCTCTTCACGAGGCTGAGCTCTCCCTCCGTCCGCTCCAGGTCCCTCTTCAGTTCGTAGACATCCGCAGTTCGAGCGGCAGCGGCCAGCAGCGATGCCTGCTTATTCACATAGACATCTTCTGTTAGAGTCCTGCAGATATTATTTGATCCTCTGTTCGGCCTTTCTTTGCGAACACCAAACAGAGCATCAGGGGCTACTGTCTATATGGTGATATTTACTTACAATTTTGTTACTTACCTCAAAGCCTGTTAGAAGGCTCGTGCAGGCTTTGGTCAATCCTCTTTTGGCGGACCGGACCTTCTCAATCACCGCACTCATAAGAGTATGGTGTTCTTCATCAATGGAAGCGCCGCGAAGCGCTTCCAGCAAGTTGTCCGATGCCTCTGGATGGATAGAGGTCATCGGTACAGGTGGCTCGCCCCTCTTAGAGAGAGGCTGCCTGCCTGAATTTGGAACCTCTTGGGTTTCCGGAGCCGTATTCGGCTGGGGGCCAAACTTGCTGCGGCCCCCGTTATCGGAGTCCATGGGGGTCTTCCCCCCTTGTGCCCGGTGATTGGGATTTCGCTCGGGGGCATCTCCAGAACTGTCTCCCCCTGGTCCAGTATCCTCTGAGAGAACACCTCAGTGTCGTCCGCGGGCCTGGGGGAGGAGGCTGTCGGGAGTGAATCGATGTTCATCGCCGACGGGCCCAGATACCCCTCCGAAGAGGATACCTCGATGTGGGTTTGGCCGGACTACATATGCGTATTCGGCATGATAAGAAGCAATAAAGAAAAACATACTAGAAGTATTATAGTGTCCAAATACTTACGACTTAGCCAAGGGCTTGTCCCTGGGCAACCAGTCCTCGCCGCTGTAGGTGGTCGTGGTGGAGAGGTCCGGAAGGAAGGTCTTTCCCTTCTTGGACGCCTCGGCCTCCCCCTGCGGGAGGGCCTTTCTCTTCTTCCCCCCTGTCGGTGTCAAAACCGGAGGATCTCAGGTAGGGGGTCCCGAACTGTGTGTCTAAGGCTAATGGTAACAGGAGGCAGGGGACACGATGTTTTACCCAGGTTCGGGCCCTCTCGATGGAGGTAATACCCTACTTCATGCTTGATTGATCTTGATGATATGAGTATTACAAGAGTTGATCTACCACGAGATCATAGAGGCTAAACCCTAGAAGCTAGCCTATGATTATGATTGTTGTCCTCCTACGGACTAAACCCTCCGGTTTATATAGACACCAGAGGGGGCTAGGGTTACACAGAGTCGGTTATAGAGAAGGATATCTACACGAATTTCCAAGGTTGCCTTCCACGCAATGGAGAGTCCCATCCGGACACAGGACGAAGTCTTCAATCTTGTATATTCATACTCCAACAATCCGGCCAAAGCATATAGTCCGGCTGTCCAAGGACCCCCTAATCTAGGACTCCCTCAGTAGCCCCTGAACCAGGCTTCAATGACGATGAGTCCGGCGTGCAGATAGTCTTCGGCATTGCAAGGCGGGTTCCTTCTCCGAATACTCCATAGAAGATTTTGAACATGAGAATCGTGTCCGGCTCTGCAAAACAAATTCCACATACCACCATAGAGAGCACAATATTCCAGAAATCTAATCTGCTGACAACTTTTCATAGCATGACGTCACGTCACAGCCCGGTCATTATTCGAACCATTTTCATAACCTGCCGACGCACATAACGCGAGGCAGTTTTATCAGCACGTCTTGTCGAAACAGAGATCATGTCCCCTCATTGCGGGATTTTCATCAATACGGGTGTGGGTAACCCAACCGTGCCATCAAACGTGGCGCTTGGGGGAATAAGCGTTTTTAGCGGGCAAGTGGGGAGGCGCAGGATCTCTGCTGCCTTTATAAGGGCATAAGAACTCCCTTTTTCACCCACGCCCTCCTCTACTCATCCATTCCTTTCCGCTCGAGCCCAAGTGCCCAAGCGCTCCTCTTCTCCGCCCAAAAAGTCTTCCCGAAGATGTTCGGATCTGGCGCAGGAGGCAAGTGGATGGCCTCTACCATTCGGGAGAAGGATATCAAAAAGCTTTGGGGGGGCGGGTATCTGGCCAAGAGAATTGGCCACCGTATTTTGATGGCGGGACAGATCATCCCCACTCCGGAACCCCACGAGAGTGTGGTATGCCTCCCTCATTTTGTCCGCGGGCTAGGGTTTCCCCTTCATCCGTTCGTTCGCGGCATCATGTATTACTACATGATTGATTTCCATGATCTATCCCCAAATTCCTTCCTCAGCATCTCAACATTCACAGTCGTGTGCGAGGCCTTTCTCCGCGCCCCGCCGCACTTCGGCTTATGGCTAAAGGTTTTTAATGTGAAGCCCAAGGTAGTGAGCGGCGAGCATACCGAATGTGGAGGCGCCATGGTGAGCAAGATTGTCACGCCCAATATGCGATACTAGCATAAAGAGACTCGAAGGTCCCACCAAGGATAGAACCGCATATTGAAACGCTTTTGCAAGCTGGATATCATTACATCAAAATTACATAATAGATGGGGATACATACAAAAGGTAAACAATGCCACATGAATACAACAATATATCATACACAATATTAACATCCGACTACGGATGAAACACAAACAGAAGCTCACACGCCATCCACCCTACTAGCCCAGGCTGCCGACCTAGAACCTATCCCCTGATCGAAGAAGAAGCGGAAGAAGAACTCCAAAACAAGTAACCATCACTCTCACGTCAAGATCATCGCATAACCTGTACCTGAAACTGTTGTTGTAGTAATATGTGAGCCACGAGGACTTAGCAATCGCATTACCATGGGTATCAAGACTAGCAAAGCTTAAGGGGAAGGAAAGGGTAAAGTGGTGAGGCTGCAGCAGGGACTAAGCAAGTATGGTGGCTAACATACGCAAATAAGAGCGAGAAGAGAGCAAGCAGAACGGTCGTGAAGCTAGCAATGATCAAGAAGTGATCCTGAACTCCTACTTACGTCAAACATAACCCAAAACCATGTTCACTTTCCGGACTCCGCCGAAAAGAGACCATCACGGCTACACACGCGGTTGATGCGTTTTAATTCGGATCTAGTGTCAAGTTATCTACAACCGGACATTAACAAATTCCCATCTGCCCATAACCGCGGGCACGGCTTTCGAAAGTTTAAACCCTGCAGGGGTGTCCCAACTTAGCCCATGATAAGCTCTCGCGATCAACGAAGGATATTCCTTCTCCCAGGAAGACCCGGTCAGACTCGGAATCCCGGTTTATAAGACATTTCGACAATGGTAAAACAAGACCAGCAAGACCGTCCGCTGTGCCGACAAATCCCGATAGGAGCTGCACATATCTCGTTCTCAGGGCACACCGGATGAGCAAGACGTCGGGTTGGCATAGACCCTGATTGCCCAGGGGGCGCCGGACATCGCTTGGTTTGGACCAACACTTAGACAAGCATTGGCCCGGGGGGGCTAAAATAAAGATGACCCTCGGGTTGGCCAACCCAAGGGAAAGGTATAGGTGGTGGTGAGGCAAATGGTAAAACCAAGGTTGGGCCTTGCTGGAGGAGTTTTATCCAAAGAGAACTGTCAAGGGGGTCCCATAAATCACCCAACCGCGTAAGGAACGCAAAATCCGGGAACATAACACCGGTATGACGGAAACTAGGGCGGCAAGAGTGGAACAAAACACCAGGCATAAGGCCGAGCCTTCCACCCTTTACCAAGTATATAGATGCATTAATTAAATAAGAGATATTGTGATATCCCAACATAATCATCTCCATCATGGGGCAATCTTCAAGTTCACCTGCAACTAACAACGCTATAAGAGGGGATGAGCAGAGCGGTAACATAGCCAAGCAACGGTTTGCTAGGAAGGGTGAAAAAGGTTAGGGGCTGACATGGCAATTTGGGAGGCTTGAGGAACAAGTGATAGGTAGCGCAGCAAAGCGATAGAACGAAGCAACTAGCATAGCAATGAGAGTAGTGAGATCCAGGGTAGCGGTCATCTTGCCTAAAATCCCACTAGGAAGAAGAACGAGTCCATGAAGAAGATGAACGGGTGTAGTCGAACAAATCCTCACAATCGCAACGCTACCGGAACTATCAAGAAGAAGCAATACCGGAAAGAAGCAAACAACATGGTAAACAACCATCACATAGACATGGCAAGATGCACAACCTAGTATGATGCATGTCTGGTTTAAAGAGGCATGTCATGGCAAAGTGCAACAAACAATACTACAAATTAAGTGGAGCTCAATATGCAACGAGTTGCATATTGACAAAACACAACATGGACATATTTAGTTTAATCTCGTTTAAGTACACAACAATATTAAATGTTATTAAACATGGCAAGGGGTGAAGCATATGAAAACTACCTAACAAGGCAAGTTTAAATGAGGCCGGAAACAACAAACAACAATTCCGGAAAATCCTCATATGCATATTTTGAGTTTGATACTGTTCTGCCCTAAACACCATTTTAATGTTGTTAAACAGCAAAATAAAGGGCACCATGTTAATCTAGGCATTTTTCCACCCCATTTACATATAAAGTTTATTTAAAACCGAGCTACGGTTATTTAGTTATGAAATAAATCATTTTAACATGGCATTTGGGCAAATTTAAACAAACAACATTTTAAGCATTTTAAACATGGATGAAAGTGGCCAAATATGAAACAAGATTAAATTCTAAGCATTTTACATATATAAATTATTTTAATCCGATGCACGGTTGATGAGTTATTATATGCATGAGGTGCAAGGGCTTTTTTGCAATTCTGAAAATCCTGGGATAAATGCTAAAATCGCAGATCTCAAAAAAATACTACACTAGGCCGAATCTGGCTGACCCGGTAGGTGAAAAAAACAATAGGGGCACTGGGGGGCTGCTCACCCATGGGCTAGGCCCAGTCGGTGAAGATGCCGCCGGTTCCTGGGCTGCTAGGCGCGCAGCTGGACCGAGCGAGAACGGGAGGCGCGGTCAAGCGAGGCAGAAACAGGCGCGGGTCAACGCAGCAGGGGCGGCGAGCTCGTCCTCCAGCTCGAAGCAGAGGATGCATGGGGCGACGGCCACGGCCGGACTTGGCGGCGGGGACAGCGAGGCAAGGCGGCGGAGCTTGGCGCGACGGCAGCGACCGGATCGAGGCGGAGGGAGTCAGCTCCGGAGCGAAGTAGGCGACGTGAATCGCTGGAGAGACACTGTCCATGGCAGGCTTCCTGAGAGACAGAGAGCGTAGCATGAGGGAGGGAGAGAGAAACGATAGTGAAGAAGAAGAAAGAGAGAAAGGAAGGAGGCAGAGGAGCTGCGGTATGGTCCAGTCGGGCTCCGGCGGCTGGCCACGGTGGCGTTTGGCGACGGGAGGCTCGGGCTTGGTGCCACGAGCGGAGAAATGGAGCGGGCTCGAGCAAATCCGATGGGGACGGGGCACCGGAGAGGGAATGGCGACGACTTGGCGAGGTGAAGCAGAGGAACCTGGCGGGCGACGCAGGTGGCCGGGGACGGGGCCCAGCCGGCGGGATCCGGCAGGAACGGGCAAAGGCGGCGGAGATGGCTGGCGACGTCGACCTGCGAAGGGAGAGAGAAACCATGAGAGAGCAGAGAGACGGAGAGGGAGCGACGAAGAGAGAGGGGGGCAGGGAAGGCTGCCTGGTTCTGGTCAACGGGGAAGACGGGGTGCAGCCCAGGTGGCTGAGAGCGTCGGCGGCGACGAGCTGCAGAAGGGCCGACGAGGTTGTTGTAGGGCTGGAGGAGCTGCGGCGCTGGGATGCTCGGGCACCATGAGCAGGGGAGCCTTGCTCCGGTCGAGGCAGAGGAGAAGCGAGGAGGTGGTTGCGGGATTGGATGGATCGAGGGGAGGAGGGAGATGGCTGTGGTTGGTCAGGCACAGAAACAGAGGGGGTGGGTGGCGACGGATCTAGGTGATGGGATGGAGAACAGTGGCGGCGACTGGGGAGGATCCCTAGGAAATAGTGTTAGGTCCAAAATGGACTAGGGGTAGACTATATATATGAAAAGGAGGGAAGTTTAGATCTTCCGATCGAAATCCGATGGACGAGAATAAATATGCTAGGGAGTCCAAATAAGAAAACGGAGATGTTTTATAGACGTTAGGGGATGATCCGGATCCATCGGTAACGACAGCCCGGGTTTGGGTTCGGGGATGTTTTCGGATGCACGGAAGAGGGGGTCGGTGGTTGTGCAGAGGGGGATAATACCAATGTGTGCAAGGTGTGGTTGGTCTTGGAATGGACAATGATAACAACGGAGAGACATGGCAACTACGGACGGATGCAAGCTTTATGAAAACATGGAGATGCAATGCGCATGATGCTACGAGATGAAATGCAAGACATGAAAAAAATGCAAAACAAAGACAAAACCCAACCACAGAGAAAATAACATAACACATGGCCGGAAATGGCAAAGTTGGAGTTAAGATTATGGAAAGTTGCATCCGGGGCGTTACAACACTCCACCACTACGAGAGGATCTCGTCCCGAGATCTAGGATGGCACCGGAGAGAAAAGGAAGAGGAAGAGAAGAGATAAAACTAAGTTGCTTCTTCGACAAACGAGTGAAACCACGAACCTTGAGAGGTTGAACAAATTGAAAGAAACAAAACAACAAAGATGACCACGATTACAAACAGTCCGTTGGACAAGAGGAACAAGGAACATTACAAGAACTTGAAGGTTGCAAAGACATGAATCAAGAGTTTAATGGACAAGATAGAATTCGAAACCACTCCGGTTAAAACAAGATGAGAGAGGAAGAATTCGGGCAGCAATTCGGTTGAACATGGAAGGAATAGAACATGAACTTGAG
Organism: Triticum aestivum; assembly: GCF_018294505.1. Taxonomy (NCBI): domain Eukaryota; kingdom Viridiplantae; phylum Streptophyta; class Magnoliopsida; order Poales; family Poaceae; genus Triticum; species Triticum aestivum. The sequence continues at coordinate 99,049,540 of NC_057804.1, forward strand.
AAGATGGGATGATACTTGATGAAATCAACAACACACTGCTTCCGGAAGGAATTAAAGAATGGAATGGAATGAACGGAGGGAAACAAGATCTTCAAAGAGCACACTTACAAGAAATGCTAGAACGGAGTTGTTGGATTATCAACAATGAAAGGAGCAGGCTTGTTGTGGGCTTGTGGAACACATCTCAAAATTATGAGGTGACAACCGGCCACTAATGGAAACCATTGAAGAAAACTTAGAATTGATCTTGCGGATGTTGAAAATGATCGGATCCACTTGAAGAGAAGCACGCCGGTTGGAAAAGAGTTGACATGACAACCTCAGTGATCAAGAAGGATTAGTACTCCCATAGAAACATGAGAACACCGCTTGAAAGGTATGGAATCAACACTTGACTTTGAAGCAACTCGAATACCACAAATAAAACAAAACAAAGGATTGGCTTGCAGAAATAAGCTGGAACAAATACATATGATAGAGATTTACCCAATCCCATATCATGCATCTATCGGAAAGATCTTCTAGGAGCTACTTGAATTCCCACCTATAAACTTCCGAAACTTTCTGGTTATGCAATCTGGTGTTGGGGATACAGGGGAAGCAATATATCTCACCCAAACTAACAATCCCTACATCCAGCTGTATCCATCCGACACGTAACCAAGAAAACTCCGGAAATCGTGTACCTCAACCTTCGAAAAGCATCTGTTATACGAGCTATGGCAATACTCCCGAACTCCCGCCCCAGTACTGGGTGGCATCGAGGTTATCTCACCAACAACTGCATAAAAGAGATTTTCGATGTCGGCAAAACTCAGGTATTCCAGAACTGCAACGATAAAATTATGGCGACAACACCTCGGAGCTCAACTCCCCGGGTCACTGCCACATAAAAGACAGAAGGAACCAAGAACAATGTTCTCATCACAAAACCATCAGAACGATTCCAAGATACCCGCGTGATCCTAAAAAAAATTAGTGAAATTTGAGGAGAGGAAAGTCAAAACATCTATGTCAGGAGACCTCACCAGAGCGACGAAGGGACTGAGGAGTAAAAAGAATCCTACTCTCCGATATATATAATCCTAAGACTCAAAATAGTTTTCTTCTAGATTCAACAACGGCCAACAATCAAGGGGGCTCCTATGGTCAGTCGAGGCTCTGATACCAACTTGTCACGCCCAATATGCGATACTATCCTAAAGAGACTCGAAGGTCCCACCAAGGATAGAACCACATATTGAAACGCTTTTGCAAGGTGGATATCATTACATCAACATTACATAATAGATGGGGATACATACAAAAGGCAAACAATGCCACATGAATACAACAATATATCATACACAATATCAACATTCGACTACGAATGAAACACAAACAGAAGCTCACACGACATCCACCCTGCTTGCCCAGGCTGCCGACCTGGAACCTATCCCCTGATCGAAGAAGAAGCGGAAGAAGAACTCCAAAACAAGTAACCATCGCTCTCACGTCAAGATCATCGCATAACCTGTACCTGCAACTGTTGTTGTAGTAATCTGTGAGCCATGAGTACTTAGCAATCCCATTACCATGGGTATTAAGACTAGCAAAGCTTAAAAGGGAAGGAAAGGGTAAAGTGGTGAGGCTGCAGCAGCGACTAAGCAAGTATGGTGGCTAACATACGCAAATAAGAGCGAGAAGAGAGCCAGCAGAACGGTCGTGAAGCTAGCAATGATCAAGAAGTGATCCTGAACTCCTAGTTACGTCAAACATAACCCAAAACCGTGTTCACTTTCCGAACTCCGCCGAAAAGAGACCATCACGGCTACACACGCAGTTGATGCGTTTTAATTCGGATCTGGTGTCAAGTTATCTACAATCGGACATTAACAAATTCCCATCTGCCCATAACCGCGGGCACGGGTTTCGAAAGTTTAAACCCTGCAGGGGTGTCCCAACTTAGCCCATGATAAGCTCTCGCGATCAACGAAGGATATTCCTTCTCCCAGGAAGACCCGATCACACTCAGAATCCCGGTTTACAAGACATTTCAACAATGGTAAAACAAGACCAGCAAGACCGCCCACTGTGCCGACAAATCCCGATAGGAGCTGCACATATCTCGTTCTCAGGGCACACCGGATGAGCAAGACGTCGGGTTGGCATAGACCCTGATTGCCCAGGGGGCGTCGGACATCGCTCGGTTTGGACCAACACTTAGACAAGCATTGGCCCGGGGGGCTAAAATAAAGATGACCCTCAGGTTGGCCGACCCAAGGGAAAGGTATAGGTGGTGGTGAGGCAAATGGTAAAACCAAGGTTGGGCCTTGCTGGAGGAGTTTTATCCAAAGCGAACTGTCAAGGGGGTCCCATAAATCACCCAACTGCGTAAGGAACGCAAAATCCGAGAACATAACACCGGTATGACGGAAACTAGGGCGGCAAGAGTGGAACAAAACACCAGGCATAAGGCCGAGCCTTCCACCCTTTACCAAGTATATAGATGCATTAATTAAATAAGAGATATTGTGATATGCCAACATAATCCTGTCCATCATGGGGCAATCTTCAATTTCACCAGCAACTAACAACGCTATAAGAGGGGCTGAGCAGAGCGGTAACATAGCCAAGCAACGGTTTGCTAGGAAGGGTGAAAAAGGTTAGGGGCTGACATGGCAATTTGGGAGGCTTGAGGAACAAGTGATAGGTAGCGCAGCAAAGCGATAGAACGAAGCAACTAGCATAGCAATGATAGTAGTGAGATCCAGGGTAGCGGTCATCTTGCCTGAAATCCCGCTAGGAAGAAGAACGAGTCCATGAAGAAGATGAACGGGCGTAGTCGAACAAATCCTCACAATCGCAATGTTACCGGAACTATCAAGAAGAAGCAATACCGGAAAGAAGCAAACAACATGGTAAACAACCATCACATAGACATGGCACGATGCACAACCAAGTATGATGCATGTCCGGTTTAAAGAGGCATGTCATGGCAAAGTGCAACAAACAATACTACAAATTAAGTGGAGCTCAATATGCAACGAGTTGCATATTGACAAAACACCACATGGACATATTTAGTTTAATCTCGTTTAGGTACACAACAATATTAATTGTTATTAAACATGGCAAGGGGTGAAGCATATGAAAACTACCTAACTAGGCAAGTTTAAATGAGGCCGAAAACAACAAACAACAATTCCGGAAAATCCTCATATGCATATTTTGAGTTTGATACTGTTCTTCCCTAAACACCATTTTAATGTTGTTAAACAGCAAAATAAGGTGCACCATGTTAATCTAGGCATTTTTCCACCCCATTTACATATAAAGTTTATTTAAAACTGAGCTACGGTTATTTAGTTATGAAATAAATCATTTTAACATGGCATTTGGGCAAATTTAAACAAACAGCATTTTAAGCATTTTAAACATGGATGAAAGTGGCCAAATATGAAACTAGATGAGATTCTAAGCATTTTACATATATAAATTATTTTAATCCGATGCACGGTTGATGAGTTATTATATGCATGAGGTGCAAGGGCTTTTCTGCAATTCTGAAAATCCTGGGATAAATGCTAAAATCGCAGATCTGAAAAAAAATACTACACTGGGCCGAATCTGGCTGACCCGGTAGGTGAAAAAAACAATAGGGGCGCTGGGGGGCTGCTCACCCATAGGCCAGGCCTAGTTGGTGAAGATGAGGCCGGTTCCTGGGCTGCTAGGCGCGCAGCTGGACCAAGCGAGAAGGGGAGGCGCGGTCAAGCGAGGCAGAAACAAGCGCGGGTCAACGCAGCAGGGGCGGCGCGCTCGTCCTCCTGCTCGAAGCAGAGGATGCATGGGGCGACGGCCACGGCCGGACTTGGCGGCGGGGACGGCGAGGCAAGGCGGCGGAGCTTGGCATGACGGCAGCGACCGGATCGAGGCGGAGGGAGTCAACTCTGAAGCTAATTAGGCGACGCGAACCGCTGGAGAGACGCTGTCCATGGCGGGCTTCCTGAGAGACAGATAGCATAGCGTGGGGGAGGGAGAGAGAAAAGACAGTGAAGAAGAAGAAAGAGAGAAAGGAAGGAGGCAGAGGAGCTGCGGCATGGTCCAGTCGGGCTCCGGCGGCTGGCCACGGTGGCGTTTGGCGGCGGGAGGCTCGGGCTTGGTGCCGCGAGCGGAGAAAAGGAGCGGGCTCGAGCAAATCCAATGGGGACGGGGCACTGGAGAGGGAATGGCGACGGCTTGGCGAGGTGAAGCAGAGGAACCTGGCGGGCGACGCAGGTGGCCGGGGACGGGGCCCAGCCGGCGGGATCCGGCAGGAACGGGCAAAGGCGGCGGAGATGGCCGGCGACGTCGACCTGCAAAGGGAGAGAGAAACCATGAGAGAGCAGAGAGATGGAGAGGGAGCGACGAAGAGAGAGGAGGGCAGGGAAAGCAGCCTGGTTCTGGTCAACAGGGAAGACGGGGTGCAGCCCAAGTGGCTGAGAGCACCGACGGCGACGAGCTGCAGAAGGGCCGACGAGGTTGTTGCAGGGCCGGAGGAGCCGCGGTGCTGGGGTGCTCGGGCACCATGAGCAGGGGAGCCTTGTTCCGGTCGAGGCAGAGGAGAATTGAGGAGGTGGCTGCGGGATTGGATGGATCGAGGGGAGGAGGGAGATGGCTGTGGTTGGTCAGGCACAGAAACAGAGGGGGTGGGTGGCGACGGATCTGGGTGACGGGATGGAGAACAATGGCGGCGGCTGGGGAGGATCCCTAGGAAATAGGGTTAGGTCCAAAATGGACTAGGGGTAGACTATATATATGAAAAGGAGGGAAGTTTAGATCTTCCGATCGAAATCCGATGGACGAGAATAAATATGCTAGGGAGTCCAAATAAGAAAACGGAGATGTTTTATAGACGTTAGGGGATGATCCGGATCCATCGGTAACGACAGCCCGGGTTGGGTTCGGGGAAGTTTTCGGACGCACGGAAGAGGGGGTCGGTGGTTGTGCAGAGGGGGATAATACCAATGTGTGCAAGGTGTGGTTGGTCTTGGAATGGACAACGATAACAACGGAGAGACACGGCAACTACGGACGGATGCAAGCTTTATGAAAAACATGCAGATGCAATGCGCATGATGCTATGAGATGAAATGCAAGACATGAACAAAATGCAAAACAAAGACAAAATCAAACCACAGAGAAAATAACATAACACATAGCCAGAAATGGCAAGAGTTGGAGTTGCGATTAAGGAAAGTTGCATCCGGGGCGTTACAAAGATGCCCAATGTCACATGGCCGACAGGGACTTTCAATGATTCCGTCAAGGAGTGGCAGCAACAGTGGTTTTACATCACCGACCCGCGTGGCGAGGAATGGACTGCCGTTCCAGAGTTCAGATCTGGTGCCCCCCTGCGACTTACGTCCTGGCATAAGAAGGGCCTGAACTGGTCTTCGTCTGACGAGCTATCGGAGCTCTAGACGCGCATCCAAGACATGGAAGACAAGAGCATCAAGCTCGTCAGTGTAGTCCAGGTGATGTTGGTTCGGTGGATTCTACCATTTCAAACCGGGCTTGCAATCTATTGGAGTTCGACCCGGCTAGAGCTCTTTGGCTCTACGCATAAGGACATCTGGAAGGTGCTTTTTAAGTCCAGAAAACCGTGGCCGGACTCCAATGAGGACCGTGGGTACCAACTGTCCCGCCCCGCAAGTTCGGTAAGTAACTGAATGTTTGACAATTCATGTGTTTTATCTGTACATCCTCGGGAAAATACTTAACATATTTCCCATCATTTTCCTAGGGCTGGGCGAAGAAGGTGGGGAGGAACTACTGTCCGGCCTCTCTGCCAGAAGAACCAGCCGGCCCACTTCTGATGAAGATGCTGGTCCCGGCGCCATATAAGGCGCCGAAGAAGAAGGCCGAAAAGGAGGCCAAGAAGACCAGGGGAAGCCTCCGTCGCCGTGGAGCCTCGGACACAAAATGTCGTTTCTTCCTCTGAAGATGTAACGCCTCGAAACCGACGCTCCAGATGCCTTCCTTGTATTCCGAGATTCGTCGTGTGATTTGTTTTGTTCGTTGCATTCATCCTTGCATCATGTGCATTGCATCATGTCATCATGCAACCCCTTTCTAAAACTCACATAAATAAATTGCATAGATCGTTGCTCTATTTAAAAAGAGGGAATTCACTTGTGTTTTCTCTTTATAACATATTAAAGCCTCTCAATATTATTAGGGAGCTATAATAGATTTATTCCATTTATTTGGAATTAACCATAACCCACTTGCAAAATATCCCAATGCCTTTGTTATCTTAATTCTTGGTCTCCAACCTTGCCATATATTCTTTCATCATATTCCGGAGCTCCACCAAAAATTTGACATTTTTGGACATTCCTTTTATCAAGCCCTAGTTCAAACCCATTTGAATTAAATTCAAATGAGTTTGAATTCTTATCGTTTGATCTTGGTCATTTCTATTTCCTTGGAACCAGCGCATTTTTGCGAGTCCGGGAAAATTACCCCCGTGCGCAAATTCTTTCCTTAACCCTCTCTTTCTTTTTCTACTCTCTAATTTGTTTTCTGCTAAAGGAAATAAGAATAAGAGGGAGAGAGGAGCAAGCCCAGCTGCAGCCTCAGGCCGGCCGACCCAAGATCCAGCCAAGGCCCAACCCTAGCGCCTATCTAACCCTAGCCCTGATCCCCTCCTCTCGATCCCCTGGTCTCTCTCTCCTTCCCACGCTCGCGCCGCCAGAGAGGAGCGAGAGCCTCTCACTCGATCCCGTAGCGCCGCCACCTCACGCCCTCGATCTCCTCTGCCTCGCATCGCCCTCCGTCGTCAAGCGTCGCCCCTGTCCGGATCCGTCGGGCCCTGCCATGGCCGCGCCTCCCTGCTGTCGAGGCCCCGCCGCCAAGTCCCGCCTGCGTCGTTCTGTCGAGCGCCGGGACGAACGGCAGCAGCTCCTCCTCGCCTCGTCCACATCGACGGGAGCTGTGCCTTGGACTTCTACACCCTCACTGGAGCGAGCTCGTCCCCGCCGAGCCAAGCCCCTCTCCATCTACCCCGACCTCCGCGACCACCACCTCCGGCCTCCCCGTCCTCTGCTTTGCCTCCTCGCACCCCTGCTTCCGCCTCGACAGCCTCCCGTGGATGCAACCACCTTTGCAGCCAAGGCCAACGCCGTCCACTTCTTCCAGCCGCTGCTCGGCCATGCGCCAGCATCCAGCAGCTCGAGCGGTCCCCGGTGACCTCCCGAGGTAGAGCCTTGCAAGTCCCTCGATGCCCTTTCAGTTCTTCAAGATTGCCAAGACCAGTGATGCACCAAGTATGCGTGTACGTCTACTGTTGCTATGGATCCGTCAAAACCAAGTGCATCGACCGTCGTCTAGAGTACCGGGGCACTGGTTGCCTCTAGTTGCGGGTGCTTCATTTGAGCTTCATCGAAACATTGCTAAGTACCTCTACGCACGGATACGCAAGACCGTCTCGGATATCACCAAGTACCACGACAATATGAGTACAACTACCGTCGACATGCTTTTCGTCAAGTACCCTTCGGATTCGTCAAAGGACCCTCATGTACAACTACACTCGATGATGCGACAAGTACCCCGACAACATGTACATCTACACTGCCAAGACCGGACCGACAAGTACCCCGACGTCGCGTGTGCCACTACTTCCCACGAGGACTCGTGAACGTCTACTTCCACTACCGTCGCGAGAACGACTACTTCCACTACGTCCCGTGAACGACTACTTCCTTCGACGAACTCGATCCACCCCGAAAATGCACGCTTTGAAAGTATAACCTCGAGACGACCGCCCGTGAATGTATGCTTGTGTGTTGTATGAGATGCTCGAGTTTTGCACCGTGATCGAATTGTCTTTGCACGTTCCTCGTTTGCCATGCCACCATCATGTGGGAAACCCGGATTCCGGGATCACTCCCCATCTCTTGCGTGTTCCACACATCCGCACACTTCTCGTTTGCATTGGTATCTCACTCAAGTTACCGGGGTCAAAATGTTGTTGTGGCATCATTTTCGGATTCGTTGTCGTGGCACCCGTTTCGTTCCGCCATGGTAACCAAATGCTTCATAACATGCTCATGTCAACATTTTCATAAAAATTGCATAAACTTGTATATGTCATCCGCATCATGATAAAAACATTTAAATGGTTAAAATTGTTGTTTGCTTTAAATTGCTAATGACATATGGGGATTTTTCGGAATTGTTATTTGTTATTTCCGGCCTCTTTTAAACTTGCCTAAATAGTTTGTTTATTTATGCTTCACCTCTTGCCATGTTTAACCACATTTAATATTGTTGTGTACCTAAACGAGAGTGAACTAAATAACTCGATGTGGTGTTTCGTCAATATGCAACTCGTTGCATATTGAGCTCCACTTAATTTGTAGTATTGTTTGTTGCACTTTGCCATGCCATGCCTCATTAAAGCGGACATGCATCATACTTGATTGTGCATCATGCCATGACTATGCTTGTGTGTTTACCGCGTTGTTTGCTTCTTTCCGGTTTGCTTCTCTCGTTAGCTTCGGTTCCGTTCCGGAGTTGAGAGGATTCGTTCGACTACGTCCGCTTGTCTTCTTCATGGACTCGTTCTTCTTCCTTGCGGGATTTCAGGCAAGATGACTATTACCCTCGATATCACTTCTATCTTTGCTTGCTAGTTGCTTCGTTCTATTGCTATGCTACGCTACCTATCACTTGTTTACCATGCCTCCCAAACTGCCATGCCAACCTCTAACCTTTTCATCCTTCCTAGCAAACCATTGCTTGGCTATGTTACCGCTTTTGCTCAGCCCCTCTTATAGCATTGTTAGTTGCAGGTGAAGTTGAAGATTGCTCCATGGTGGACAGGATTATGTTGGGATATCACAATATCTCTTATTTAATTAATGCATCTATGTACTTGGTAAAGGGTGGAAGACTCGGCCTTATGCCTGGTGTTTTGTTCAACTCTTGCCGCCCTAGTTTCCGTCATACCGGTGTTATGTTCCTTGATTTTGCGTTCCTTACGCGGTTGGGTGATTTATGGGACCCCCTTGACACTTCGCTTTGAATAAAACTCCTCCAGCAAGGCCCAACATTGGTTTTAACATTTGCCACCTAAGCCTTTTTCCCTTGGGTTCTGCAGACTCAAGGCTCATCTTTATTTTAACCCCCCCGGGCCAATGCTCCTCTGAGTGTTGGTCCAAACTAGAGCCCTTTGCAGCGCCCCCTCAAGGAAACTTGAGGTCTGGTTTTAGTTGTATGGACTGCTCATCCGGTGTGCCCTGAGAACGAGATATGTGCAGATCCTATCGGGATTTGTCGGCACAGTCGGGTGGTCTTGCTGGTCTTGTTTTACCATTGTCGAAATGTCTTGTAAACCGGGATTCCGAGTTTGATCGGGTCTTCCTGGGAGAAGGAATATCCTTTGTTGACCGTGAGAGCTTGTGATGGGCTAAGTTGGGACACACCTACAGGGTATAAACTTTCGAAAGCCGTGCCCGCGGTTATGTGGCAGATGGGAATTTGTTAATGTCCGGTTGTAGATAACTTGACACCAGATCTGAATTAAAATGCATCAACCGCGTGTGTAGCCGTGATGCTCTCTTCTCGGCGGAGTCCGGGAAGTGAACACGGTTTTGAGTTATGTTTGACGTAATAGGAGTTCAGGATCACTTCTTGATCATTGCTAGCTTCTTGATCGTTCCGTTTGCTCCCTTCTCGCTCTTATTTGCATATGTTAGCCACCATATTAGCTTAGTGCTTGCTGCAACTCCACCTCATTACCACTTCCTACCCATAAGCTTAAATAGTCTTGATCTCGTGGGTTTTGAGTTTGCCGAGTCCTCGTGACTCACCAGATACTATCACAATAGTTGCAGGTGCCGATGATACCAGCGCAGGTGATACAACCGAGCCTAGATGGGAGCTCAACGAAGATCTTGGTCGTTGCTTTGTTTCGTTTCATGTTGATCAGTAGTGGAGCCTAGTTGGGACGATCGGGGATCTAGCAGTTGGGTTATCTTCTTTTCTTTTGGCTTCGTCCGTAGTCGGACCATGTGTGTACTTTGAATGATGTATGATTTATTTGTTCATTGTGTGAAGTGGCGATTGTAAGCCAACTCTTTATCCCATTCTTGTTCATTACATGGGATTGTGTGAAGATGACCCTTCTTGCGACAAAACCACCATGCGGTTATGCCTCTAAGTCGTGCTTCGACACGTGGGAGATATAGTCGCATCGTGGGTGTTACAAGTTGGTATCAGAGCCATCCCCGACTTAGGAGCCCCTTGCTTGATCGAATCGTTGGCGTTTGTCGGGGAAGCTGATCCGCGAACACCTATGGGACCGGCGGACCAAGCCCCTTTCGGTTCGGCGGGGGGCGGAGATCGCACGAAGAGCGGATCGAGGCGAAGCACACGAGCAGTTTACCCAGCTTCGGAGCTCTCCGGAGAGATAATACTCCTACTGCTGCATGTCTGAGTGTATTGAGTTCTTGCTCGGGAGCACTGAGTGCTACAGTACACACTGGCTGCTAACGAAACCGAGCGTGAGTGTTTTTCTGCCTTCGAACCCTCGTCTACATTGCGCATGGGCCTCCTTTTATATGCTAAAGGGGTCTCCGACAGGTGGCAACGTAGACAAGGGTAAAAATGGAAAAGGAATTGCGGTTGGTACAACTACATGTAGAGTGTATCATACCTAACCCTGATGGCAGGGGACAAAGGCATTAAATGCCCATCTACGTCGCCCAAATAGTGCAGAAAGGGACCGTCAGGGACGCCACCGCTCGCCACGATGGCAATCTTGTCAGCGCCGCTTGCCACCGCGCACCGCTAGCTGCACAGCCTCCTGCCACGCGCGCCTGGAAAGGCCCCAGGGCGACATGTTGGTGGATCTGCTGGGGCGCGGGTACAGAGTGGTAGCTTGCCGCGGCAAGCGCCTTGCCGCGGTCGTTGTCTTGTCTTGTCCGGAAGCTTGTCGCTCACCGGGCCTTGCCGAGACGCGTGGCGTGTCGCGGCAAGTTCCTTGAGATGCCTTGGTTGGCCTTCCCGGCAAGATCCTCTTGCCGGGGCCTTGTCTCCTTGGCTTGAATACTTTGTTCTTGAATGGCTCCACAGGAACCACGGAGGACCTTGGCGGTCACCCGGCAAGCCTTGCCGCGGGGTGCTGCCACTGCCCGTGCACAAGTTCGGGATACTAGGGTACCCCTACTCTAGTTCACCGACATGAGCCCCCGGGCCTGGGCCACACACGGTGCTGAGCGCTGTTGGGCCAGGCCCAAAACAGGGCACGGGCACGCGCGGCCTGGGTTACGTCGTATCTCACTCTATATCCTCCGCGCCCTCCTCGAACGGCACGCGTCGAATGCGGCATCGTGGGAGAGATCGTGGGTGGTTTCTTTATTCGGAAAGACGGAATGTTTGCCCCCTCCCTCTTTATAAGAAGGGGAAACAGGGGCAGTTCGCCCATCTCGCCGGTCGCTATTCCAATCTCAAAAACCTCCGCCGCTCCCCCCTTCTTCCCAAAGCTGAAAGAGAGCAGCGCTCCGCCCCCCATCGCCACCGGCACCACCGACGCCGTCGATCTCTCTCACCACCTCCGCCATGGCTCTGAAAGCCGGGAAGGTTGTGAAGTCGGTCGAGGCGCAGCGGCTCGCGGCGCTACGAAAGGAGCGGACAATCTTCCCCTCTCAGCTCGCCGCGAAGGAGCTGAGGGAGTATTACTACCTCTTCTGGTCGACGGAGACGCGAGCGCATCCGCGCACGAAGGTACTCTCAGCTGCCGCTTCGGAACTGGCTCCGAATGGATATCCCTTCTTCGCGTTGTTCTTCTACTGCGGGCTCTGCCCCGCCTTTCTCTGAGTTTTTCTGTGATATTATGAACACCTACGGGTTCCGCCTCCTTGACTTCACCCCCAACGCCGTTCTGACCATGGCAGTTTTCGCACATCTCTGCGAAAACTTTGTCGGAGTCTATCCAAATGTAGCTCTTTTTCGCCACTTCTTTATGCCCCGAGTTGAGAGAGGGGAGCCTTTATCCGGCGGAATCGCCTGGATCTCGAGAGCTGGCAAGAAGGAAGCTTATCTGGAGGGAGAGCTCTGCAGCAAGTGGGAGGAATGGAGAGCAGATTGGTGCTGGATTGTCGAGGAGAACCCGCAGCCATTTACCGCCCAGCGCCAAGCCCAGTAGCGCGCGGCAATGATTGGAGCAACGTGGCCCCGTAAGATGATAGGCTGAAGATTGATGTCAATCGGATCCTACGCCTCAGGCTTGCCGGGCTCACCGTAGGCACCGTTGGCGCAGATTTTCTTCGCCGCCGCATCGCCCCTCTGCAGGAGAGGAGGAGACCCGCCTGGGAGTTCCAGAATGCGGCGGATATCATGAGGTTGCGCCCGGGCCTCAACTTCAACTTCACTGTCCTGGAACTGGATGCGATGCTCCTGGAACTGTTCAAGCGCGATCCTCAACATCCCGGAGCGTTCATGTTGCCGAAGGGTGTCGTTCCGCTGTGCAACAACTCCTCGCTCGACCGCATCCGTGCAATGATGCCGCTGTGCGATTCGCATGGAATTGTCCCAACTTGGCTAGAGCCTGCAGACGACGTCGTGCAGGAGTTCTTTGACGGCTTGGTAGAAGTGGCGGTCCGCTCCGATGAACAGAAGAGCCTTACTCGCGACACCACCGATGCGGAGATGCAGCGCATCGCCACTAGGCTGGAAGAGGCGGCGGCAGCCGCTGCCGCGTGCGAATTTGGATTCACCGTGGACGAGGCAGAGGCAGCAGAGGCGGCAAGCCTTGCCGAGCGAGAGGAGCTTGCCGGCGAGGGAGAGCTTGTCGGGCCTGAACCTTCAGACAGCTCGCCGCAAGCGGAGCCTCCAGCTCCACCAACAAGGCGTCTCCGGAAGGCCGTGGACGTAGCGGGGCGGCAGACGGGTCAACAGCCGTCGCGCCGCGTGATGCGCTCCACCGTGGCAGGCACTGTTGCCGCGGGAGCACCTCACGCCGCTGCGGCAACTGGAGCGGGGCCCTCTTGGACCACCGCTTCTGCTCCCGCCAAGCGGCTAAGGGAACCTACTCCTCTGCCTTGTCGCGTCGAAGGTGGGCCAGACTTCGACCTCTCCGCGCTCACCTCCGACGAGGAAGAGGAAGAGTAAGATTCTTTGCTGTACTTGTAGTTCGTCAATTCTTGTTGTTTTGTCTTGTATCTGATTTGCTTTACTCTGAACCCATTCCTTTTCAGGACTCTGGCCCAGAGAGTGGCGAAGAGAGCCAAGGTCCCGGTGATTGTCATCGAGGACGAACCCACCGCGACAGCAGGGGGTGTGTCCGAGACCACCTTGCCGGACCCGGCAACTATTCCCCAAAGCAGCCCCCAGCGCAGCCCCCAACGTAAGTATATGGTTTACTTCCTGCTGTTAGGCGCGCATGGGTGCTCTTTCTTTGCTGACATCTGATTCTTGGTTTGCATAGGAGCAGAGCAGTCTCACCAGGAGTGCCCGGAAGCCGCTCCCGACATGCCATCTGCTTCGACTACACCGCCAAGGGAGGATTCCCCGGCAAGGGAGCGTTCTCCGGCAAGGGAGAATTTTCCAGTAAGGGAGAAGTCTCCGGCAAGGGACAGTTCTCCGGCAAGGGACAGCACCAGCGACCCCTCGGTGGCGGAGACCACGGCTGTAGATCCTAGTACAGGTGATCCTCTTGCTTGAAAACTTCCCTTGGGTTCTTCTTCTTCTGATTTTCTTTTTGAATATTTGCTTGACTTTTCTCCCTTTTCCGGTCATCAGATCCATCTGCCACGGAGCCGATGGAAACCGAGGTCGCCGGCGATGAGAACGTGCGCGGCGATACCAACGACGCCGCTGCCACCGAAGAAGAGGCCGGCGCCAATGATCCCGCCGGCGGAGAGGCCGCCAAAGCTGCCGCCGCAGAAGCTGGCGAGGGGTCCGGCGATCGCACTAACGGCCCCGAGGCCGCAGGAGCGTCAGGCGCTACGCCGACCGCCGATCCTTCCGCCGCTGCTGCAGCGTCAGGCTCCGAAGAGCCCCAGCCCGGCGCCTATTTGAAGGCCGGCGATGGCGTCTTCATCAAGCTCCCCTGGGCGTCGAGCTCCAGGGCGCCGATCGAAGGAGAAACCTTTGATGAAGAGTTGCTCGCCTCCGCTGGGCTGACGCTGGTCGACGCGCCGAGCAGCAGCAGCGGCGAGCCTGAGGAGGAGCAGCTGCTGCGGAAGCTGTTGTCGCTCTACCGCGCCCGACAGGCCAAGCTGGTATCCCGAGAAGCGCTTGTCGCGAAGGCGGGAGTGGACATCGAGAAGCGCGCGGAGGAGCTCCGGGGCCTCAACCAGGAAGCTCTCCGGTCCCTGGCAAAGGAGCGGGAGCAACTCGCCGAGGAGCGGAAAGCCTTCCTCCTCGAGAAGGCTGAAGTTGAAGAGCAACAGCGGCTTGCTGCCGAGAAGCTGTCTGCGCAGGAAGGCGAGTTGGCGCAGCGGAAGGTTAACCTTGACAACCACGAGGAGGAGCTTGCCGTGCGCGAGCAAACATTCGGCAGGGCTCTCAAGGAAGCAAAGGATGCTGCCGCAGCTGCCGAGGCCGCCAAGAAGGAGCTGGAGACGAAGGTGGCGCAGCTGGAGGCCGATCTCAAGCTGAGCGGCGAGGAGCTTGCTGCGCTCAAGCGTGAGCGCGAGAAGGACGCCTACACCCATGGCGAGCTGCAGGGTCGTCTCGCCGAGAGGAGCAAGGAGCTTAGAGCCGCCAAGGACTCCAACATGGATCTTGAGTTGAAGCTGACTACTTTGACCAAGACGCTGGACGACGCCAGGGAGCAGGAGGTGGCCTTGAAGGAGAAGATCAAGGCCGACGAGGCGCTGCTGGCCAGTGCTGCTGCCGCCCAGAACACTTTTAGGGAGAACGTGGAGCACTGGACCGAGGGTCTCGTGGATGTTGCCGCAGCCATCGACGGGGAGCTGGCGCAGCTGGGGATGGAGGATCTCGGGTATTCCTCCGATGAGCACCTCCAACCCAGCGCCAAGCTCAACTTGTTCTTCAAAGGCGTGGCGACGGCCCTCCTGCGACTCCGGGAGAAGATCCCAAAGCAGCTGGCCGACGAGTCGCGCAAAATCTGCGCGGGAGCTCTTCAAAAGGTGCTGGTGAAGGTGGCCTTCCGCAACCCAGGCCTCAACCTCACCAACGTCCTCAGGACCTTGCCGCCGGATGCTGATCTGGAAGCGCTCAAGACCCTTGTCGCACCCATTGTGGACAAGGTGAGCGGGATCAAGAGGGTTGAGGGCGATCGCGTAGATTAGGCCGCCCGTTTTCTCTTTTTCTTGTCGCTGCTGGTCATGTTATGAGAACAATCTGTTAGAGCTGCGACAAGCTATCTTATAATATGACTCTATTTTGGGTAGCGATTGCTATGTTATTTCCTTTACTTGATTCCTTCCTTTGTATGTTTTTGCCCTACGCTTTTAGGGAACTTGTCGGCGCAGGCACCTTAGCCGCGAGCGCTGAGTGCGGGACGTCAGCAGCCTGCTGGCGGTGCCGCTACCGACAAGAAACCTTGTCGCAACTAGTCGCAGCTCACTTAAATTGTTGAGCGGACTCGAAACAAAGTAAGGGCGCAACTAGCTACGAGTTGGTTCCTCCGCGCACAGGTTTTCCATACAAAGCACGGTCGTTCGAGGAAGATAACTTAAAATTTTAAAACTGATTACTCAAACTTTAGCAACTTAGCTTTTCTGTCGTTTGCTTCCCGGTAAGGCGAAACTTCCTCGAACGACGCTTGGTCCACACCATTATCTTCTCCTTTCCCCCCGGCAAACTTGTGGGCGAGGGAACCTTCCTTCTTTGAGAAAGAGAAAGAAGAGAAAATAAAGATATGGGGCCTTACGGCTCGTTATTGCTTACCGGGGGTAGGCGCTGCACAAAGTGTCAGATAACGCATGCAAAGAAAAGTAGAAAGCATGAAATTGACAAGATGTGCGGAGCACATGAGCTTTACTTATGCACGGGGTCTGCGCCCGGCTTCGTACAAAGGATTACATGCAACATCGGCAAGACTTGTACAAAAGGTGGTTGCCGGAACAGGTTCCGGCAACCGCGCCTTACGGGTAAAACTTACGAAGATGCTCAATGTTCCAGGAGTTGCTCACCGGAATGCCATCTTCGGTCTCAAGGCGGACAGCGCCAGGCCTAGTGACTCGTTTCACCCGGTAAGGGCCTTCCCACTTCGGCGTCAACTTGTTGGAATTCTTGGCGGACTGAACGCGCCGAAGAACAAGGTCGCCTTCCTCGAGACTTCTGGCATTAACTTTGCGGCTATGGTAGCGGCGCAAAGCTTGCTGGTATCGAGCAGCTCGTACAGCGGCCTGAAGACGGTCCTCCTCAAGGAGCAGCGCGTCATCTTGTCGCAACTGCTCTTGCTCAAGCTCATCATAAGCGAGCACTCGAGGTGACCCGTATACGAGTTCCGTGGGGAGAACTGCCTCTGCTCCATAGACTAGAGCGAAAGGTGTCTGGCCAGTGGCTCGATTTGGCGTCGTCCTGACCGACCAAAGAACCACCGGCAGCTCCTCAATCCAGTTCTTTCCGCACTTGCGCAGCCTGTCGAAAGTCCTGGTCTTGAGCCCGCGCAGCACTTCAGCATTCGCCCTCTCCGCTTGACCGTTACTTCTCGGATGAGCAACAGAAGCGAAGCAGACCTTGGCGCCAAGATCTTGGACGTACTGCATGAAGGTGCGGCTCGTGAATTGCGTGCCGTTGTCGGTGATGATCCTGTTAGGGATCCCGAAGCGGCAAACAATCGACCTGAAGAACTTGACTGCTGACTGTGCTGTCACCTTCCTCACTGCTTCCACTTCTGGCCACTTTGTGAACTTGTCGATTGCAACGTACAAGTACTCAAAGCCCCCGACAGCTCGGGGAAAGGGGCCGAGGATGTCGAGCCCCCAGACCGAAAATGGCCAGGATAAAGGGATCGTCTGGAGAGCTTGAGCTGGCTGGTGTATCTGCTTGGAATGGAACTGGCACGCTTCACACTTGGTTACTTGTGCAGTTGCATCCTGGAGGGCTGTCGGCCAAAAGAAACCTTGCCGGAACGCTTTGCCGGCAAGTGCTCTTGCGCCAATGTGGTGACCACATATGCCTCCATGTATCTCTGCCAACAGCTTTTGTCCGTCTTCCCGGTGAATACACTTCAATTTCACGCCGTTGAGTCTTCTTCTGTACAGTGTGTTGTCGACAAACTGGTACATACTTGACTGCCGGGCTACTCTTTCCGCTTCTTCTTGCTCTTCGGGAAGTTCTCCTGTCTGAAGGAAACGGACAATCTGTTGTGCCCATGCTGGAGCTTGCGGCTCGACAACAAGGACTAAAGGCACATCTGCTGCTGCGGGAACATCCGCTTCTACGGCGAGAACCTGCGGCTCAGCCGGAGCTTGACGTTCCCCGGCAAGCTTGCCGGAGCAAAACTTGTCGGGAGCGTCTGCTTCAACGGAACAAACCCTAGGGCTTGCCGGAGCAGACTGCTCCTCAGCACCCTTGGTGTTGATCTTGAGGACCTTCTTGGCGGCGGCTTCGGGGAGCTCTGCCGGAAAATAGTCACCAGAAATCAACTTCCTCTTCTTGCTCTGTCCAGTTGATGGCGTTACAGATGGTTGAGTCAGTTTGAGCACAAAGATCCCTGGTTCCACAGGTAACTTAAGTGCGGCGCACTTCGACAGGCCATCGGCAATGTCGTTCTGAGCTCTTGGAACATGTTCCATCTGTAGGCCGTCAAAGTGCTCTTCTAGCTTTCTCACTTCATCAACGTAAGCTTCCATCAACGGACTCTGATAATTCTTGTTCACTTGGCGGACGACAAGCTGTGAGTCACCCCTGACAATGAGCTTCTTGATCCCAAGGTCTGCTGCGATCCTGAGACCGGCAAGCAAACCTTCATACTCTGCGGTATTGTTCGTTGCTTGCTCCTTGGGAAAGTGCATCTGGACTACGTACTTGAGGTGCTCTCCGGTGGGTGCAACAAGTAGCACGCCCGCACCGGCGCCTTGCAGCGAAAAGGCACCATCAAAGTACATCAGCCACTCTTTGCTTGCTTCCTTGACGGGGATGCTCGTTTCTGGAATTTCTTCATCTTGTGTTGGCGTCCATTCTGCTATGAACTCCGCCAATGCTCTGCTTTGGATAGTCGAAGTGCTCTCAAACTTGAGGCCAAAGCTTGACAGTTCCAGTGCCCACTCGACAATCCTGCCTGTTGCTTCTGGATTTTGCAGTATCCTCTTCAGCGGAAAACGAGTGACGACTGTGATCTCATGTGCTTGGAAGTAATGGCGCAGCTTTCTCGAGGCCATGAGAAGGCCGAAAAGCAATTTCTGCACACCAGAGTACCTTGACCTAGCCCCCTGCAGAAGGGAACTGACAAAGTAAACTGGGCGCTGCACCATTCTTTTCTGCATCTTCTCACGCGCCTGCGCAGATCCATCTTTGTCGGGACCAGAGCTTGCCGATGAAGTCCCCTGCTTGTCGCTGGATGCATCTGCCGTGGTTGCTGGCTCATCGTCCGCCTCCCTCTCCGCTACTAACGCAGCACTAACCACTTGATTGGTTGCCGCTATATATAGCAGCAACTTCTCTTGTGGCTTAGGTGCGACAAGTGTTGGAGTGGAGGACAGGTATCTCTTTAAGTCCTGCAGTGCAGCCTCCGCTTCCGGAGTCCATTTCATTGGACCTGCCTTTTTCAATATTTTAAAAAATGGCAGGGCGCGCTCAGCAGACCTAGAGATAAACCTGCTGAGAGCAGCTACGCAACCGGCAAGTCTTCGTACATCCTTGACGCGCTTTGGTGCTTCAATCTGCTCAATGGCCTTGATCTTGTCGGGATTGGCCTCAATTCCCCGCTGAGACACGAAGAACCCGAGAAGCTTGCCGGAGGGGACTCCAAACACACACTTCTCGGGGTTAAGCTTGAGGTTGATCTTGCGCAGATTTGCAAAGGTTTCGTCTAAATCTTGAATCAGAGTCGCCTTGTCCTTGCTCTTGACCACTATGTCATCCATGTAGGCTTCCACATTTCTGTGCATTTGCGGCTCAAAAGCGTCATGGACTACCCTTGCAAATGTTGAACCAGCATTCTTTAAACCGAAAGGCATCCGTACGAAACAGTATGTGCCACATGGGGTGATGAATGCGGTCTTCTCCTCATCCTCTTCTGCCATGAAGATCTGATGGTATCCTGAGTATGCATCAAGAAATGAAAGCAAGTCACATCCGGCCGTGGAGTCAACAATCTGGTCGATGCGCGGCAAGGGAAATGGGTCTTTGGGACAAGCTTTATTGACATCGGTAAAGTCGATACAAAGCCTCCATTTCCCGTTTGCCTTGCGCACGACTACAGGGTTGGCCAACCACGTAGGATGGAGCACTCCTCTGACAAGGCCTGCTGCTTCCAATTTCTTGATTTCTTCTGCGATGAATTCTTGGCGCTCCACTGCCTGCTTCCTAACTTTCTGCTTGACGGGCCGCGCATGAGGACAGACGGCAAGATGGTGCTCGATTACTTTCCTGGGAACACCGGGGATGTCAGACGGTTGCCACGCAAATACGTCGACGTTCGCCCGCAGGAAAGCAACGAGCGCGCTTTCCTATTTAGGGTCGAGAGTGGCACTGATGGTGAAGGTACCACCAGTGCCATCCTCCTTGGCGGACACCTTCTTGGTCTCTGGTGGAGCTGCCATTGTCTTCTTACACTTGCCGGTGGAGCTCGATGGTGCGTCCTCGACGGTAGCGCAGCACTCCGAAGAGGTGCGCTTGCCGGAGTGGGCATCAGAACTCTTGCCGGACTTGGTCTTCTTCTTCGCCCCGGGAGCTTCAACGGCAAGTGACTTGCGATCTGTTGCGGCTGCTGCTTCCCGGTAGATCTTGTCGGCGCAGATAAGAGCATCCTTCTTGTCGCCAGGGACAGAGATGACACTTATCGGGCCTGGCATCTTCAGCATGTTGTATGCATAGTGAGAGGCTGCCATGAATTTGGCGAGTGCTGGACGGCCGAGTATCCCATTGTAAGGCAATGGAAAGTCAGCAACGTCAAAAGTGACCCTCTCAGTCCTGAAGTTCAACTCGCTGCCAAATGTCACCGGCAACGTGATCTTTCCCTTCGGCTTGCTCCTTCCCGGATTGATTCCTTGGAATGTGCCGGTCTCTTCGAGCTCGCCATCAGGGATCTGGAGTTTCTGGAGTACCGCGGAGGAGATCAGGTTCAAGCCGGCCCCGCCGTCAACTAGCATCTTAGTGACCTTGAGGTTGCGGATAGTTGGTGAAACCAACATCGGCAAGCACCCGACCGCAGTTATGCGATCAGGGTGGTCCTCAATATCAAAGATGATAGGCGTGCTGGACCATTTCAGAGGCTTGCGTGACTCGACGGGTGGTTCTGCCGCATTGACTTCCCGCACCCACCGCTTGAGCTGGCGGTGTGAAGTATGCAGAGAAGCACCACCGTCAACGCACAGGACCTCTGTGGCTTTCTGGAACTCCTGCTCATCGGTCTCGTCATCATCCATATCTTCATCGTCGTCGTCATCTTCATCCTTGTCGCGGCCGCGGGGAGGTCTATCTCCTTGCCGCTGCTTGGCCTTGCCGCGGCGTCCTCCTCGGCCGGGGCGTTTCTTGCCGGCTCCTCCAGCACCTTCCTGGGCCTTCTCCTTGTCGCGTCGCTCGTATTCAGCCTTTTGCTGCTCGACAAGCTGCTCGACCTTCTTGCAGCTCTGGAGGTCATGGCCCTTGGTGCGGTGGATCTTGCAGTACTGCTTGTTGGTGCCGTCCTGCTTGTCGGCGACCGCCACAACCTGGTAGTTGGTGCCTGCGGCAATCTCCCCGCCGGAGCTACCAGCTTTGGCTTTCTTGGCGCCACCTCCGTTGCCGGACTGCTCAACGACTAGCACATCTTTGCCTTTCTTCTTCCTGTTGTTCCGCCGCCGGTTTTTCTTTGCCGGGGCAGCCTCCTCACTATCAGATCCTCCTGCTTCTGTATTCTCTCCGGGGAGTTTCCTCCCTTCCTCAGCACGTGCACACTTGTCGGCCAGGGCATATAGCTCACTGACGTCTCTGATCTTGCACATCGCCATCTCCTCCCGCATCCTGCGGTTTCGCACGTTCTGATGGAACGCGCTGATTACCGCGGCAGGGTGGACATCTGGGATGTTGTGCTGTACGCGGCTGAATCTCTGAATGTACTTGCGCAGGGGCTCTCCTTCCTTCTGGGCGAGCAGATGAAGGTCGCTCTCTTGGCCATGAGGCTTGTGGCCGCCTGTAAAGGCGCCGACAAACTGATGGCATAGGTCTGCCCAGGAGGATATGGAGTTGTTCGGCAAGTGCATGAGCCAGGATCTGACATTGGGCTTGAGCACCAGCGGGAAGTAGTTGGCCAGGATCTTGTCGTCCCGCCCCCCGGCAGCTTGCACCGCGATGGTGTAGATGCTGAGGAACTCCGACGGATGCGACTTGCCGTCGTACTTCTCTGGTACGTCTGGCTTGAAATTCTTCGTGCTGGGCCACTGGACTTGCCGCAGCTCACGAGTGAACGCAGGGCAACCTACCGCGTACGGCAAGTCGCCTGGTTCCCCTGGTGCATGCATGTCGACAGAGGGCCCAGCGCGCTGGTCCGATTGACGCCGCGCTTCTCTTCGGCGCTCGATGCGAGTTTGAGCGTCTTCTTGCTGCCGTTCGTGAAGAACTTGGCGCTGATCGCGACGAGCTCATGGATCTGATGATGCGGTGGAGTCGCTGTCGAGGTGGATCCGGCGAGTCGGCGATCTTGGCCTTCGGGGTGGAGAGTGCATGGTGGTTGCACCCCCACCGGTTTCGTCGCCATCGGCTCGTGCCGGCAGTCCTGCCGCGGCAGCGATGTACTCGGCTGCCGCGGAGTGTCACCGTTGGCGAAGCCGATGAGACTCTGAATGGTGGCCCTGCATTCATCGATCTTGTCTGCCGTTGGAGGGTAATCCAGGAGCAGTTGAGCTCGCGCCAAAGCTTCTGTTGGAGTGGTGGGCGGCAGTGGCGAACGGTGCAAGGAGCGGGATATGCTCGGACTTCTAACTATGTTAGAAGGAGCAGTATCCCGTCCAGGCGACCGTGTCTCGCTCGTGCCAGCATGTTGGCGTGCATGCTGGTCTTGAGCACCCCGAGATCCACCAGCTCGATCTTGGTCCAACGAACGTATGGCCCTGCGAATACCATGACGCTGTCGGTCCTGCGCCTCCTGAGATGGGCGCGGTGCATGTACGGACGCCGAGGTCTGCGCAGCCTTGTCCTTGGACCTGGCAGCACCGTGAGCTCCCTCGTCGATGCCCGTTCTTCCGCCGGCGTCTACCCCACCACCCGTTTGCTCCGGTGGTGGTGGGATCGACGTGGACGGAACAGCTGCCGCCGAAGCCTTCTTCTTCGGTGGCATGTCGATGAAGAAGATGAAGATCTAGCTCGTGTGAACGCCGGATCAGGTCCACACAACCTCAACGTCCCCTACCTGGCGCGCCAAAGATGTCGGGGAAGCTGATCCACGAACACCTATGGGACCGGTGGACCGAGCCCCTTTCGGTTCGGCGGGGGGCGGAGATCGCACGAAGAGCGGATCGAGGCGAAGCACACGAGCAGTTTACCCAGCTTCGGAGCTCTCCGGAGAGATAATACTCCTACTGCTGCATGTCTGAGTGTATTGAGTTCTTGCTCGGGAGCACTAAGTGCTACAGTACACACTGGCTGCTAACGAAACCGAGCGTGAGTGTTTTTCTGCCTTCGAACCCTCCTCTACGTTGCGCATGGGCCTCCTTTTATATGCTAAAGGGGTCTCCGACAGGTGGCAACGTAGACAAGGGTAAAAATGGAAAAGGAATTGTGGTTGGTACAACTACCTGTATAGTGTATCATACCTAACCCTGACGGCAGGGGACAAAGGCATTAAATGCCCGTCTACGTCGCCCAAATAGTGCAGAAAGGGACCGTCAGGGACGCCACCGCTCGCCACGATGGCAATCTTGTCAGCGCCGCTTTCCACCGCGCCCCGCTAGTTGCACAGCCTCCTGCCACGCGCGCCTGGAAAGGCCCCAGGGCGACACGCTGGTGGATGTGCTTGGGCGCGGGTACAGAGTGGTAGCTTGCCGCGGCAAGCGCCTTGCCGTGATCGTTGTCTTGTCGCGTCCGGAAGCTTGTCGCTCACCAGGCCTTGCCGGGACGCGTGGCGTGTCGCGGCAAGTTCCTTGAGATGCCTTGGTTGGCCTTCCCAGCAAGCTCCTCTTGCCGGGGCCTTGTCTCCTTGGCTTGAATACTTTGTTCTTGAATGGCTCCACAGGAACCACGGAGGACCTTGGCGGTCACCCGGCAAGCCTTGCTGCGGGGTGCTGCCACTGCCCGTGCACAAGTTCGGGATACTAGGGTACCCCTACTCTAGTACACCGACAGCATTGTTGAGTCTAGAACAAAAATGTTTTGAGTCTTAGGATTATATATATCAGGGAGTAGGATTCTTTTTACTCCTCAGCCCCTTCGTCGCTCTGGTGAGGTCTCCTGACGTAGATGTTTTGACTTTCCTCTCCTCAAATTTCACTAAAAAAATTTAGGATCAGGCGGGTATCTTGGGATCGTTCTGATATTCTTATGACGCGAACATTGTTCTTGGTGCCTCCTGACATTTAGGGGTTGTGGCAGTGTCCCGGGGAGTTGAGCTCCGAGGTGTTGTCGTCATAATTTTATTGTTGCAGTTCTGGAATACCTGAGTTTTGCTGACATCGAAAATCTCTTTTATGCAGTTGTTGGTGAGATAACCTCGACGCCACCTAGTACTGGGGCGGGAGTTCGGGAGTATTGCCATAGCTCGTATAACGGATGCTTTTCGAAGGTTGAGGTACATGATTTCTGAAGGTTTCTTGGTTATGTGTTGACGGATGGATACAGCTTGGATGTAGGTATTGTTAGTTTTGGGTGAGATATATTGCTTCCCCTGTATCCCCAACACCAGATTGCATAAGCAGAAAGTTTCGGGAGTTCTATAGGTGGGAATTCAAGTAGCTCTAGTTTTTTTTTCTTCCCGACAGATGCATGACATGAGATTGGGGTTCGACGTCTAGTGGTCCGCCTATCCATGGTCGTTTTTTACAGTGGTCTCATTGTATCTTAAAGAACCCTTGGCTATGCTGGTTCGGGGACGCTTCGTATGTCATGTGCACTGCCTTGTACATGATGGTGGTGTACGCTCGAGCCCGTGTGGGCCCCACCACGAAAACTTCAGACAGAATCTCTATCATATGTTTGTTCCGGCTTATTCTGCAAGCCAAATCCTTTGTTTTGTTTTGAGTTGTGGTATTTGAGTTGCTTCGATGTCAAGTGTTGATCCATACCTTCCCTAAATGGTGTTCTCATATTTCTATGCGAGTGCTAATCCTTCTTGATCAATGAGGTTGTCATGTTAATTCTTTTCCAACCGGCGTGCTTCTCTTCAAGTGGATCCGGTCATCTCAACATCCGCAAGATCAATTCTAAGTTTTCTCAACGGTATCCATTCCATCTGCCCCAAGTTGCCTTTGTTTTCCCGCCCTCCCACCCTTAACTTCAAGGACTCAGATTTCTTAATCGAGCATCCATTTTATTGATGAGAAGTCTCTCCATTCTTTTCCGTCAATGTTCTTATCCGGTGATTCTCAGGAAGATGCTAACGAAGCTACAAGTTCATCATTCTTCGTTCTCTTTTCTTCTTCGGTGGATTCAATTCAAGCTTTCAGTGTTGATCATATTCCTTTCCTCGTGTCAATTGCTTTGTCATGTTTGGTGCACCTCTTAATTACTCACCTTCCTCTATTTCTTCTCCGGAGTGCTTAAGATTATCTTAGAAGATTCAAGTCTCTATTCTTAATCCTTTCTAGCTATTTCGAGGTTGTTATCTCATTCAAGCCATTTAATTTAACCGTTGCAATCTCCCTTTCAAGTAATAATTTCAACGGTGTTTCTCTTGAGTGGGCCCTAACCCACAGGTCTTTTCCCAGGATCTTACCTGACTCTTCTAATTATCTGGATCGATTCTCAAATTCATTTCCAAGTTTGACGTAAGATTGAATTCTCATCAGTCAAATGTCTTTCTACAAGATCGATCTCAAAATTATTAAAAAAATTTCATTGTTGGCTCAACCTTTTTGTTTTTCATTCTCCCGGAGTATCTCAACAATTCATGGTGGTGTTTCTCGTCGTCATTCTCGGATTTTGAAGACCGAAGAAGAGTTCCTCTTAAATCCTTACCCATTCTCTTTCGTGGTTCTAGCTTCATGCCATCCTCATAATTGTTTCTGATTGTGAGGATTTTTTTCTTACCATCCGGAGCATTTCATGAGTTGTTTCTATTTCTTTCCTCCGAAGGCCATCATGTCATAATTCTTCATTCTCAGCGTGTAGCTATCTTTCTCCAAATCTGACCGGTGCATCATTCAAATATCCTCTAATCAGTCCATGATCTCTTCGTTCTCAGGTATCTAAATCCCCTCAAGTATCTTCATTCGTTTTTCAATTCTTCCCGGTGAATTGTGCCTTTGCTACTTTCATTTTCAATTCTTTCGGTGGTTCGTTCAAGATTTCACTTCCTTCGTTATCATATCAATTCATTCATTCTTTCTGAATCCTACCGGTGGTTTGTTCAAGTATTTCCCAAGTTTGCGCTATATCTCTCTTAATCCTTTCTACGAGAATAAGTAGTATGCCAAATCCATTGCTTGTCATCAATTTAAATTGGTGAAGGATAGGCATAACGTAATTCTTATTATTGTTTCATCCAAGTGATCTAGTTTCTTCTTTCCAGAGTTGTTCATCATGTCACATTTCTTGGTTCGAGATGCTTCATCTTTTCTTTTATCAGAGTTCTTCATGGAGGCTCTACATGGTGGGTCGTCAAGGATTCTTTTCATTCTTCAATTGTAATTCAAGATTTCTCTCGAAGCTAAGATCTGCCAAGCTATACTCAAAAATAAACATGGTGATCAACACATGTTTTTTTTCTGAGGAGTTCAAGCATTCTTTATCGTGCATTCCAAAGTGCAATTCTTTCTACCTTATCTTTGAGGTGGTGTTATAACATTCTTGACAATTTTCATTCATGTTTCACGATTCACATGTTGTCAAGAACGAGGTATTTTAAATCCATCAATCTCTTCGTTGGAGTTATCTTGGTATAGATTTCACCTAAAGCCTTCCCTAAGGAATGTTGTATTGTGGTGCTTATCAATGATCCAAGTTTTCTCCTATCCTCTCGGCAAAAGCAGTTTTCATATATTCGTTGATCTCAAGCAAGCATTTGTTTTCGGTAGTGGCAGAATTTCACCTCAAATTTTGAGAAGTTTTCCATAAGCCCACTACAAGCTTATTCGTTTCGTTGTTGGTTTTCCAACAACTCCGTTATAACCTTCTTGGAAGGGTGCTTTCCAAGCTCATTTGTGGCAGAAGTTGGCATTTTCTTCTCCATTCTGTTATTCCAATGATCTATCTTCTATTCTTTCTTCCGGAGGCATTGTGATGTTGCTCTTTTCACTCATCATCTCGATTGTGAGGATCGTGTTCTTTTCGTGCTTATCCATTTAATTGGTGTGTTGTGTTCTCATTCAAGTTCTTTCATCTTATCAAGTTTTGCCTCTCTTTTCAACCTGAGTGCTGTCTGAAATCCTTCTTAGCCCTTGTGTCATTATTTCAATAGTTCCGGAGGCAGTATGTTGTTGATTTCATTAGGTATCATCCCATCTTCTCAAGTTCATGTTCAATTCCTTCTATTTACAGTTGGAGTGCTGCCAAAATTATATCATTCTTATTCATTCTTATCTCGTTTCAACCTGAGTGGTTTCAGTTCCTTCTTGTCCATTGTACTCGTCATTCATAGCTTTTCAACCTCTCAAGGTACTTTGGTTTCACTCTTTTGTCGAAGAAGCAACTTAGTTTTACCTCTTCTCTTCCTCTTCTGTTTCTCTCCGGTGCCATCCTAGATCTCGGGACGAGATCCTCTCGTAGTGGTGGAGTGTTGTAACGCCCCGAGACCGACGCTCCAGATGCCTTCCTTGTATTCCGAGATTCGTCGTGTGATTTGTTTTATTCGTTGCATTCATCCTTGCATCATGTGCATTGCATCATGTCATCATGCAACCCCTTTTTAAAACTCGCATAAATAAATTGCATAGATCGTTGATCTATTTAAATTGAGGGAATTCACTTGTGTTTTCTCTTTATAACATATTAAAGCCTCTCAATATTATTAGGGAGCTATAATAGATTTATTCCATTTATTTGGAATTAACCATAACCCACTTGCAAAATATCACAATGCCTTTGTTATCTTAATTCTTGGTCTCCAACCTTGCCATATATTCTTTCATCATATTCCGGAGCTCCACCAAAAATCTGACATTTTTGGACCTTCCTTTTATCAAGTCCTAGTTCAAAACCATTTGAATTAAATTCAAATGAGTTTGAATTCTTATAGTTCAATCTTGGCCATTTCTATTTCCTTGGAACGAGCGCATTTTTGCGAGTCCGGGGAAATTACCCCCGTGCGCAAATTCTTTCCTTAATCCTCTCTTTCTTTTTCTTCTCTCTAATTTCTTTTCTGCTAAAGGAAATAAGAATAAGAGGGAGAGAGGAGCAAGCCCAGCTGCAGCCTCAGGCCGGTCGACCCAAGATCCAGCCAAGGCCCAACCCTAGCGCCTATCTAAACCTAGCTCCGATCCCCTCCTCTCGATCCCGTAGCGCCGCCACCTCACGCCCTCGATCTCCTCTGCCTCGCATCGCCCTCCGTCGTCAAGCGTCGCCCCTGTACGGATCCGTCGGGCCCTGCCATGGCCGCGCCTCCCTGCTGTCGAGGCCCCGCCGCCAAGTCCCGCCTGCGTCGTTCTGTCGAGCGCCGGGACGAACGGCAGCAGCTCCTCCTCGCCTCGTCCACGTCGACGGGAGCCGTGCCTTGGACTTCTACACCCTCACCGGAGCGAGCTCGTCCCCGCCGCGCCAAGCCCCTCTCCATCTACCCCGACCTCCGCGACCACCACCTCCGGCCTCCCCGTCCTCTGCTTTGCCTCCTCGCACCCCTGCTTCCACCTCGACAGCCTCCCGTGGATGCAACCACCTTTGCAGCCAAGGCCAACGCCGTCCACTTCTTCCAGCCGCTGCTCGGCCATGCGCCAGCATCCAGCAGCTCGAGCGGTCCCCGGTGACCTCCCGAGGTAGAGCCTTGCAAGTCCCTCGATGCCCTTTCAGTTCTTCAAGATTGCCAAGACCAGTGATGCACCAAGTATGCGTGTACGTCTACCATTGCCATGGGTCCGTCAAAACCAAGTGCATGGACCGTCGTCCAGAGCACCGGGGCACTGGTTGTCATCGAAACGACACCAAGTACCTCTACGCACGGATACACAAGACCGTCTTGGATATCGCCAAGTACCACGACAATATGAGTACAACTACCGTCGACATGCTTTTCGTCAAGTACCCTTCGGATTCGTCAAGACCCTCATGTACAACTACACCCGATGATGTGACAAGTACCCCGACAACGTGTACATCTACATCGCCAAGACCGGACTGACAAGTACCCCGACGTCGCGTGTGCCACTACTTCCCACGACGACCCGTGAACGTCTACTTCCACTACCGTCGCGAGAATGACTACTTCCACTACGACCCGTGAATGACTACTTCCTTCGACGAACTCGATTCGCCCCAAAAATGCACGCTTCGAAGGTATAACCTCGAGACGACCACCCGTGAACGTATGCTTGTGTGTTGTATGAGATGCTCGAGTTTTGCACCGTGACCGAATTGTCTTTGCATGTTCCTCGTTTGCCATGCCACCGTCATGTGGGACACCTGGATTCCGGGATCACTCCCCATCTCTTGCATGTTCCACACATCCGCACACTTCTCGTTTGCATTGGTATCTCACTCAAGTTACCAGGGTCGAAATGTTGCTATGGCATCATTTTCGGATTCGTTGTCGTGGCACCCCTTTCGTTCCGTCATGGTAACCAAATGCTTCATAACATGCTCATGTCAACATTTTCATAAAAATTGCATAAACTTGTATATGTCATCCGCATCATGATAAAAACATTTAAATGGTTAAAATTGTTGTTTGCTTTAAATTGCTAATGACATATGGGGATTTTCCGAAATTGTTATTTGTTATTTCCAGCCTCTTTTAAACTTGCCTAAATAGTTTGTTTATTTATGCTTCACCTCTTGCCATGTTTAACCACATTTAATATTGTTGTGTACCTAAACGAGACTGAACTAAATAACTCGATGTGGTGTTTCGTCAATATGCAACTCGTTGCATATTGAGCTCCACTTAATTTGTAGTATTGTTTGTTGCACTTTGCCATGCCATGCCTCATTAAAGCGGACATGCATCATACTTGATTGTGCATCATGCCATGACTATGCTTGTGTGTTTACCGCGTTGTTTGCTTCTTTCCGGTTTGCTTCTCTCGTTAGCTTCGGTTCCGTTCCGGAGTTGAGAGGATTCGTTCGACTACGTCCGCTTGTCTTCTTCATGGACTCGTTCTTCTTCCTTGCGGGATTTCAGGCAAGATGACTATTACCCTCGATATCACTTCTATCTTTGCTTGCTAGTTGCTTCGTTCTATCGCTATGCTGCGCTACCTATCACTTGTTTACCATGCCTCCCAAACTGCCATGCCAACCTCTAACCTTTCCGTCCTTCCTAGCAAACCATTGCTTGGCTATGTTACCACTTTTGCTCAGCCCCTCTTATAGCGTTGTTAGTTGCAGGTGAAGTTGAAGATTGCTCCATGGTGGACAGGATTATGTTGGGATATCACAATATCTCTTATTTAATTAATGCATCTATATACTTGGTAAAGGGTGGAAGACTCGGCCTTATGCCTGGTGTTTTGTTCCACTCTTGCCGCCCTAGTTTCTGTCAGACCGGTGTTATGTTCCTTGATTTTGCGTTCCTTACGCGGTTGGGTGATTTATGGGACCCCCTTGACAGTTCGCTTTGAATAAAACTCCTCCAGCAAGGCCCAACATTGGTTTTAACATTTGCCACATAAGCCTTTTTCCCTTGGGTTCTGCAGACTCAAGGGTCATCTTTATTTTAAACACCCCCCCCCCCCCGGGTCAATGCTCCTCTGAGTGTTGGTCCAAACTAGAGCCCTTTGCAGCGCCCCCTCAAGGAAACTTTAGGTCTGGTTTTAGTTGTACGGACTGCTCATCCGGTGTGCCCTGAGAACGAGATATGTGCAGCTCCTATCGGGATTTGTCGGCACAGTCGGGTGGTCTTGCTAGTCTTGTTTTACCATTGTTGAAATGTTTTGTAAACCGGGATTCCGAGTTTGATAGGGTCTTCCTGGGAGAAGGAATATCCTTCGTTGACCATGAGAGCTTGTGATGGGCTAAGTTGGGACACCCCTACAGGGTATAAACTTTCAAAATCCGTGCCCGCGGTTATGTGGTAGATGGGAATTTGTTAATGTCCGGTTGTAGATAACTTGACACCAGACCTGAATTAAAACGCATCAACCGCGTGTGTAGCCGTGATGGTCTCTTCTCGGCGGAGTCCGGGAAGTGAACACGGTTTTGAGTTATGTTTGACGTAAGTAGGAGTTCAGGATCACTTCTTGATCATTGCTAGCTTCTCGACCGTTCTGTTTGCTCTCTTCTCGCTCTTATTTGCGTATGTTAGCCACCATATTTGCTTAGTGCTTGCTGCAACTCCACCTCATTACCACTTCCTACCCATAAGCTTAAATAGTCTTGATCTCGCGGGTTTTGAGATTATTGAGTCCTCTTGACTCACCAGATACTATCACAATAGTTGCAGGTGCCGATGATACCAGCGCAGGTGATACAACCGAGCCCAGATGGGAGCTCAACGAAGATCTTGGTCGTTGCTATGTTTCGTTTCATGTTGATCAGTAGTGGAGCCCAGTTGGGACGATCGGGGATATAGCAGTTGGGTTATCTTCTTTTCTTTTGGCTTCATCCGTAGTCGGACCATGTGTGTACTTTGAATGATGTATGATTTATTTGTTCATTGTGTGAAGTGGCGACTGTAAGCCAACTCTTTATCCCATTCTTGTTCATTACATGGGATTCTGTGAAGATGACTCTTCTTGCGACAAAACCACCATGCGGTTATGCCTCTAAGTCGTGCTTCGACATGTGGGAGATATAGCCGCATCGTGGGTGTTACAGAAGAGGATGGGGAGGAGGAGGAAGACGAATCCCCCGTGGGGGGAAAGAAGAAAAGGACGGCCTCCACACCCCTGGAGGCCGATTCACCTAAGAGGGGGGAAACTCCTCTTCAAGAGGAGTCCACCGCCGCCGCTAGCAGCCCGGAGTGGGATCCCAGGGCCGAGCCCCTGGTGAACTTGTGAGTATAAAATACAAACACACTCATGTGTCCAGAATTGTCACGGCGTGATATGTTAATCCGAGCCGTACTTTTTTCAGTCCGGCGAGATCCCGCGCTAAACAATCCTCATCAAAGGATTTGCTGGGTTCGGATGCAATGGAGAGCGGGACACCCCCGAAAGCCCCCTCCCCCAAACATAAGAATGAAACCGAGGCTTCGTCCCAGAAGGACCCAGGCCACGGAGGGGGGGGGGGAGATTGCGAAGACGGTGCCAGGAGTCCATACTTCAGGGGCCGGACACGCGGGAGAGAAAGCTCCCGTGGATGTCGACGGCGGGGGTCATATTGAATCCGGCCCCAAGCCGGACACAATTCTAGAGTCCCATAAGGTCCCAGAGTCAGACAGGTGGCCTCCGTCAGTTGGAGAAGGTATGTCTGCTCCACCGGCCACCTTTGTCCAACCAGGGGTGCCGGATACTTTATTGGCACCGCTGAAGGGTGCCTCCATCGTTGATGAACACCGTGCCCTTATGGGTGCGGTGATTGAGAAGATTCAGTCCGCCGAGAGTGGACTGAATGAATCCTGCATCAGTCTCATAAGAGGCTTTGAGGTATGTTTTATGAAGTTTGGAAGAGTGTCGTGGTATAGATAGCAGCCCCTGATACACTGTTCGGTGAAAGAATGCACTGGACAGAGGATCAAATTTTATGTTCGCAGGAGACTCACTTGATGACATTTATTACTTTGTTTTAATAAGCAGGCATCTGTAGCGACTGCCGCCTCTCATGCTGTGGAAGTATCCGTACTGAGGCATAGTCTGGAGCGGGCCGAAGGAGAACTTGGCCAAGTGAAGAAACAACTAGAGGATAACCAAGGTATTCAGAAACCTTGTTTATTTAGCACTAATCAGTAAGTGTGCAGGATGAAAATATTTTTGGAATGTGCTCTAGGGGCGTCGACAAAAATTGAGGCTCTAAAAAAGGTTGTGGCCAAACCCGAGAAGAAGGCAACCGCGCAGCAGGCTCTTCGTGAGAAGCACGAGGCCAGAGTTATTGAGGCTGAGCAAAAGCTTCAAGAGGCCGTGAAGAAAATCGATACCTTGGAGCAGAGTTTAGCAGGGAAAGAATCCGAACTCCCCCAGGCTCGCCAAGCCGCGAGTGATGCCCGGGGGGAAGCCCAAGGTGCCCTAAAGGAAATCCAGGAGGCGAGGAAGATCACGGCTGGTAACGCTTTTTCTGTACAAAGCTGGTATTTGAAAGGAGAAAATCAAGTTGAGAGGTTAAATTCTGCTTTCTCCAAGGGTATTTGCGGAGCTGCCATGCAGCATATCTGACGCCACCCAATTCTACCGAGCTGAAGGGAGGAATACTGCGGATAAGCTCTTCTGGATGCAGTATCTGGCGTCGGACTATCCGGTGCCATTTTCTGATCAACTGAAGTAGCTGGTCGAACTGCAGAAGGCGGCCGAGCAAGCCATGAAGGATTTGGTTATCTGGTTGTGGCCCGCCGAGCCGATTCCAAGCAGTTACTTCGGGCTCGTGAAGCGGATCGTGAGTGCCTGCCCTAGACTCGATGTCATCAAGCGGTCGGTCTGCATAGAAGGTGCGCGAATGGCCTTCGCCCATGCGAAGGTGCACTGGGGGAAGATGGATGCGGAAAAGCTGATGACCGAGGGACTGCCGGAGGGAAAGGAGCACCGCAGGCCCGAGCTATATTATGAAGGTGTCTTGAAAGGAGCCCGCCTTGCGGAGGAACAATGCACCAAGGACATTATATTTCCATGAATATGGTCATGTTCGTCCTTTGTAATATTTGAACAAGAGCATTTTTACCATCTATTGCTTGTTGTTTGAAAGTTTTTCCTCCTGTGCGGCCGTTTTATATACTAATCCTGAGAGTCAGCCAGTCGTCGGCTTCCGCCCCCACATAGTGAGTACGGGGGTGTTCGGGATAAACCTGAGCACTCTTTATCCCAGTTTTGGGTCCCTAAAGGAGGTGTTCAGCACAGCGAACCAGGCAATCGGACTATAGGGCTTTATCACTCTCACTTAGCCATAGGGGTTTTTACGAGGAAGGTAGGCGCAGCCCCTGGTGTTCGGAAGACCGCACGAGGGGCTCTATAAGCGCCTGATCGGAAAAGGTCGATCTGTCGCATGCTGCATTGGTTATGGCATTATGCGGAAGAAATCCTTAAAGATTTTAGAACCTCTCAAACAGCTGACCAGCTCTCGCTACATCATGACAGTCAGTTTTCGGCTTTCTCTACTGAGATGCTCGTCCGGAAGAACCAGGACACAATCGCAACAGTTCTCCCTGTGCTACCTTAGCCGATATAGCGGAAAGTAAGGTACCAAAACATAGGAGCCGGGCAAACCCAACTATTGACCCAAGACATGATTCGGAGCTAATGCATATAATGCTATAAGCTCGGGGTGCCGAACTGCCATGAAGGTGTTCGGGCTTTTTTGCCGTAGTATGGGCATGATGAAACCCCTAGCATATTAAGGCATATCGCGATAAGCAGCCATCTTTTAACAAAAATATTTTCAAATAAGAAATAGCAGTAGATGAGCATCACATAAATCCACATGTTTTATTTGAACGATACGTTAATGCGTATGAGTAAAGATGATGTGTTAAAAAGAAATATGATTGCAGAACCTGCTGATACCGGGCGCGAGGAAGTTGTGTTCGGATCCGGGGTGTAGTCGGATGATCATAGAGTGGAATATCTAGAGATTCC
The DNA here is from genome assembly GCF_018294505.1 of Triticum aestivum. NCBI lineage: Eukaryota > Viridiplantae > Streptophyta > Magnoliopsida > Poales > Poaceae > Triticum > Triticum aestivum. Next base: position 99,083,646 of record NC_057804.1, read on the forward strand.
CTGACGCGCTCGAACTGTTCCCACGCCATCCATCCTAGCCTATGTAAAGGTGAACCTGTAAATAAAACGCAAGAAATGGTTTTGCGCCACAGAGCGGTTGAGCCGCAGTATGTGGCTTGTATTATCTTTTTCCGGAGTGTTTTTAGTTAAACTCCGGGCGAGCCGGGCTATCCTGCCGCACAGTAGTTTGGACTCCTTTGGCGGTGTCCGGGAGCTTGGCCGTCGACTCGAGGTTTGATTGAAAGGTGCCATTATTTGCTTCTGCTGTTAAAGCGGCGGTAGACTCTTCGGCAATGAGGATAAGTTTGGCCCTACCATCAACCGTGATGACGCCAGGCGGACCGGGCATCTTGAGTTTACGGTAGGCATAATGTGGCACCGTGTTGAATCGAGCGGACGCGGTTCGTCCGAGCAGTGCCTGATGATCACTACAAAGGGGACGATGTCAAAGACTAACTCTTCGGTACGGTAATTATTTGGTGATCCGAAGACCACTTCCAGTGTGGTTGAGCCCGTGCAACAGGCCTCTACACCTGTTATGACACCTTTGAAGGTGGTTTTTGTGGGCTTGATCCTTGAGGGGTTGATGCCCATTTTGTGCACTGTATCCTGGTATAGCAGGTTCAGGCTGCTACCTCCGTCCATAAGGACTCGTGTGAGGTGGCATCCATTGATGATGGGGTGGAGGACCAGTGCGGCCGAACCGCCATGACGGATACTGGTAGGATGGTCCCTGTGATCGAAAGTGATCGGGCAAGAGGACCATGAGTTAAACTTTGGGTCGATTATATAGACTTCCCTTAGTGCACGTTTCTGCTTGGGAATGTGGCGTGCGCATATCATATTCACCATTTTCACCTGGGGAGGGAATTTCTTCTGCCCTCCTGTATTCGGTGATTGGGGCTCCTCGTTGTCATTGTCGCTTTGAGACCCCTTCCCCTTATTTTCGGCACCTGGCCTGCCGGCTTGTTTGAAGACCCAGCATTCTCTATTGGTATGATTGGCTGGTGTTCCTGGGGTGCCATGAATTTGGCATGGACGGTCGAGTATGCGGTCCAGACCGGACGGGCCCGAATTGGTTTTGTTGAATGGCTTTTTCCACTGACCGGATTTGGAGCCACTGAATCCGGCATTGACTGTCGTGTCTTCGATGCAATCACCATTTTTGCGACGCTTGTGTTTGTTGCATCATGGTTTGTCGTTGCTATCTCTGGCTTTTGATGTGCCAGGATGACTTGGTGTGTTGTTGCTACGAGCCAACCAGCTATCCTCGCCCGTACAAAAGCGGGTCATGAGTGCCGTCAGGGCTGCCATGGACTTTGGCTTTTCTTGGACGAGATGTCGGGCAAGCCACTCATCACGGATGTTATGCTTAAAGGCCTCTAAGGCTTCGGCATCTGGACAGTCAACAATTTGGTTCTTTTTAGTTAGGAACCGAGTCCAAAATTTCCTGGCTGACTCTCCGGGCTATTGGGTTATGTGACTTAGATCATCAGCATCCGGTGGTCGCGTATAAGTGCCCTGGAAGTTGTCCAGGAATGCGTCTGCCAGGTTCTCCCAACTCCCTATGGAGTTTGCCAGCAAGATATTCAGCAAATGCCGAGCCGGCCCTTTGAGTTTTAGTGGGAGGTACTTTGATGGCATGTAGATCATCTCCGCGGGCCATGTGAATGTGGAGGAAGAAATCCTCTATCCATACCGCGGGGTCTGTAGTACCATCATATGATTCAATGTTCAGGGGTTTAAACCCTTCTGGGAATTCATGATCCATTACTTCATCAGTGAAGCATTAGGGGTGTGCGGCGCCTCTGTGCCGGGCTACATTGTATTCGGTCCGGCCGGATTTGTTGGTATATCCGTCGTGACGGTCATTGTCACGCGTTGGGGCGCGGCCCCATGATCCGTAGATCGATCTTGACTATCCTGCTTTGCTTTTCAATTTGTCTCACGGGTCATGCATGGAGCCCCAGGCCTTCGTGTGTTTGCTTGTTTGGCGTCGGGGTGCAGGCTGGACTTTGGGCTCAAACGTCGCTTTGTCTCGGCTATGGGGTGGCCGGTCAGCCGCATTGTGCGCTGGTAGTGTGGGCTTCAGCGCCTTCTCCTCGAGTTGAGGTAGCGACATGTGCTTTGGGTAACTTTTGGTAGGGCACTCGAGTCCGTATTCCTCGGCAGCCAGGACCTCGGTCCATCTACCCGTTAGCAGATCTTGATCAGCTTGAAGCTATTGCTGCTTTTTCTTCAGGCTTTTTGCAATGGCTATAAGCCGGTGCTTGAAGCGCTCCTGCTTGACGGGATCCTCTGGCATGATGAATTCTTTGTCGCCAAGGCTCACCTCATATTCGGAGAGAGGCATGTATTTATCATCCTCTGATTCTCCATAAGTTGCCTGTTCTTTAGGGCTAGCTTGCCCATCCTCTTGCTCGGCTTGCTCGAAGCCTGGCTGGGCAGGATTGTCTTCATCTTCGGCACCATCCGGATTGTTATCTCTTGTGCCGGTATCACTATTTTGCTATGGCGGGGCTTGGAGTGGCGTCGATGACGCTGATGTCTAGATTGCTTCTCCAAGGGGTTATCTTCCGTTGCCTCATCACCATTGCTTTCGTTGGGGGTGTCCACCATATAAATATCATATGATGAGGTGGTTGTCCAGCGCCCTATAGGCGGTGGTTCCTGTTCTTCTCCTGCATCGTCGTCCATACCGTCGATGTCTTCGGAGTCGAAGTCAAGCACGTCGGTTAAGTCATCGACAGTGGCTATAAAGTGGGTGGTGGGTGGGGGACGAATTTCTTCGTCGTCCGCTTCCCACTCGAGCCAGACATAGTTCGGCCAAGAATCTCCCGACAAGGAAAGAGACCTTAATGAGTTTTGCACATCACTCAAGGGCGAGTGCTGAAAAATATCCACGGCGGTGAACTCCATGACCGATGCCCTATCAGATTCGATAGGCACGGACGTACGCGATTCGGATCGTGTAGCCAGAGACGAGTCCGAGGGTCCGATGACACCACTCTCACAGGAGGTGGGATCAGTGTTCGGCTCCAACACCGATGAGTGCATGGCCTCCGTGGCAGGGTCCATCCACCTGTCCTCGGAAGGCATGATCTGCTCCGGATTGATTCCTGGCGCCGCCGCAGGCACGACCTCCCGAATACTGTCCGATGGCAGATCAAAGTCATGCCCGTCGTGACCGTCCGGCGCACCTGGCATAGGCTCGAATCCATCGAAGATCAAGTCTCCGCGGATGTCGGCAGTATAGTTTAAGCTTCCAAACCTGACCTCATGGCCAGCGGCGTAGCTATCGATCTGCTCCAGGTGGCCAAGCGAGTTGGCCCACAGTACGAAGCCGCCGAATACGAAGATATGTCCGGGAAGGAAAACCTCCTCTTGGACCGCATCGTTGAAGATGATTGAAGGATCCATCAAACCTTACCGCGATGACACAGTGGAACTCTCAATGAAAGCACCAATGTCGGTGTAAAAACCGGCGGATCTTGGGTAGGGGGTCCCGAACTGTGCGTCTAAGGCTAATGGTAACAGGAGGCAAGGGACACGATGTTTTACCCAGGTTTGGGCCCTCTCGACGGCGGTAATACCCTACTTCCTGCTTGATTGATCTTGATGATATGAGTATTACAAGAGTTGATCTACCCCGAGATCGTAGAGGCTAAACCCTAGAAGCTAGCCTATGATTATGATTGTTGTCCTCCTACAGACTAAACCCACCGGTTTATATAGACACCGGAGGGGGCTAGGGTTACACAGTCGGTTACAGAGAAGGAGATCTACATATCCGAATTTCCAAGCTTGCCTTCCACGCAAAGGAGAGTCCCATCCGGACACGGGACGAAGTCTTCAAACTTCTATCTTCATTGTCCAACAGTCCGGCTGTCCGAGGACCCCTCAATCCAGGACTCCCTCACCCCCCGGTTGGTGGGGAGGGATTTCCTCCTCATCATCTTCGTTGGAGGAGTGCGCCTCAGTGTCTTCTGACGTCGCGTCCGATACAACCTTGCGCCGGAGACCTTTCCTAGTCCCCACGGCCTTCTTCTTGGCCTTCTTCTCCGGCACCTCATAGGGCGCCAGAAACATCATCTTCGTTAGAAGAGACGATGCTGGATCTTCAGGTAGCAGAGCCAGACAGTCGATCCGCTCCGCTATCGCTACCCAGTCCTATTAAATCAGCATGGAGGCTTAGATTCCTCCCATGAATGTGTTGGTAAAAGGCACATCTTGCAAAATGTAAAAACTCACCGGATGCGCTTGGCGTTTTGCGCTGAGTCCGCGATCTTCGGTTATGGGTGGAGGGACCTCGTTGGCCTTGAAGAGCACCTTCCAGACATCTTCGTGCATCGTGCCGAAGAGCTCTTGCAGCATCTGGTGTTCGGCCAGGTCGAACTCCCACAGATTGTAAGCCCGTCTCTGAACGAAAGGATCCGGCGGATGAGCATGACCTGGACCACGTTGACAAGCTTGATTTTCTTGCCTATCATATTTTGGACGCGGGTCTGGAGTCCGATCAGCTCCACCAATGAGCCCTAGGCTAAGCCCTTCTCTTTCCAGGAGGTGAGCCGCATGGGAACGCCGGATCGAAATTCAGGGGTCGCTGCCCAGTTGGTGTCGCGCGGCTCGGTGATGTAGAACCACCCCGATTGCCACCCCTTCACGGTCTCCACGAAGGAGCCTTCGGGCCAGGTGACATTGGGCATCTTGCCAACCATGGCGCCTCCGCACTCTGATTGCTAGACAACCACCACCTTTGGCTTCACGTTCAAGGTCTTCAGCCATAGGCCAAAGTGGGGCATAATGCGGAGGAAGGCCTCGCACACGACGATAAACGCCGAAATGTTGAGGATGAAATTGGGGGCTAGATCATGGAAGTCCAGCCTGCAGTAGAACATAAGTCCGCAGACGAATGGGTGGAGGGGGAATCCCAGTCCGTGGACGAAGTGAGAGAGGAACACTACCCTCTCCTAGGGTTTCGGGGTGGGGATGATCTGCCCTTCAGCCGGAAGCCGGTACGCGATGTTTGCGGACAGGTATCCGGCCTCCTGAAGCTTCGTAATGTCCTCCTCCGTGACGGAGGAGGCCATCCACTTGCCTCCCGCTTCGGACATGCTTGAAATGACTTTGAGGAGAAGGTGAAAGCTTGGGCGCTGGAGCTCGAGTGAGAGAGAATGGATGAGTAGAGGAACGAGAAGGCGTGGGTGAAAAAGAGGAGTCCTTATCTCCTTATAAAGGCAGCAGGGATCCTGCGCCTCCTCACTTGCCCTGGAAACTCGCTTATCCCCAAGCGCCATGATTAATGGCGCAGTTGGGTTACCCACACCCGTATTGATGAGAATCCCGTGATAAGGGGACACGATCTCTGCTTCGACAAGACGTGCCAATAAAACCGCCTCGCAAGATGTGCAGTAGCAGGTTGAGAAAAACGGTTCAAATAATGACCGGGCCATGGCGTGATGTCACGCTATGGAAAAGATGTTAGCAGATTAGATTTGTGGAATATTGTGCTCTCTAAGGTGGTATGTGGATTTTGTTTTGTAGAGCCAGGCACGATCCTTGTGTTCAAGATCTTTTATGGAGTATTCGGAGAAGGAACTCGCCTTGCAATGTCGAAGACAATCTGCACGCCAGACTCATTGTTATCGAAGCCTGGTTCAGAGGCTACTGAGGGAGTCCTGGATTAGGGGGTCCTCGGATAGCCGGACTATGTACTTGTGTCGGACTATCAGACTATGAAGATACAAGATTGAAGAGTTCGTCCCGTGTCCGAGTGGGACTCTCCTTTGCGTGGAAGGCAAGCTTGGCAATTCGGATATGTAGATTTCCTTCTCTGTAACCGACTCTATGTAACCCTAGCCCCCTTCGGTGTCTACATAAACCGGAGGGTTTAGTCCGTAGGACATCAACAATCATAATCATAGGCTAGCTTCTAGGGTTTAGCCTCTACGATCTCGTGGTAGGTCAACTCTTGTAATATTCAAATCATCAAGATCAATCAAGCAGGAAGTAGGGTACTACCTCCATCGAGAGGGCCCAAACCTGGGTAAACATTGTGTCCCCCGCCTCCTGTTACCATTAGACTTAGACGCGCAGTTTGGGACCCCCTACCCGAGATCCGCCGGTTTTGACACTGACAGTGAGCACTGTCCCGAACGTGCTGACAACAAAGATGAGGAGGACATCAACTATATGCCAGAATCCGAAGAGGAGGCCAGCCTCGGTGACGAGGACTTCATTGTCCCAGAGGAACCCCTCGACCAAGAATGCTTCAAGAGAGAGCTGATCACTACAGCTCGGAGCCTGAAGAGGAAGCAGTACCAACTCAGAGAAGAGCAAGACACGCTGAACAAAAGTTGGACTAAGGTCCTGGCCGCTGAGGAATACGGCCAAGAGCGACTTGTCAAAAGTTACCTTAGGCGCAAGCTGCTGCCTCAATTCGACGACGAAGTCCTTGAACCAATGCCATCGAAATAGAATCAGGTAGACCAACCAGACCGACCACCACGTGGACGGGATAAAACAGCATATCAAGATGAACACTAACCCGCGCCCCCTCGCCGAAGAGGCAGGGAGACTGCAGCCGCGGGCTATACATACGACTTGCAAGGTGACCTAGACAATAAAGCTGGTCAGACCAGATCAATCTACGGATCAAGGGGGCGTGCCCCGACGTGAGATAATGGCCATGAAGCTCGGTGCGACAACCGTTACTATGTTCAGGATCAGTACCGAACTCAGAGGTCAGCCGATCTCCGGCATGACATTGCAAGATACATAGGGGCCACACACCCCTATGCTTCACTGATGAGGTTATGGAACATCACTTTCCGGAAGGGTTTAAACCCGTCACTACTAGGAAAAAGGCTACTAGCAGCGCAGGCAAAAATGGCTACTAGCAACGCGGGTACCCGTGCTCCTAGTATCGCGCTACAGCTAATAGTTAGTAGTAGCATGGGTTAAACCCGCGCTACTACTAACTTTCTTAGTAGTACCGTGTTCCACCCACACTACTGCTATTTCGTACCCGCGCCACTACTAACGAAATAGTAGTGGTGTCTCCATACTACCAACGCTACTAGTAGCACGTAGTTTTTTCCCACGCCACTACTAACTAATTAAGAATTAAAAAAATAAAATCCACCAATTCCATTTTATGCATACAGTTCCGAGTAAACACAATAGTGAGCACTGTTGGGCTCCTATTTCATGGTTAACCGGAAACCGAAGGAAATAAATCAGCCAAAAAAACTCATTATGCATTGCTACTCACAAATGACCACTTCAAAGAACATGCAAGTATCTATGTCATTAACAATTGCAAACATAAGTTTATTTTTACTACAGTTGTTGTGCGTACTATCACATAGCTCCTCATTCCGTTCACACTCAATAATAAGAAAAATGAAAAGAAAAGATAGAGATAATCTGCCAAAATTGCACTTCGGTGTCATGGATTCAGTGTGCCGCTTCAACATCTCATTATCCTGCAGCACTCTGTCGCCATCTTCTACCTGTGAATAAAAACAGACCTTACTTGTCAGAGAAGCAAATGTGAAACCTTATTACAACATGTATGCTAAGTCGCTAACCCATAGAGACAGCTAGAACAAATGTGAAAACTTTCCATGTTGCCGAGTAAGTATATGAGCACCCCGCAAAACATCAATTAGCAAGTACTTGACACATACAAACTTGTACAGAAAAAATAACACTTCCTAATTTAATAGGCTTCAAAGATTGCAAGGAAGGCATACTGATGAGCTGCAATGCAATCTTCAATGTTCAGTACTTGTACACGCTATGCTCCTGTGGTGCAACCCCTAGCTCATATGGCTTCAAAAAGTCTACATTGTATAGGACATTTTTTAGCAAAGGGTGAAACTGCATACCTGTACATCTCAAATCATATGTAGTATGTGTCTAGTCATCCTGCGATTGCCCGATCTCAGAACTTTATTTCTTATAAAAACTTTAGACATGTTCAGGAAACACATGTAGTTAACAAAAAGTGTACATATCACCCATTTTATAGGTTCAAAGATAGATAACAAAAGGACCATGTTCAAGTCCCCAATGGACCACAATCCCTGACAGGAATATCGTTGTTCTTTCTTCAAATTACCATACACGGGGAAACAATGACAAGACTGGATTGTTTTAAACTCTCATCGGACAGAGGAATAAAAAATGTGAGAGAGAGAGAGGACCTTCTATCGTGTGGTCAGTACCAGGGTCGGAGCAGCCACTCGCCTCGTCGTCGTCCTCTCACAGCAGCAGATTTCTGCTTGACAAGCAGATAGGAGCACAAAACGCATGCATCAGGTGGCGTCAAGCACATGGTTGCATGTATAACAAAAGGAAATTGATGTTATAACATGTTAAGTTACAAAAGATGCAAATAGTTCAGTTCCAAAAATAATTACTTGTTGTGGTGCAGCAAGCAGCCGGAGGAAGGAGACGAACAGAGGTTAAGGGGGAGAAGAGAAATGCTTACCTTTCCCCACTTTGGAGGAGAACCATTGTAAATTTGAATAAAGTGTAAAGATTGAGAAAAGTTACTAAACAACAGAAGCAGAGGCCAAAATTCAAAAGGTTATGAAGAAGCTACTCCAACAGTTAGGAATTTTTCCTGCATGGAGTATTACAGTAACACAAGGATTTTGCCTGCATAAGAACAGGGCCTTCAGGATGTTCCTCTGAATTTTGTTGTCCCATGTTTCTTTAAGGAACGGCCATATATTTTTAATCTTTCAGAATAGATCAGTACTGATACTATGTTCCAAATTGTACTCCCAAACTGGTAAATAAATTACAGTAACAATAAGTTCAGTTTTCATGTACTAATTCTGCCATAAATTCAGTTTTCAAGATTCTACACTAAATATGCAGTGTTATACTAGTTACATTTTGATTTTTGCGGGCAATTTGATGCATGGCTCACTCACCTATTTGGAACACAGGGAACAACTTCTATCTATACGTGGACATTCAATAGAACAACTGAGAGAGGGAGCTGAAATCAGTGCAAGAGCAGCAGAGGTGAGTGCTGATTAGAAGGTTATCCACCTTTGTGAAATTCTGAAGATGCCAAACTACAGTCACCTCAAATCTGCTTGCACTTACTTTGGCAAGACCAAACTAAGACCGATCGAGGATCCATCTATAGAAAAAGACAACATCCATCTAAGCAGTTTGAATTCAATCAAGGATCATAGATTATTATCAGTCAATTATTTCTGATTAGTAAGCATTGAGTCTTAATAGGGATTTCGTATGCCAGATCCGTTCTATAATGAGATCCTACAACATTTATACATAGACAGAGAAAAAGAAGAAGAAAATGCTACTAATACTTGGACTTGGCAGACTAGTGAATACTGAACCCCTACCAAGAAATCTTGTTAGGTTCATCAGGAGAATTCCTGGAAGTAGAATGTTGCACAACCATAGCAATCAGTTCAATGATCAAAGCTTTTGCTACACCAACCATAGCCGATAAGTGCTTCGAAGCCATAACAAAAAGAGTAAATTTAACACAGCCTAGTGGGCTGCAGAAATACTGTAAATGCCACTATCAGTCAGTGCACCTTGACCTTGTCAATAATAGGACTACTAGAAGTAATTAATCTGGAGAAGAATCGCCTTGTTAATTTGGAGTATTTAGCACCACCGCATAATGCCACAACTGTAGTTCACATCCTTTAAAGGATTACTACCCCTTCAAGTGTGATTAATCAGACTTGACAGTACAAATTAAATCAGACTTCAGGGGTTCCCCTAACTTATAGTACTCAATGCATCAAAATTTTAGAGACAAATACAGCAATACACTAGTCAGACCAAAAAGATCAAAAATTCAGACTTGGGCACAAGGAGGAGGACCTGCAGACTTGCAGAGCACTTGGGCCCGAGGCCGATGAGTACTTGGGCATGGCGATTTGAAGCTAGGGTTCGGGGCCGGCACAAGAGCATGATGAGGAGGAGGATCCGCGCATGGACGCCTGCTAGGCCGTGAACGCAGGACACGGATCTCGCGCGTGAACGCGGGAAGCAGCGGGTGGGTCGCGGCGGCCTGAGCTAGGGCTTCAGGAGCTGAGAGAGGCAGCGGCTGCTGGTGAGGTGGGGGGCGCCGGCGGTGGGGTTAGGGGAGCATTACACGCGGCCGGTGCTCGCCGGAACCGGCCGGCATGGGTGGGGGCCGTGGCGAGGAGATCGTGGGGAGAGGAGCTGGGGTGGAGTGGACCGAGGAACAGGTGCCGGTGGAGTGGGTTGTGGGGAGAGAGTTTTTTTTTAGGATGAGAGAGAGAGAGAGTGGTGGGGTGGGAGTGGATCAGGCCGGGGTGGATGGTGATAGCTACTAACTTATAGTAGCGCAGGTTTTATACCCCTCACTACTATTATTGCTTGTCCCGGGGGCATGGTGGAAATCACTCAGTAGCAGCGTGGATTTATACCCCTCGCTACTACTATCAACTTAGTAGTAATGCAGTTTTTATGCCCCTCGCTACTACTAATTAGCAGTAGCACATCTTTTTAGACCACGCTAGTGATAAACTTCTGTGTATAAGGTTTTTCCTAGTAGTGCATAAACATCGAACCATACGATGGTACGACGGATCCGTCCGTCTGGATTAGAGGATTTTCTCCTCGACATTCACATGGCTCGAGGAGATGATCTCCACGCCATCAAATATCTCCCTCTAAAGTTGTAGGGACCAACACGACACTGGCTAAACAGCCTCCCAGAAAACTCCATCGGAACCTAGGAAGACTTGGAAGATGCCTTTAGGGCTAACTTCCAGGGCACTTATGTCCGACCTCCGGATGTTGACGACTTGAGTCATATAATCCGGCAGCCAGGCGAATTAGCCCGCAAGCTTTGGAATTGGTTCCTAACTAAAAAGAACCAGATTGTAGACTGTCTGAATGCCGAAGCCTTAGCAGCCTTTAAGCACAGCATCTGAGACGAATGGCTTGCTCGACACCTCGGGCAGGAAAAGCCGAAGACCATGGCAGCCTTAACGGCACTCCTGAACTGCTTCTGTGTGGGTGAAGACAATTGGCTGGCTCATAGAAGCAACATCTCAGGTGACCCCGGCACCTCTGGGGTACGGGACGGCAATGGTAAACCCCGCTGCAATAAAAAAACATCGAAATAACAACAACAACAACAACAACAACAACAACAACGCAGATGATACGAAAGTCAATGCCGGATTCAGCGGTCCTAAATTTGGTCAATAGAAGAAACCTTTAGAAGGCAATAAGGACAGGCCATCTAGCTTAGACAAAATTCTCGAGAGGCCCTACCAGATTCGTGGCACACTCGATAAGTCTACAAACCAAACCAACAGAAATTGTTGGGTTTTCAAACAGGATGGTAAGATAAATACCAAACATAAGGGGGAAGGGCCCCCAAGCGAAGACGATGATGCGTCGCGTCAGCCGAACACTAGGGGTTAGAAACAATTTCCCCCCGAGGTGAAGACAGTGAACATGATATATGTCACTCACATCCCCAAAAGGGAGTGCAAACATGCATTACGAGGCGTCTATGCCGTAGAGCATGTCGCCCCCCAAGTTTAACCCATGGTCAGCCTGTCCGATCACTTTTGACCGCAGGGACCACCCAACTAGTATCCGTCACGGGGGTTCGGCTGCTTTGGTTCTGAAAGTGCGTTACATCGACTAGAGGGGGGTGAATAGGCTATTTTTATGAATTCTTCAGTGAGGAATTTCAGGGTGAGGAAATTCCTAAGCGAAGAACTACTTGCAGTGGAATATGTACTCAGGTATAAGCATAACAGAGCAACAGTATAATCTTCATGATGAAATGAAAGACAAACACAGAGTACAGAAAGCGTAAACACAGGACAAGCAAGATGAAGACAAAACAGACTGAAGAAATAGGATTGAGGAATTAGAGAAAGTCTTCAGTCAAAGTCTTCAAACAATAATGATCAGGTTCATCAACACATAACTGAGGAAATGAAAGGGTTGAGGAAATAGAACCAATTGGCTTGGTGAACACAATGATTTGGTAGACCAGTTCCAACTGCTGTGACAGTTGTACATCTGGTTGGAGCGGCTGAGTATTTGAACTCAAGGACACACAGTCTCGGACACACAGTCCTCACCGTATTCTCCTTGAGCTAAGATCACACAGACCTCGCCCAACGGTAGTGGTAAGTCTTCACAGGTGACTTCCAAACCTTCACAGACTTGGTCACTCGGCAATCCACAATTCCTCTTGGATGCTCATACCATGACGCCTAACCGTCTGGAGGATACACAGTCCTCAAAGGTAAAAAGCGTCAGTTCCACACAGGAACAATCTCTTCAGTGATGCTCAATCACTTTGGGGTCTGTAGGTTTGGGTTTGGGTTTTCCTCACTTGATGATTTTCACTCAAAGTCCTCGGAGGATGGGATGCTCTCAAATAACAAGTGTCAGTTTCTCTCAGAGCAGCCAACCAGCTAGTGGTTGTAGGGGCGGCTATTTATACCCTAGGGAGCACCCCGACATGATAAGACATAAATGCCCTTGTATGATATGACCATTAGGTGGTAGGATATTTTGGGACAGCTGGCGCGCGGCACAGCAACGGTCCGATTTGAGGTTCGAATTCCTCAGGGCTATCATGTTCCTCACTGTGTAGGCAATTTGCACTAGCGAATTCCTAACTCCTCAGTCAGAACAAATTCCTCAGAGACCAGAAGATCTTTGTCTCTATCACTGAAGAAATTGACTGAACTTATATGAGATTTCCAATGTCTTCACTCGAAGGATTGGGCAGGTGTAGGATTTTGAGATGAGCATCACTTGGAAATCAGTTTCCTTAGTATTACCTTGACCCCCTTTAATAGTACGGTGTTTCCTATGACTCAAGAAGAAGAAAATAGAACTACGAAAACAAAAGTCTTCATGCTTCAGATTCCTCGCATGAATATCAAGTCTTCATGGTCACACCAATTTCTTCACTTTCAAAGTCTTTAGGAGAACCAAAGTCTTCAGCCGAAGACATTCATTTTTAGGGGTCGACTTTCACTGTAAATATAAAACTCCTCATTGACTTATAGAGCATGTGTACACTCACAGACATATTAGTCCCTTAACCATAAGTCTTCAATACACCAAAATCACTAAGGGGCACTAGATACACTTACAATCTCCCCCTTTTTGGTGATTGATGACAATATAGGTTAAGTTTTCAATGGGGATAAACATATGAATTGAAAGTACTCAATATTGAGGAATTTGATTGCAAGATATAGAAGAACTCCCCCTGAGGATGTGCATAGTGAGGAGTTTGCTTTTGAAGCAATGCACAATTGAATAGTAGTATCATGGAGAACTCCCCCTATATCTTGTAATTCATACACGCATTTAACATATGAAATGAAGAATTTGAAATGCATGATGAAATATGGTGACTGATGTAATTCAGCATGCGTGCATAACATTAATGAGGAAATAGCATGTAGAAAAGCAGAGCATAACTATCAGGTCACCATCAGACTTAAGTTTACAACTCAATCAATAAAAGCTTCAGAAGAGCGAGAGTTGCAACTTAACAAAAAAACTCCCATATATATAGAGACCCGCTTGAAGACTAACTCAAATTTCTCCCCCTTTGTCATCAAATGACCAAAAGGGACGAAAAGTGAGGACTAGCGCCCCTGAAGAATTTCTTCACGAAGTCGATGGAGGAGTGCCAGCATTGTCGGGGTCGGTTGTTGGATTAGGGCCTGCCACAGTGTCGTCCAGATCTTCATTTTCATCAGTATCATAGGATGAAGAATATGAGCTGGGCACCAAAGGAGGAACTTCAACTTTCTTGAATTTCTTCGGTGGAGGATTAGACCAGCCGAAGTCCTGCTTGAATCCCATCTCCTTGAGATCCTCATCACCGTAAAGGTGAGACAGTATAGCCCAGGTGCGATCAAAAACTTCATTGAGGTAGTAATGGTTCTTCTTCACTGAATTATATGTGGCAGTCATGTTGTGAAGAATAGAACCAAACTGACGCTTTACCCATTTATGATTGCGATCCACCTTTTGATGAAGACTGAGGAGAAGCTGACGATCAGTCATCACCCTTGGAGCTGTTGCCTGAGGACTTTGCTTTGAGGCATTAGCGGCAGAATCATGAGTAGCAGAGTCATCATTGGTGGAATATGAAGCAGCTTTGCGAAATTGTCCATCCAATGGTCGAATGCCATCATCAATAATAGAAGTGGCCTTGCCCTTTTCATCAGCTGAGGAAAATGTCCGCTTGAGGACTTCAATTGGGGACAAGTAGCTGCCATGGTTGAGTGTATCAGCTTTGTAGTTGAGTGAAGACCTTGATCTGATGAATCTCATAATCCAAGGAGCGTAAGGTTTCAACTCAAATGGGAACATTGCAACGTTTGCCAAAGTCCTCATGATGAAATCAACGTAGTTCACAGGAATGCCGTGCATGATATTGAAAAGCAGATTCTTCATGATGCCAACAACTTCTTCATCATTTGAGTCGTGGCCTTTGATAGGACTCAATGTCTTTGTCAGGATGCGGTAGACAGTCCTTGGCACATATTGCAATTCCTTCACAAGGAATTTTGACCTTGAGGCTTGACCAGGCTTCAATGGCTTCATCAATACTTGCATGAAGTGATCTGATAGCTTAGTTTCAGAGTAGATGAGACGTGCACCTTCTGGGGGAGGACTAACTGGCATGGCATGAAGCAATTCAGTGGCTGGTGCTTTATAGTGTGTATTCTCTATCATCCAGTCCAACACCCATGAGTTCACATCTTCAGTATTGCCGGTGATGTTAAGCGTCACATAGAATTGAAGAATAAGCTCTTCATTCCAATCGCATATGTCAGTGCAGAAATTGAGCAGGCCAGCATCATGAATGGCAGCGAGTACTGGTGTGAAGCAAGGCAGTGATTCCATATCCAAGTGAGGAATATGCTCATGGTCGAAGACTTTATCCTTGTTGAATAGCACTGAAGAATAGAAATTTGCTTGACTGGCTGTCCAGAAGCGCTTCCTCCTCAGACGAGCAGAATCATAGGGATTGTAATCAGTGAAGAATACATGCTCATTGAAGAAGGCATCAGCTGTGAACTTCAGAGTTTTGGAGAATGGATTCTTCGGGTATGGCTCAGGAGTGTCAGTGATTTGAAGAATAACTTCTGGAATGTCAATCTCTGGAGCCGCATGCTGAGGAATATTAGCTTCTGTTTCAGTAGCAGCCTGGGCCTCCATTTCTTCAGGAGCATTTTCATCAGCACTAGTGGCTAGAATTTCTTCATGAATGGAAGGGGCAGTGTGTATTTCTTCAGAGCCCATCTGAACTTATGTTGGTGCTGGGGACTAAGGAATTTGTTGCAGTGGTGTGAACAGAGGATAGTTGGGGTGTTGACTATCCCAAAAATCATCATTCATCACTGGAGTGGTGCAGCCAATGTCCACATCCTCATCCACTTCCATTTTCAACGCCGGCCTCTTCAGCAGTGAACTGAGGCATTGGTGATGATACCTAGGGAGTTGAAGTGAAGGTCTCAACTTCAATTTCTTCATCCACCTGCTCTGTGGAAGCAGCAGAGGGATCTTCTTCAGCAGATTCTTCAGGAATCTGATATTCTTCACCATAAGGATGGCATGCTTGCAAGAGGAAACGCATCAATGAGATTGTCAATTGAGCTTGTCAAAATCTTCGTCTTCTTGGGGGGTGAAGATTCTGAGGCAGCTGATGATTTCCTCTTCTTTAGAGCAGCTCGCTCCGCTGCTTTGGTTTTCTTCACTTCTAGAGCAGAAGGAAGAATTGGGATTGGTGTTGGTGCAGGCGGAGCAGTGGGAGTAGGATCAATTTCTTCAGGCACAACTGATGCAGTTGGCCTGTCTTGAGCAATTTCTTCAGGCGCAGCACTAGAGTCTTCAGCTGGCCTGGCAGATTCTTCAGGCACAACACTAGTGGTTGCCCTAGCAGTTTCTTCAAAGGCTGGAATTTCTTCAGCAGCCCTGGTACTTGCAGTTTCATCAGCAGCCTGATTTTCATCAGCGGTGCTGGCATTTCCTTCAGTAGCTTGAGCAGATGCTTCAGCCGGAATGACTTCAATGTGGACAAGAGAAGCAACACTAGAAGTGAATTTCTTCGTCAGCTTGACGAATTTGACCTTGGCACCCTGCCATTCTGCCTTGTAGGCGTCAAATTCATCGCTGAGCTTTTTGATATCAGTTTGCAGTGCAATCAGCTGCTCAGGCAAAAGACTAAGGACATTGTCCTTTAGGTAGCGCTGCTTCTTGTACTGCGCTTTCTTAGCCACACTGGCTTGGTCATACTTCCATTTTTCTTTAGCAATGAACGCCATCACAATGTGACTTTGTCCAGGAGTGAGGCCTAACTCTGGCATTAGAGCATTGGGATCTTTGTGCCAAAGATCGATGAAATCCAGGATCTTCTTCGGATCCAGTAGAAGGGGCACAACACTCCCTTTGGCTCTAGCAGCCCGTTGTTGTCTGTCCTTGATGATATCAGCTAATTCGTCATCATTATCCTCATCATCAGATGGAGTTTGAAAGACCACCTGCTTCTTGTGAGGACTTGGTCTAGTGCCTCGTCCAACAGTGGCCTTGGTCTTCAGTAGTGTGGGACTGGTTGATGAAGGGTGAGCTGAAGAACTTGCTGAAGCTCCTGAGGCAATTGATATGCATGTGGTCCTTTGGCACGTGGTGAGATGCACAGGTGCTGAGGACTTTGCCGGAGGAGCTGAGGGTTTTGAAATCCTAGGAATTTGTGCAGCTTGAGGAACTGGGGCAGCTTGAGGAATTTGCCTTGGTGGCAATGAGGAGATTGGTCGTGAGGGCATTGAAGAAGAACTTGGTCGTGAGGGCATTGCTGAGGAAGTTGGTTTCTTGGCTGGCTTCTTTGGCATAGCCTTCTTGCTTGCACACTTTGCTGAATCCACTTAGCCATCATCTCCTTCCTTCAAAAAATCACGTATTGCTTCTGCCATTGTACTGCCTCAAGAGGGACGCCCGTCGCCTTGGTACATCATGACACGTGGGACCGCATGACAGGCACTGGTACAGCAAGGTGCTATACAAATGGTTTTTAACCCCTTTCCGCGACGGCATTCGGAACCGTCACCTAGTGAGTGTGGGTGATTAGGGGGTCCTTCCCACACGACCCAGAAATCGTCGAGGATATGCCCTGCTGGCACACACGCTCGTCAAAATGAGGTCATGTGCGACCAGCGAGTGAGCAAATACTTTTATACATACAGTAGTGCTCAAAAAAATATAGTTATACTGGGAAATCATTTCTGGTCATAAGTACATCCCACACAGTCAGTCCCCGCAAAACGTTTCCATTCGTATATACATCCCACATAGTCGCTGCAAGGAAAATGTTTCCGTTCATAGGTACATCACACACAATTTTCCCCGTTAAATCATTTGTGATAGCATTCCCATCGCACACAATTTTAAAAAATTTATTGTTTGCATTATTGAATGCATCACACACGGTGCATAGAAGAAACAGTGTGGCAAAGGTTGTCCATCACACATAGTTTTTATGCAGTAAACGTTTGCGCAAGGTGGCCTAATGCATATAGTTTTGAAGAGAATGGCGTGTGTGATTATTCATTGATCCAACACGGTTTATTCCTATAAACTATGTGTGTTTCCTTAGGTCATCGCCCACGGTATTTTCTCAATAACCATTTGCAATAGCAAAAACCAATTAGCAGGCTAATTCACCATTAGCAGGCTAATTTCCCTATTATTAATAATCCATTTATTAATCTAATTGACATTCGTATTAAACACATAATATATTTCATTCCCATATTAAGGAAGCAGGATTTCATATTTGAAATACATCAGAGTACAACATGATATAGCTTCACCACTCAGCTACCCCATTACACAACTGCACCAGCACCAAGTTTCACATGATCTTTCTAAATTAGCAACATAGACGGTACATAGACAGATGCATCTCATCGAGAAAACTACTGAAGCAGAAGGCGGATATTGAGCCTTCATTGATGTTGAAGGTCTTTGTAAATTTAGGCCAGTGCTTGTGGATGATTGACCATCCATCCTTCGTCCTCTTCAGGAACACTTGAATATTAAACTAGGGTGTTGTATGAAAACCTTCCTCGCCTCCTAACCATAGAGGTGGTTTGAGAGGTAATCATCAGTGAACTGCTTTGGAAAGGCCTGAAAACAAGGATGTGCATAAATATCTTCTCTACATTGGAAATGGGTCAAAGGAATAAAAAAGGCAAGGTATAATAGTTAGTACCATCTTGTAGTGAACTGGTGTATTCTTCATTGTGCAGACAAAGATCTTGTTGTTTTTGGTCGCTAATTTATTTATCCTAACAATCTTTCTGAGTTTCTTGACTTGATTGATATTCATGGACAACTCATTTCCCCATATGCAAAAAGGGTCGAACATTGGGTCAAAACCTCTGGCAGCAGGACCTACATGTGCAAGACCAAATTGTTAAAAACCTAAGTATTAGAATGGTTCCTGCAATTGCACAATAATGTGCTATTTGACAACTGACCATGCACGTGCTAACCTTGATTGTAAACCTCAATGCTTCCCATTGTTTCCCTATAAAACATATAAGGTAGTTAGTCATCAGGTTAAGTAAGGGTTCGCATGCTATAAGTAAAAGATGTTGATGAAAAATAAGCACATTGCAGATTCATCAGATTAATTCAGGCCACATGGAAAACCCATTTATCCAAACCAAGCATGATTAAGAACTAGGAAATATATCACTTGTATATGTTTCTCATGTATTAAGTGCAGCCAAATTCGATTTATTCTTCACATGCACAACAATACAAAATTCCACCCACGACAATTGGACATCGCATTGCATAATTGAACCAAGCAGTTAACTAAACACCACAACAAATGAACCAAACATTAACTGAGCACCACATTGCACAATATAACATACTCCTAATAGAAGATCAGACAGTTAACCAAACCAAGCATGCTTAACAACTTGGAAATATAGTAGTTGTATTTGTTTCTCATGTATTTAGTACAACCAAATTCGATTTACTTCTCAGATGGTACACAATAACAGAATGCACCTCACTATTGAACATCGCATTGCAGAATTGAACCAAATAGTTAACTAAACACCACAACATAAATGAACCAAATATTAGCTGAGCACCACATTGCACAATGTATAACCAAACCAAGCATGCTTGACAACTTGGAAATATAGCAATTTTATTTGTTTCTCATGTATTTGGTACAGCCAAATTCGATTTACTTCTCACATGGTATACAATAACAGAATGCACCCACAACTATTGAACATCGCATTGCAGAAAAAAGATTAACTAAAACACCACAACACAAATGAAGCAAACGTTAACTGAGCACCACATTACACAATGTATAACCAAACCAAGCATGCTTGACAACTTGGAAATATAGCAATTTTATTTGTTTCTCGTGTATTTGGTACAGCCAAATTCGATTTACTTCTCACATGGTATACAATAACATAATGCACCCACAACTATTGAACATCGCATTGCAGAAAAACCGTTAACCAAACACCACAACACAAATGAACCAAACGTTAACTGAGCACCACATTGCACAATGTATAACCAAACCAAGCATGCTTGACAACTTGGAAATATAGCGATTGTATTCGTTTCCTCATGTATTTTGTAAAGATAAATTCAATTTATTTCTCACATGGAAGACAATACAAAATTACAGCCTGAAGAATTGAACATCACATTTGTAGAATTGAACCAAACAGTTACCTGAAGACGACAACTAATTAACCAAATAGTTAATAAGTGAGCACCACACTGCACGACATATAGAACATATACACAGGAGCAACAAATTGCATGGTAAAATTAGATAGCACAGTTCACTAGAATTTGTTAAGGAAAGGTAGGAGCAACACACGGAATGGGTAAACCGAGCATGCTTAACCGGCATAGCTAGAAAATGTCAAGGTGCTCCTCCAGGATCTGGGGGTCGGCACGAATGGTAGCCATCGCGACCTCTATCGCGCGTGCGGCCACGATTTGCTTCTCTGCTGCCAAATGCTCCTTGAGCTCCTATGATGTAGGGTAGAACCCTAGAGGCCTGATATTTCACGTTTGGAGAGAATCCTACGAAGAACACGAAGAACACAAGAGGGGAAACGAGGGAAACACAAGAGAAAACACTCAACCAACAAGAATATAGTCACACATGTGCTAGGTCCTTGAAACACAAAAGGGTACAAGATCTGAATCCAACAAGGGATGATACATAGGGTAACCGGTTCTTCTCCGTGACGAGGTCTTGAAGAGGGTCTTCTCCGAGAGGAGGTCTTGAATCCAACATGGATCTTCTCCGAAGAGGTGTCAGTCCCTCGCAGTGGAGTAGATCCGGATGGATGAGCAAAGCTCTATCTCAAAGTATGAGGTATCACAATGCTAACCCTATAAAGAGGGCGGAGTAGGAGTATATATAGTCTAGGGGGCCGAAGGGATGCATGGGCTCGGCCCTTACACTGTGCGTAGACAAGGAAGGCCGGATGTCTGGGCTGTCGGGCCGGATGTTCGAGCGTTCGTGAGGGGCCGGATGTCTGGGCTGTCGGCACGGATGTCCGGGCTGGCCTGGCGCCGTCTCGGGTCTCCTTGGGCAGGGCTGGTCTGGATGTCTGGGCGCTGGCCGGACGTCCGGGGCAACGTGAAGGGCTGGATGTCCAGGGTCGTGGCCGGATGTCCGGGTTATCGAGGCATGTTTTTGTACTCCCTGGATGGCTTGTATGGATGTCCGGGCTGCATGCCGGATTTCCGAGGCGACGTGACGGATGTGCGGGCCCTCTAGATTTGGCTGCAGATCCTTGCCTGCAGGGGAGATCTCCAGGGGCCGGATGTCCAGGGCCATGGCCGGATGTCCGGGGCCTGGAAGTTGTCCTCGTCTTCTTCCGTTGGTTCTCTTCATCCGTGGACTTGG
This sequence comes from Triticum aestivum, assembly GCF_018294505.1. Lineage (NCBI taxonomy): Eukaryota > Viridiplantae > Streptophyta > Magnoliopsida > Poales > Poaceae > Triticum > Triticum aestivum. The sequence continues at coordinate 99,104,656 of NC_057804.1, forward strand.
GAGCTTGACCGTCTTCATGTGCATCCTCGGGAGGGTCCTCTTGGTACCTAATCATGCACAACATTCTGGACTTAGGTAGTAGCCATGTCTCGAGAGGATCGAACGAGATATCACTAAGGAAAGAAGTCACCTCGGTCTCAACAGCTCTAGCTCTAGCTCGTGTCATGGGTCCTCTTGGCACTTGATGAGATGATGGTAGATCCATGGGGATGACCGTAGGATGCTCCGCATCGTCTCCCCTCCCTTGGGAAAGATCCGACCTCTGATCAAAATCCTCATCACCATGGTACGGGGAGAGATCATTGACATTGAAGATGTCACTCATGGAGTACTTGTCGCGTGGAATGTCGATCTTGTAGGCGTTGTTGTTGTAGCGTTCAAGCACTTTGAAGGGTCCATTGGATCATGGTAGAATTTTGGACTTGCGTTCGTTGGGGAAGCGCTCCTTGCGAACGTGTAGCCACACAAGATCTCCGATGTTGAATATCATGGGTTGCTTGTTGATGTTGAGCTTGGTCACGAGTTGTTGTACTTGGCACTCGATGGTGTGCCTTGTATCCTCATGCATCTTCTTGAGGTAGCTTTCTCGTGCACTCGCGTCCATGTTGGTGCGCTCTTGTAGTGGAAGAGGTAGAATGTCCAATGGGGACAATGGGTTGAAGCCAGAGACGACCTCGAAGGGGGACTTGCCGGTAGTCGAATGTCTTGCACGGTTGTAGGTGTACTCGGCAATGGGTAGGCACTCCTCCCACTCCTTGATGTTCCTCTTGATCAACACGCGAAGTGGAGTGGAGAGTGTACGGTTCGTCACCTCTATTTGGCCGTCAGTTTGGGGATGGTATGTCGAAGAGAACAAGAGCTTGATTCCAAGCTTGGCGCATAGAGTCTTTCAAAATTAACTCAAGAACTTGACATCGCGGTCTGAGACGATCGTCTTGGGCACTCCATGTAGGCGCAAGATTTCCCTACAAAAGATATTCGCAATATGTGAAGCATCGTCTATCTTGTTGCATGGGATAAAATGAGCCATTTTAGAGAATCAGTCCACAACAACAAACACGGAATCCTTTCCATTTTGAGTTCTAGGCAAACCAAGTACAAAATCCATGCTAATGTCTTCCCAAGGTTGATAAGGAATAGGAAGAGGCATGTAAAGACCATGGGATTGAGCTTTTGACTTAGCTTTGTGACATGTAGAGCATTGGTTGGTGAAACGTGAGATGTCGCGGAACATCTTGGGCCAAAAGTAGTTCTTGGAGAGCATGGCGAATGTCTTTTCGCGTCCAAAGTGTCCCATGAGTCCGCCTCCATGAGCCTCTTGCAGAAGGAGCAAACGAAGAGAATACTCAGGAATGCAAAGTTTGTTAGCTCTCATAAAATAATCATCCTTGATGTAACATCGTTAACAAGATGTATGCGTCGAACACTTAGCATAAGGAATAGCAAAAGTAGGATCATGTGCATACAAGTCTTTTATGTGCTCAAAGCCAATGACATTCAATTCAAGTTTAGTGACAAGCGTGCATATGTGGGAATGGCATCCGCCACTACATTTTCCTTACCCTTGATGTACTTGATGACATAAGGAAAAGAGTCTATGAATTCACTCCATTTTGCATGACGCTTGTTCAACTTAGTTTGTCCTTTTAAGTACTTAAGCGTTTCATGATCGGTATGAATGATAAATTCATGAGGGTGAAGATAATGTTCCCATTCACGCAAAACTCACACTAAAGCATATAGCTCTTTGTCATAGATGGGATAATTGAGTTGCGCTCCGGAAAGTTGCTCACTAAAATATGCTATGGGGCGCTTCTCTTGCGTTAACACACCTCCTATGCCATGACCACTAGCATCACAATGAATCTCAAAAGGTTTGTCAAAGTTGGCTAAAGCAAGCATGGGAGCATGAGTAAGCAAATTCTTAAGCTCATTAAATGCGGTATCTTGGGATGGTCCCCAAACAAATAAAGGTGAAGCAATGGTGCTAAAAATCCTTCACAAAGCGACGATAGAAACTGGCGAAACCAAGAAAACTACGCACTTGTTGCAAGTTGGTTGGTTGGGGCCAAGTTTTAATAGCATTGATCTTAGATTCATCTACATGAACACCCTTAGAAGACATAACAAAACCCAAGAAAACAAGCTTATCAACACCAAAAAGGCATTTGTCCACATTAGCATAAAGGCACTCTTTCCTAAGGGTTTGCAACACGGTTCTAAGATGGGTGACATGCTCTTTGAGGGATTTGCTAAAGACAAGAATATCATCAAAATAGACCACAACAAATACACCAATATAGGGACGAAGAACAAAGTGCATGACTTGCATGAAAGTACCGGGTGCTTCGGATAAACCCATTGGCATAATTAACCATTCATATAAGCCAAATTTGGTCTTAAATGCGGTTTTCCATTCATCACCTTCTTGGATGTGTATTTGATAGTAGCCACTCTTAAGATCAATCTTAGAGAAAATGGTGGCTCCACTAAGCTCATCAAGCATATCATCTAAGCATGGAATAGGATAGCGATATCTAACGGTGATAGCATTAATGGGACGGCAATCGGAAACCATGCTATAAGTACCGTCTTTCTTTGGAACAAGTATGACCGGAACGGCACGAGGACTCAAACTTTCACGTACTTGACCATTGTTGATGAGTTGTTGTACTTTTCATTGTATCTCCTTAGTTTCCTCGGGGTTGACGCGGTAGGGAGCCTTGTTAGGTAGAGGTGCTCCTGGGATGAGGTCGGTTCGGTGCTCAATTCCTCGTAGTGGAGGTAGACCCAGAGGTAACTCATCAGGGAAAACATCTTGGAATTCCTGCAAAAGGGAAGACAACATTAAAGGTAAATTGTGAGAGGTGTTAGTTTTTGGTACCTTGTCCTTGCACACAAGGACATAGTGCATAACATGTGATGGGTTCTCACACACTTCTCTCATCTCACTTTTGGTGGCAAATAGGACTAAGTTTTTCTTGTCGCTCATCGTGGAGGCACTCGATTTTGGCTTTTGGCGCTCACTCTCTTTTGGGTGGATCACTCTCTCACTCTTTTCTCCATGATGGGTGGCTTGCTTGTGGGCGATCACTTGACTTGGAGACATAGGTAATAGAACATATTCCTTTCCTTTCATCTCGAAGCTATAATGATTGGTATGCCGGTTGTGGATGACGTCGCGGTCAAATTGCCATGGTCGACCAAGAAGGAGGTGGAAAACGGACATCGGGACGACATCACACTCCAAAGTGTCTTCATATGCTCCAATTTTGAAGGAGACTTTGACCGTATGCTCAACTTGTATAGTGTCGGAATCGCTTAGCCATTGGACCTTGTAGGGATGTGGGTGCTTCATCTTGACCAATTGGAGCTTGGAGCATAGTTCTTCACTTGCCAAGTTGTGACAACTACCTCCATCGATGATGACCTTAACGGACCTTCCATTGATGTGGCCTTTCTGTGGAAGATGTGGCATCTTTGGTCTTCGTCTTCTTGATGTTGAAGAGTCAAGACTTTGGAGACAACGAGAGCGGGGCTCGAATCCTCATCACAGAACACTTGATCATCTTCATCTTTGTTAACGAGCCGGTGCACGACCACTTGCTCAAGGGCTTGCATTTGCTCTTCACTCATTGAGTCATAGGTTCCGTCATCGTTGAGGATCATGGTGCGCTTGTTGGTACACTCAAAGGACTTGTGGCCTCGGCCACCGCAAGTGAAACACTTGATGGAGCTTGTCTTGACGGTCTCATCGGTTGGAGTAGATGATGAAGCTCGCGGCTTGAAGTTGCTTGTAGTAGGAGGATGACTTGAGGTTGTTGAAGTTTTCTTCTAACTCGACTTGTCGCTGTTGTTTGTAGATGGCTTGGTTGAGGTAGAAGGTGTTGGAGTCGTTGAAGTTTGGTTGTTGGAGAAGCCGTAGCTCTTGGATGAGTACTTGGCGTACTTAAAGTCATCTTACACTTGACGTTCTGCTTTGGTAGCTTGATGCACGAGTTCAATGAGATTGGAGTAGGGTTGGAAATCGGCAATCTTCTTAATGGGATTATTGAGGCCATCCAAGAAACAGACCATAGTTTGCTCATCATCTTCCGTGACATTAGCTCTTATCATGGCTATATCCATTTCCTTGTAGTATTCTTCAACACTCTTTGTTCCTTGCTTGAGGAGTTGGATCTTCTTGAAGAGATCGCGGTTGTAGTAGGTGGGCACAAAGCGTGCTCGCATGACATCTTTCATTTGAGCCCAAGTGGTGATTGGTGGTTCACCTCTTGCTTCTCGGTGCTCAAGGACTTGTTCCCACCATATGAGCACATAGTCTTGGAACTCAAGTGATGCCATAGCGATCTTCTTCTCTTCCTCATAGTTGTGCAAACGAAAGATTTTGTCGACCTTCAATGCCCATGATAGGTACTATTCGGGATCATTGCTTCCATCTAACTTGGGCATGGTGAACTTTAGTTTGCCGTAGCGTTGCTCTTCATTGTGTTGGGGTCGAGGGTGATGATGACGCCCTTGATGTGGAGGATTATCAATCTCATGTTGCTCTTGGCGTGGGGAATTTCCATAGTCATCTTGCTCTTGTAGAACTTGAGGTTGTGGAGGAGCTTGTCGAGCTGTGGAGGAGCTTGAGGAACTTGAAGATGCACTCTTGGTTGGTAGTTCCGCTCTTGAATTTCTTCGCGAAGTGCTTCCTCTTGATTGCGCCTATCTCGGTTGCGATTGGCAATGGCTCGACTAGATTCTCGAAGGGCACGTTGCGCCTCAAAAGCTTGTTCTTCACATTGTTGTTATTGAAGATGTTGCACCTCGACGTCTTGTTCATCTTGATGTTGTAGAGCTTGCTCTTCCTCTTGGTGACATTGACGTTGTCATTCTTGAGCTTGTGCAAGAGGAACTTGGTGTTGACGATGTCGATGTGCTTACTCGTCGACTTGCTCTTGTGTATGAGTGACGTGTAGAGGATTGCGAGATGCTTGACGGTCTTGACGCGCGGCTCGACGTAGAGTGTTTGATGTCAGTGTACTTGAGCCAGAGAAGGTGTCGTCGGTGTGTCGACTTGAACAACTCCGTCTTGAGTAGGAAGAAGTGGAAGAATGGCGGTTCACCAACAAGGCATGGATCTCGTCCATTCTTGCATCGTTCTCTTGTTTGTGAGCGTCGAGCTTGTTGTCAAAGTAGTCTCTTGTTCATTGCTTGGAGAGTCGCAGGTCGGTGGCGAGATTGTCGATGCGGTCGCTCATTGCTTGTTGTTCTTGGTGCAAAGCTCTTTGTGCACTGAAGAGGTGGCTCTTGGTGACATAGGATGACATGTCATCATCTTGCTCGATGAAGAGTGGGTTGGTAGAAGAACTTGGCCTATCCACCATTCCAAAGCAAAATATGTGAGTGGGAGAAAGAGAAGAACTTATACCAAATGTACCTTGACCATTGTTGAAGATGGATCAATAATCACTCAAATGTGGACAAGGAAATAGCACAATTGGTACCAATTCTTGTCGGTTCTCACACCTACACAAGTAAAAGCTTATGGTGGAGCTCGGTTAGGATGGTGGCACAAAATTTGATGCAATCATTAGCGAGCTTCAATAATGTTGGAAAAGATGCACAAATTTGCAAATGCAACAAGTAGACCAATAGCAAGATGTGGTACACGGAAACACACACGCAGATAGATAAGTGGGGTCGTGCAACCAAGGGATGAGCCAAAATGTGGAGACCACGAAAATGCTCTTGTTGCACAACACTAGAGAGAGGCTAGCACGATTGCACAATAGGCGGATACGGAACTTGTGCACAACCTACTAGGCAAAAATGCAACGACTTCTATCCCAAGTATGTTATATGTATGGTATTCCGATGGTATGATCCAAGATGATCGGATATGACAATCTTAATGTAGTATGATGCTATGGTTATTGCGTATAAGCTCTTTGCTTATCTTTCCTTCTTGCTTAAAAGCTCATTTGGCTCTTTCACTTATGAGCTCTTTTCATGCAAAACTTCACGAACCAAGATAGCAATTGTGTATGCGATGACAACTTTGTGACACAAAAGATGATACCAAGATATACACCACTATGATATGGTATGTATGCTATGTGGAGTATGATCACAAATGTGCACAAGTCACGTTGCCAACAATACTCAAAGGCTAGTCTCAATGGGAAAGCAACGCAAAAAGTAAGGCTATGTGGTTATCAATGCAATGGCAAGGAATAGACAAAGATGTCGTCGAGGTTACCACGGCGGTAGTCGTTTGTAAGCACAGACGGTTGTTGGCGATGACGAGTCCTTAGCGAAGATGAGCGGTGGTGATGTTGATGTCGAACCGTACCTATATAGCCGAAACACAATAGGACACGGGAACCACAACTCAAATTCACCAAGACCAAAATGGGTCAAAATTGTCATAGGTGGTAGCGGTAAGCGATGGTGGTGCTTGCAAAAAGCAGTGGTGGTATGTCGAAGTGATGGTGGTATGCGGAAGTATGCGTGGGCACCAGGGCAAGATTTTGCGAAAGTTAGGCAGAAAACGGGGCGGTGGATGGAGTTGCTGCTGTCAGGGGACGAATGTCTGGGCCTGGGAGCCGGATGTACAGGGCAGCCGGATGTCCGGGGGTCACGGGCTGGATGTCCGGGCGCTAGAACCGTGGACGAAAATGATGAACTCCTCGGGGAAAAGAGGCAACTCTGGGGCAAAATTCGGATGATTTAGTGGATGGAAATTGCGGAGAAGAAGGGGGAAAGCTAGATCCACATGTGGCAAAGCAAATCCATGGATCAAATCCAACAAAACTTCATCACACCAACAAATCACAAAAAAAATTGGGGGGCTATTTTTGGTGGGGATTTTCGGATTTAGGACGAAATCAACAAAATCAAGCTAGAAAACAAAGGGTAGGGGCTCCAAAAACGTGATTTGATACGTCTCCAATGTGTCTATAATTTTTTATTGTTCCATGCTATTATATTACCCCTTTTGGATGTTTATGGGCTTTATTTTACAGATTATTATCATTTTTGGGACTACCTACTAACCGGAGGCCCAGCCCGTATTGCTGTTTTTTGCCTATTTTAGTATTTCAAAGAAAAGGAATATCAAACGGAGTCCAAACAGAATGAAACCTTCGGAAGCGTGATTTTTGGAACGAAGGTGATCCAGAGGACTTGGAGTGCAAGTCAAGAAGCAGCCGAGGCGGCCACGAGAGGGTAGGGTGTCCCCCCTATAGGGCGTGCCCCCCTGTCTCGTGGGCCCCTCGGGCGGCCACCGATGTACTTCTTACTCCTATATAAGCCTACGTGCCCCAAAAACATCTAGGGAGCACTCCACCGCCATAACCTTCTGTATCCACGAGATCCCATCTTGGAGCCTTCGCCGGCGCTCTGCCAGAGGGGGAATCGACCACGGAGGGCTTCTACATAAACATTATAGCCCTTCTGATGAGTTGTGAGTAGTTTACCACAGACCTTCGGGGCCATAATTATTAGCTAGATGGCTTCTTCTCTCTTTTTGGATCTCAATACAATGTTCTCCCCCTCTCTTGTGGAGATCTATTCGATGTAATCTCTTTTTGCGGTGTGTTTGTCGAGATCCGATGAATTGTGGGTTTATGATCAAGTTTATCTATGAATACTATTTGAATCTTCTCTGAATTCTTTTATGTATGATTGAGTTATCTTTGCAAGTCTCTTCGAATTATCAGTTTGGTTTGGCCTACTAGATTGATCTTTCTTGCCATGGGAGAAGTGCTTAGCTTTGGGTTCAATCTTGCGGTGTCCTTACCCAGTGACAGAAAGGGTTGCAAGGCACGCATTATATTGTTGCCATCGAGGATAAAAAGATGGGTTTTATATCATATTGCATGAGTTTATCCCTCTACATCATGTCATCTTGCTTAATGCGTTACTCTGTTATTTGTGAAATTAATACTCTAGATGCATGCAGGAGTCGGTCGACGTGTGGAGTTATAGTAGTAGATGCAGGCAGGAGTCGGTTTACTTGTTGCGGACGTGATGCCTATATACATGATCATGCCTATATAATCTCATAACTATTCGATTTTCTATCAATTGCTCGACAGTAATTTGTTCACCCACCGTAATACTTATGTTATCTTGAGAGAAGCCTCTAGTGAAACCTATGGCCCCCGGGTCTATCTCTTATCATATTTGCTTCCAATCTACTTTTGTTTGCATCTTTACATTTTGCATCTATATTATAAAATACCAAAAATATACTTATCTTATCATACTATCTCTATTAGATCTCACTTTCGCAAGTGGCCGTGAAGGGATTGACAACCCCTTTATCGCGTTGGTTGTGAGTTCTTGGTTTGTTTGTGTAGGTGCGTGGGACTTTTGAGGAGCCTCCTACTGGATTGATACCTTGGTTCTCAAAAACTGAGGGAAATACTTACGCTACTATTGCTGCATCACCCTTTCCTCTTCAAGGAAAACCAATGCAAGTTCAAGATGTAGCAAGAAGGATTTCTGGCGCCGTTGTCGGGGAGGTCTTCGCTCAAGTCAAGACATACCAAGTACCCATCACAAACCTATCTCCCTCGCATTTACATTATTTGCCATTTGCCTCTCATTTTCCTCTCCCCCACTTCACCCTTGCTGTTTTATTTGCCCTCTCTTTTCCAATCTCCTCCTCTCCTTTTGCTTGCCTTTTTCTATTTGCTTGTGTGTTGGATTACTTGTTGCCATGGCGCAAGATAATACCAAATTGTGTGATTTCTAGAATACCAATAACAATGATTTCCTTAGTACTCCGATTGCTCCTCTTAATGATGTTGAGTCTTGTGAAATCAATACTGCTTTGCTGAATCTTGTTATGAAAGATCAATTCGCCGGCCTTCCTAGTGAAGATGGCGCTACTCATCTAAACAACTTTGTTGATTTGTGTGATATGCAAAAGAAGAAAGATACGGATAATGGTATTGTTAAATTGAAGTTATTTCCGTTTTCACTTAGAGATCGTGCTAAAGTTTGGTTTTCTTCTTTTCCTAAAAAATAGTATTGATTCTTGGAACAAGTGCAAAGATGCTTTTATCTCTAAGTATTTCCCTCCCGGTAAGATTATCACTCTTAGGAACGATACTATGAATTTTAAACAACTTGATCATGAGCATGTTGCCCAATCTTGGAAAGAATGAAATTGATGATTCGCAATTGCCCTACTCATGGTTTGAATTTATGGATGATCATACAAAAAATTTATGCCGGTTTGAACTTTGCTTCTAGAAATCTCTTAGATTCGGCCGCGAGAGGCACGTTTATGGAAATCACGTTAGGAGATGCTACGAAACTTCTTGATAATATTATGGCAAATTATTCTCAATGGCACACCGAAATACCTTCTAGTAAAAAAGTGCATGCTATAGAAGAAATCAATGTTTTGAGTGGAAAGATGGATGAACTTATGAAATTGTTTGCTACTAAAAATACTCCTCTTGATCCCAATGATATGCCTTTGTCTACTTTGATTGAGAATAATAATGAATCTATGGATGTGAATTTTGTTGGTAGGAATAGTTTTGGAAACAATGCTTATAGAGGAAACTTTAATTCTAGACCGTTCCCTAGTAATTCCTCTAATAATTATGGAAATTCCTACAATAATTCTTATGGTAATTTTAATAAGATGCCCTCTAATTTTGAGAATAGTGTGAAAGAATTTATGATTTCTCAAAAGAATTTTACTGCTTTGCTTGAAGAAAATTTGCTCAAAGTTGATGATTTGGCCAGGAATGTTGATAGACTTTCGCTTGATGTTATTCTCTTAAACATAGATCTTCTTCCCCTAAGCATGATATCAATGAGTCTCTCAAAGTAATGAGAATTTCCATTGACGAGTGCAAGGAAAGAACCGCTAGATTGCGTGCTAAGAAAAATAGCTTTATAAAGGCGTGTTCCTCTAGTTTCCATGAAAATAATGATGAAGATCTTAAAGTTATTGATGCGTCTCCTATTAGATCTTTGTTTTTCGATATGAATCTTGATAATAATGGGACTGAAGATGAGTCAACTTTACCTAGAAGGCGTCACAAAAATTCGGAGTTTTTAGATCTTGATGCTAAATTTGGTAAAAGTGGGATTGGAGAGGTCATGACTTTAAATAGCATTGAACCCACTATCTCGGATTTCAAGGAATTTGATTATGATAATTGTTCTTCAGAAGGTTGTATTTCCTTGTTGCAATCCCTTGTTAATTCTCCACATGCTTATATTCAAAATAAAGCTTTTACCAAACATACCGTTGATGCCTTGATGCAATCTTATGATGAAAAACTTAATTTGGAAGTTTCTATACCTAGAAAACTTAATGATGAGTGGGAACCTACTATAAAAATTATAATTAAAGATCATGAGTGTTTTGCTTTGTGTGATTTGGGTGCTAGTGTTTCCACGATTCCAAAAACTTTATGTGATATTCTAGGTTTCCACGATCTTGATGATTGCTCTTTAAATTTGCACCTTGCCGATTCCACCATTAAAAAGCCAATGGGAAGGATCAATGATGTTCTCATTGTTGCAAATAGAAATTTGGTGCCCGTAGATTTTATCGTTCTTGATATAGATTGCAATCTTTCTTGCCCTATTATTCTTGGTAGACCTTTCCTTAGAACGATTGGTGCGATTACTGATATGAAGGAAGGGAATATTAGATTCCAATTTCCATTAAAGAAAGGCATGGAGCACTTTCCAAGAAAGAAAGTCAAATTACCTTATGAATATATCATGCGAGCTACGTATGAATCAAGTGCCAAAGATGGCACTACTTAGATCTATCTTCGCTTTTATGCCTAGCTAGGGGCGTTAAACGATAGCGCTAGTTGGGAGGCAACCCAATTTTCTTTATGTTTTTTGTTTTTGTTCCTGTTTAGTAATAAATTTTGCATCTACTCTATTTTTAGATGTGTTTTTACCTTTTAATGTGTTTGTGCCAGGTAGAACCTATAGGACAAACTATGATGATAGTTGATTTGATTCTGCTGAAAAACAGAAACTTTGCACTCACGAGAAAAATTCAATAAATCACAGAAACGTGATTTTCCATTGATTCTTTTTGCTGATGATCAATAAACAAATTTTCCAGTACGTCCTATTTTGGTAGGATTTTTAGAGTTCCATAAGTCTGCGTTAGTTACAGATTTCTACAGACTGTTCTGTTTTTGACAGATTCTGTTTTCGTGTGTTGTTTGCTTATTTTGATGCATCTATGGCTAGTATGTAAGGGTATGAACCATAGAGAACTTGGAATAAAGTAGGTTTAACACCAAAATAAATAAAGAAGGAGTTCATTACAGTACCTTATGTGGTGGTTTTGTTTTCTTTCACTAACGGAGCTTATAAGATTTCCTGTTGAGTTTTGTGTTGTGAAGTTTTCAAGTTTTGGGTAAAGCTTTTATGGACTATGGAATAAGGAGTGGCAAGAGCCTAAGCTTGGGGATTCCCATGGCACCCCAAGATATTAAAGGACAGCCAAAATCCTAAGCTTGGGGATGCCTCGGGAAGGCATCCCCTCTTTCGTCTTCGTTCATTGGTAACTTTACTTGGAGCTACATTTTTATTCGCCACATGACATGTGTTTTGCTTGGAGCGTCGTGTATTATATTAGTCTTTGCTTTTGAGTTTACCACAATCATACTTGCTGTACACACCTTTTGGAAGAAGCCTATTTTATTAGAATTTGCTAGAATACTCTATGTGCTTCACTTATATCTTTTGAGCTTGATAGTTTTTGCTCTAGTGCTTCACTTATATTTTTTAGAGCACGGCGGTGGCTTGATTTTATAGAAATTGTTAGTCTCTAATGCTTCACTTATATTATTTTGAGAGTCTTTTAGAACAGCATGGTATTTGCTATGGTTACAAATTTGGTCCTAGAATGATGAGCATCCAAGTTGGGTATAATAAAAACTATCATAGGAAGTGAATTGGATGCTATGATCAATTTGTTGCTTGATAATCGTTTTGAGATATAAAGGTAGTAATGTTAGGGTCATGCTAGTGGATAATTATGAAATTGAGAAATACTTTTGTTGAAGTTAGTAAGTCCCGTAGCATGCACGTATGGTAAAAGTTGTGTGACAAATTTGTTGCATGAGGTGCTCTTTTGATTGTCTTCCTTATGAGTGGCAGTCGGGGACGAGCGATGGTCTTTTCCTACCAATCTATCCCTCTTGGGGCATGCATAGTAGTACTTTGCTTCGAGGGCTAAGTAGACTTTTGCAATAAGTATATGAGTTCCTTATGACTAATGTGAGTCTATGGATATACGCACACTCATCCTTCCACTTTGCTAGCCTCTCTTATTACCGCACAAATTTCACCGGTATTGAACCCATTATTTACCTTCCTCAAAACAGCCACCATACCTACCTATTATGGCATTTCCATAGCCATTCCGAGATATATTGCCATGCAACTTTCCATCATTCCGTTTATTATGACACGTTTCATCATTGTCATATTGCTCTTTGCATGGTCATGTAGTTGACATCGTATTTGTGGCAAGGACACCTTCATAATTTTCATACATGTCGCTCTTGATTCATTGCATATCCCGGTACACAGCCGGAGGCATTCATATAGAGTCATATCTTGTTCTAGCTTTGAGTTGTAACTCTTGAGTTGTAAATCCATAAAAGTGTGATGATCTTCATTATTAGAGCCTTGTCCCGGTGAGGAAAGGATGATGAAGACTATGATTCCCCCATAAGTCGGGATGAGACTTCGGACTTTACAAAAGAAAAAAAAGGAGAAAGGCCAAAAAGAAAAAAGGCCAAAGAAAAAAAAATAGAAAGAAAAAAAAGAAAGAGAAAAAATAAAATGAGAGAAAAAGAGAGAAGGGACAATGCTACTATCTCTTTTTCCACACTTGTGCTTCAAAGTAGCACCATGATCTTCATGATAGAGAGTCTCCTATGTTGTCACTTTCATATACTAGTGGGAATTTTTCATTATAGAACTTGTCTTGTATATTCCAATGATGGGCTTCCTCAAAATACCCTAGGTCTTCGTGAGCAAGTGAGTTGGATCCACACCCACTTAGTTCTTTTTGGTTGAGCTTTCATATATTTATAGCTCTAGTGCATCCGTTGCATGGCAATCCCTACTCACTCACATCGATATCTATTGATGGGCATCTCTATAGCCCGTTGATACGCCTAGTTGATGTGAGACTATCTTCTCCCTCTTTTGTCTTCACAACCACCATCTTTTACCACCTAAGTGCTATGTCCATGGCTTACGCTCATGTATTGCGTAAGAGTTGAAAAGCTGAAGCGCGTTAAAAAGTATGAAACAATTGCTCGACTCGTCATCGGGGTTGTGCATGATGGGAGTATTTTGTGTAATGAAAATGAAGCATGGCCTAACTATATGATTTTGTAGGGATAAGCTTTCTTTGGCTATGCTATTTCGATAGGACATGATTATTTGTTAGTATGCTTTGAAGCATTATTATTTTTATGTTTTATAAGCTTTTATATTGAATCATTTGGATCTGAACATTCATGCCCCAATAAAGAATATTACATTGAGAATTATGCAAGGTAGCATTCCACATCAAAAATTCTGTTTTTATCATTTACCTACTCGAGGACGAGCAGGAATTAAGCTTGGGGATGCTTGATGCGTCTCCAACGTATCTATAATTTTTTATTGTACCATGCTATTATATTACCCCTTTTGGATGTTTATGGGCTTTATTTTACACATTATTATCATTTTTGGGACTAACCTACTAACCGGAGGCCCAGCCCGTATTGCTGTTTTTTTGCCTATTTCAGTATTTCAAAGAAAAGGAATATCAAACGGAGTCCAAACGGAATGAAACCTTCGGAAGCGTGATTTTTGGAACGAACATGATCCAGAGGACTTGGAGTGCAAGTCAAGAAGCAGCCAAGGCGGCCACAAGAGGGTAGGGTGCACCCCCTATCTCGTGGGCCCCTCGGGCGGCCACCGACGTACTTCTTCCTCCTATATAAGCCTACGTACCCCGAAAACATCTAGGGAGCACCCGAAACACAATTTCCACCGCCGTAACCTTCTGTATCCGCGAGATCCCATCTTGCAGCCTTTGCTGGCGCTCTGCCGGAGGGGGAATCGACCATGGAGGGCTTCTACATCAACACCATAGCCCTTCCGATGAGTTGTGAGTAGTTTACCACAGACCTTCGGGTCCATAGTTATTAGCTAGATGGCTTCTTCTCTCTTTTTGGATCTCAATACAATGTTCTCCCCCTCTCTTGTGGAGATCTATTCGATGTAATCTCTTTTTGCGGTGTGTTTGTCGAGATCCGATAAATTGTGGGTTTATGATCACGTTTATCTATGAATAATATTTGAATCTTCTCTGAATTCTTTTATGTATGATTGAGTTATCTTTGCAAGTATCTTCGAATTATCAGTTTGGTTTGGCCTACTAGATTGATCTTTCTTGCCATGGGAGAAGTACTTAGCTTTGGGGTTCAATCTTGCGGTGTCCTTACCCAGTGACAGAAAGGGTTGCAAGGCACGTATTGTATTATTGCCATCGAGGATAAAAAGATGGGGTTTATATCATATTGCATGAGTTTATCCCTCTACATCATGTCATCTTGCTTAATGCGTTACTCTGTTCTTTGTGAACTTAATACTCTAGATGTAGGCAAGAGTCGGTCGACCTGTGGAGTAATAGTAGTAGATGCAGGCAGGAGTCAGTCTACTTGTTGCAGACGTGATGCCTATATACATGATGATGCCTAGATAATCTCATAACTATTCGCTTTTCTATCAATTGGTCGACAGTAATTGGTTCACCCACCGTAATACTTATGCTATCTTGAGAGAAGCCTCTAGTGAAACATATGGCCCCCGGGTCTATCTCTTATCATATTTGCTTCCAATCTACTTTTATTTGCATCTTTACTTTTTGCATCTATATTATAAAATACCAAAAATATATTTATCTTATCATACTATCTCTATTAGATCTCACTTTCGCAAGTGGTCGTGAAGGGATTGACAACCCCTTTATCGCGTTGGTTGCGAGTTCTTGGTTTGTTTGTGTAGGTGCGTGGGACTTTTGAGGAGCCTCCTACTGGATTGATACCTTTGTTCTCAAAAACTGAGGGAAATACTTACGCTACTATTCCGGCATCACCCTTTCCTCTTCAAGGAAAACCAACGCAAGCTCAAGACGTTGCAGTGATCAACGTGGCTCGTGATACCATGATGATGTAGGGTAGAACCCTAGATGCCCGAACTTTCACTTTTGGAGAGAATCCTACCAAGAACACGAAGAACACAAGAGGGGAAATGAGGTAAACACAAGAGAAAACACTCAACCAACAAGAATATAGTCACAAATGTTCTAGATCCTCGAAACACAAAAGGGTACAAGATCTGAATCCAACAAGGGATGATACATAGGGTAACTAGTTCTTCTCCATGAGGAGGTCTTGAATCCAACGTGGATCTTCTCCAAAGAGGTGTCAGCCCCTCACGGTGGAGTAGATCCGGATGGATGAGCAAAGCTCTATCTCAAAGTATGAGCTATCACAATGCTAACCCTAGAAAGAGGGCGGAGTAGGAGCATATATAGTCTAGGGGGCGAAGGGATACATGGGCTCGACCCTTACACTGTGTGCAGACAGGGAAGGCCGGATGTCCAGACGTCGGGCCGGATGTCAGGTCGTTCGCGAGGGGCCGGATGTCCGAGCCGTCCTGGAACCGTCTTGTATCTCCTTGGGCATGGTTGGTCCGGATGTCCGGGCACTAGTCGGATGTCCGGGGCGACGTGAAGGGCCAGATGTCCAGGGTAGTGGCCGGATGTACAGGTTATCGGGGCAAGTTTCTGTACTCCCTCGACGGCTTGTCCAGATGTCCGGGCATCAGGCCAGATGACCGGGCGTTCTTGAGGGGCCGGATGTCTGGGTTGTCGGGCCGGATGTACGGGTTGGCTTGGCGCCGTCTCGGATCTCCTTGGGCAGGGCTGGTCCGGATGTCCGGGCGCTGGCCGGACGTCCGGGGCGACGTGAAGGGCTGGATGTCCGGGGTCGTGGCCGGATATCCGAGTTATCGAGGCAAGTTTTTGTACTCCCTGGACGGCTTGTCTGGATGTCCGGGCTGCGTGCCGGATGTCCTGGCTGGGTGCGGGATGTCCGGGCCCTATAGCTTTGGCTACAGATCCTTGTCTGCGGGGGAGATCTCCAGGGGCCGGATGTCCAGGGCCATGGCCGGATGTCCGGGGCCTGGAAGTTGTCATCGTCTTCTTCTGTTGGTTCTCTTCATTCGTGGACTTGGGAGCTTGACCGTCTTCATGTGCATCCTCGGGAGGGTCCTCTTGGTACCTAATCATGCACAACATTCCGGACTTAGGTAGTAGTCATGTCTCGACAGGATCGAATGAGATATCACTAAGGAAAGAAGTCACCTCGGTCTTGAGAGCTCTAGCTCGTGCTCGTGTCATGGGTCCTCTTGGCACTTGGTGAGGCGATGGTAGATCCATGGCCTAGAGTGTCGTATAGCACTATGCATTTTCAAGCTTTTTGGTAACTTGTTGTCAAAGGGGGATAAAGTGTATAGATCATTAGGCTGAGAGAGAGAGAGAGAGAGTCTTTTGATCTTTTGTTGGTTTGCTTTGCCTTGCTACTTGTTACTTTGATCGTTTGTTTGTTTGATTCCTACGCTACGATGTTTGTTATGCTCGTGAGATACTCTTGTGATCATGTGTTTGATCATACTATGCTTAATGTGTGCTTGCATGCTTATATCCATTAATACTTGTGTATGATGAATCACTTCTACCCTTGGTGATGAGTGCATGTTATTTAACTCATATCATTTTGAGCGCTCCACCAAGATGTATGTGACATGGAAGAGTGCCCCATGATCCTAATCAATTGTGCATTTGCATTCAAATGCAAATTTAAATAGTGCACAGATTTAGGGGGAGCTCTTGTTTATCACATACTTCTCAAAGAGACTATGTATTTCATTCATATTATCATTTGTCGAAGCTTTGATCTATATGTTGTCATCAATTACCAAAAAGGGGGAGATTGAAAGTGCAACTAATCCCCGGGTGGTTTTGGTAATTCGTAACAACATATAGCTCATTGAACTAGTTGTCACAGCCCTAGCCCAGCCCCTATTGCCTTTTCTTGATTCTCAAGTCATCATGTTTACAATTCAAATGAATTTGAAATGGGGATAACAGAAACCCCCAGCACCCCCTTAATCCAACTAGGGTTTACTAAAATCTTTTTCAATGAACCTGAAATGCCCTTCTAAAATGTTCATCATCCTTGTCCTGGTCTAGAACCTCTGACAAAAATGGTGCACTCTTTTCTAGGACATCATAAGGTCACTAAACTAAATCATATTCTGTTTGCATTTGGGCATTTAAATGCTAAATAATATTTTAAATGTCCAAATAATCATAAACTAAAATGTTTAATGTTGGAAATATTCCACACAGTGGGCATGGGCATTTTCATGATTTTTTGAGTTTGTTTTGGTATTTTTAGAAAAGCCCTAAAGTTGCAGAGAAATAGAAAAACAGAAATAAAAAAGAAAGTAAAGAATCTACCTAACTTACCTGGCAGCCCAGCTAAGGCCCAGCACTGTAGCTGGTCCAACCTAGCCGCCCCACCGTCTTCAACCTCCTGCCAGTAGGCAGGAGGGCGTGTGCTCGCCGCATGCCGGGCCACCTCCTTCTTGCCGCTTCGCCCTGGCCTCTTTGGATGACGCCACGCACCCCCTGGAACCCCCTCGCTCACTCCCTGGAACCCATCCCCTTCCCTGGCTCTCTCCCTCGCACGCACCGAGTGCAGCCGTTGTCGTCATTCGCCGTTGTCGTGGTTGTGGACACCCTCGCCTCACCGATGCGCTCAGAGGCTCCGCCTGGACCACCTCTTCCTCCTCACCAAGCCACACCCCGCTAGAAGCTCTACAGCGACTTGCCCGACCCCTTCTTCAAGATTCGGCTGCCGAGATCGCTGGCGCCCGTTCACCGTCCCCCGAGCTTGCTGAGCCGCCCTACCGACTCCATGTGAGCCCCTGCGTCGAACCCCCCTCTCCTCTGCTTCATTTGCTCACCGTAGACGCCGCCCCCTTGCTGACCGTAGCACGCCGCCGCATAAGCTTGTCACCGACGAGGCTCCGGTGACTAAATGGTCCCGTGCATATGCCTGTCGTCTTCGTGAGTGCATGTAGCACCCATAGGAACTAACCGTTGATCCTCACGTGCACCGTGTCGTAGGTTTCATCGGCGCCCGAACTCTAGCCGCCGCCGCGAGCTTGTTTTCGTCGAGCTCCGGCCACCTCAGCTCCCGCCGTCTGTTCCATCGGCTGCGCCTGAGCAGCAGCTCTCTGTAGAGCCTCCCCGCGCCCAAAACCATCGCCTGTAGGCGAAACCCGAGCCAACCCAGTGTGCCCTGCCGCGTTTTGGTCGCCGTCGGCGTAACTCCGGTGATGGTGACATGGCAGATTAGTTTAGGGCTAATGACGCACTTAGTCAACACCTAGTGACACTGACACCAGGGCCCCACTGCCTAATTAAACTGAGGTTAGTTTCTGCTTAGTATTAACTAATCACAGTGGCCCCACGCGTCAGCGTTGACCATGCTGATGTGGCCATTGACTGGGTCCACATGTCAGTGACCCTAACAAGCACCGTGACACCGACCAATGGGACCCACTGGTCAGGTTTGACCTAGACCCGGCCTGTTGACCTGCTGACATCATAGTGACGCAGTGCTGGCGCAATAAGCCATTTTCTGGATTAAACTTAATTCAGGAAATTCCAAAAAATGCTATAAACTTCAAAATTTCATAGAAATTCAACCATAGCTCCAAATGAAAAAGATTATATATGAAAAATGATCAGAAAAATCCAATCTATCCATATGTACGTGTTTCATGGATGTTTAAACAACTTAACCTTGTTGTTTACTACAAAACATGATAAAGCACTATTTAAATTCATAAGATGAGTTTGGGGTTGAACCTTTGGTTTAAAATGACTCAAACCCATCTGGTTTTAGTTGCATTAGCCCAACACAGTCATTTTTTCCATGTCATGATCATGCATCATATTGTGCATTGCATTGATCGTGTTTCCTTCTCTGTTGCCGGCGTTTGTCCCCTCTTAGTAGACGACATACCGAAGATGTGATCAATGACACTGATGAAGAACTATACTATCTTCAAAAGTGCCAGGCAAGCAAAACCCCCTTGTTCATTCCGATATAATCCCACTATCTCGCTCCTGCTCTCTTTTACTGCATTAGGACAACAACGATTCAAATGTTACATGTTGCGGTAGTTGAACCCCTTTCCTCTGCATGACCTGTCATTGGCACAGTAAATAGATGAAACCCTCTAGCATGAGTAGGAGTTGTTTGAGCCCTGATGTGCCTACTCATTCATGCTTGTTTGTCATGCCTGCTACTTCTTAGAGTTGAGTCAGGTCTGATTCATCGGGTATGAATTGGAATGCTGATGAACATGTCCTATTGTGTGTGAGCTAAGTGTGTGAACACGATTTGGTAAAGGTAGCGATGAGAGGCCATGTAGGAGTACATGGTTGGTTGTCTCATTGAAGTCGTCCTCAGGAACTGAGTTCTGTGTTTGTGATCCATGAACAACTACTACCATGCATTGGGCCCGAAACCAATGGACCCTCTTGGCTTCTTAACCACCCTTGTCCACTATCCAGGAGTTGCAAGTATTTTCTCGTGTTTGTAGTATGCTGGAGGCTGTGTGCAGCGCTGACCCGAGGGATGGGTTGTGATGCGGTAGGCACGTGGCCGGGTATGCTGGGCGCCCGTTTGGTGTTGTGGAACCCTGTACACATCGTTCGGGGTCGTATGTGAAAACCTCGGCCAGACTCCCTGTGGATGGAACCTGAATAGGCGATAAACCTAGACTAGAGACTTGAGTGTTTAGGTAGGCCATGGCCGACACCCTCGTTGGGCTTCCGCTTGAAGGTTGCCGAGTAGATATCGTGTAAACGGCGGTAAGTGGTGAGAGCATGTGCGAAGAAGTACACCCCTGCAGGGTTAACATCATCTATTTGAATAGCCGCGTCCGCGGTAAAGGACCTCTGGGTTGCCTATACAGTTCATAGACAAGTGAACGTGGATACTCTAAAATGCGCAAGATAAGCGTGAGTGCTATGGATGGCGTTCTCGTAGGGATACGGGAGCGGATCCATAGTGGTGTATTGATATGGTGAATATGTGGACTCGTGTGTGCCACCTCAAAAGAGTTACTTGCAGTCGTAGTTCAGGATAGCCACCGAGTTAAAGCTGGCTTGCTGCAGTTAAACCCCACCATCCCCTTTGTTGATAATGATGCATATGTAGTTAGATCTGATGTAAGTCTTGCTGGGTACATTTGTACTCACGTTTTCTTAATTTATGTTTTGCAGAGAGACTTCAGTCTCGCTAGTAGTTCCATGTGGACTTCGACGTTTAGCTTGTTACCTCAGCTATGATCTTGTGCCCTCGGCAGGATCTGGTAGGTAGTCAGGCTTCTCAGTCGTTTTCATTTGTAGATGTTTGTACTCAGACATGTTAAGCTTCCACATGTGCATTGACTTGTATGCTCTGAATGTTGGGTCATGAGACCCAAGTTTGTAATATCTTGCTCCTCGGAACCTATTGAATAAATACTTTGAGTCATAGAGTTATGTTGTGATGCCATGTTGTATTTGCACATATCGAGCATATTGTGTGTATGATTTGAAATGCTTGGTATGGGTGGGGTCTGACAACCTAGTTGTTCATCCTTGGTAACCTCTCTTACCGGGAAATGTCTCCTGGTGCTTCCACTGAGCCATGGTAGCTTGCTACTACTCCGAAACACTTAGGCTGGCCGGCATGTGTCCTTCCTCGTTCCTATGTATGTCCCTTCGGGGAAATGTCACACGTTGTTCCTTTAATTCCATGTAGCTTGCTACGACTTGGGTTCATACGTTGTTGATCGACACGTTCGTTGTTGGGTCATGTATGCTTGTCCCTGTAAGTTAGCGCCACTTTGGGTCCACGGCTAGTCATGTCAGCCCGGGTTCTTTATCATATGGATGTTAGCGGCACTGTCATATACGTGAGCCAAAAGGCGCAAACGGTCCCACGCCAGGTAAGGTGGCACCCGTGGGAATACCGTGTGTGAGGCCGCAAAGTGATATGATGTGTTACATGCTAGATCGGTGTGACTTTGGATCAGGGTCCTGACACTAAGATCCATTCAAGATGAATATTTCAGAGAGTTCAATGATTGGCATGGCATGGACTAGAGATGTGGACCCCTCAAAATGCTAAGGACAAAGATTGGCAAAAGCTCAAGGCTTTTCATTTCATATTTTAGTGATCCAAGATCACATTGAGTCCATAGGAAAGCCAATACTATTAAAAGGGGATGAGGTGTTGCTTAATGGTCTACTTGCTCAAAGTGCTTAGTGATATTGCTCCAAAAACCCTCAACCACTTTCCCACTCCAAATATGCCCAAAACCCGAAGTCAAAATGGGCCCCACTGAAAAGTTCCATCCGGCGCCACCGAGTTCATTTGACATAACCACTGCCAAAGCCCTAGAGAGTTTGATTACACCATTACGGATCTCGTTCTCACCAAGATGGCCTTGCATTCTCCCTATGACATGTTAAACTCTTTCGGTCTCACCGAGTCAGTGCAATCGGTCACACCAAGATTGCTTGTCATTCGCTCTGTTGCTTCTTACTTCACGTTGGTCTCACCGAGTTAATGTTTGCCCTAGCCCTAGCAAATCGGTCACACCGAGTTGTTCTAGTCGGTCCCACCGAGATTCCTAACATTCACATTTTGAACTGAATCGGTCTCACCGAGTTCATCTATTTGGTCTGACCGAGTTGGGTCAAATGTGTGTAACGGTTGGATTTTGAGTGGAGGCTATATATACCCCTCCACCCCCATCTCCATTTGAGAGAGAGCCATCAGAATGTTCCTACACTTCCACTACACTTTTCCTGAGAGAGAACCACCTAATCATGTGTTGAGACCAAGACATTCCAATCCTACCACTAGAATCTTGATCTCTAGCCTTCCCCAGGTTGCTTTCCACTCAAATCATCTTTCCACCATATCCAAATCTGTGAGAGAGAGTTGAGTGTTGGGGAGACTATCATTTGAAGCACAAGAGCAAGGAGTTCATCATCAACACACCGTCTATTACCTTTTTGGAGAGTGGTGTCTCCTAGATTGGTTAGGTGTCGCTTGGGAGCCTCTGACAAGCTGTGGAGTTGAACCAAGAAGTTTGTAAGGGCAAGGAGATCGCCTACTTCATGAAGATCTACCCGAGTGAGGCAAGTCCTTCGTGGGCGATGGCCGTGGTGGGATAGACAAGGTTTCTTCTTCGTGGACCCTTCGTGGGTGGAGCCCTCCGTGGACTCGCGCGACCGTTACACTTCATGAGTTGAAGTCTCCATCAATGTGGATGTACGATAGCACCACCTATCGGAACCATGCCAAAAATCTCCATGTCTACATTGCATTTGCCCTCTCCAAACCCTTCCATTTACCTTCATATGCAATGTTTTACTTTCCGCTGCTGCACTCTTAGAATTGCATGTGTAGGTTGATTACTTGACTTGTACTAGTTGCTAAAATCTGCCAACACTTAAAATTGGGAAAATGCTAGATTTTTATTTGGTCAAGTAGTCTAATCACCCCCCTCTAGACCTACTTTCGATTCTACATTTATCCCTCTACATCATGTCATCTTACTTAAGGCGTTACTCCATTCTTTATGAACTTAATACTCTAGATGCATGTTGGACAACGGTCGTTGTGTGGAGTAATAGTAGTAGATGCAGGCAGGAGTCGATCTAGTTGACACGGACGTGATGCGTGTATGCATAATCATTACCTTGGATATCGTCATAACTTTGCGCTTTTCTATCAATTGCTCGACAGTAATTTGTTCACCCACTGTATTATTTTCCTTCAAGAGAGAAGCCTCTAGTGAAACCTATGCCCCCATGGTCTATTTTCCATCATATATTTTCAGTTCTATAAACCAAAAAACCCCAAAAATACCTTGCTGCAATTTATTTACTTTTATTTTGTTTTATGCTTTAGTAATCTTTTACATCTATCTCTATCAGATCTCACCTTTGTAAGTGACAGTGAAGGGATTGACAACCCCTTTATCGCATTGGGTGCAAGTGTTTAATTGTTTGTGCAGGTGCATAGATTGGAGACTTGCTTGTATCTCCTACTGGATTGATACCTTGGTTCTCAACTGAGGGAAATACTTATCTCTACTTTGCTGCATCACCCTTTCCTCTTCAAAGGGAAAACCAACGCAAGCTCAAGAAGTAGCAGAGTGCTTATAGTAAACCGTGCCCAATGCAAAATGTAATCCCACTCGTAATTTTTCAGGAAACATGTGCGATCCTGAACGGAAAGCACACGTCACTCACACTACAACCGTTAGTGCTACACAACAAATCACAGATGATCTGCAACACTTGTATATGTGCGAAGGGGCTCTTGAACCGTTTGTGATAGCACATTATCACACACGGTAATTGTTCGTGAAACGTGTGTGATGGTGTCATGTATGGTAGACGATTTCTGCAGAATACTCGTGTGCGATGGGGCACATATCGCACACAGTTTCGATGATGGCTCGTGTGCCTTAGATACTGTTTCACAAACGGTTCAGTATGAAACACCGTTTGGTTTCACTGCGTCATTAGAAACATCTGATCACCAATCCCACACGTGTGCTAGAATGTGGTGTGTGCGATACATTGTTGCATCGCATACGATTACATTTGGCAATGCATTTGCTTCATGGCTCCCTATCCCCGATGGTTTCTAAGTCGTGTGGGAAGGACCCCCCTATCATAGACACTGGCAAGCACTACTAGAAAAAGGGTCTAATGTGCAGCTCATTAGTCCCGGTTTGAAATTGAGCTGGCACTAATGTGACCATTAGTGCCGATTCCAACGGCTAGGCGGGCCGCTCTCTTTAGTATCGGTTCGTGTGGAACATTTAGCACCGGTTCATGCCACGAACCGGTACTAAAGGGTTTGGTGGCACGATGTTGCCAGACTGGGGCCCGTCCAGCACCTTTAGTACCGGTTCTTGCCACGAACCGGTACTATAGGTCATCCTGCATATAAACCCTTCGTCCAGCTTGCTCTGTTCTCCCCCTTTCCCCTCTCCTCCTCTTTGTTCTTCCTCTTCTCCCCTTGAGCTGATCACACATTTTGCTCAAATTTTGTCAAGATTTGAAGGCCCCCATCCATTCAAGTGATCACAAAGGTTAGCAACTTTGTACTTTCATCTCTCATTGCTAGATTAGCTCTTGCAATGCTTTATATAGTGATTAATTTGTGGGTTTTAGTAATTTGGGAGGAATTATATGTGGTACCATATTTGATTTATATGCAATTTGAGCTTAAAATAACTCTTAGTTTGCATATGTAGGTGTGGTTTACTTAGTGCCTTCCCATCTCCGTCGTAACCACCGTCGATCGTCCGCACCAACCCGTCGCCGGCACCACCTTGTGGTGAGCCTCTTGTTCTTATCTTTTTTATATAAAAAAATCATGTTTGTGTGATTTAGATATATAGTTACTTGTATAATTATCTTACCCGTATGTTGTTTGTTATACATAGTGCCATGGCTTTGATATCCGTCCCCGTCGGCCCTCGTCCGTGTTATGATTCGGATGTGGTATATTCTCTTTTAAAACTATTTGTTGCATTTCGTGTTTATGAAAAATTGTGCCCATCAAGTTGACATCGATATTTTTATCTAGGAGGTATGTGAACCGGAAATTCCAACCGACCCTATTGTTGAGAGGTTAAATTTAGTTGAAAGAGAAAACGAGTATTTTGAAAGAAAAATTGAAAAGAATTGAGGGGGAGAAGATGGAATTGGAGTTGCATGTTGCCGATGTCGTCGATGATCACAAGATCAAGATGGAGAAAATGTGGTTGAAGATTAGAAAGATTAGAAAATATGCCATGGATAGTGTGGCTTGGTATCATTATGCTGTTGGATCAATTGTTGCCTTAGCTGCGATCATGATCGCATTTGTTGTTGCATTTAAATTCTTTTGCTAGAGAGTTATTTGTATGTTGCATTTAAGTGTTGTATGAACTTTATGTATGAACTTTATGTATGGACTTGTATTGATTTGGTCTATTTGGTGGTGTGTGATGAAGATGCGCCGACAATGGATGTACGATGAACGATGCTCTCCCCAGTTCATTGATGGCATGCATACTTTTCTGATTGTGGCTCAGGAAAACAAGCGGGCGGATGGTTTTATGCCTTGTCCATGTGCTGGCTGTAAGAATGGTCACAATTACTCTAACTCAAGAATCATTCACGTCACCTGTTTGAGTCTGGTTTCATGCCCCACTATAATGTTTGGACCAAGCACGGAGAAAGAGGGGTTATGATGGAAGACAATGAAGAAGAGGACGACGATAGCTATCCTGGCCATGGGTTCCCTGAATACGATGATACAACAATAGGGGAAGAAGCTGAGCCGGCCATGCGGGAAGAAGCTGAAGAAGAGGCATCAGATGAGCCCCTGATGATCTAGGTCGGGCCATTGCTGATGCAAAGAGAAATGGCGCAAGTGAAAAGGAGAAGAAGAAGTTGCAGCTCATGTTAGAGGATCACAAGAAATTGTTGTACCCGAATTGCGAAGGTGACAAGAAAAAGCTAGGCACCACACTGGAATTGCTGCAATGGAAGGCAGAGAATGGTGTATCTGGCAAGGGATTTGGAAAGTTGCTGATAATGATAAAGAATATGCTTCCAAAGGATAACGAATTGCACAAGAGTACATACAAAGCGAAGAAGGTTGTCTGCCCTCTAGGTTTAGAGGTGCAGAAGATACATGCATGCCCTAATGACTGCATCCTCTACCGTGGTGAGTACGAGGATTTGAACGCGTGCACAGTATGTGGTGCATTGCATTGTAAGATCAGCCGCGATAACCCTGGTGATGTCGAGGGCGAGCGCCCCAGGAAGAAGATTCCTGTGAAGGTGATGTGGTATGCTCCTATAATACCACGGTTGAAACATTTGTTCCAAAACAAAGAGCATGCCAAGGCGATGCGATGGCACAGAGAAGACCGTAAGAAAGACGGAAAGTTGAGAGTACCCGCTGACGGGTTGCAGTAGAGAAAAATCGAGAGAAAGTACAGGGAGGAGTTTGCAGGTGACCCAAGGAACATATGGTTTGGTCTAAGCGCAGATGGCATTAATCCTTTTGGGGAGCAGAGCAACAATCATAGCACGTGTCCTGTGACTCTATGTTTGTATAACCTTCCTCCTTGGTTGTGCATGAAGCAGAATTCATTATGATGCCAGTGCTCATCCAAGGCCCTAAGCAACCCGGCAACGACATTGATGTGTACCTAAGGCCATTAGTTGAAGAACTATTATGGCTGAGGAATGGAAAAGGTGTACGCGCGTTGGATGAGCACAAACAGGAAGAATTTGACCTAAAGGCATTGTTGTTCGTGACCATGAATGATTGGCCTATTCTCAGTAACCTTTCAGGACAAACAAACAAGGGATACCGTGGATGCACGCACTGTTTGGATGATACCGACAGTATATATTTGGATAGTTGTAGGAAGAATGTGTACCTCGGACATCATCGATTTCTTCCGAGTAGGCATCCTGTAAGAAAGAAAGGCAAGCATTTCAAAGGTGAGGCGGATCACCGGACGAAGCCTCGCCACTGTACTGGTGCTGATGTACATGATATGGTCAAGGATTTGAAGGTAATCTTTGGAAAGGGTCCTGGCGGACAACCTGTTCTGAAGGACGCTTACGGACGCGCACCCATGTGGAAGAAGAAATCTATATTTTGGGACCTACCCTATTGGAAAGACCTAGAGGTCCGCTCCGCAATTGACGTGATGCACGTGACAAAGAATCTTTGCATGACCCTGCTTGGCTTCTTGGGCGTGTATGGGAAGGCAAAAGATACACCGGAGGCACGGGAGGACCAGCAACGTATGCACGGAAAAAATGGCATACATCAGGGCCAGGCCAGCTACGCTCTTACCAAAGAAGAGAAAGAAATCTTCTTTGAATGCCTGCTCAGTATGAAGGTACCGTCTGGCTTCTCGTCGAATATAAAGGGAATAATAAATATGGCAGATAAAAAGTTCCAGAACCTAAAGTCTCATGACTGCCACGTGATTATGATGCAACTGCTTCCGGTTACATTGAGGGGGCTTCTACCGGAAAACGTTCGATTAGCCATTGTGAAGCTATGTGCATTCCTCAATGCAATCTCTCAGAAGGTAATTGATCCAGAAATCATACCAAGGTTACAAAATTATTTGGTGTAATGTCTTGTCAGTTTCGAGTTGGTGTTCCCACCATCCTTCTTCAACATCATGACGCACGTCCTAGTTCACCTTTGTGAATAGATTAACATTTTGGGTCATGTATTTCTACACAATATGTTCCCCTTTGAGAGGTTCATGGGAGTCTTGAAGAAATATGTTCATAACTGTGCTAGGCCAGAAGGAAGCATCTCGAAGGGCCATGAAAATGAGGAGGTCATTGAGTTTTGTATTGACTTTATTCCTGACCTTAAGCCGATTGGTGTTCCTGAATCACGGCATAAGGGCAGACTGGATGGAAAAGGCATGCTAGGAGGGTATCAAATAATATGTATGGAATGTCATTTTCTCACTGAAGCACACTACACAGTTCTACAGAATTCCGCCTTGGTGGCTCCATATATGGAGGAACACAAGAATTTTCTACAGACTAAACACCCGGAGCAGTCTGATGACTGGATTACACGTGAACAAACGAGGACTTTCGCCGGTTGGTTGCAGACACGTGCCATGCATGATGGTGATATTGAAGATGACCTGACTTGCTGTCCTAGTTACCATCTTCGAATATAATGACTTTCAAAGGGTACGAGATAAATGGGAATACATTTTACACGATCGCCCAAGATAAGAAGAGCACCAACCAAAACAGTGGTGTCCGCTTTGATGCAACAACCAACACGGGAAAGGAAACATATTATGGTTACATAGAGGACATATGGGAGCTTAACTATGGAGGTGGTTTGAAGGTCCCTTTGTTTCAGTGCAAACGGGTCAATATGACATGAGGCAGGGTAACGGAAGACCCACGGTATGGAATGACAACAGTGGATCTCAACAATCTTGCGTATGCAGACGAACCATTTGTCCTAGCCAATGATGTGGCGCAGGTTTTCTATGTGAAAGACATGTCTACCAGGCTGAGAAAAAGAAAAGATAAGGAAGCGAATGGATCATACGATGAGCCAAAGCGCCACATAGTTCTTTCAGGGAAAAGAAACATCGTGGGAGTGGATGACAAGACAGACATGTCATAAGATTATGAAAAGTTTGATGAAATTGCTCCATTCAAAGTGAATATTGATCCGAGCATCCAGTTAAATGATGAAGATTGTCCATGGTTACGACACAAAGGGACACACGTGAAGAAAAAGTTTCACACCCAAAGATCCCACACTGGCATGTGATAGGCTTCACCGTCATCACTTTCTTCTATAGTGACTTTCCAGACTTATAAATCTAGAAAGTGTCGCTTCGAACAAACCGGAGGGAATCTTTGTAATAGTTAGGGTACTTCTGTGTTTTGGTATTTGAAATGCGAAAAAAAATTATGTGCAAAAACTGGATGCACTTCGTCTACAAATTAGTTCGTCAAATAATTCAAATTTAAACTATTCGAATTTGAAAACTACTCGCACTAACAGAAAGTTTGTATTTTTTTTACCTAAAGAAAAAATATTCAGAAATAAATAAATGAAAGTAAATAAAGTAGAAAAGAAAAAAAAAACTAAATTTTTGTTGAGACAAAAACTAAATTAAAAAAAATTAAACTATTCAAATTTGAAAACTACTCGCACTAACAGAAAGTTTGTAATTTTTTGTACCTAAAGAAAAAATATTCAGAAATAAATAAATGAAAATAAATAAAGTAGAAAAAAACTAATTTTTTGTTGAGACAAAATCTAAATAAAAAAAGGCCCACCTACTGGGCCATAACGGCCTGCATACAACTAGAAACCCAACCTGTAGTTGGGCCAGGATGCAGGCCCGCTAGCCCAGTAGGCCCAACAGGGCAGAGTAGAAGAGGTAGGCCCAGAAGGCCTGCATTGGAGAGGAGCTCAATGCAGTGCCCGTACCGGGGCTTATAAACTGGCCTCAGCGCTCCTCGACTAGCGAGGTGGGACTAAACTTGCGCACCACCTGGAGCCAGCGCACCCCCATTACTACCGGGTCGTGGCTACAACCGGTACTAAAGGGGGTGCCTTTAGTACCGGTTGTAGCCACCACCCGGTACTAAAGGGGTGCGCTTCCCGCTGCTTCGCCTGGACAAAACAGACCTTTAATACCGGTTAGTGGCTCCAACCGCTACTAAAGCTAGGTTCTATATAAGAAAACACTTCAAAAAAATTCGCCAGTTCTCCCTCTGCTTCTTCTCCTCTACCCCGTCGCCGCCGCCCCTCGTCGCCGCCCCCGTCCAGCGTCTTGCTGTCCCCGTCGTGCCGTCGCCCCGTCCCACGCCATCGTCGTCCGGCCCCTTGCCTCGCTGTCGCCGTCGCCTTGGATCGACACCGCCTCGCCGTCGCCGTCGCCTCGACCTCGCCCGCGCGCGCTGTGAGACACTCCCCCGGCCTCTCCTCCCTCCAATCCACCGCGCCGCCGTCGGTGCCGGCCGCGCGCGCGCACACACACACACACTACACGCGCGCACACACACAGACACACTCACACTACACGCGCGCACACACACACTCACACTACACGCGCGCACACACACACATAATTTTTCTGTTTTTAGTTTTTAGTTTTTTCTGTTTTTCTATTTTTCTGTTTTTCATACAAAGTTTTAGATGAATTAATTAATTAGATTAGATTAATGTCAAATAGTATATAGAAATGTTAGAAATGTTAGAAATGTTATAGAAATGTCAGAAATTTTAGAAATGTTAGTTTTAGCTAGATGAATTAGATTAATTTCAAATTATTATATAAATGTTAGTTTTTAGTTTCTTATAATTTTAGTTATAAAAATTTAGAATTTGCATATAAGAAATCACAATCCAATCATTTAAAAAATGTTACTTTTGCGGCGTATAATATTTGTTCTTAACGATGCCCGGCCCGCATCCTCGCCGTCGACCCGTTCGCGACGACGTCCTCCTTCAGAGGACCCGTGTCCGGGACTGGGCTCCACCGGGCTGGCACTGGGTGGTGCTACCTTCAGGGGCTCGCTGCTTGGTGAGGAACCCGGGTCCCGTCGTCGATCCTGAGCTCCTTTGGTGGCGTTCCCATGGGCCACTTTCGGTGCGGAGGGTGCCGGCCCCGCCGGAGGTGGTGCATCGCCATGTTAGGGAGGAGGACGAGCACGTCCGTCACTACACGGCTGCTATGGATGTCAGGTTCTCCAATACCTGGCAGGGTCTTTGGGGAGATGACCGGAGCTATGATCTTGTGATGGTTCCGTATCTTTTGGTGTCCACCGCCCGCGCCTCAGGAACCGCGAGTGGCCTAGATTATTCTGTAGTATTCGATCTTTATTAGCTAGCTAGCTAGTGATGTATTCGATATATAATATTCGAGAAGATGTATTCGAGATTATATATTATTTGAGACAATGCATATTATGTACTATGATTCAGGATTTCCTCTTATTGATTGCATGCATGCATATTATAATTTGAATACTAAATTGTTTTATATTTCTTCTGGTCTTGTTAAATAAAAGCTATGGTGGACAATACCGACAGAGAGGGAGAAGAGGCCCTGTTCGAGAACATACGCTCCCCTCGCGCGCCAGATAATCGAAATGAAGAAGATGACGGCTCCCAATATTTGAACAATACCGGGGAGGGTGATGATATGATATTTGATCACGACAACTAAATTGATGAAGTCATGGATTATGATGGCAAAGAAATTAATGATTATGATGGCGACGAAATTAATGATTATGATGGCGAAGAAAATGTTGATCTTGATAAATCAGAGACCGACGAGGTATATTTATATAAGTAGGCATCTGGTGATCGTCACATGTTTTAAATGATTTGAAGATATATTAACGAATCGATCTTTCTTCTTTTCAGCCCTCCGGATCAACAAATTTTCTACAGGCAGAGTGCGAGGCCCGGGAAAAAAGGTTGAAGCAGGGCGTAAAGTACAACATCGATGCCATCAAAACTAATGGTGAACCAAAAGCACCTAAGAACATTGCAAAGAAGTTCGTTCGTCAGTGCAGAGTTCTTGTGAAGGACAAACTCCCGATCTCCCTTCAAGAATGGAAAAAGCCATCAAAGCCCCGTCCAGATCTTACTTTTGTCGATGACAGAGCAAAAAAAGCGCTTTGGGAAGATCTCATGGAACATTTCATCCTACTAGATCATTTCACAGCTGCAGATGTGGAGAAAGTCAAGGACGCTGCTCTTAGGAAGATGGCAATTGCATTCAACAACCACAAGAAAACTGTATGGAAGGACTACGTCAAAGCAGGAAAGAAGACTCCAGAATTCAAGGGAACACTAGAGAACCAAAGAGAACACTTGGACGATTTCGTGAAATTCAAGGAATCAGAATTATCTAAGGGACGGTCCAAAAAAAACAAGGCCAATGCCGCAAAAAAGGAGCAATTCCATAGGCTGGGGCTAGGTGGCTACGCGGTGGCAATGCCTAAGTGGGATAAGTCTGAACAAGAGATGCTGACTGCACAGGTCACTCTAGTTACATTGAGCTGGCCCCCCTGGTGCAGAAGTTGGTTCTATGCGCATGGGGGGCATTGGACCCGAAGACAGGCGAGGTTTCAAAGAAGGCATGTCTTAAAGGAGCCGATGGTAAGTTAATTGAAGCAATAGAAGAAGCTTGAAAGGGGCATTCACGCCCAACAGAGAGAACGACGAGCTTACGCGCGCCTTGGGAAATCCTAAACACCCGGGAAGAACACGAGGCAAGGGCGTTGTTCCGTGGTATGAGGGTTTTTCTGAGTGTAACATCGACTACAGAAGCCGTGCAAGAAGGAAGATGGTGGAGGAGAAGAAGAAGAAGCTGGAGGACGAGCAGAGGAAGCAGGAAGCAGAACGGCTTCAAGGCCTAGAATCAGCGCACACGGACTTGGCACTCAAATTGTAGAGGTAGCAGCAGCAGATCGACTCACTTAGCCAGGAAATGGGGTCTCAGGCTCTCAGTAGCGGCCGCAGCTAGCGCATGATCCAGCATTGGATAGCACCGTCCCATCCATGCCGAGAAGCAGTGTGGGTTCCGCCCCGGGCGACGCACTGCTAGATAGATACCCTGTGGATGACATCATGGAGAACACTAACTGTGAGCTACACTTCAAAATAAAGAACATATCCGTGAAGGCGGTGGACGTTGTTGCTTATACAAATCCCCCGGAGCAACCTACCATTGCAGAATGATTCCAGCCGGCTATGCTCGTGTCGTGGTTGATGAGGTGGTGGACCATTATTCGGGGCTACAGCTTGACATTCCTGGAGGTGACTAGGAGCACACACTGGGAGAGGCCATACATCATATCATCCTATGAAGAAAGGATTGCATCATCTTATGAAGGCCACCGACACCGCGTCAGCTAGAGCTTGAAATTCTAGGAGGTGACGAGGAACAGATGACTCACGCTCCTCCAACGCATGAGGCCACTCCTCCTGCTTCAAGTCAGCTAGCACATGAGGCCACTCCTCCCGCTTCAACTCAGCCAACGCGTGAGGCCACTCCTCCTCCTCCAAGTCCACAAACGCGTGCCACTCCTCCTCCAAGTCCGACACCGCGTCAGCCGTCTCCGCTGCCTCAGCAATCGCAGAAGAGAGCCGCCGCAGCAATGGTGCATAGTGCTACAAGTCGAGGTAGTACAGGAGGTACAAGCGGAGGCAAGCGATTTCAATATGGTCCAAAAAGCCTCGCGCCTCTTTCGCAGAGGCCTTACGACATGACCAAGGAGCAAAATGAAGCCATAGTGAAGGCCCAAGTGGAGGCCTATTTCGCACCAAAACCGGCACCGCCGCCAAGGGAGAAAGTGCCCGAGGAGAAGATTAACCACTTTATTCGTATGGCGCGACCACAAGCTCCCAAGCCTGTTGACTCGAACTATGGGCCCCAAATCTGGAAGGCCTATCGAGCACGAAAAAAGGGGTCGAGCTCGAGCTCGATCCAAGCAGCTGGCCAAAAATGCGGGAAAATCGTTCCCCAGCTAGGAGAACAGGCGGTGCAATCGATCCCCCCACTTGTTGTACCAACACATGAGAGTACCGGCGCCGGTCAGCTCGTAATAACCGACGAGCATAGACGGAACGCTGAAATGCTCGGTATCACTGTTGGACAACTCCTCGAGATTGAGCCCATGCCTAAGCTTAAAGAGCAGGACATAAAATGGAAATATGCCCGGGGCAAACCTTTGGTAAGGCCTGAGGAGATCAAGAACCTCCCAATGAGAATGTATCAATTGCATGATTGCTACATGAAAATTACCAAGAGTAACAATTGAGAGGGCCTCATGGTGAAAGTCACGGAAGAGTATTACTTCAATAAGCTAGCTCTATCCATTGAGTATTCAGAACTATTTCAGTTATTCAATCAAGACGCACTCGACAAATCCATCATCAGTTGCTATTGTCTGTAAGTGATTTCTTTCTGTAATTCAAATCTCAAGCTAGCTGTAGTGCTCATTGATCGATCATTACCTGTAATTATCCTCACTATATTCTTTTCTGTGGTTTATTATGCAGGATGAAGATGTATGAAATGAAAAAGCTGGACGCTATGGCATTGGGTTGATTGACCCAAATACCATTAATGAAGAAACATGGACATATCCATGGTATCAAGCAGAGGTAGAGAAAAACATGCTAGAGTTCTTGAAGCGCCTCAATACCAATGAACATATACTACTTCCTTACAACTACACGTGAGTCACACTGTCTTGTACTACAATTCTATTTTTACTTACTAGCTAGCTAGATGTTAATAATTAAGTGTATAGGGTTTAGGGTAGTTGATGAGTGTTATGCACATGCCCGCTTAATTAAGACATGCAAACGTGTGTGCATGCAGTTTCCATTGGATCTTGTTAATCATTAAAGTTGACGAAGGAACAGTTGAAGTACTGGACTCACTACTTAAAGTGAAGAGAGAGTACACAACCTTGAAGGGGACAGTCGACAGGTAATTTCAATCATTATTAACTATATGTCGGCCTCTTTAGTTCGTCATTTCCTGATATCAACTATTTAATAACTCGTTTATTCATTTTCTTTGTCGGCGGGCAGGGCTTGGGCAAAGTTCAGGAATTTGAAAGAGGTTCCAGGCGAATGGAGAGAAAGGCTGCATTGGTTTCGACCCAAGGTATAATTAATTAAGTAGTACTATCTAGCTACCTACCATGCATCTCTTTAATTCTAGTTTCAATATCATTAATTATCATGCTTGATTAATTATTATCTGATTAAATTCTATTCTCGTAAAGGCCTTGAAGCAGGCACAGGGGACTGATACATGTGCATACTGCATTTTCGAGAACATTCACATGATGACGTCCAAAAGGACCAAAACTGATAGACAACTATGGGTACGTGCGTTTGACAAAACACTATTCACAATTTTTACATCATTATCGATATCTAGTCACATAACTAATACACATGCATATTGATCTCCTTCTTAACAGTTCGAATCGGTGCAGGAGACGCTCCTATCAGTGGAGCGCATATGAGCACTTCAATAGGAAATAGCGGGATTTTTGCTCGACGAGGTCATAGATCCCAAAGGGAAATTCTACTACCCGCTATCGCCCCAATGAACTACTCCTAATAGTCATCGTGCTTCAAAGGCACCAAGGAAAATGCCACTGGCTCTGACGAAGGCTACATGTAGGAAAAACTGTGTGTGTGTGTGTGTATATATATATATAATTAGTTCTACGAGAAATTCTATTTATATATATATGCATAACGTGTACAATATGTAGTATCGTAAAATACGAGCAAACAAAAAAAATGGAAAACACAAAATTAAAGGAAAAATAATAATAAACCAAAACCCCCCAAACTTTTTAGTATCGGTTGGTAACACCAATCAGTACTAAAGCTCTCCCCACACCCGGGCCTGGCTCGTGCCACGTGGTGGCCCTTTAGCTGCGGTTCGAGCCGAACCGGTACTAAAGAGGGGGGGGGGGACTTTAGTCCCCACCATTTAGTGCCGGTTACAGAACCGGCACTAAAGTCCCTTACGAACCGGTCCTATAGCCCAATTCTGCACTAGTGAAGGTGCCGGTTTAAAATGCTGTCGCAGAAAGGGGTTAAAACCGTTTGTATAACAGCTTGTTGTACCAGTGATTGGATGTAATAAGATCTTATATAATGGGACGGAGGGAGTGTTGTACTACATATTTGTGCAATTGCATTTTAGCTTCTAATATTAACCTGGTGTTTGTAGGTACATATGTCATTGGTAAAGAACCACAGGGTAATGAGATATTTCTGAACCAGCATCAAGTGAGGAAACTGATAAAGATTGTTAGTAAAATTGGTCAAAAGATGGAAATTAAAATTATTCGTTTACGCTCTATCCAACACAAAAGTGAGTTGTAGGATGGTAACTAGGAACTCTGTAGCCTTCTCTTTTTACTATCCATATTGAGTTGTTAGATAACAATGTCTGAACCTTTTTCGTTTGAAGTGGTTCCCAAAGCAGTTTTACTCAAGATTACCTTGCAAAGTACATGATTGGTGGACATAAAATGAAGGTTAAAGTATTGCATCAAGACTACAATGAGCATCAAGAAGTCCTAATAAGACAGTGAAGGATGGGCGGACGACCATCATAAGGGGTTGGTGAAAGTGCTAGTTATCGACTAGAGGGGGGGTGAATAGGCGATTTTTATGAAAGTCTTCAAAACATGGAAGTTTCGAAGACAAACAATAGAAACAACCTAATTGATATGCAGCGGAAGATAAACTACAACAAGCAAGCCATAATCAAGTATGCAATAGCATTAACGTTCGAAGATTAATAGCAGCTAGGTAGTAGGATCAGGATGGAAGATAGTATGAAGCCAATCAACAATAGTAGTCAAGCAATGAAGTCAATTAGATAAGACGATAAGCAATTGTTGGAGAACGTTGCAGAAAACAAAAATTTTCCTACTCGTTTCACCAAGATCATCTAGGAGTTCATCTAGCAACGAGTCATTGGATGCATCTACATACCTTTGTAGATCGCGAGCGGAAGCGTTCAAAAGAACGGTGATGATGTAGTCGTACTCGACGTGATCCAAATCACCGATGACCAGCGCCGAACGGACGGCACCTCCGCGTTCAACACACGTACGGGACGGGAGACGTCTCCTACTTCTTGATCCAACAAGGGGAAAGGAGAGGTTGATGAAGATCCAGCAGCACGACGGCGTGGTGGTGGATGCAGGGCGTCACAGCAGCAGGGCTTCGCCGAGACTACGAGGGAGAGACGTAATGGGGGGAGGTGGAGGCGCCAGGGGCTGGTGTAAAATCCCTCCTCTCCCCCCCACTATATATAGGGGTGCCAAGGGGGGGCGCCGGCCCTAGTAGATGGCATCTACTAGGGGGGGCGGCGGCCAAGGGGAGGTTTCCCTCCCCCCCCCCCAAGGCACCTAGGGGTGCCTTCCACCACATGGACTCTTCCATGGTGGAAACCCTAGGCGCATGGGCCTATAGGGGCTGGTGCCCTTGGCCCATCTAGGCCAAGGCGCACCCCTTACAGCCCATGTGGCCCCCCGGGACAGGTGGCCCCACCCGGTGGACCCCCGGGACCCTTCCGGTGGTCCCGGTACAATACCGATAACCCCGAAACTTGTCCCGATGCCCGAAATAGCACTTCCTATATATAATTCTTTACCTCCGGACCATTCCGGAACTCCTCGTGACGTCCGGGATCTCATCCGAGACTCCGAACAACATTCGGGTTTCTGCATATACATATCTTCATAACCCTAGCGTCACCGAACCTTAAGTGTGTAGACCCTACGGGTTCGGGAGACAAGCACACATGACCGAGACGACTCTCCGGTCAATAACCAACAGCGGGATCTGGATACCCATGTTGGCTCCCACATGCTCCACGATGATCTCATTGGATGAACCACGATGTCGAGGATTTAATCAATCCCGTACTCTATTCCCTTTGTCTATCGATATGTTACTTGCCCGAGATTCGATCGTCGGTATCCCAATACCTCTTTCAATCTCGTTACCGGCAAGTCACTTTACTCGTACCGTAATGCATGATCCCATGACCAGACACTTGGTCACTATGAGCTCATTATGATGATGCATTACCGAGTGGGCCCAGTGATACCTCTCCGTCATACGGAGTGACAAATCCCAGTCTTGATCCATGTCACCCAACAGACACTTTCGGAGATACCCGTAGTCTACCTTTATAGTCACCCAGTTACGTTGTGACGTTTGGCATACCCAAAGCACTCCTACGGTATCCGGGAGTTACACGATCTCATGGTCTAAGGAAAAGATACTTGACATTGGAAAACTCTAGCAAACGAACTATACGATCTTGTGCTATGTTTAGGATTGGGTCTTGTCCATCACATCATTCTCCCAATGATGTGATCTTGTTATCAATGACATCCAGTGTCCATAGTCAGGAAACCATGACTATCTGTTGATCAACGAGCTAGTCAACTAGAGGCTCACTAGGGACATGTCGGTGTCTGTTATTCACACATGTATTACGATTTCCGGATAACACAATTATAGCATGAATAAAGACAATTATCATGAACAAGGAAATATAATAATAATGCTTTTATTATTGCCTCTAGGGCATATTTCCAACAGTCTCCCACTTGCACTAGAGTCAATAATCTAGTTACATTGTGATGAATTGAACACCCATAGAATTCTGGTGTTGATCATGTTTTGCTCTAGGGAGAGGTTTAGTCAACGGATCTGCTATATTCAGGTCCGTATGTACTTTACAAATCTCTATGTCTCCATCTTGAACATTTTCACGAATGGAGTTGAAGCGACGCTTGATGTGCCTTGTCTTCTTGTGAAACCTGGGCTCCTTGGCAAGTGCAATAGCTCCAGTGTTGTCACAGAAGAGCTTGATCGGCCCCGACGCATTGGGTATGACTCCCAGGTCGGTGATGAACTCCTTCACCCATATTGCTTCATGTGCTGCCTCCGAGGCTGCCATGTATTCCGCTTCACATGTAGATCCCGCCACGACGCTTTGCTTGCAACTGCACCAGCTTACTGCCCCACCATTCAAAATATACACGTATCCGGTTTGTGACTTAGAGTCATCCAGATCTGTGTCGAAGCTAGCGTCGACGTAACCCTTTACGACGAGCTCTTTGTCACCTCCATAAACGAGAAACATTTCCTTAGTCCTTTTCAGGTACTTCAGGATATTCTTGACCGCTGTCCAGTGTTCCTTGCCGGGATTACTTTGGTACCTTCCTACCAAACTGGCGGCAAGGTTAACATCAAGTCTGGTACACAGCATGGCATACATAATAGAACCTATGGTTGAGGCATAGGGGATGACGCTCATCTCTTCTATATCTTCTGTCGTGGTCGGACATTGAGCTGAGCTCAATTTCACACCTTGTAACACAGGCAAGAACCCCTTCTTGGATTGATCCATATTGAACTTCTTCAATATCTTATCAAGGTATGTGCTTTGTGAAAGACCTATGAGGCGTCTTGATCTATCTCTATAGATTTTGATGCCTAATATATAAGCAGCTTCTCCAAGGTCCTTCATTGAAAAACTTTTATTCAAGTAGGCCTTGATGCTGTCCAAGAGTTCTATATCATTTCCCATCAAAAGTATGTCATCTACATATAATATGAGAAATGCTACAGAGCTCCCACTCACTTTCTTGTAAACGCAGGCTTCTCCATAAGTCTGTGTAAACCCAAACGCTTTGATCATCTCATCAAAGCGAATGTTCCAACTCCGAGATGCTTGCACCAGCCCATAAATCGAGTGTTGGAGCTTGCACACTTTGTCAGCATTCTTAGGATCGACAAAACCTTCCGGCCGTATCATATACAATTCTTCCTTAAGGAAACCATTAAGGAATGCCGTTTTGACGTCCATTTGCCATATTTCGTAATCATAGAATGCGGCAATTGCTAACATGATTCGGACGGACTTCAGCTTCGCTACCGGTGAGAAAGTCTCATCGTAGTCAACCCCTTGAACTTGTCGATAACCCTTAGCGACAAGTCGAGCTTTATAGATGGTCACATTACCATCCGCGTCTGTCTTCCTCTTAAAGATCCATTTATTTTCTATGGCTCGCCGCTCAATGGGCAAGTCAGTCAAAGTCCATACTTTGTTTTCATACATGGATCCTATCTCGGATTTCATGGCTTCTAGCCATTTGTCGGAATCCGGGCCCGCCATTGCTTCTTCATAGTTCGAAGGTTCACCGTTGTCTAACAGCATGATTTCCAAGACAGGGTTGCCGTACCACTCTGGTGCGGAACGTGTCCTTGTGGACCTTCGAATTTCAGTAGGGGCTTGATCAGAAGTATCTTGATCATTGTCATTAACTTCCTCTCTAGTCGGTGCAGGCACCTCAGGAACATTTTCTTGAGTTGCGCCTTTTTCCGGTTCAAGAGGTAATACTTCATCAAGCTCTACTTTCCTCCCACTTACTTCTTTCGAGAGAAACTCTTTCTCCAGAAAGGACCCATTCTTGGCAACAAAGATCTTGCCTTCGGATCTGAGGTAGAAGGTGTACCCAATAGTTTCTTTTGGGTATCCTATGAAGACGCATTTTTCCGATTTGGCTTCGAGCTTTTCAGGTTGAAGTTTCTTGACATAAGCATCGCATCCCCAAACTTTTAGAAACGACAGCTTAGGTTTCTTCCCAAACCACAATTCATACGGTGTCGTCTCAACGGATTTCGACGGAGCCCTATTTAAAGTGAATGCGGCAGTCTCTAAAGCATAGCCCCAAAAAGAAAGCGGTAAATCGGTAAGAGACATCATAGATCGCACCATATCTAACAGAGTGCGATTACGACGTTCGGACACACCATTACGCTGAGGTGTTCCAGGCGGCGTGAGTTGTGAAACTATTCCACATTTTCTTAAGTGTGCCCCAAACTCGTGACTCAAGTATTCTCCTCCACGATCTGATCGTAGAAACTTGATTTTCCTGTCACGTTGATTTTCAACCTCACTCTGAAATTCCTTGAACTTTTCAAAGGTTTCAGACTTGTGTTTCATTAAGTAGATATACCCATACCTACTTAAATCATCAGTGAGGGTGAGAACATAACGATAGCCACCGCGAGCCTCAACACTCATTGGACCGCACACATCAGTATGTATGATTTCCAATAAGTCGGTTGCTCGCTCCATTGTTCCTGAGAATGGAGTCTTGGTCATTTTACCCATAAGGCATGGTTCGCATGTGTCAAATGATTCATAATCAAGAGACTCTAAAAGTCCATCAGCATGGAGCTTCTTCATGCGTTTGACACCTATGTGACCAAGGCGGCAGTGCCACATGTATGTGGGACTATCATTATCAACCTTACTTCTTTTGGCACTCACATTATGAACATGTGTAGCATCACGTTCGAGATTCATAAAGAATAAACCATTCACCATAGGAGCATGACCATAAAACATATCTCTCATAAAAATGGAACAACCATTATTCTCAGATTTAAAAGAGTAGCCATCTCGAATTAAACGAGATCCTGATACAATGTTCATGCTCAAAGCTGGCACTAAATAACAATTATTAAGGTTTAAAACTAATCCCGAAGGGAGATGCAGAGGTAGCGTGCCGACGGTGATCACATTGACCTTGGAACCATTCCCGACGCGCATCGTCACCTCGTCCTTTGCCAGTTTCCGCTTATTCCGCAGCCCCTGCTTTGAGTTACAAATGTGAGCAACTGCACCGGTATCAAATACCCAGGAGCTACTACGGGCACTAGTAAGGTACACATCAATTACATGTATATCACATATACCTTTTGTTTTGCCGGCCTTCTTATCCGCTAAGTACTTAGGGCAGTTCCGCTTCCAGTGACCGCTTCCCTTGCAATAAAAGCACTCGGTCTCGGGCTTGGGTCCATTCTTTGGCTTCTTCCCGGCAGCTTGCTTGCCGGGCGCGGCAACCTCCTTGCCGTCCTTCTTGAAGTTCTTTTTACCCTTGCCTTTCTTGAACTTAGTGGTTTTATTGACCATCAACACTTGATGTTCCTTTCTGACTTCTACCTCTGCTGATTTCAGCATGGCAAATACTTCAGGAATGGTCTTTTCCATCCCCTGCATATTGAAGTTCATCACAAAGCTCTTGTAGCTTGGTGGAAGCGACTGGAGGATTCTGTCAATGACCGCATCATCCGGGAGATTAACTCCCAGCTGAGTCAAGCGGTTATGCAACCCAGACATAGTGAGTATGTGCTCACTGACAGAACTGTTTTCCTCCATCTTACAGCTGAAGAATTTGTCGGAGACTTCATATCTCTCGACCCGGGCATGAGCTTGGAAAACCATTTTCAGCTCTTCAAACATCTCATATGCTCCATGTCTCTCAAAACGCTTTTGGAGCCCCGGCTCTAGGCTGTAAAGCATGCCGCACT
The DNA here is from genome assembly GCF_018294505.1 of Triticum aestivum. Classification (NCBI taxonomy): domain Eukaryota; kingdom Viridiplantae; phylum Streptophyta; class Magnoliopsida; order Poales; family Poaceae; genus Triticum; species Triticum aestivum. The sequence continues at coordinate 99,146,370 of NC_057804.1, forward strand.
GAACGAGGGAGTAGTCATCGAAACGTGCCTGCCAAGCGTTCATAACATCTTGTTCTGCAGGGAGAACGGGTGCGTCACCAAGCGGTGCTTGTAGGACATAATCTTTCTTGGCAGCTATGAGGATGATCCTCAGGTTCCGGACCCAGTCCGTATAGTTGTTGCCATCGTCTTTCAGCTTGGTTTTCTCTAGGAACGCGTTGAAGTTGAGGACTACGTTGGCCATTTAATCTACAAGACATATTGTAAAATATTTAGACTAAGTTCATGATAATTAAGTTCAACTAATCAAATTATTAATGAACTCCCACTTAGATTAGACATCCCTCTAGTCATCTAAGTATTACATGATCCGAGTTAAACTAGACCGTGTCCGATCATCACGTGAGACGGACTAGTCAACATCGGTGAACATCTTCATGTTGATCGTATCTTCTATACGACTCATGCTCGACCTTTCGGTCTTCCGTGTTCCGAGGCCATGTCTGTACATGCTAGGCTCGTCAAGTCAACCTAAGTGTTTGCATGTGTAAATCTGTCTTACACCCGTTGTATGTGAACGTCTGAATAAAACACCCGATCATCACGTGGTGTTTTGAAACAGCGAACTGTCGCAACGGTGCACAGTTAGGGGGAACACTTCTTGAAATTAGTATGAGGGATCACCTTATTTACTACTGTCGTTCTACGTAAACAAGATGCAAAACATGATAAACATCACATGCAATCAAATAATAAACGTGACATGATATGGCCAATATCACATAGCTCCTTTGATCTCCATCTTGGGGCTCCATGATCATCTTGTCACCGGCTTGACACCATGATCTCCATCATCATGATCTCCATCATCGTGTCTCCATGAAGTTGCTCGCCAACTATTACTTCTACTACTATGGCTAACGCGTTTAGCAATAAAGTAAAGTAATTTACATGGCGTTTCTTGATGACACGCAGGTCATATAAAAGAATAAAGACAACTCCTATGGCTCCTGCCGGTTGTCATACTCATCGACATGCAAGTCGTGATTCCTATTACAATAGCATGAACATCTCATACATCACATATAGATCATTCATCATTCATCACAACTTTGGCCATATCATATCACAAACCACTTGCTGCAAAAACAAGTTAGACGTCCTCTAATTGTTGTTGCAAGTTTTACGTGGCTGAATTAGGGTTCTAGCAAGAACGTTTTCTTACCTACGTTAAAGCCACAACGTGATTTGTCAACTTCTATTTACCCTTCATAAGGACCCTGTTCATCGATTCCGCTCCAACTAAAGTAGGAGAGATAGACACCCGCCAGCCACCTTATGCAACTAGTGCATGTTAGTCGGTGGAACCGGTCTCACGTAAGCGTACGTGTAAGGTTGGTCCGGGCCGCTTCATCCCACAATACCGCTGAAGCAAGAAAGGACTAGTAACGGCAAGAAAGTTGACAAATCTACGCCCACAACAAATTGTGTTCTACTCGCGCAAGAAGAACTACGCATAGACCTAGCTCATGATGCCACTGTTGGAGAACGTTGCAGAAAACAAAAATTTTCCTACTCGTTTCACCAAGATCATCTAGGAGTTCATCTAGCAACGAGTCATTGGATGCATCTACATACCTTTGTAGATCGCGAGCGGAAGCGTTCAAAAGAACGGTGATGATGTAGTCGTACTCGACGTGATCCAAATCATCGATGACTAGCGCCGAACGGACGGCACCTCCGCGTTCAACACACGTACGGGACGGGAGACGTCTCCTCCTTCTTGATCCAGCAAGGGGAAAGGAGAGGTTGATGAAGATCCAGCAGCACGACGGCGTGGTGGTGGATGCAGGGCGTCACAGCAGCAGGGCTTCACCGAGACTACGAGGGAGAGACGTAACGGGGGGAGGTGGAGGCGCCAGGGGCTGGTGTAAAATCCCTCCTCTCCCCCCCCCCACTATATATAGGGGTGCCAAGGGGGGGGGCGCCGGCCCTAGTAGATGGCATCTACTAGGGGGGCGGCGGCCAAGGGGAGGTTTCCCTCCCCCCCCAAGGCACCTAGGGGTGCCTTCCACCACATGGACTCTTCCATGGTGGAAACTCTAGGCGCATGGGCCTATAGGGGCTGGTGCCCTTGGCCCATCTAGGCCAAGGCGCACCCCTTACAGCCCATGTGGCCCCCCGGGACAGGTGGCCCCACCCGGTGGACCCCCGGGACCCTTCCGGTGGTCCCGGTACAATACCGATAACCCCGAAACTTGTCCCGATGCCCGAAATAGCACTTCCTATATATAATTCTTTACCTCCGGACCATTCCGGAACTCCTCGTGACGTCCGGGATCTCATCCGGGACTCCGAACAACATTCGGGTTTCTGCATATACATATCTTCATAACCCTAGCGTCACCGAACCTTAAGTGTGTAGATCCTACGGGTTCGGGAGACAAGCAGACATGACCGAGACGACTCTCCGGTCAATAACCAACAGCGGGATCTGGATACCCATGTTGGCTCCCACATGCTCCACGATGATCTCATCGGATGAACCACGATGTCGAGGATTTAATCAATCCCGTACTCTATTCCCTTTGTCTATCGATATGTTACTTGCCCGAGATTCGATCGTCGGTATCCCAATACCTCGTTCAATCTCGTTACCGGCAAGTCACTTTACTCGTACCGTAATGCATGATCCCGTGACCAGACACTTGGTCACTCTGAGCTCATTATGATGATGCATTACCGAGTGGGCCCAGTGATACCTCTCCGTCATACGGAGTGACAAATCCCAGTCTTGATCCATGTCACCCAACAGACACTTTCAGAGATACCCGTAGTCTACCTTTATAGTCACCCAGTTACGTTGTGACGTTTGGCATACCCAAAGCACTCCTACGGTATCCGGGAGTTACATGATCTCATGGTCTAAGGAAAAGATACTTGACATTGGAAAACTCTAGCAAACGAACTATACGATCTTGTGCTATGTTTAGGATTGGGTCTTGTCCATCACATCATTCTCCCAATGATGTGATATTGTTATCAATGACATCCAGTGTCCATAGTCAGGAAACCATGACTATCTGTTGATCAACGAGCTAGTCAACTAGAGGCTCACTAGGGACATGTCGGTGTCTGTTATTCACACATGTATTACGATTTCCGGACAACACAATTATAGCATGAATAAAGACAATTATCATGAACAAGGAAATATAATAATAATGCTTTTATTATTGCCTCTAGGGCATATTTCCAACAGCAATGACTTCACGAAGACAATCTCAAAGTAAAGGAGGGAAGAGAAAGAACCAGTTGCTTGTTGAAGACACAGGATTTGTTGGACCAGTTCCAGTTGCTGTGACAACTGTACGTCTGGTTAGGGAGGCTGAGATTCAACTCAAAAGACCGTGTCTTCACCTTATTCCCCTTGAGCTAAGGACACTTAGTCCTCGCCCAATCACTCTGGTAAGTCTTCAAGGTAGACTTCCAAACCTTCACAGACTTCGTTCACCTGGCAATCCACAATGACTCTTGGATGCTCAGAACATGATGCCTAACCGGCTGGAGGATACACAATCCTCAAGTGTAATAAGTCTTCAGGTCACACAGACAGAAAGACTTCAGTGATGCCTAACACTCTTTGGCTCTGGGTGTTTGGGCTTTGTCCTCGCAAGGATTTCTCTCTCTCAAATACTTCGAGGTGGGTTGCTCTCAAACGACAAAAGCCGTATATTAACTCTGAGCAGCAACCAATTTATGGTGTAGGGGGTGGGCTATTTATAGCCACTAGGCAATCCGACCTGATTTGTCCGAAATGACCCTGGGTCACTAAGGAACTGACACGTGTTCCAACGGTCAGATTTCAAACACACACGGCAACTTTACTTGGGCTACAAGCAAAGCTGACTCATCCAACTCTGGATAAGATTTGCTCTCATTGTCTTCGCTCGAAGACATAGGATTTGGGTTGAGCATCACTTCAGTCACTCTGACTTAGTTCACTTGGACCCCATTTAACAGTACGGTGGTTCCTATGACTCAACAAAGAAGAAAAGGAAACAACAAAACCACACAGTCTTCATGCTCCATAGTCTTCACGCAATGTCTTCTCATGTCATAGTCTTCAATATGAATATCTTCTCATACCACCATTGTCGTCAATGTCTTCATACATTTTTAGGGGTCATCTCCGGTAGGTAAATCGAATCATTGAGGGACACTTCCTGTGTTATCCTGCAATTCTCACAAATGCATTAGTCCCTCAACCAACTTTGTCGTCAATACTCCAAAACCAACTAGGGGTGGCACTAGATGCACTTACAATCTCCCCCTTTTTGGTGATTGATGACAAACTAGTTGAAGTTTTCAACGGGGATAAAGTATGTGAAATTGTAAAGGATAGGAATTTGTCTTCATAAGTAGCAAGAGCTCCCCCTGAAGATGTGCATATAAATAATTTTGCTTTTGGAATGCAAATGCACATGGCAGGTTGTACTTGTGGAGATCCACTTCAACTTATGAAGATAATTCATCATGCATGAAATGATATAGCATATAGGATGATATGCATAATGAAAAATGGACATTTGCAGGATGATTTAAGTGCGGAAGTTATCGTCGCACGTGGAAATGCAAATAAGTAGCAGACGACCATCAAGTTTAAGTGTTACAACTCAGAAAACCAAATGTTTCAAAACGCAAGAGTTGTAAGCACGAGGCAAAATATAACGCAACCGCCCATTTGAACCCGCTTGAAGACTATCAACTCATACGCTTCTCCCCCTTTTGTCAGTAATGACCAAAAAGGTTTGAAGACATAGAGCATCTACTCGTCTTCTTGATGAGTAGGTGAAGCAGCAGGGTTGTCGTCGTTGGGTGGCGGTGCAGATGAACTTGGTGCAGTGTCGATGCGCGCAGTAGTAGTAGGAGGTGGTGAAGTAGCATCATCTTCATCATTGATCACTCTGGCATTTACCGTTGCCACGGAGGAAGAATATTCAGAGTCTTCAAGAGATGGAGTTCTTCGTAAGACAGCATTCCGTGGAGGAGTGGAGTCAAACTGAAATCTTTCATTGAAACCATCATCTTGAAGATCTGCTTCAGCACTAAGCAGGGTCAAACTCTTCCATGATCGCCGGCAAGTTTCGTGAGCAACAAAGGCATTCTTGGTGGCAAGGTTGCAAATGCGATTGACATCCACCAAGAGGCTTTGCATCTGTTTCTTGAGCCAAAAGTGATGTTTATCCTGTTTCTGATGGAGGGCCACAAGAAGTTCTCGATCATTGAGAACGCGAGAATGCTTCCGAGCCTTTGGGCAATGGTGCTTTCAGTGGCTTCAGTAGGTGCTCGATGAGGCAGACGAGTATTTCCAGCCAATGGATAGATTCGTGTAGCTGCTTGAACACCTTCAATGGGTTGAGTGAAGCTTTGGTGCTCGGCATTCTGAAGACAAAGAGGCTTCTTGGCTGGGTCAGGATATATAGCTTCAACTGACATATCAACCTCAGGTAGAAAAATCACATGATTGCGAGCAGAAGGTTGATAGTTGACAGTAGAGTGTCGCTTTATGAGGCGCATGACCCATGGAGCATAAAACTTCAGACCAAAGAGATCAGAGCCGGAGGCAGGAAGTTGTCTGATGAAGAAATCTTGGGCATTGAAGCTGATGCCATTGAAAATGTAGAAGACAAAAGTCTTCATAGCTCCTTCAAGCTTTGCCGCTGATGAATGTCCTTTGATAGGCCATAGAGTCCGCCTGATGATGTGATATATGGTGCGTGGCAGATACTCAAGGTCTTCAACAAAGAACTCTGTTGGATATTCAGCGTCACTAGGCAAAGGCTTCATCATGCTCAGCATCTGACTCATATTGGGTTCAGGCCTATGAAAGATGCTTTCCAGGGCATTGCGATGATGTTGACAGCCAGGTTCATAGAGTTCTCCGGGAGTGGACAGGCCTGTAAGCTCGATGATATCCATAGCTTTGGCTTCATGATGAACGTTTCCGGTCATCCACTCAAGAACCCAAGTCTTTGTATCTCTGTTGTAGCCGTGAATGTGTAGTGTGGCATAGAATTGAAGCAATAGTTCTTCATTCCAGTGTTCTTTATCTGTGACAAAACTGAGCAGCCCAGCATCACGAAAGCAGTCAAGTGCTTCTTCTAAGTAGGGGAGTCCAGTAATGGCTTCAGTGTCGATGCACATATGAGGGAAGATGCGCCCTTGATCATACAGAACACAGGAGTAATAGCTTCGCTGCGGATGGCTCCAGAACCGATCTGATGCAATTCTTGGCTTCGTGTAGGGGTTCTTCGAGCTATTAAAGAATGTGTTGTGGCTCTTGAAGCCATTAGCATTGAAGGACCCTGCTGAGTTTGCAGTACCTGGAAACCTTGGCAGTCTTGGCTTGGGCTTCTGGACTTGAGTCCTATGCTCAACATCATAGTAAAATTGAGGACCAGAGACATTAGGCGGAGGGACCAGATCGGGCCATCTGACTGTTGTTAGCTCTCCGTGGTTATATGCCTGCTCAATTGTATAGGGCCTTGGTGGCGGAACAGGAGCAGTGGCAGCAACTGAGGCTTTAGGCTGCACAACAGGTGCTTCAGAAGCAGTAGCCTCACTAGCTTCAGGTGCAGTGGCCGCATTAGCTTCAGGCACACTGGTTGTTGCAAGCTCCACATTAGCTTCAGCCATGACAATGTCATCGGCTTCACTTGCGTTGGTTGTGGCAGCTTCAGGATTTTCAACCTCCACTTGAGGAGCTGGAGGGTTAGGCATTGACATGTTCACTTCATGAACTATTTCTTCAGGAATGGGGGGAGTAGAGACACGTTCTTCTTGACGTTCTTCATCGGCTGATGTAGCCGGATTGTCTTCAGCAGCAGGTGCTTCAGACGCAGAGACATTCACAACAGGAGTGGCTTCTGAAAACACTTGACGTGCAACAGGTTGATGATGCACTTCTCCTTCTGGAACGCTCGAAAGAGGAACTTGAGGCCTTGGTCCTTTGCGAAGCCTTTGAAGTACTGGCGACGCTTTTGGAGATGGAGTGGGTAGGGCCTCATCCTCTTCAGCTTGTACGGATGTTGTGACTTGTTATTGTTGGGGAGTGTTGGGAGAGTCTTGTTCTTGCGGGCGATCAGCCCATGAATCATCCTGTGCAATTGGCGTCAGAGGACGACCAATGCTGATGAGTTCGTTGTTCGTACGAATAGGCGATGATACCACATTGTATTTGATCTGAGGAAGAACTTCATCATCTTCAACATTGTCATGATGACCAATGTCTTCAGCAGCGGTGGGTTCAGCTGCTGGAATATCTTCAGCTTCAGGAGCCTCTGTGGAAGCAGGCTCATGAACAGTCATGTGAAGTTCTTGGGATGCAGATGCAGGATGAATCACTGAGATGGGTTCAACAAAAAGGGGCTCTGTGGGAGCAGCCCGATTCTTCTTGGTCTTGCGCTTCTTCTTGGAGGGAGCAGCATCAGAGGCTTCGGTATTCTTCCTCTTTCTGGCTTCTGCCTCTGCAGCCCTCGTCTTCTTCTGTTCTGAAGCGGTTGTGGTGACCTTTGGCTTCGAGCCAGTCATGCTACTTGGGAAGATAATACGTGGAGCTTCTTGGCTTGAAGGCGCAGGCTGATCAGCAGGAAGCTTCTTCTTTTTCTTTGCTGCCATCCTGGGGTCAATGCCAGGACGGCCAAGTGACTTGCGCTTCTCAGCCTCATTGTAGGCAAGCACACACTTATCAGCCAAACTCTTCATGCGCTCACGAGAGCCTTGAGCTTCTTAGCGCTTCTTCAGAAAAGCTTCTTTAAGCTCATGCAACATGACCTTAAAGTTTCGGACGTCTTGAACACTTAGCTTGGCCATATGCTTCTTGAATTGAGCCTTCTCGTAATCAATCTTGTTCTTGAGCTCAATGATTCGCTGAGCGAGAGCCAGCTCAGAAGCAATGGCGCCATTGAAAGAGACGCTGAGGCCAATTGGAAGTTGTAAATCTTCAAAGCTGACATTTGGGGTGTCGAACCACTCATCAATGAAATTGTGGATGATGGCCACATCAAAGAGAGGCAAATTGCTGAAGATTTCTGCTTCTTCCTTGCTCTTTATCAGCTGCTCAAGAGCATCATCCACAAGATCTTCATCACTTGATAGATCAATGGGTTCTTCACGCAGAATAGCAGCAGGAGTCGGAGCTTGATCAGTTGCCTGACAAGTTGCCTTTTCTTCTCCGTCTTCTTGGAGATACGAGATTGATCTTCGGACTGCACACTGGCTTCAGGAGGTGCAGTGGCCAATGGCTTCACACGAGAAACTTTTGGAGGTGCGGCTGATGATGTAACCTTAACCTTCTTTGGCTTCTTCGGCCTTGGAGTAGGAGCAGGGGCTTCATCAGAATCAGCATCATTGTTGGGATGATCCACTCTGGCACCATGAACCAAGACGTAGGAGATGAGACCATCAAGGTTTGCAAAGAGGCCAATTCTATTCTCTTCAGCTTCACGTGTCCCATCCTCACGGGGAGCAAAGGGACCAGGATTGAAGTCTAGTCCCCATGACTTCTTGTTTTCCTTTGCTGAAGACATAGCAAACTGGAAGTTGCGCTTGAAGAGATTCTCGTCGCAACACCAGAGCAATGATGATGGGTCAGCTTCTTCAGGCTGTGGTCCACGGACCATGCACGGATAGAATTTTTGCTCAATGGCTTCAGCTCTGTTCTTGGGGGGAAGGCCTCGATAGAGAATATCGCCCCAAGGACTCTTGATAGCATACTTCTCTGCGTATTCCTAGGTGATGAATCTATACTTGTACCACTGTTCAGCCCAATAGCGTCGAATCCATTGGATTCGAGTCTTGCATTGATTGTAATCTTCTTCAGGATCTGTTTTGTATATATCTGCAAGATCATCAGGCAGATCCCTAGAAGTTCCCCCACGACGCTGTCTGCCACCCTTCCTGACTGATTTCTCTGCAGGCATGAACTTCAAACTGAATGGTTTCAATATGCTCGAAGGCTTCAGAGATTTACGCTTGCTGGTCAAACAGGAACTGGCTTCAGGAGAATTGATATGATGCATTGTCGTCGAGACCAAGATGATGTTTGGCTGGCATTGGCGTCGTGTAACCTTTGCAGTCTTCCATTCCAAACTTCTTCAGACAATCTTTGAGGTATTTTTCTTGAGATATGAAGATGTCATTTCGTTGCTGACGAATTTGAAGACCAAGGAAAAACTTCAGCTCTCCCATCATGGACATTTGATATTGCTCTTGCATCATGTACCCAAACTCATCACTGTACTTCTGGTTGGTGCAACCGAAGATTATGTCATCCACATATATTTGGCACACAAACAGTTCACCATCATATGTCTTCGTGAAGAGTGTGGGATCGAGGGATCCAGGTTTGAAGCCTTTACTTTTCAGGAAGTCTTTGATTGTATCATACCAAGCGCGAGGAGCTTGTTTGAGGCCATACAGTGCTTTGTTGAGTTTGTACACCATATCAGGATGTTTTGGATCTTCAAAGCCAGGTGGTTGTGCAACATATACTTCTTCTTCAATCTTGCCATTGAGAAATGCACTCATTACATCCATTTGATATAGCAAGATGTTGTGATGATTTGCATAGGCTAGCAGTATGTGAATGGCTTCAAGCCTAGCAACAGGAGAAAATGTTTCATCGAAGTCAATTCCTTCAACTTGAGTATATCCTTGAGCCACAAGACGTGCTTTATTTCTGACGACTTGACCATGCTCATCTTGCTTGTTTCGATATATTCATTTTGTTCCAATAATGTTATGCTTGCGAGGGTTAGGTCGCTTGACAAGTTCCCAAACATTATTCAGCTTGAACTGTTGAAGTTCTTCTTGCATGGCTTGAATCCATTCAGGTTCCATAAAAGCTTCAGCAACTTTCTTGGGTTCTGATATTGACACAAATGAAAAATGCCCACAGAAATTTGCTAGTTGTGTTGCTCTTGAGCGAGTAAGCGGACCAGGCGCATTGATGCTGTCAATTATCTTCTCAATTTGAACTTCATTTGCAACACGAGGATGAACTGGACGAAGACCTTGCTCATGCTGATCATTGTCATCATTGGAAGTATTGTCTTCGGTCTGAGCATTGTCTTCAGGTTGGTTTGATGCAGAAATGATAAGTTCCTGTTCAGGCTGTGCTTCAGAGGGCATGATCTCACCAGTTCCCATCAACTTGATAGGTTCACAGGAAGGAGCTTCATCAAGTGTACTTGGCAGAATTTCTCTTTGTGAACCATTGGTTTCATCAAATCGCACATCCACTGTTTCAACGATTTTGTAGTGGAAGAGGTTGAAGACTCTGCAAGAGTGCAAATCCTTTCCATAGCCAAGCATGAAGCCTTCGTGAGCTTTAGGTTCAAATTTTGACTTGTGATGGGGATCCTTGATCCAACATCTAGCACCAAAGACTCTGAAGTAGCTGACATTTGGCTTCTTGCCAGTGAGGAGCTCATAGGATGTTTTGCCCAGAAGCTTATGGATGTAGACACGGTTGATGATGTGATAAGCTGTATCAATGGCTTCAGGCCAGAACTTTCTTGGTGTCTTGTACTCGTCAAGCATTGTTTGAGCCATCTCAATGAGGGTTCTGTTCTTGCGCTCTACAATGCCGTTTTGCTGAGGTGTGTATGGAGCAGAAAATTCATAAGTGATTCCCATTGTATCCAGATAAAGATCAAGCCTGGTGTTCTTGAATTCAGTGCCGTTATCACTTCTGATATGCTTGATCTTGACGCCATAGTTGTTCATTGCTCGATTGGCGAATCGTCTGAAGACATCTTGTACTTCAGTCTTGTAGAGAATTATGTGCACCCATGTGTATCTTGAGTAGTCATCAACAATGACGAAGCCATAGAGACACGCCGTTGTTGTGAGGGTGGAGTAGTGGGTAGGTCCAAATAAGTCCATGTGTAGCAGCTCGAAGGGTTGAGATGTTGTCATGATTGTCTTCGAAGGATGCTTGGCCCTTGTCATCTTTCCAGCTTCACAGGCACCACACAGATGATCTTTCTTGAACTTGACACCTTTGATGCCTATGACATGCTTCTTTTTGACGAGAGTGTGCAAGTTCCTCATGCCAGCATGCCCCAGCCTTCGATGCCAGAGCCAGCATTCTGAAGCTTTAGCAAGAAGACATACGGCAAGTTTTGGACCTGCTAAGAAATCTACCATGTATAGATCACCTTTCCTATACCCTTCAAAGACTAGAGATTTGTCAGATTCCATTAGTACAAGGCAACGATATTTTCCAAATATCACAATCATGTTTAAGTCACAAAGCATTGAGACAGACATTAAGTTGAATCCAAGGGATTCAACAAGCATCACTTTATCCATGTGTTGATCCTTTGAGATTGCAACTCTACCTAGACCCAATACTTTGCCTTTACCAGTGTCAGCAAATGTGATTTGACTCTTGTCGGATGGATGTAAGGTTGAGTCCATGAGAAGACTTTGATCGCCAGTCATATGATTAGTGCATCCACTGTCAATAATCCATTCTGAAGCTTTTGGTGTACCCTACAGTGCAGTTAGAGGGATAGGCTTCACAATGTATGTTGTGAAGCATAAGCATTTGATGCACACTTGGATTATCACAGCATAGATGAAAGTTAGCACACAGTATGACAGGTAAGCGATTCATATGTAGAATACATATTAAGTTATTTTATCATGCGTCCCTTTGTGTTTTAGGTCCCCAGCAATTATATCGGACACCATTGATTGCTGGCTGGAGACCACATTCTGCAAAAGAGAGTTAATTCTTCTTCACCACCCACATTTTCAGGGGTGGCTTAGAAGCAATGAGTCTAAGTGCAGCATCTGAGAATTTCGGCTTTGAAGCCCTAGCAAATAGTCTTGCAGGAGATGAATGATACTCATGTGAATAAGCAGAAAAGTTCTTAGTTCTATGAACATAGCGATTTGAAGACACACGCTCATATTCATGAGTCTGAGTATAATTTCCCTGCAAAACATTGGCGTTAGGGTGACTTAAGTGAGTCCTGTGTTCGTAAGTAGCCGTTGGACCATATGATGCCTTTGGTCTGGGGTTTGTCTTCTTCCCTGGTGGTGTCATGATGACATTCACTAGAAGATTCTCAAGGCAGCTTTGGGAACCCAGATCTTCTTCATAGGAGGTTCATTCCTGCAGTTAGTACCAATATACCTGGCAAACACTTCACCATTCTGATTTTTGAACAGTTTATAGTTTGCATCAAAGGATTCATCAATGATAATAGGATTACCACAGGTAAATCTAGATAAAGTAGATGGATCCACTGAAGGTTCCTTTGCAGCAACCCATGTGGTTTTGGGATACTGCTCAGGTTTCCAGTAGGAACCATCAGCATTCATTTTCCTCTCGAACCAATACCCTCTTTCCTAGGGTTTCGGTTCAGAATCTGCTTTTTGAGGACATCACAAAGTGTCGGATGCCCTTTCAGACTTTTATACATCCCTGTTTCAAGCAATGTCTTCAACCTAGCATTTTCATCAGCAATAGTAATGGTATCCTCAGAAGAGGGGTTAGTTACCACATCAGTAGTTGAAGACAAAGCAACAGTAGCAGCAGTGGAACATTCAGCAATAGAGGTAGCATTATCACGCTCAATGCATTTTAAGCATGGTGGTTCAAATTCATCCTGAGCGGGACTGATCTGTTGAGTGCGAAATGACTCATTCTCTTTTTGAAGATCTTCATGAGCCACTTTCAGTTTCTCAAGCTCTTGCTTCCTTTGAAGATAATCATAGGAGAGCTTTTCATAAGTGGTTGAGAGAGTCTCATGAAGACTTTCAAGTTCTTGATACTTAGCATGAAGATTTTTTATGTCTTCAACTAAGGACTGTGAACGTGCCATTTCCACGTCCAATAGGTCATCGCTTTTGTCTAACAGTTTTTGAGTATGTTCCATAGCCCTTTGTTGTTCAGTAGCAATTTTAGCAAGTGTTTTGTAGCTGGGTTTAGATTCACAATCAGAGTCATCTTCACTTGATGTTTGAAAGTAAGCATCGCGCGATTTTACCTTGGCACCGCGTGCCATGAAGCAGTAGGTGGGAGCAAGATCGTCCTTGTCATCATCAGCGTTGGTGTGGGAGTCATTGTCTTCAGTGTTGAAGATGGACTTTGCGATGTAGGCTGTGGCCAGAGCCAGACTTGCAACGCCAGAGTCGGACTCAGCTTCAGATTCCACCTCTGCCTCCTCAGAAGCAGACTCCTCCTCTGAATCCATTTCCTTGCCAACAAAAGCACGAGCCTTGCCAGATGAGCTCTTCTTGTGAGATGAAGACCTTGATGAGGACTTGGAAGAAGACTTCGAAGATTTCTTCTTCTTCTTGTCATCGAGTCATATTCCTTGCTCTTCTTCTTCTTCTTCTTGTTGTCCCACTGAGGACACTCAGAGATGTAGTGCCCAGGCTTCTTACACTTGTGACATGTTCTCTTCTTGTTGTCTTGAGTGGAAGCTTCATCATTTCTTGAACTGGATCGTGAAGACTTTCTGAAGCCCTTCTTCTTGGTGAATTTCTGGAACTTCTTCACAAGCATAGCAAGCTCCCTTCCAATGTCTTCAGGATCGTCAGAACCGCAGTCAGATTCTTCTTCTTCAGATGAGGAAACAACTTTTGCCTTCAAAGCACGAGTTCGGCCATAGTTGGGGCCATAGATATCTCTTTTCTCAGAAAGCTGGAACTCATGTGTGTTGAGCCTCTCAAGTATATCAGACGGATCGAGTGTCTTGAAGTCAGGACGTTCTTGTATCATGAGGGCAAGGGTGTCAAAGGAGGTGTCAAGTGATCTCAGCAGTGTCTTGACAATTTCATGCTTGGTGATCTCAGTGGCGCCGAGAGCCTGAAGCTCATTTGTGATGTCAGTGAGGCGATCAAACGTGAGCTGGACATTTTCATTGTCGTTTCTCTTGAAGCGATTGAAGAGATTGCGAAGAACACTGATCCTCTGGTCTCTCTGTGTAGAGATGCCTTCATTGACCTTGGACAGCCAGTCCCAGACTAGCTTTGACGTTTCCAGAGCACTCACACGGCCATACTGTCCTTTGGTCAGATGACCACAGATGATGTTCTTTGCAGTCGAGTCCAGTTGAATGAACTTCTTGACATCAGTAGGGGTGACACCTTCACCAGTTTTGGGAACGCCATTCTTGACGACATACCAGAGGTCGACATCAATGGCTTCAAGATGCATGCGCATCTTATTCTTCCAGTAGGGATATTCTGTTCCATCGAACACGGGGCAAGCAGCGGAGACTTTGATTATCCCTGCAGTCGACATAGCTAAACTCCAGGTGGTTAAACCGAATCACACAGAACAAGGGAGTACCTTGCTCTGATACCAATTGAAAGTGCTAGTTATCGACTAGAGGGGGGGTGAATAGGCGATTTTTATGAAAGTCTTCAAAACATGGAAGTTTCAAAGACAAACAATAGAAACAACCTAATTGATATGCAGCGGAAGATAAACTACAACAAGCAAGCCATAATCAAGTATGCAATAGCATTAACGTTCGAAGATTAATAGCAGCTAGGTAGTAGGATCAGGATGGAAGATAGTATGAAGCCAATCAACAATAGTAGTCAAGCAATGAAGTCAATCAGATAAGACGATAAGCAATGACTTCACGAAGACAAACTCAAAGTAAAGGAGGGAAGAGATAGAACCAGTTGCTTGTTGAAGACACAGGATTTGTTGGACCAGTTCCAGTTGCTGTGACAACTGTACGTCTGGTTAGGGAGGCTGAGATTCAACTCAGAAGACCGTGTCTTCACCTTATTCCCCTTGAGCTAAGGACACTTAGTCCTCGCCCAATCACTCTGGTAAGTCTTCAAGGTAGACTTCCAAACCTTCACAGACTTCGTTCACCCGGCAATCCATAATGACTCTTGGATGCTCAGAACGCGACGCCTAACCGGCTGGAGGATACACAGTCCTCAAGTGTAATAAGTCTTCAGGTCACACAGACAGAAAGACTTCAGTGATGCCTAACACTCCTTGGCTCTGGGTGTTTGGGCTTTGTCCTCGCAAGGATTTCTCTCTCTCAAATGCTTCGAGGTGGGTTGCTCTCAAACGACAAAAGCCGTATATTAACTCTGAGCAGCCACCAATTAAATGGTGTAGGGGGTGGGCTATTTATAGCCACTAGGCAACCCGACCTGATTTGTTCGAAATGACCCTGGGTCACTAAGGAACTGACATGTGTTCCAACGGTCAGATTTCAAACACACGCGGCAACTTTACTTGGGCTACAAGCAAAGCTGACTCATCCAACTCTGGATAAGATTTGCTCTCATTGTCTTCGCTCGAAGACATAGGATATGGGTTGAGCATCACTTCAGTCACTCTGACTTAGTTCACTTGGACCCCACTTAACAGTACGGTGGTTCCTATGACTCAACAAAGAAGAAAAGGAAACAACGAAACCACACAGTCACCGTGCTCCATAGTCTTCATGCAATGTCTTCTCATGTCATAGTCTTCAATATGAATATCTTCTCATACCACCATTGTCGTCAATGTCTTCATACATTTTTAGGGGTCATCTCCGGTAGGTAAACCAAATCATTGAGGGACACTTCCTGCGTTATCCTGCAATTCTCACAAACGCATTAGTCCCTCAACCAACTTTGTCGTCAATACTCCAAAACCAACTAGGGGTGGCACTAGATGCACTTACAGTTGGCCTAGAGTCGTGCGCATTACGCATGGAGGAGGGCACAATATGGACATTTCGCTTCACCTTCTCTAGCAGCCAGAATGTCTTTTGCCTCTCTCTTTACAGTCTTTAGTACAACTGTGGTTCATCATTCTTTACTTGCTGCTTCTGTAGTTCTTCAGTGTATGTACCTACGCATCGAATTATGCATTCGTCCTTGAACCTATATTTGTAATAAACATGGTTTGATATGAAATAAGTGATTGCCTACTTTCAAATTCAAAGTCTGTGAATTTTAAATAAAGGGATTAAATTAGGGATAAATTATGTTCTGTAGGCCATTACACTGCACACGGTTTGCGAAAGCAAAATGTTTGTGATAAACGTCAAGATCAGACACGTTTCTCAGATCACTACGTATGCGATGAATCTCTAATGCACACACGATCAGCCAAGAAAAAATGTGTAAGATTAATGACAACACCGCACACAGTTTGTTCTTACTAAATGTTTGTGAAAGTCATCTTATCACACAAGCTTGACAATTATGAACTGTTTATGATGTCGTGCGCATTGTAAACATTTGCTCATAGAAGAACGAGTGCGGTAGGCCTTCATCCGAAACGGGTATGACGGATTAATCATGTGGGATATATTCATGCTTCACATATAGTTTTATAGGGACAACTGTATGCACTCTTAGGCCCTTGCCAATGCTCCACCATGTACATGTGCTAAGCCTTCCACGTAGGCAAAAAATATGATGTGACAAGTTATTTAAGAGGAGAGAAATGAGTGTGGTGACCCCAGGAAGAAACAATGCTAAGCATGTGAACCTAGGCAAAACATTTAAAGAAAGGAATCCCACCAATACATGAAGAGCTTTCGTTGCTAAAACATTAAATGAAGCAAGCTTAGCAACCATAAGCTAAGAACCTATGCATTGGGGGAGTATAGTTGCTAAGCTATTTAATGTGCTTAGCACCTCATATAAGGACCCATGCATTGGCAGTAGCCTTACATCGAATCGCATATGGTCGAGGAAAAGTAAATGTGTGTGATAGTCTCCCTATCATACACGCTTTACAATTGTGAACTGTTTGTGATGTGATGTGCATCGTAAACGTTGCACCATATAATAGTGTGATGGTAATGTGAGCACACACGAGTAGCTAGGATGGAGCGTTTGGGTTATTCGGCATATCACAAACAATCGTGTGACGACTCACATTTGGGATAGATGTTGGCATTGCATACGCTTAGTTCTGCAAAACGTATGCATTCCTACTCCCTATCCCCGACGGTAGTGTGGGAAGGACCCCCTATCACACTCACAGTCAAGGCATCGGTTTAAAACTCTGTTGCGGGAAGGGATTAAAACCGTTTGTATAGCAGCTCACTGTACCAGTGGGTCTTGAAGCATAAATCTCCCCTTTCGGATGTTGTGGTTAGTCGTGTTATGGTTAAATCTGCAACCTGGTTGGAGGCGTGTAAGGGTGAACTATAACGCGAGTAGTTTGGTTAGGTTCTCTAAGATGGAGGTGGTAACCTTAAGGGTGACTAATTTAACAATTCTTGTAACAAACCTCTTCTTTCTACAAAGAGACGTCATTTTCTTGGGAGAAAATGTATAAATGAAATTAGAGGGACGGTTTATTTTTTGCTAAAAAAGTTTAAGTGTGTCCAGGGCACATCTAGATGTGCCCTAATTATTACACATCCAAGTGACTCAATCAACATAGAAAGCAAAAAGGAAGTAAAAACAAAATATTCACACGAATTTTCGCGTAACTTCAATGACATGGAACTTAGATGTGCAATACTTAGTGCATTTGCAACGCTAACCCGCGAATTGGCTTCGACATCTATCCACGGACAGAGAGGACCAGTCCGCGGACACTGATGTCGGAGTCCACCATCCAACACTGCCCGCATACATTTCAACAACTATTTGAAGTAATTGGACAAAATTCGTCCAAACACGACGAATTTCATCAAATTTGGATAAAAAATAGCACAAATCATTGATGTCTACTACACAACCTTTTTCTTGTAGACGTTGTTGGGCCTGCAAGTGCACAGGTTTGTAGGACAGTAGCAAATTTCCCTCAAGTGGATGACCTAAGGTTTATCAATCCGTGGGAGGCGTAGGATGAAGATGGTCTCTCTCAAGCAACCCTGCAACCAAATAACAAAGAGTCTCTTGTGTCCCCAACACACCCAATACAATGGTAAATTGTATAGGTGCACTAGTTCGGCAAAGAGATGGTGATACAAGTGCAATATGGATAGTAGATAAAGGTTTTTGTAATCTGAAAATATAAAAACAGCAAGGTAACTAATGATAAAAGTGAGCACAAACGGTATTGCAATGATAGGAAACAAGGCCTAGGGTTCATACTTTCACTAGTGCAAGTTCTCTCAACAATAATAACATAGATAGATCATATAACAATCCCTCAACATGCAACAAAGAGTCACTCCAAAGCCACTAATAGTAGAGAACAAACGAAGAGATTATGGTAGGGTACGAAACCACCTCAAAGTTATTCTTTCGGATCAACCTATTCAAGAGTTCGTACTAGAATAACACCTTAAGACACAAATCAACCAAAACCCTAATATCACCTAGATACTCCATTGTCACCTCAAGTATCCGTGGGCATGATTATACGATATGCACCACACAATCTCAGATTCATCTATTCAACCAACACAAAGTACTTCAAAGAGTGCCCCAAAGTTTCTACCGGAGAGTCAAGATGAAAACGTGTGCCAACCCCTATGCATAGATTTCCAAGGTCACGGAACCCGCAAGTTGATCACCAAAACATACATCAAGTGAATCACGTGAATATCCCATTGTCACCACAGATAATCCCATAATCATTCAAAACAAATAATAAAATAGCATGAATGCTTCATAAATTATAGATACGTCGGAGACGTATTAGCATCCCCAAGCTTAATTCCTACTCGTCCTCGAGTAGGTAAATGGTAAAAGAAAGAATTTATGAAGTGTGAATGCTAGCAAGTGCACAAGTATGATCAATGATAATTTCAATCACCTTTTCTAGCATGATTATATGTCATAACAGTAGTTCTTCTCATAAAACTTCTCACGATCAAGTAACAAGCTATTCACATGTTAAATCATAGACCATAAACTTTCTTGAAAAATAGCAAACCTTATTTTTAGTCATCAAACAATTACAATTCATCTTATTTTCAGGAATAGCAAACTCCACATACTCAACTATCATATAGTCTTCTACAATTGCTGACACTCACACAATACTAATGGTTGTGGAGTTTTAGTCAAACACTGAGAAAGATAGGGGCTTATAGTGTTGCCTCCCAACGTATTCACCTTTGGGTGATGTCAACAATAATAGTTCATGCTAACTTACATCCAATTGGATATATATATATATGTATATATATATATATATATATATATATATATATCAGGATCACCCCAACATAAAGTGCTTGCCGAAGGATAAAATGAAAAAGGGAAAGGTGAAGATCACCTTGACTCTTGCATGAAGTAAAAGACATAAAGTAAAAGATAGGCCCTTCGCAGAGGGAAGGAGAGGTTGTCATGCGCTTTTAGGGTTGGATACACAAAATCTTAATGCGAAAGAACGTCACTTTATATTGCCACTTGTATATGGACCTTTATTATGCAGTCTGTCGCTTTTATTGCTTCCATAACAAGATCGTACAAAGCTTATTTTCTCCGCACTAATAAGTCATGCGTATTTATAGAGCAATTTTTATTGCTTGCACCGATGGCAACTTACTTGGAGGATTTTACTCAATCCATAGGTAGGTATGGTGGACTCTCATGGCAAAAACTGGGTTTAAGGATATTTGGAAGCATAATTAGTATCTCTACTTGGTGTAAGGAATTTTGGCTAGCATGAGGGGGAAATGCAAGCTCAACATGTTTGAATGATCCATGACAATATACTTTAACTGAGATGTGAGAAAACATAACCCATTATGTTGTCTTCCTTGTCCAACATCAACTCTTTAGCATGTCATACTTAATGAGTGCTCACAATTATAAAAGATGTCTAGGATAGTATATTTATATGTGAAATCTCTCTTCCTTCAATATTCTTTCATGAATTGTTCAAATGACCAATACAATGCTTGCTAACCTTCAATAAATTTATAGCCTCTACTTCTTAGATGTGAAGTCATTACTCCCCATGGGATAAGCAAATGAGACATATACAATTTCATATTTATGACAATCAACTCATTCAACCATTTACTCATAGGATATAAGTGAAGCACACGAGTAAATGACAAACTACTCCAAAAAGATATAAGTGAAGATCAATGAGTAGTTAAATAATTATGCAACTATCTGAAGACTCTCTCTCTCATTTAAGAATTTCAGATCTTGGTATTTTTATTCAAACAGCAAGCAAAGCAAAATAAAGTGACATTGTAAGGATAGCACAACTCATGTGAAGAAGCAAAAACTTAGGTTCAACCGATACTAACCGATAGTTGTTGAAGAAGAAAGGTGGGATGCCTAACGGGACATCCCCAAGCTTAGATTCTTGAGACTTCTTGAAATATTATCTTGGGGTGCCTTGGGCATCCCCAAGCTCGAACTTTTATGTCTCCTTAATTCCTCTCATATCATGGTTTCTCTTTTTATCAAAAGCTTCATTCACAACAAACTCAACAAGAACTCGTGAGATAGGTTAGTATAAACCAATGCAAAACCTTATCATTTTCTACTGTAACAAATCACTAAAATTATTATCCAACATTGCATACTAAATGTCTCTGCATATTTAATACTCCTATCCTCAAATAGAATTATTAAACAAGCAAACATATGCAAACAATGCAAACATAACAGCAATCTACCAAAACAGTACAGTCTGTAAAGAATGCAAGAGTATCAATACTTCCGTAACTCCAAAAATTATGAGAAAAATACTACACTGTAGAAGATTTATCATAGATCAATATGCAAAAAGATTCAACATTATACCATTCTCTGAATTTTCTAGGGAATGTTTGCAACAGCAGTAAACTTTCTGTTTTCAAACAGCAACATGTATACTAGCAAAATAAGCATGGTAAAGGCTATCCTTGACTTTTTTATTGAAAATATAGATGCAAAACATTATTCTAAATATAATCAAGCAAATACTAACAAATAAAATGACGCCCCAAGCAAAACACATATCATGTGGTGAATAAAAATATAGCTCCAAGTAAAGTTACCGATGAACGAAGACGAAAGAGGGGGTGCCTTCCAGGGCATCCCCAAGCTTAGGCTCTTCGTTGTCCTTGAATATTACCTTGGGGTGCCTTGGGAATCCCCAAGCTTAGGCTCTTTCCACTCCTTATTCCATAGTCCATTGAATCTTTACCCAAAACTTGAAAACTTCAACCACACAAAACTCAACACAAAACTCATAAGCTCCGTTAGTATAAGAAAATAAAACCACCACTTAGGTACTATAATGAACTCATTCTAAATTCATATTGGTGTAATATCTACTGTATTCTAACTTCTCTATGGTTCATACCCTCCGATACTACTCATAGATTCATCAAAATAAGCAAACAACACAATGAAAACAGAATCTGTCAAAAACAGAACAGTCTGTAGTAATCTGTATCAAATGTATACTTATGGAACACAAAATATTCTGAAATAAATTTCTGGACCTGAGGAATTTGCTATTAATCATCTGCAAAAATAATCAACTAAAATCACTCTTCAGTAAAAAATGGCAGCTAATCCCGTGAGTGCAAAAGTTTCTGTTTTTTACAGCAAGATCACATAAACTTCACCCAAGTCTTCCCAAAGGTTCTACTTGGCACTTTATTGAAAAAAAAGCTATAAAACATGATTACTACAGTAGCATAATCATGTGGACACACAAAAACAGTAAGGGTAAATATTGGGTTGTCTCCCAACAAGCGCTTTTCTTTAATGCCTTTTTAGCTAGGCATGATGATGGAAATGATGCTCACATAAAAGATAAGAATTGAAACATAACTGGAGGATCATGAAGCATATGACTAGCAAATTTAAGCCTAACCCACTTCCTATGCATAGGGATTTTTTGAGCAAACAACTTATGGGAACAATAATCAACTAGCATAGGAAAGCAAAACAAGCATAGCTTCAAGATTTTAAGCACATAGAGAGGAAACTTGACATTATTGCAATTCCTACAAGCATATATTCCTCCCTCATAATAATTTTCAGTAGCATCATGAATGAATTCAACAATATAAACAACACCTAAAGCATTCTTTTCATGATATACAAGCATAGAAAATTTACTACTCTCCACATAAGCAAAATTCTTCTCATTCGGAATAGTGAGAGTATCATAAGAGACTTGAACACTAAAAATTGTTTCCACATTAAAAGAGTAATGTTCAGAAAAAGGGTAATTATAACCATGACAAGTTTTATAAATATAATTATCACTACTTTTTATAGCATAAGTTTCATCACAATAATCATCATAAGTGGCCACTTTGTTCTCATCATAATCGATTGAAACCTCTTCCAAGATAGTAGAGTCATCACTAAATAAAGTTGACACTCTTCCAAATCCACTTTCATATTCATCACAATAATATTCAACATCCTCCAAAATAGTGGTATAACTACTTCCTAAAGTTGACACTCTTCCAAACCCACTTTCATCAATATAATCATCATAGGTAAGAGGCATGCTATCATCATAACAACTTTGCATATCAAAACTTGGGATGCTAAAAATATCATCTTCATTAAACATAGCATCCCCAAGCTTGGGACAAACATTAATTTCAGCAAATATATTCTCAAATATTTCATCCTCATCAAACATAGATTCCCCAAGCTTGGGCCTTTTCATATCATAAGCATAATCATTCTCATCATTAGTAGTATGGATAGCACCAATAGTATAGCAATTATCATCATCACAATGAGTAGTAGGAGCAACATCATTTGGGAGGGATACCTTTTTATCTTTGCTACTCCTTCTCTTCCCTTTCTTCTTCATATTATGTGTGGGTTCAACCATCTTCTTTGAGCTCCTTATTGATGAGATTGGTTCAATAGAAAGTTCCTCCTCGTCACCTGATTTATCATAAGAAATAATAGGAGGATATTGAGAAGTCTCTTCCCTTCCATTAGTATTATCAGCATCTTCTATTTGCTTTCTTTTCTTTATGTAATTGGCAATATAAGGATTTTCAATGCAATTCTCCGCACAATACAAATAAATCTTCTCTAGATCAATATCAAAGAATTTCTCAAGGGAAAAATCTGGAAGTTTCTTAGTTAAACGTTTCAATTCTTCATAACCCAAAAGAAAACTAAGTTCATTATAATGTGCAAGGGAAATCAAATCATCACAATTTTTGGACACAATTCGATCATGAAATAATTTGCATAGGAGATGTAGATGACCACGTTCATTGCATAGTTCACAACTACGACAAAGGAAGTGTAAATTTTCAGCACTCCCATTTAACTTTTCTTGCAACAATTTAGTTTCTAAATTCTTATGCCTCTTGCAAAATATATCTTCTCTATTTGGTGTGTTCATGCAAACATGCACTCCACAAAAGTTGACATGCTTATAAGAGATATTTTCATCATGACTAGAGAAATCATCATTAGTACTATGGATATTCAAGGAGTTCATACTAACAACATTGCAATCATGCTCATCATTCAAAGATTTAGTGTCAAACATTCTATAGATTTCTTCTTCTAGCACTTGAGCACAAATTTCCTTTTCATCATACTCACGAAAGATATTAAAAAGATGAAGCGTATGAGACAAACTTAACTCCATTTTTTTGTAGTTTTCTTTTATAAACTAAACTAGTGATAAAACAAGAAACAAAAAGATTCGATTGCAAGATCTAAATATATACCTTCAAGCACTCACCTCCCCGGCAACGGCGCCAGAAAAGAGCTTGATGTCTACTACACAACCTTCTTCTTGTAGACGTTGTTGGGCTTGCAAGTGCACGGGTTTGTAGGACAATAGCAATTTTCTCTCAAGTGGATGACCTAAGGTTTACCAATCCGTGGGAGGCGTAGGATGAAGATGGTCTCTCTCAAGCAACCCTGCAACCAAATAACAAAGAGTCTCTTGTGTCCCCAACACATCCAATACAATGGTAAATTGTATAGTTGCACTAGTTCGGCAAAGAGATGGTGATACAAGTGCAATATGGATAGTAGATAAAGGTTTTTGTAATCTGAAAATATAAAAACAGCAAGGTAACTAATGATAAAAGTGAGCACAAACGGTATTGCAATGATAGGAAACAAGGCCTAGGGTTCATACTTTCACTAGTGCAAGTTCTCTCAACAATAATAACATAGATAGATCATATAACAATCCCTCAACATGCAACAAAGAGTCACTCCAAAGCCACTAATAGCGGAGAACAAACGAAGAGCATAATTGGTTTGATGCCAACATTTGGCATTGCCAATATTTGGCAAGCCAACATTTGGCAAAGTCAAAAGTTGCCAAAAATTGGCATTTTTTGTGAGATTGACAAGAAAAGTTGGTAGCCAACCAATCACTAGCCAATATTTGGCATTTGCCAAATATTGGCATGCCAACTTTTGGCATCAAACCAATTAGGCTCGAAGAGATTATGGTAGGGTACGAAACCACCTCAAAGTTATTCTTTCGGATCAACCTATTCAAGAGTTTGTACTAGAATAACACCTTAAGACACAAATCAACCAAAACCCTAATGTCACCTAGATACTCCATTGTTACCTCAAGTATCCGTGGGCATGATTATACGATATGCATCACACAATCTCAGATTCATCTATTCAACCAACACAAAGTACTTCAAAGAGTGCCCCAAAGTTTCTACCGGAGAGTCAAGATGAAAACGTGTGCCAACCCCTATGTATAGATTTCCAAGGTCACGGAACCCGCAAGTTGATCACCAAAACATACATCAAGTGAATCACGTGAATATCCCATTGTCACCACAAATAAGCACGACAAGACATACATCAAGTGTTCTCAAATACTTAAAGACTCAATCCGATAAGACAACTTCAAAGGGAAAACTCAATCCATTACAAGAGAGTAGAGGGGGAGAAACATCATAAGATCCAACTATAATAGCAAAGCTCGCGATACATCAAGATCGTGCCATAGAGAGAACACGAGAGAGAGAGAGATCAAACACATAGCTACTGGTACATACCCTCAGCCGTGAGGGTGAACTACTCCCTCCTCGTCATGGAGAGTGCCGGGATGATGAAGATGGCCACCGGCGATGGGTTCCCCCTCCGGCAGGGTGCCGGAACGGGCTTCCGAGAGGTTTTTCGTGGCTACAGAGGCTTGCGGCGGCGGAACTCCCGATATATCTTCTCCGTCGATGTTTTTAGGGTACGTAGGCTTATATATGCGAAAGAAGTCGGTCGGGGGAGCCTCGAGGGGCCCACGAGAGGGTAGGGCGCGCCCCCCTATCTCGTGGCCTCCTCGAGGATCTTCTGACGTGAACTCCAAGTCTCCCGGATCATATTCTTCCTAAAAATCACGCTCCCGAAGGTTTCATTCTGTTTGGACTCCGTTTGATATTCCTTTTCTTCGAAATACTGAATCAAGCAATAAAACAACAATATGGGCTGGGCCTCCGGTTAATAGGTTAGTCCCTAAAGTAATATAAAAGTGTATAATAAAGCCCATAATCATTCAAAACAGATAATAAAATAACATGAATGCTTCATAAATTATAGATACGTTGGAGACGTATCAATCATCCGCACATAGCATGCAAATAAGTCTAGTACAACATCTCAAATTTGACGAGATTAACCGGATGCCCAATAAAATTTTCATCAACGGATAAATGTTGTTCCACACATACTGCCCCTTCAGGTTCATCCAACGGTTGTGTGTACGTAAATGGTCGTCCATCTATCCCATGGTACATCACGACAGCGTGTGCGGGCTACATAATATGTAGACCAATATTGAATGAATGAATGATTTAAACAAGTTGAGCAAGAAGAAGCAAAACATACAATCTTCTTCTTCGCAACGTGCAATGGTCCCCCTTGACTCCAGCTGACCAACCACGTGACAAAACTTGGTGACACTGGTCTGGATAGTGCACCAGTGATATGATAACGACCTCACATTGCGTTCTTGAATGATGTGTATGTCGTATGACGCAATGTGCTTCCGTGCGCAAACTCATGCGCTTGCTGTCAGTCCCTTCTCTACACCTGCCTATGAAATCCGCGGATACAGCCAACCACGCATAGCACAACAACTCGTCATTCATGGTAGAGTATCCCGACATCCTTCGTTCTCTAAAAGGACAACATGCCATCCGAAATTAAGCTAAATGATATTTGACCGAACACCTGCCACGTGTGGTGTCCGCCATGGAGGTCGTCGACCAGGGGGAGGGGGGTGTACCTGGGTACAAATGACTTCAGGGTGTACAATGCCATCATAAAGGCGAGCGGGCGCGTCGGTGCTGGTTGCGGCCGTCCGGCAATGCATCTGTGGAAACGGAGAGGTACAACGGGGGCGGTGGTGGTGAAGGGTGCGGATGCAAAGTAAGGGGGAGAAAAGACAGAGTGGAAGGAAATAGGACCGGGAGGAGGGATTTAGTGGGCCTCGGATGTCAGAATCCTACACGATTGTTACGATTGTTGTTTGGACCCCCCCCCCCCCCCCCTCAACCCACCACCATCTTTGTCTCCACTTTACGGGAGAAAGCATATGCCCAGACCACCGAGCGAAATGATAAAATCCCGCGTTGGATGACACACAACACGTTCCGACCGTGCGGTCCGGACAGTTTGAGAGTTGGCGTCCAAGATGCACCAATGGCACATGTAGATTTGCTTTGACAAAACTGAAAAGATTTGTCACAAGGATGACAATTTCCAAATTTAGTTGTCACGTGGATGGTAATTTCCATTTGTGTTAGTAAGAAAGTCCAATTTGTCGTGGTTAAAAATCAGACGTTTTTAACATTTTTTACCGATAAAAAAGACGTCCGTACACGAGGCAGCCATACCCGAACTCTGAACTGAAGCGAAGTCCCCGCACGCACACGCGCCGGCGTCGCTGCACGCACGTCATCTCCTACCTTTTCCTTCCCCGCCGGCTCTCTGCCCTCATGGACTCCGGCGAGTGCTCCAACTCCAACCCCTCCGCGTCTTCCCCGGGCGCCGCAGGCGTCTGGGCGAAGCTAGGTATCGGGCCTGTTCAACCCAACTAATCCTCCATGTTTTTCCCCTCCTCTCTTGGGTTCCTTCGACCGCACGGTTCTTGATTCTTTCCGATTTCTTGGTCCGTCCCGTGCATTCCTTTCCAGTGCCTGCGGATTCGGCCTACCCGGAGGTGGCCGTCGCAGAGGGCGACGCCGTGGTCTGCTCCCTGGTCGCCCCCGCCGCAGGCGGGGAGGAGCTCGCATGGTGCGAGATTAGGCGCGGCGGCGACGCGTCGTCGGCGACGATCCGGAACCTCAGGTATGATTCGTGGTGCTTCTTTGGGGCGATGTCGATCTCATGGAATGCGTCTTATTGGGAATGTGCGGGTTTTGGTGTGGTTTTAAGGTCCTATTTTGGTGCTGTGTCGTGTAAGATTGGTATTGTTGTTGCATGTTTGTTCTTGTGAGGGGACTGCGATAGAATGCAAATTTCGGTTGTGTTTGGACTCTATTTCGCGATTTTTGGTTCGATTTCATTCGAAATGGTGCGAATCGATAGGGAGAATTTTGACTTGTGAGAAAGGCGCCTGTTTTTTCTTTTCTTAGGCTGCACTAGTGTATCCATGCTCTTTGGTAACTTAAATTCCTGGAGTAGTACCTTTTACTGTTTTATCAGACTCTTGTTAATGTTTCATGCTTGCCATGTCATCCTTGTGTGATTTGTATACCATTATTGATTATATTCTTGCTAATGTTCATACTTTGCCATTGTCCATGTACCATTTGATAAAGCTCGGATGCAATTATTGTTGATGGAAGAGTTATCCAACAAGAATTGGTTGACATTAAACCAGGGAGCAAGATTGTCCCAGGACCCCAGGAAGAAGGTCATATAGTTTCCTATTTGCAGTTTGTGCAACACAGATTAGTTCCACTGCATGTTCTACATCCCTTTTCATTGGAGATGAAAATATAATTTTTATGCCTTATGAAGCTTAACAAAGTTTTGTGCCTTTTTCAGTAAATGTGCATTCTTTGATCATTTTTAATTCTTATGTAGCTAAGAGTATCATTCTGTGTAAGGTAGCTCCTAGGTTTACAAAGTGAAACATGTGTATGCTACAATTTTACATCTATTTATGTGTTCCTGAACTCTGAAGAACTCCATATCTGTAAAAGGAAAAAATATCATGTGTTATTGTAAGTATATACTGACAACATTCAGATTGTCTCAAATAATTTCTTGCTCAACAAACCAGTACTTCCTCACTATCTGCAAACCTACCACTCATATTCTTAGAATGTTATCAAACCTGCAAAGGCTGTAGCCACATTAAATTAATACAGAGTCCTTGTACTCGTGGATCAGCAAATCTTTACCTTTTAGGAGGGCTCTAATTTTCATGCTTCTCTAATTTTGAACAGATGAACTGGATTATTTTGTAACACACTCATGATTTATTTTTCTTCCAGGTCATTTAGTGTATACCTTTGATATAACAGCTGCGAAGGACCATGACAAAAACAATGTCAAGATTTTACTTGATATTGAGAATGCAAAATGCAGCATATGCTTGAATTTGTGGCATGATGTTGTTACTGTTGCTCCCTGCTTCCACAACTTCTGGTACTTTTCTAGCTTTCTTAGCCAATCTCAGTTTTTTTTTTAAGTTTAGGTATTGATCCTTTCTCCTTTCCAATTTAGCAATGGCTGCTTCTCAGAGTGGTTGAGAAGGTCTTCGAGCAAGTCGCGTGATAAAAGCCAGAGTGCTGCCTGTCCACAATGTAGGACGCCAGTGCAATCAGTTGGAAGGAATCACTTCCTTCATAATATTGAAGAGGTATCATAATTTGTGCTAATGACTGTCTTGAATTTTGTTCCTGAAATTGTTATTGGTGGACTAGATTTTCTTTCATTGTTTTTTTGTAGGCTATACTACAAGCTTTTTCGTCACTACAGCGGTCTGATGATGAGATTGCGTTGTTAGAGTCATATGCCTCAGTTAAATCGAATCTTGTGAGTTTACAACCTTACTGTAAGAATTGCCGGTGTTCACTATTTTCTACATGCATCAGTTCTGGCGCCAGTATGTCATATTTTAGTCATGGTTATCTGATTTTTTGTAAGAAAAACCTCACCCTTCATCAAATGCCCGCATTAGTTTCTTTGTAGCTAAACGGCTGATTAAGTTATATAATTTACAGTTGAGTCTCATGGACTTAACTGGTTAGCTAATCTATCAATTATCACCAGCAGCATCTTAATACAAGCCATTCAAGGCTGTGACATGATAAATTGGACATCTTTCCGTGGTCTGAAAATATCACGTTTTTGTGAGGTCTGTAATACAACTTATCTGTCACTTTTTTTTGTATGAATGCTAAGGTTAGTCTCAATTTGTGAACTTGATGTGTGAATTTGTTGATGAAATTTTAAGATTGAACAGGAATATAGCAGTTTATCTTAACGTTTTAGCAAGGGAATTCATGGAATATGGGACCTGCAGAATGAATATTTACCTAGCATGTTATGATTTGAATTTATTTAAAGAATTCACAGTTGTACCATTGGATGAAAAGTTCTGTAGTTGTCTTCATAAGTTTGCTCGTATTTTAGTTAAAATGTATCATTGCACCATTGAGTACCTTGTGACAATTGCTCCTTGCTAAACCTACTGAGCCTGAGTTCATAGATGGTTCCTTTATTATATTTTCTACTTTACCAGTATATTTTTCTTCTATATATATGGTCTTTCTCCATTCCCAAGAATCTAAATAGTTGGTGACATGTTATTTCATGCCGTAGGTTTTGGGAAAGCAGAAAAATCAATCAAGAAAGCGCCCTTTGCCACCTGCAAGTGATGAAAGCAACGATGCTGAATTTCCATGTCCTCAATGTGGTAAATATGGAATATCGCTTTGAATATCATCTTGATCAACATATATTAGTACATGCTCGCCTTCAGGTTTTCAGAATCTGGAGATTTTTTTCATAACTATCAAAGTTGTTCCCTTGGTACAATAACAGTGTGTGCGTGTGCGTGCGTGTGTGGGGGTGCGTGTGCGTGTGTGTGTGTGGGGGGGGGGTGCGTGCGTGTGTGTGTGTGTGTGTGTGTGTGTGCGTGTGTGCGTATGTTAAGACAAAAGCAGTTCTTCTGTTTTTAACTACTTGTTTAATCCGTTTGTTTGTGTTTTGAACATGTGACTATTGCAGGTACAGAATTTGCTGGATTTAGATGCAGTCCCCGAGCAGCACACATACAGTGTAATGGATGTGGAGGAATGATGCCAGCTAGGCCTAACACCAGTATACAAAAATGTAATTTCTGATTTTGATCGTTTGTATTCTTGTTAATTGCACGGATTATATTGTTTTGTTCATTTGATATGCTATTTAACACTACAGCACTACTGATGCAGTGCTACATCGTTGAACTGCAAATTTGGTGTTTTAATATTATTCTTGGCCTTCCTTAGATATTCGTCTTGGCGCAGTGGCGCAGTGGTAAAGCTGCTGCCTTGTGACCATGAGGTCATGGGTTCAAGTCCTGGAAACAGCCTCTTACAGAAATGTAGGGAAAGGCTGCGTACTATAGACCCAAAGTGGTCGGACCCTTCCCTGGACCCTGCGCAAGCGGGAGCTACATGCACCAGGTTGCCCTTTTCCTTAGATATTCGTCATTAGTTAGTTTCCTTAAGGCTATTCTATTGCATAAATCTGCATGAATAGTATAAGCATTATTCTTACTTGCTTCTCAGTAAACTTCTTAAGGTGCAGTCGCTATGAGCAGTTTGACTGCTCTTCTTCCTACTTTACTTTAGTTTTATGACACCACTTTTGGCGCTGACCTACCATACTTATATTGCAGGTTTGGGGTGTGATGGATCATTTTGTGGAGCTTATTGGTATTCCCAAGGAGTGAATTCAAGTCACTGTACTCTAATCTGCAACCAGGAAACTTTCAGGATGGTAAGCCAATCTGTCTCTGCTATATTTTAAAGCCCTGATGTACCTTCTCATCATCATACACATCAATTGCAATGTTTTGACATGATGTGTGCATACTATTCCAGATCTCTCAGCACCATATCTCTAGACTTCCGGACACGCTTCATGGGGGAAATCCATATGAAAAAGATGTAGGAATATTCCATCTTGATCTTATCCCTTATCATTTATGGCATTGATGGTAGTTTCATGTGTGAATGAACTGTGGTTTCTTCTCTCTAGATCACAGAAAGGTGCATACAGAAATCTGGCAAAACGTTGCAAGCTGTAATCTCTGAGTGGATAGCAAAGTTTGATAATAAGGAACTTGGTAATGTTCTGTTTATTTCAGTTGAATATTGTTTTGGTGCATATGTCATAGCTGTGAAGAAATTATCTTAAAAACTTCAATTCTATCTTGACATGATAAAATACTGGTGTATATGACTTTATGCATGATTTGAAGGAAACTTACTTTGAGTGTTATTTGGCACCTGGTTTATGCAATACTACCTCCATTCCAAACAATTGAAGTTCTGGGTTGTCCTAAGTCAAACTTGTTTAAGTTTGGCCAAGTCTAGAAAAATATATTAACATCTAGAACACCAAATTACTCTCATGACATTCTTTGCGGAATATATTTTTGTACTATGTGTATTTGGTGTTGTACATTTTAGCACATCTTTCCATAGAATTGGTCAAACATAAACAAATTGGACTTAAGGAAGAAACTTTCAGGATGGTAAGCCAATCTGTCTCTGCTATATTTTAAAGCCCTGATGTACCTTCTCATCATCATACACATCAATTGCAATGTTTTGACATGATGTGTGCATACTATTCCAGATCTCTCAGCACCATATCTCTAGACTTCCGGACACGCTTCATGGGGGAAATCCATATGAAAAAGATGTAGGAATATTCCATCTTGATCTTATCCCTTATCATTTATGGCATTGATGGTAGTTTCATGTGTGAATGAACTGTGGTTTCTTCTCTCTAGATCACAGAAAGGTGCATACAGAAATCTGGCAAAACGTTGCAAGCTGTAATCTCTGAGTGGATAGCAAAGTTTGATAATAAGGAACTTGGTAATGTTCTGTTTATTTCAGTTGAATATTGTTTTGGTGCATATGTCATAGCTGTGAAGAAATTATCTTAAAAACTTCAATTCTATCTTGACATGATAAAATACTGGTGTATATGACTTTATGCATGATTTGAAGGAAACTTACTTTGAGTGTTATTTGGCACCTGGTTTATGCAATACTACCTCCATTCCAAACAATTGAAGTTCTGGGTTGTCCTAAGTCAAACTTGTTTAAGTTTGGCCAAGTCTAGAAAAATATATTAACATCTAGAACACCAAATTACTCTCATGACATTCTTTGCGGAATATATTTTTGTACTATGTGTATTTGGTGTTGTACATTTTAGCACATCTTTCCATAGAATTGGTCAAACATAAACAAATTGGACTTAAGGAACGAACCTAGAACTTCAGTTATTTTGAAACGGAGGACTATACTCCTGTTGCGTGTGCCCACATATATCTTTTTGATAGGAAAACGTTTTGATGTATATCATATTTGAATCATTATCGATATGATGCTCTTGCTGCATGCAGATCGCTCAAGGTTGCAACTGAATAATGTTGAGGCAATTACTTCCAGGACATACCTTTGCAAGTAATTGCTTCCTGAGTTGACAAGAATAGTTTCTTGATTTCATCTTGGTGCCTTTGCTGATTTTGTTGATTCAAATGAATGCAGCCATTGCTACAACAAGTTCGTTGATTTTCTGCTGTATTGGTTCCGCGTGTCAACGCCCAGAAATGTATGTACACTATTAACTCCTACAGTCAGTTAGTACTTTCATGAGCTTATGCTAATCGGTTAGCTTATGTTAGATATGCCTTCCACTATTTGTAGTGAGATGTTAATGCTGTAAGTACACTTATTTAGTGGACATACAAAAATTGATGTCCACCAAAGACTTGCCATATACTACTCGCACAGTTGATACAAAAATTGATGTCCACAAGACTTACCATATACTACTCCCGGAGTTGCTTTGCCAACTAGGTACATGGTACTGAATGCAGATTGGTCATTTAAATACGATAAATTTTTAAGGCTTACAGCTTTGTGAAATGTAGTATATGCTGGTTTCCCCAAGAGCATAAAGCCGTTACATCTCAGACCATTATATAATATACATTACTAAATGGTTTTAAACTGTCTGATTTTCCTGTGGTTCCCTACCTGTTTGTTCCCTACCTGTTTGTTTGGTATGGGCCTAAACTAGTAGTAATTCGTTTTGATAAGCATAGAATTCCTCCCAAGCTGACAACAATATCAAGGCATGGTTGATATATTGAGATAAGTTATTAAAAGGGTTGCATAAAATGGCATGATAACCAGTTCCAAGTTAATCTTGTTTGAATCCGACAGATTATCTGAAGCAAGAGATTTCTGATACGGCTGTTTTGTTGAATCAGTTCCTTAACAACTGCATACCCCCTCCCCCCCCCCCCCCCCCCCTGCATTTCTTATTTATTCTTCATGTATCCTATCAGTCTCTTGATGTTGATGGGGATGTTTGTTTTCCAGCTTCTTCCAGCTGATGCTGCTGACAGGGATAGTTGCTGGTATGGTTTCATGTGCCGTACCCAGCACCATCGACAGGACCACGCCAAGAAGCTGAACCATGTATGCCGTCCGACGAGAGGCAACCCCTAACTTGCCTGATGTCTCTTGAAGCCGGTTCTCCAGCAACGGAGAAGATTGTATGTACATAATAGAGCAACACACACACCTTCCGAGTTTGATTTGTGTGGTAGACCATACTAAACTGTTTGTTTCCCTTTGTCATCCAATGTGGCATACATTCCATGTTCCAAACTGTCATGTTTATGTTGTGTTCCTTCACGGCCAAGCTCGCCTCCTGGAGCTCATGTCATTTTTCATGTGCCGTGGCGACCGATGCGCAAGCTGAAGTGCCTTTGGCGTGCGCTAGAAAAATCGCCGTTTTTCGCGCATGAGCATGGGTTTAGCATAGGACAGAGTGCTTTCATCTGAAGGAGAAGGCGAAGCTGGTGCTTGGTAGGATCTGTTTAATCTTTCCTGTGTGGCTACAGTGGGGTGTAGCTGAGTTGGCATTCTGTCGGCAGGTTAGGGGGTATGTATGGTTCCAACTTCCAAGGATGCATGCACAATTGGGCTCTCGCTTTCGTTTCGCAAGCATGAGAATGAGATGGCCAAGAGGAGATGGCCATGTGCACAATAGCAGTGGCATCGAGTTTTCAACCCATCTTTGTCGCACAACTCGTTGGCACGGGCGTCGGTTTCAGGCGATTGTGGACATGAGCGCCTCCAGTCTATGTCAGTTTGAAACCGTGAGCAGCCGCCAAATATCATAACTTGCAAAAGCCGACACGGAGATTAACCACTTGGAGAAAATCCCATAGTTAACCTGCAACGAGGCGACGTACAAGTCGGAAACCGGGACACGCACAACACGCGAGAGGACTGGTGGTTCACTTTGGGCGTGTTTGATTGTCATCTCAGTTTTTGTGTGCATTGCATACATTTTCCAGCTGGGTCTGGCTGAGAGAAATAGACTAAAAGAAAATATCTGCACCTAGTTGGGCATGGTATTTGGCGTCTTACATCGTCTAAACTCACACGTACACGTTTTTTGATTGAACACAAGCATCAAGGTGTGCTGACCTTGTACCCTACGTGGTGAGCTTACCTGCTACACCTTATACATAATCACAACGATTACATCAACACCACAACACTGCAATGATGACAAATTGCAGGATGATAATGAAGTTCTTCACCTCAAAGTGTGGCGCTGCCTTGCCAACTTCAACCTTGCATGTCTGCTTTCGCACAAACTTGGAGTAAGAATCTTTTGCCGCCTGCCTAGTCTTAAACCCTTTGTGGCTGCTGTTGCTATATCCCGACACTTGTTTATTGCAAACTTCCCATGACCTGTAAACCCCTGGAGCGCTCCCGATGAACACCGCATACCACTTGTCCTAGCAGTGCATAAGAGCGATAGTTGAAGCAGCAAGCAATGAAGTACACAAGTAACAAGCAATGGAGCATACAAACAGCAAGCAATGGAGCAGAAGAGCAGTAGTAAGCATGCATGATCATACAACATAGCGAGTTCAACCTAGCACTACTATGGTGTCATCCTACCACCACATTCAAAAGAGGTTGCAATCCTACCACCACAAGTTCACCATCATGGCGAGGGCTTAATATATACCACCTCAGCAAAATATACAGACCATCAAATAGTTTTCAAGCCCTAGCTACAAAAAATATACGTCGGCATCGTCATCGTCGCCATTGCCATCGACGTCGAGGATCATGCACGTGGTAAAGAGAGGCAACACTACATCTAGTAGTGCTGCTCGCCAAGCCAGCTCCTGAGCCAGAGCTCCCTGTGAGCGCCTGCCATGGCAACAAATTAAAAGGATCGAGAAGAGGTGTCTAGAGGGGGGGGGGGGTGATTAGACCCTCAACAAACAAAGTTGATAGTTTTTAAGTTTTTCAAGTTGAGGTGGTAGATTAACACAATTTCAAGCATACACATTACAATTCAAGCAAGTATGCAAAGAGTATATGAGCAGCGAAAAGTAAAGCATGCAACTTGCAAGAAAGTAAAGGGATGGCATCGGAGTGTGCAAATGAAATTGGAGACACGGAGATTTTTGGCGTGGTTCCGATAGGCGGTGCTATTGTACATCCATGTTGATGGAGACTTCAACCCACG
Organism: Triticum aestivum; assembly: GCF_018294505.1. NCBI lineage: Eukaryota > Viridiplantae > Streptophyta > Magnoliopsida > Poales > Poaceae > Triticum > Triticum aestivum. The sequence goes on from NC_057804.1 coordinate 99,182,049, forward strand.
GAGGGTAACGGTTGCGCAAGTCCACGGAGGGCTCCACCCACGAAGGGTCCATGAAGAAGCAACCTTGTCAATCCCACCATAGCCATCGCCCACGAAGGACTTGCCTCACTAGGGTAGATCTTCACGAAGTAGGCAATCTCCTTGCCCTTAAACTCCTTGGTTCAACTCCACAATCTTGACGGAGGCTCCCAAGTGACACCTAACCAATCTAGGAGACACCACTCTCCAAAAGGTAATAGATGGTGTGTTGTTGATGAACTCCTTGCTCTTGTGCTTCAAATGATAGTCTCCCCAACACTCAACTCCCTCTCACAGATTTGGCTATGGTGGAAAGATGATTTGAGTGGAGAGCAACTTGGGGAAGGCTAGAGATCAAGATTCATATGGTAGGATTGGAATATCTTGGCCTCAACACATGAGTAGGTGGTTCTCTCTCAGAAAATGAGTAGTGGAAGTGTAGGTTTGTTCTGATGGCTTTCTCCACGAATGAAGAGTGGGTGGAGGGGTATATATAGCCTCCACACAAAATCTAGCCGTTACACACAGATTCCCAAACTCGGTTGGACCGAATCAGCAAACTCGATCAGACCGATTTAGGTCAAAATGTGAACGTTAGGATTTTCGATGGGACCGATATAGTCATCTTGGTGGGACCGATGTGCGGGGGACCGACTGAACAAACTCGGTTAGACCGAAGCAGTTGCAATAGATCACAGAGAGTTTGCAAGCTCATCTCGGTGAGACCGAGATCCCATCGATGAGACCAAAGTGGCTAGGGTTCGGCAGTGGCTGAATATGATGTAACTCAGTGGCGCCGGATAGGCAAAATCGGTGGGGCCGACTTTGACATTTAGGTTTAGGACATATGTGGATGTGAGAAAGTGGTTGAGGGTTTTGGAGCATATCACTAAGCATTTTGAGCAAGCAAGCCATTAAGCAACACCTCATCCCCTTTTAATAGTATTGGCTTTCCTATGGACTCAATGTGATCTTGGATCACTAAAATAGAAAATATAGAGTCTTGAGCTTGTTGCCAATATATGTCCTTTGCATCTTGAAGGGGTTCCACATCCTCTTGTCCATGTCCAAGCCACTCCAATGTTGAACTTTCCTGAAATGCACTAGGTAGAAGTATTAGTCCAACAAGAGATATATTGTCATGAATTACCAAAATCACCCAGGGAGCACATGTGCTTTCACAAACCCCACACCTTAGTTCTTGTTTTCAAGTAGGTGGCTCAGAGCAGCCGTCAGAGCCTCCTGGCTAAAGCCACCTTGGTCCATGATGGCGTTGTACAGCTCAGGGCGGACATCGATGGACTTCCTCTCCTGATGGCACTTGTCACCTCCTTCACGACCTCAGTCATCCTGGTGAAGACACTGCTCTCCTCTTCCATAAAGCCGCCCCTCTTCCTCTTCCTATCAAGCATAGGGACGTGCTCAAAGGGCTTGTCAGGGCCATCAAGGTTTGCCTCTGCGTCCAGGGTGTCTGGGAACTCAGGCATGGACAAACTGAGAGGCTCACCAGAGCCCATGGCATGCTTGCCGGTTGCCAGCCCAAAGGAGAAGATGTGTTGCATATAGTTGTAGTTTTGAATGGATGCGTTGAGGAACTTAGCGTCTTTGGGGTGGTCTTAAGAAAGAAACGTATCGTTGTTAGTTGCGAGAAGGCAATGGATGACAGTGTGAAAAATAAGGGGGCGTGAGCTAACCGCAAAGTGATCGGTGTAGTGATCTGCCTCTAGAACGATTGAGCAAGTGTTCTGATCCCATGAGGCACTGCTCAGGTTTCTGAGGTTGGACACTGTGATCCATCGAGCTCTCCACTTCCTAAGGTGGCTGTAGACCTGGGTGGAGGTCACCTCCTGGACACAAAACTCGAATACCTACTTCACAATGATGTTCAAGTGAACCTCCTTGAAGCCCTTGTTAGTCCTAACCTCGCTAGATATGAGCTCCCACATCTTGTTAAGCACGAACGTGGACATGAACGACTGCCACTTCATGTTGTTCCCCTACCATCCTTCTTTCCCTTTGCTTCCTCCATTTGTGTAGCATAGGAGCGGCAACACTTGGCTCAATGAGCACAATGGCTATAGGTACAAAAGGACTCGTGCCTGAAACCTCAAACACATCTGAATCAGGAGGCATCTATTCATCAAGAGGGGCTGGGAGTCCTCGACATAGGATGAAGGGAATTGACTCTCGGACAGGACAAGGGACTGGCTAAGATCTTGCGTTTGCATAGTCATGTCCTACAATCACAACACATATTGACAATGAGCATAACGTGCACTACCGGGCAATCTAGCTCAACATAGCACGCACTGGTACATCGAGGTGCTATAAACGGTTTTTAACCTCTTTCCACGACGGTGTTTTGAACTGTAGCCAAGTGAGTGTGTGCGATAGGGGGGGGTCCTTCCCACGCGACCCAGAAACCGTCGGGGATAGGCCCTCCGGTCACACACGCTCAACAAAATGAGGCCGTGTGTGACGAGCGAGCGATCAAATACGGTTATACATGCCCAATCGGTTCCGGTCATAAGTACATCCCACACAGTCAGTCCCAAACAAACGTTTTCGTTTCTTATGTACATTCCATACAGTCAATCCAAGGAATACATTTCCGTTCTTATGTACATCCCACACAGTCAATCCAGGAAAAACATTTCCGTTCGTATGTATATTCCACATAGTCAATCCAGGGGTTTCCGTTCGTATATACATCTCACAGAGTTTTACATCTCACACAGTTTGCTGAAGAAAACTATATGGCATTGGGCTATCCATCACAAGCGCTTTTACTGCTAGAACCGTTTGCAAAGTTCCATGACCCATTTAGCAGGTTTATTAGTTTACAATTAATAATCCAGTATTACGCAAATTCATATTTCATATCAAATAGCTGTTTGGCAATTTCATATCAGGCACATAAATATATTTTAACATCACAGTACGATAGCTATCCGAAAACAGGATAGTACATCATATAGCTAGTTCACCTTCATAAGAACAATATTAGAACAATATATTCATTTCCCTAATCGAGATCATTCAGGCTCGTTTTATCCACATCTGCTTTCAGTTTAGTAAAAACCTGTTTTGCACTGGCCAACTAGGAAAGTGCCTCCTCTTTTGCCAACATTATCTTAGCAAAGTCTAATTTAAAAAATCTGAGCTCATTCTCCATCTTCCTCCTTTTATCCTGCATCTTCAAATATTCTTCAAGGTTGACAACACTTTCTCTAAGCCTACCTCTGTTCTCTTCCTCATACATGCTCCAGAGCTCTGCTAGGCACATCTTCATAGACTGTGGCCACTCTTGATCAACTCACTCCAGGTAAGAACACTTCCGTTCATCCTATAATATTTAAAACTGGATCAATAACAATTGTAGGGGAAATGGGTTTCTAGCAACATATAAAATCACCAAATACATATTTTGAAAAACTGAAGAAACAGGTTAATTGTGACATATCTTCTCAAAAAGATCAATGTGCAAATGAATTAACTGCTACTGAGACGACAACCAAATTCTGAAACATTAGAAGCTATAATTAACTACAATAACGCTACAAGTTCTTAGTCATGTACTATACAAATTGAACATTTTATGAGGAAGCTAAATATAACTGCAACACCATAGAGACCGTGTTTGGATGACAACAAATTGATACTAACATGTGTGTACATGCACAAATTTAGTTACATAGAACTAATAGCACTAAGGCCGTCCACTATATATATATGCCAAAACCGGTGGACAATTGTTGCTACATTTGGCACCGGTGCCTTGCACTGACGAGCCGATGCAGCGGAAAAAAATCAGGGACCCGGACTCCGGAGCACCTAGTTGCTCCGATGCCCAGTTCCTTTGTGCCATAAAGATTTAGTATTTTACTGCTTGGCTGCTCGGATGTGTGGACCAAAGTTGGCTGCACAAGCTGCTGAAGCGGTGCCAAACAATTTTCTAATGGCACTATTGATGAGATGGCAACATTTTTAGATACTAGGTACAAACCGTGACACTGTCTTAACATCCAGAATAACATAGCACAGTGACAGTGTCTGAATCACATCTAACAAACGATTTGTAACAATGAGAGTGGGGCAAACCTTCTTTCCACATGCCAGAAACTTCCACCCACTGTCCACAACTTCAAATGCAACTAGCTTCACGCATGGAGATTGATGGTGACAACGAGTAGGTAGATCTTCAGCCACCCCCTCCATTCATTGCAACTGATGGTCCTAGGGAGCTACAAGAGGAAGAATGACTCAAATCTACCGCAGGGTTAAAATCCTTCATTCCAAGTCATAACCCGAGAGAGAAGAAAGGCATACCCGGGTGGTGAAGGAGTCGTCGTCGAAGGAGGAACTGCTGGAGAGGTCATTGAAGAAGACCATGGCTACCTCGGTGGTAGGATGCGAGATGTCGAGAGCGAGGAAGGAAGCGAGGAAGCGGCTATAGCTTCAGAAGTAAGGAAGGAGAAAACAGGGGAAATGTGACTTGTGGTCGGGAAGAAAAGGGGGCGGGGGTAGCTATTTCCGTGGTAGGCCAAGAATTTCGAAATGTGGAGGGAAACTTTGCGCGCGGTGCAACCAGACACCATTCATTTTGAACGACTGTGTGCATCGCAAACGATTCTTCTGCTTTACGCGCATGGGATGGGTTTGATAATTCAAATTTTGGTGAAATTTTCCCTTGGTACTGTCCTCATCCACGTCATTGCATAATTTAACATCACTTGCTAATTTAGGCACACAAAAGAGCATACAATACACAAACCACACTTACTGAATCGAGCAATTTTAGTAATTAAACGGACCCAGTTGACCTAAACATTCCTCTAACAAAAGACCAACATTAAAAACAAAGCATAAGTACGCATAATTTCAGCAAAGCCGCCGCCGGCGGCCTATGCATCGCCGGTATGAGATGAGACGTCGATGACTTGTCCTGGAGACATGCTGCCGTCGGTGGACTCCGCGTCCCCCCTGCTGAAGTCGACCGCGTCCTTGCGCTCGTCCTTGTCCTCGTCCTCGTCCCCGCCCTCAAGGTTGTAGTACTCGTAGTAGTGGCTGCGCCAGAGCTCCTGTTGGTACTCCATCGCTGATTCCTCAACGGACAGACTCTTCTCTACCTTGACCTCGGCCACGCGCAACTCCTCCTCCCGGCGCTCCTTGATCTCCGCCGCCTCCTGCATCTCTAGCTCCCGCTCGGTGATCTCATGAGGAAGCAGGTGTTTCATGGCCACCACCGCCTTTTTGGATGTGGGTTGCATGCTGGATTCCGAGGTGGCCTGGAATATCTTGGCGTGTGCGTCCTTGATCCTGGCATGGATGGCCTCGACTCAGGCCAGGGCGACATCGGCGGCACGGATGGCAGCTCGAGCATTCTCGAAGTTTGCAGCCACCATCTCGGCCGCTGCAGCTACCCTGTTGGCTGCCGTAGACGCCCTCTCGGCGGATGCGGCCACGCTCAATGTGGATGCAGCGACACTCTCAGCGTAGGCGACGGCGCTCGGGGAGGACGAGGCCACCGTACGGGCCCCCATGAAGCATTTCCACGGTATCATCTTTGCAAGAAGGGGTTGCGGGAATGGGGATCGAGATTTGTGGATTCGGGGGTTGCCGGCACTGGAGTAGGCGAGCCGGCGAAGCTTAAGGAGGAAGACTTAAATAGACCCACGAATTTTCTTCGCAAATGGTTCCTATACAAAAGTTGTGTGTGATGTTGTTGATATTTTTTATTAGTTGTGAAAGACGAATTGGAGTAAAGTGGCAATCGATGGTGTTTTAAATGTATAAGGAAATTTGTAGTACTAATACAACTGTCATTTCAAAATTTGGAAAATTCTAGGGGTCATTTGACCTTTTAAGACATTTAAGTGATTTTCTAGCCATTTAATGACCGTAATTCAAATTTAAACTACATGTACATGCAACAACTAACTATAACGGTTTGAGAAGTCATATTTGTGTACTTATGTGCGAGTTAATTCCATGTGCAGTAAATTGGAAGGAATTTTCAAACATATTGGTCTCACGGCTATGACACAAAGCATGGAGTGCCATGACATTTAAATTCCAAAAAATTAAAAAAAGATCAGAAACACATGAAACCTTACTTGATGTAATGTCATGCCACCAAGATGATGTGGTAAAAAATTTGGCATGTTTGACAAAAGTTTGGGCACACACCCCTCACAAATCGAAGCAACTCACTAGAAGGCTCGTGGTTCCGAGAGGGAACAATGCATGTTTGATGATGAACGGGCGATCGCTTCCTCTTACAGCCTTAAAAATAATTCTACAATTAACATGCACTAATACAATTGCCATTTGAAAATTTGGAAAATTTCAGGGGTCATTTGACCTTTTAAAGACATTCAAGTGAATTTCTATCCTTTTAATGACCGCAATTCAAATTTGAACTACATCTACATGCAACAGCTAACCATAACAGTTTGAAAAATCATATTTGTGTACTTGTGTGCGAGTTAATTCCATCTGCAGTAAATTGGAAGGAATTTTTAAACATATTGGTCTGACGGCCTAGACACATGCATGGAGTGCCATGACATTTAAATTCCATTTTTTTTAAACAAAGATCAGAAACACATGAAACCTTGCTTGATGTAATGTCATGCCACCAAGATAATTTGGTAAAAATTTGGCATGTTTGACGAAAGTTTGAACACACACCCCTCACAAATCGGAACAACTCACTAGAGGGCTCGTGGTTGCCTGAGGGAGCGATGCATGTTTGATGACAAACGGGCGATAGCTTCCTCTGACGGTCTTCAAATTTTTTCTACATTTAACGTGCACTAATACAACTATCATTTGAAAATTTGGAAAATTTTAGGGGTCATTTGACATTTTAAAGACATTTTAGTGATTTCTAGCCATTTAATGACCGTAATTCAAATTTGAACTACATCTACATGCAACCGCTAACCATAACGGTTTGAAAAAAATTGTGTACTTGTGTGTGAGTTAATTCCATGTGCAGTAAATTGGAACGAATTTTCAAAAATATTGGTGTCACGGCTTGGACACATGCATGGAGTGCCATGGCATTTAAATTCCAAAAAATAAAAAAAATGATAAGACGATGTAAATATCTGTTGTTCAAAAAGAAAATGTAAAGATCTGGCAAGACAACCGGGCCACACACGATTATCACTCTATTTTGCGCCTCGAGGTTTGGAAGGTGAGTGGCGCGCGTTATTAATCAGACACGATTCTGTATTGAAAATTGTCAAGTTCACACACAGCTTTTGCTGCAGGAATTGTGTGTAATGCAAACTGCAGTACTCGTAAATTTCGGTGACCGGCATGTGTACTGTTCCCGTCGATCTAGATTTCGTCCGCCAATAAATACTACATTGCTCATGTTGTCCCACCTGCATTCTCATCTACATCCTCCCCTCGCTCGCCCTCTCTCTCTATCTCTCTCAAATCTCTGCCATGGCGCCGCTGATCTGCCCACTCACCGACGAGGAGGCGCCGCCTCCCGAGGATGCTTAGTCGAAGAGCAGCGACGAGGAGGACCCCTACGCACTATCGGACGAGGTTGCGTCAGACCCCCCCCCCCAACTTTGGAGCGGTTTTGGGGCCAATACAATCTTTGTCTCTCGAAGTCGTTGCCGCCGGCTGAGAAAGCCGGGCAAGTGGCATTCAAGAAGGAGATGGCGGAGGAGGAAGCCATGTACCAGGTGGCTTGTGAAGCCCGTGATACCGCCTAGAAAAAGGAGGCGGTGGAGCTTTGGGGGCGGGCGCATTGATGTCTACTATGCAACTTTCTTCTTGTAGACGCTGTTGGGTCTCCAAGTGCATAGGTTTGTAGGACAGTAGCAAATTTCCCTCAAGTGGATGACCTAAGGTTTATCAATCCGTGGGAGGCGTAGGATGAAGATGGTCTCTCTCAACCAACCCTGCAACCAAATAACAAAGAGTCTCTTGTGTCCCCAACACACCCAATACAATGGTAAATTGTATAGGTGCACTAGTTCGGCGAAGAGATGGTGATACAAGTGCAATATGGATGGTAGATATAGGTTTTTGTAATCTGAAAATATAAAAACAGCAAGGTAACTAATGATAAAAGTGAGCGTAAACGATATTGCTATGCTAGGAAACAAGGCCTAGGGTTCATACTTTCACTAGTACAAGTTCTCTCAACAATAATAGGATACCTAGATCATATAACAATCCCTCAACATGCAACAAAGAGTCACTCCAAAGTCACTAATAGTGGAGAACAAACGAAGAGATTATTGTAGGGTACGAAACCACCTCAAAGTTATTCTTTCCGATCAATCCGTTGGGCTATTCCTATAAGTGTCACAAACAACCCTAGAGTTCGTAGTAAAATAACACCTTAAGACACAAATCAACCGAAACCCTAATGTCACCTAGATACTCCAATGTCATCTCAAGTATCTGTGGTTATGATTATACGATATGCATCACACAATCTCGGATTCATCTATTCAAACCAACACAAAGAACTTCAAAGAGTGCCCCAAAGTTTCTACCGGAGAGTCAAGACAAAAACGTGTGCCAACCCCTATAAATAAGTTCACAAGGTCACATAACCGCAAGTTGATCACCAAAACATACATCAAGTAGATCATGCGAATATCCCATTATCACCAAAGATAAGCACATGCAAGACATACATCAAGTGTTCTCAAATCCTTAAAGACTCAATCCGATAAGATAACTTCAAAGGGAAAACTCAATCCATTACAAGAGACTAGAGGGGGAGAAACATCATAGGGTCCAACTATAATAGCAAAGCTTGCGATACATCAAGATCGTGCCAAATCAAGAACATGAGAGAGAGAGAGATCAAACACATAGCTACTGGTACATATCCTTAGTCCCGAGGGTGAACTACTCCCTCCTCGTCATGGAGAGCGCCGGGATGATGAAGATGGCCACCGGTAAGGGATCCCCCCTCCGGCAGGGTGCCGGAACAGGGTCGCGATTGGTTTTTGGTGGCTACAAAGGCTTGCGGCGGCGGAACTCCTGATCTAGGTTATTTGCTGGGGGGTTCTATATTTATAGGAATTTTTGGCATCGGTCTCACGTCAGGGGGGTCTCCGAGTCATCCACGAGATAGGGGACACACCCAGGGGGGTGGGCGCGCCCTCTACCCTCGTGGATGGTTCGGGACTCTTGTGGCCCAACTCTTTTACTCCGGGGGCTTCTTTTGGTCCATAAAAAATCATCAAAAATTGGCACGTCAATTGGACTCCGTTTGGTATTCCTATTTTGTAAAACTCAAAAACAAGGAAAAATAGAAACCGGCACTGGGCTCTGGGTTAATATGTTAGTCCCAAAAATCATATAAAACAACATATAAATGCATATAAAACATCCTAGATGGATAATATAATAGCATGAAACAATAAAAAATTATAGATATGTTGGAGACGTATCACGCATCACCGTGCGGAGGAGGCGTACGAAGACGGGTACTTCGGGAGGAAGGTCAAAGGCGCTAGGCGCCTCAGCACTGCGTGGAGGTGGACCGATAAGCTCTAGCGTGCCACCGACGAGGAGCTCCGGTGGGTGCAAGATCGTCCGTGTTTGTCCGCCAGCAAGAGGCAGATCGGTATGTCAAGCGCTGCGAGGCGGAGGAGGCAGAGTACTGCGTCCGCAGTGGGAGACGCCACGCACCAGGGAGCTTCTGGCGAGGGGCTGCCAGAATACTGCCCCTAGGAGGGATTATTAGTTTTAGTATTGTTCGTTTTTAATTTTATGCATTGTACCTAGTAGTTAAGTATATCATGTATATGTGATGATATTATATATATTCTGTGATGAGAACAAACAATTAATATATATTATGAATTCCATTTTCTATCTGTTTTCGTATAATAACTTTTATCTAGCTGTTATCATTCACATATACAGAATGGAAAGCATGTACACACACATTGAAACAGAATATATAAGAATGAAAAATAGAGTACACACGTTGAAAAAGAGCAATATTATGATTGCTGTGAATACGTAGCGATCCACGTCGAAACGACTCAACAAAATAAAACGCTTCCATGCGACCATGACCAGTAGCCCTTAACTACTGGAATTAGCTTATTTGTTGTCTTCCAACTCTTTGCCGTCTGCTGGCTGGTGACAAAGAAGGTCTTTGCCGTCAGCCACCAGAAAACGGACGGCAACAAAAGGCTTTGCCATCAACATATCTTTGCCGTCCGCTAGCGGACAGCAAAGAAGCTTTGCCATCATCTAGCTGACGGCAAAGAGGGTAGGTGGCGGGCTTACGGTGGTGCCCTAACGGCCATTTCTTTGCCATCTGCTGGCTAACGGCAAAACTTCTTTGCCGTCCGCTAGCAGTCGGCAAAGAAAATGGCTGTTAGGTCGTCCGTTTCCCCCTGGCCCCACCCCACTAGGTACGCTCTTTGCCGTCAAAACTGTGACCTACTAAAAAGAGCCGAGCCGCGCCCAAGCCCCCACGCCCCCATCTCACTCTCAATCTCCTCCTCCTTCGCCACACGCGCCGCCACCCTCGACCGCCGCTCCGCCTCGCTTCCCCGTCCCATCACCCCACCGCCCCGCCGCCCTGCCCCATTGCCCCACCACCCCGCCGCCCCATTGCTACCTCTTGAGCACTGCGTTGGATTTCCCCAAAGAGAAGAGGATGATGCAGTAAAGCAGCGTAAGTATTTCCCTCAGTTTTTGAGAACCAAGGTATCAATCCAGTAGGAGGCCACGCACAAGTCCCTCGTACCTGCACAAAAGGATAGCTACTCGCAACCAACGCGATTAGGGGTTGTCAATCCCTTCACGGTCACTTACGAGGGTGAGATCTGATAGAGATGATAAATAATATTTTTGGTATTTTTGATATAGAGATGCAAAGTGAAAAGTAAAAGGCAAAGTAAAAACAAAGCAAGTATTAAAGTAATGGAGATTGATATGATGAGAATAGACCCGAGGGCTATAGGTTTCACTAGTGGCTTCTCTCAAGAGCATACGTATTATGCGGTGGGTGAACAAATTACTGTTGAGCAATTGATAGAATTGCGCATAGTTATGAGTATATCTAGGTATGATCATGTATATAGGCATCATGTCTGAGACAAGTAAACCGAAATGATTCTGCATCTACTACTATTACTCCACTCATCGACCGCTATCCAGCATGCATCTAGAGTATTAAGTTAAAAATAGAGTAACGCCTTAAGCAAGATGACATGATGTAGAGGGATAACTTCATGCAATATGATAAAAACCCCATCTTGTTATCCTCGATGGCAACAATACAATATATGCCTTGCAACCCTTTCTGTCACTGGGTAAGGACACCGCAAGATCGAACCCAAAGCTAAGCACTTCTCCCATTGCAAGAACTACCAATCTAGTTAGCCAAACCAAACGGATAATTCGAAGAGACTTGCAAAGATAACTCAATCATACATAAAAGAATTCAGAGAAGATTCAAATATTATTCATAGATAATCTGGATCATAAACCCACAATTCATCGATCTCAACAAACACACCGCAAAAATAAGATTACATCGAATGGATCTCCACAAGAGAGGGGGAGAACATTGTATTGAGATCCAAAAAGAGAGAAGAAGCCATCTAGCTACTAGCTATGGACCCATAGGTCTGAGGTAAACTACTCACACTTCATCGGAGAGGCTATGGTGTTGATGTAGAAGCCCTCCGTGGTGGATGCCCCCTCCGGCGGTGCTCCAGAACAGGCCCCAAGATGGGATCTCTTGGATACAGAAAGTTGCAGCGGTGGAATTAGGTTTTTGGCTCCCTCCTCGATCCGTCGGGGGTACGTAGGTATATATAGGAGGAAGGAGTACGTCGGTGGAGCAACAGGAGGCCCACAAGGTAGGAGGGCGCGCCCAGGGGGGAGGGCGCGCCCCTACCCTCGTGACCGCCTCGGTTGTTCCTTGGAGCAGGGTCCAAGTCTCCTGGATCACGTTCGGTGAGAAAATCACGTTCCCGAAGGTTTCATTCCGTTTGGACTCCGTTTGATATTCCGTTTCTTCGAAACACTGAAATAGGCAAAAAACAGCAATTCTGGGCTGGGCCTCCGGTTAATAGGTTAGTCCCAAAAATAATAATATAAAAGTGGAAAATAAAGCCCAATATAGTCCAAAACAGTAGATAAAGTAGCATGGAGCAATCAAAAATTATAGATACGTTGGAGACGTATCAGGCATCCCCAAGCTTAATTCCTGCTCGTCCTCGAGTAGGTAAATGATAAAAAGAGAATTTTTGATGCGGAGTGATACTTTGGCATAATTTCAATGTAAATCTTCTTAACTGTAGTATGAATATTCAGATCCGAAAGATTCAAGACAAAAGTTCATATTCACATAAAAGTAATAATACTTCAAGCATACTAATCAAAGCAATCATGTCTTCTCAAAATAGCATGGCTAAAGAAAGTTATCCCTACAAAATTATATAGTCTGGCTGTTGCTCTATCTTCATCACACAAAGTATTTAATCATGCACAACCCCGATGACAAGCCAAGCAATTGTTTCATACTTTAGTAATCTCAAACTCTTTCAACCTTCACGCAATTCATGAGCGTGAGCCATGGACATAGCACTATATGTGGAATAGAATGGTGGTTGTGGAGAAGACAAAAAAAGGAGAAGATAGTCTCACATCAACTAGGCGTATCAACGGGCTATGGAGATGCCCATTAATAGATATCAATGTGAGTGAGTAGGGATTGCCATGCAATGGATGCACTAGAGCTACAAATATATGAAAGCTCAACAAAAGAAACTAAGTGGGTGTGCATCCAACTTGCTTGCTCACGAAGACCTAGGTCACTTTTGAGGAAGCCCATCATTGGAATATACAAGCCAAGTTCTATAATGAAAAATTCCCGCTAGTATATGAAAGTGACAACATATGAGACTCTCTATCATGAAGATCACGGTGCTACTTTGAAGCACAAGTGTGGTAAAAGGATAGTAGCATTGTCCCTTCTCTCTTTTTCTCTCATTTTTTTCATTGGGCCTTTTCTCCTCTTTTTTTATGGCCTCTTTTTTATTATTATTATTTTCGTCCGGAGTCTCATCCTGACTTATGGGGGAATCATAGTCTCCATCATCCTTTCCTCACTGGGACAATGCTCTAATAATGATGATCATCACACTTTTATTTTTCTTATAACTCAATAATTACAACTCGATACTTAGAACAAAATATGACTCTATATGAATGCCTCCGGCGGTGTACCGGGATATGCAATGAATCAAGAGCGACATGTATGAAAATTATGAGGGTGGCCTTGCCACAAATACAATGTCAACTACATGTTCATGCAAAAAGCAATATGACAAAAGTAATGTGTGTCATATGAACAGAACGGTGGAAATTTGCATGGCAATATATCTCGGAATGGCTATGGAAATGCCATGATAGGTAGGTATGGTGGCTGTTTTGAGGAAGTTATATGGTGGGTGTATGATACCGGCGAAAAGTGCGCGGTATTAGAGAGGCTAGCAATGGTGGAAGGGTGAAAGGGTGCGTATAATCCATGGACTCAACATTAATCAAAAGAACTCATGCACTTGTTGCAAAAATTTAGAAGTCATCAAAAACCAAAGCACTACACGCATGCTCCTAGGGGGATAGATTGGTAGGAAAAGACCATCGCTCGTCCCTGACCGCCACTCATAAGGAAGACAATCAATAAATAAAATTGTGCTCCAACTTCATCACAAAGCGGTTCACCATACGTGCATGCTACGGGAATCACAAACTTCAACACAAGTATTCTTTAAATTCATAATCACCCCAACTAGCATTACTTTGATATTATCACCTCCATATCTCAAAACAATTATCAAGCATCAAACTTATCTTAGTATTCAACGTACTCAAAAGAAAGTCTCACATATCTTGAATACCAAGTGTATTAATATTAAGAAAATTACCATGCTACTAACGACTCTCCAAATAATCTAAGTGAAGCATGAGAGATCAATAGTTTCTTTAAAACAAATCCACCACCGTGCTCTAAAAGATCTAAGTGAAGTACTAGAGCAAAAATTATCACGCTCAAAAGATATAAGTGAAGCACTATGAGCAAAACTATCAAGCTCAAAAGATATAAGTGAAGCATATAGAGTATTCTAGCAAATTCCAATTTGTGTATGGCTCTCTCAAAAGGTGTGTACAGAAAGGATGATCGTGGTAAACTAACAAGCAAAGACGCAAATAATACAAGACGCTCCAAGCAAAACACATAACATGTGGTGAATAAAAATATAGCTCCAAGTAAATTACCGATGGAAGTAGACGAAAGAGGGGATGCCTTCCGGGGCATCCCCAAGCTTTGACTTTTTGGTGTCCTTGGATTATCTTGGGGGTGCCATGGTAATCCCCAAGCTTAGGCTCTTGCCACTCCTTGTTCCATAATCCATCAAAAGAATTCACCCAAAACTTTAAAACTTCACAACACAAAACTCAATAGAAATCTCGTGAGCTCCGTTAGTGAAAGAAAACAAAAGACTACTTTAAGGTATTGTAATGAACTCATTTATTTATTTATATTGGTGTTAAACCTATTGTATTCCAACTTCTCTATGGAATATAAACTATTTTACTAGCCATAGATTCATCAAAATAAACAAACAACACACGCAAAACAGAATCTGTCAAAAACAGAACAGTCTGTAGTAATCTGTAACTAACGCAAACTTCTGGAACTCTAAAAATTCTACCAAAATAGGAAGTCCTGGACAATTTTTCTATTGAACATCATCAAAAAGAATCAATGCCAAATCAGGTTCCTGTGATTTAACAAAATTATATTCGTGCATGCAAAGTTTCTGTTTTTCAGCAGAATCAAATCAACTGTCATCGTAGGTTATCCTATAGGTTCTACTTGGCACAAACACTAATTAAAACATAAAACCACATCTAACCAGAGGCTAGATGGATTATTTATTCCTAAACAGAAGCAAAAACAAAAAACAAAAAATAAAATTGGGTTGCCTCCCAACAAGCGCTATCGTTTAACGCCCCTAGCTAGGCATAAAAGCAAGGATAGATCTAGGTTTTGCCATCTTTGGTAGGCAATTCTTCAATGAGGCATCTATCTTTCTTAGAAATTTCTTTATTTCTAGTAATTATCAAACTCTTAGGCACAAGATCGAAAAATTCATTCATAGCAAATGGCTCCTTAATGATGGTAAAAAGATTGGGATGAACACTTATAGATTTAAGATCCGCAGTTTCCTTACTAGATGATTCACCCTTACTCTTAGGAACATAAGTAAGCTTAGGTTTTTTAGTAGACGAACTTGGAGTGTTTTGTACGAAAGAAAAAGCGGTTCCCAAATTGGTAATGATACCCTCAAGTTTATCGATTCTTGTGGAATCTAGATTTATTTTCTCGTTAACTATGGGTTCTTTTTCTTTAATATTTTTCAAAGTCATTCCTATCTTAGATCCATATTGGGTAATTTGATTGTGGATCTTTTTATCAAGATTTTCAATTGATTCAATGGTAGCAACTTTATTCTCAATAATTTCAAGTCTTTGCATAACATGCTCCAAAGTTAACATAGTTCCATTAATCAAAGGAGGTGGTGAGCCAAATAAATCTATTAAAGCATTATAAGAATCAAAAGTATGGCTACCCAAGAAATTCCCTTCGGTAATGGTATCAAGGATATATCTAAACCAAGGATTAGCACCTACGTAAAAATTACGAAGAAGAACTGAAGTAGATTGCTTCCTGGTAGATCTATTTTGAGCATTGCAAATTCTATACCAAGCGTCTTTTAGATTTTCTCCCTCCCTTTGCTTAAAATTTAAAACTTCATTCTCGGGAGATAACGGAGAAGATAAGAGACTAGTCATAGTGACAAGGTGAACGAACTAACACACGAGCAAACAAAAAGGCAAATGAGAAAAAGGCGAAAGGGAAAGAGAGGAGGAGATTGGGAAAGAGAGGGCGAATAAAATGGCAAAGGTGAAGTGGGGGAGAGGAAAACGAGAAACAAATAATGTAATGCGAGAGATAGAGATTGTGATGGGTACTTGGTATGGTTGACTTTTGCGCAAACTCCCCTGCAACGGCGCCAGAAATTCTTCTTGCTACCTCTTGAGCACTGTGTTGGATTTCCCCGAAGAGGAGAGGATGATGAAGTAAAGTAGCGTAAGTATTTCCCTCAGTTTTTGAGAACCAAGGTATCAATCCAGTAGGAGGCCACGCACAAGTCCCTCGTACCTGCACAAAAGGATAGCTACTCGCAACCAACGCGATTAGGGGTTGTCAATCCCTTCATGGTCACTTACGAGGGTGAGATCTGATAGAGATGATAAATAATATTTTTGGTATTTTTGATATAGAGATGCAAAGTGAAAAGTAAAAAGGCAAAGTAACAACAAAGCAAGTATTAAAGTAATGGAGATTGATATGATGAGAATAGACCCCGGGGCCATAGGTTTCACTAGTGGCTTCTCTCAAGAGCATAAGTATTCTGCGGTGGGTGAACAAATTACTGTTGAGCAATTGATAGAATTGAGCATAGTTATGAGTATATCTAGGTATGATCATGTATATAGGCATCACGTCCGAGACAAGTAAACCGAAACGATTCTGCATCTACTACTATTACTCCACTCATCGACCGCTATCCAGCATGCATCTAGAGTATTAAGTTAAAAACAGAGTAACGCCTTAAGCAAGATGACATGATGTAGAGGGATAACTTCATGCAATATGATAAAAACCCCATCTTGTTATCCTCTATGGCAACAATACAATACGTGCCTTGCAACCCTTTCTGTCACTGGGTAAGGACACCGCAAGATTGAATCCAAAGCTAAGCACTTCTCCCATTGCAAGAACTACCAATCTAGTTGGCCAAACCAAACGAATAATTAGAAGAGACTTGCAAAGATAACTCAATCATACATAAAAGAATTCAGAGAAGATTCAAATATTATTCATAGATAAGCTGGATCATAAACCCACAATTCATCGGTCTCAACAAACACACCGCAAAAAGAAGATTACATCGAATAGATCTCGACAAGAGAGGGGGAGAACATTGTATTGAGATCCAAAAAGAGAGAAGAAGCCATCTAGCTACTAGCTATGGACCCGTAGGTCTGAGGTAAACTACTCACACTTTATCGGAGAGGCTATGGTGTTGATGTAGAAGCCCTCCATGGTGGATGCCCCCTCCGGCGGAGCTCCGGAACAGGCCCCAAGATGGGATCTCGTGGATACAGGAAGTTGCGGTGGTGAAATTAGGTTTTTGGCTCCATACTCGATCTGTCGGGGGTACGTAGGTATATATAGGAGGAAGGAGTACGTCGATGGAGCAATAGGAGGCCCACGAGGTAGGGGGCATGCCTAGGAGGGAGGGCGCGCCCCACCCTCGTGACCGCCTCGGTTGTTCCTTGGAGCAGGGTCCAAGTCTCCTGGATCACGTTCGGTGAGAAAATCATGTTCCCGAAGGTTTCATTCCGTTTGGACTCCGTTTGATATTCCGTTTCTTCGAAACACTAAAATAGGCAAAAAACAACAATTCTGGGCCGGGCCTTCGGTTAATAGGTTAGTCCCAAAAATAATATAAAAGTGGAAAATAAAGCCCAATACAGTCCAAAACAGTAGATAAAGTAGCATGGAGCAATAAAAAAATATAGATAGGTTGGAGACGTATCACCCATCGCCACACCGCCCCGCCGCCACGCCGCGTGCCCCGCCTTGGCTCGCCGCCGCACCCCGCCGGCCCCGCCCCGGCTTGCCGCACCACCCCCGCCGCGGCGCCCATCCTGCCCCGGCTTGCCACCCCGCCCCGCACCACCCCCTGCCCCGGCTTGCCGCCCCACCCCGGCGGCGCCCCGCCCCCACCGCCCCGGCGCCCATCGCCTCGTCCACCACCGTCGAGCCAAGGTGATTTTTTTTACTATTTTTTGTGTTTAGGTTTAATTAGGTTATAGTGGTAGGGTTAGGTTACTGCCAGATTTAGGTTTAGATAGAAGAAGAAGAAAATAAAAAAAAGATGAAGTAGAAGAAGAGGAAAAAGGGAAAAAGGAAGAGGGTTGCCGAGGGGATAGATGGTGGAGCCAGTGGGTCCCGCCGGTCCCGACTGTTGGGGATCGTTGCAGAAAATAAAAAAATTCTACGCATCACCAAGACCAATCTATGGAGTCATCTAGCAACGAGAGAGATCGGGGTGCATCCACATACCCTTGTAGATCACGAGCGGAAGCATTCAAGAGAACGGGGTTGATGGAGTCGTACTCGTCGTGATCCAAATCACCGAAGATCCTAGCGCCGAACGGACGACACCTCCGCGTTCAACACACGTACGGAGCGAAGACGTATCCCGCGCCTTGATCTAGCAAGGAGGAGGGAGAGGTTGAGGAAGAGAGATCCAGCAGCAGCACGACGGCGTGGTGGTGGTGGAGAGACAGTACTCCAACAGGGCTTCGCCAAGCTCTTAACGGAGGAGGAGAGGTGTTGGGAAGGGGAAGGGCTGCACCTTTGATGTGGTGTGCAGCCCTCCCCTCGCCCCTCTATTTATAGGGGAAGGGGGAAGGGGGCCGACCCCCTCTAGATGAGATCTAGAGGGGGGGGGGGGGCAGCGGCCAAGGGGAGGGGGCTTACCCCCCAAGCAAGGGGGGCGCCCCCCCTCTAGGGTTCTCCCCAACCCTAGGCGCATGGTCCCAAGGGGGGGGGGGTTG
Organism: Triticum aestivum; assembly: GCF_018294505.1. Lineage (NCBI taxonomy): Eukaryota > Viridiplantae > Streptophyta > Magnoliopsida > Poales > Poaceae > Triticum > Triticum aestivum. The sequence goes on from NC_057804.1 coordinate 99,200,790, forward strand.
CGCCCAGCCCTCCAGGGGCTGGTTCCCTGCCCACTACGGCCCATGAGGCCCTCCGAGAGAGGTGGCCCCTCCCGGTGGACCCCCGGAACCCCTCCGGTGGCCCCGGTACAATACCGATAAGCCCCTGAACTTTTCCGGTGACCGTATGACAACTTCCCATATATAAATATTCACCTCCGAACCATTTCGGAACTCCTCGTGACATTCGGGATCTCATCCAGGACTCCGAACAACATTCAGTAATCACTTACAAGTCTTCCTAATAACTCTAGCGTCACTGAACCTTAAGTGTGTAGACCCTACGGGTTCGGGAATCATGCAGACATGACCGAGATAGCTCTCCGACCAATAACCAACAGAAGGATCTTGATACCCATGTTGGCTCCGACATGTTCCACGATGATCTCATCAGATGAACCATGATGTCAAGGATTCAAGCAATCCTGTATACAATTCCCTTTGTCAATCGGTATGTTACTTGCCCGAGATTCGATCGTCGGTATCCCAATACCTCATTCAATCTCGTTACCGGCAAGTCACTTTACTCGTACTGTAATGCATGATCCCGTGACCAACCACTTGGTCACATTGAGCTCATTATGATGATGCATTACCGAGTGGGCCCAGAGATACCTCTCCGTCATATAGAGTGACAAATCCCAGTCTCGATCCGTGTCAACCCAACAGACACTTTCGGAGATACCTATAGTGCACCTTTATAGTCACCCAGTTACGTTGTGATGTTTGATACACCCAAAGCACTCCTACGGTATCCGGGAGTTACATGATCTCATGGTCTAAGGAAATGATACTTGACATTAGAAAAGCTCTAGCAAACGAACTACACGATCTTGTGCTATGCTTAGGATTGGGTCTTGTCCATCACATCATTCTCCTAATGATGTGATCCCATTATCAATGACATCCAATGTCCATAGTCAGGAAACCATGACTATCTGTTGATCAACGAGCTAGTCAACTAGAGGCTCACTAGGGACATGTTGTGGTCTATGTATTCACACATGTCTTACGATTTCCGGATAACACAATTATAGCATGAACAATAGGCAATTATCATGAACAAGGAAATATAATAATAACCATTTTATTATTGCCTCTAGGGCATATTTCCAATAGTCTCCTACTTGCACTAGAGTCAATAATCTAGTTACATTGTGATGAATCGAACACCCATAGAGTTCTGGTGTTGATCATGTTTTGCTCGCGGAAGAGGTTTAGTCAAAGGTTCTGCGACATTCAGATCCGTATGCACTTTGCAAATATCTATGTCTCCATCTTGAACATTTTCACGAATGGAGTTGAAGCGACGCTTGATGTGCCTGGTCTTCTTATGAAACCTGGGCTCCTTGGAAGGGCAATGGCTCTAGTGTTTTCACAGAAGAGAGTCATCGGCCCCGACGCATTGGGAATAACTCCTAGGTCGGTAATGAACTCCTTCATCCAGATTGCTTCATGTGCTGCCTCCGAGGCTGCCATGTACTCTTCTTCACATGTAGATCCTGCCACGACACTTTGCTTGCAACTGCACCAGCTTACTGCCCCACCATTCAAAATATACACGTATCCGGTTTGTGACTTAGAGTCATCCAGATCTGTGTCGAAGCTAGCGTCGACGTAACCCTTTACGACGAGCTCTTCGTCACCTCCATAAACGAGAAACATATCCTTAGTCCTTTTCAGGTACTTTAGGATGTTCTTGACCGCTGTCCAATGTTCCATGCCGGGATTACTTTGGTACCTTCCTACCAAACTTACGGCAAGGTTTACATCAGGTCTGGTACACAGTATGGCATACATAATAGACCCTATAGCCGAGGCATATGGGATGCCACTCATCTTTTCTCTATCTTCTGCCGTGGTCGGGCATTGAGCCTAGCTCAATTTCACACCTTGCAACACAGGCAAGAACCCCTTCTTGGACTGATACATATTGAACTTGTTCAATATCTTATCAAGGTATGTGCTTTGTGAAAGACCTATGAGGCGTCTCGATCTATCTCTATAGATCTTGATGCCTAATATGTAAGCAGCTTCTCCAAGGTCCTTCATTGAAAAACACTTATTCAAGTAGGCCTTAATGTTGTTCAAAAGTTCTATATAATTTCCCATCAAAAGTATGTCATCTACATATAATATGAGAAATTCTACAGAGCTCCCACTCACTTTCTTGTAAACGCAGGCTTCTCCATAAGTCTGCATAAACCCAAATGCTTTGATCATTTCATCAAAGCAAATGTTCCAACTCCGAGATGCTTGCACCAGCCCATAAATGGATCGCTGGAGCTTGCATACCTTGTTAGCATTCTTAGGATCGACAAAACCTTCCGGCTGCATCATATACAATTCTTCTTTAAGATAGCCGTTAATGAATGCCATTTTGACGTCCATTTGCCATATCTCATAATCATAGTATGCGGCAATTTCTAACATGATTCGGACGGAATTCAGCTTTGCTACGGGAGAAAAAGTCTCATCGTAGTCAACCCCTTGAACTTGTCGATAACCCTTAGCGACGAGTCGAGCCTTATAGATGGTAACATTACCATCCACGTCCATCTTCTTCTTAAAGATCCATTTGTTTTCTATCGCTCGCCGATCATCGAGCAAGTCTGTCAAAGTCCATACTTTGTTTTCATACATGAATCCTATCTCGGATTGCATGGCTTCTAGCCATTTGTTGGAATCTGGGCCCGCCATCGCTTCTTCATAGTTCGAAGGTTCACCGTTGTCTAACAACATGATTTCCAGGACAGGGTTGCCATACCATTCTGGTGTGGAACGTGTCCTTGTGGACCTTCGAAGTTCAGCAGCAACTTGATCCGAAGTACCTTGATCATCATCATTAACTTCCTCTCTAGTCGGTGCAGGCACCACAGGAACATCTTCCTGAGCTGCGCTACTTTCCGGTTTAAGAGGCAGTTCTTCATCGAGTTCTACTTTCCTCCCACTTATTTCTTTCGAGAGAAACTCTTTCTCCAGAAAGGACCCGTTCTTGGCAACAAAGATCTTGCCTTCGGATCTAAGGTAGAAGGTATACCCGATGGTTTCCTTAGGGTATCCTATGAAGACGCATTTTTCCGACTTGGGTTCGAGCTTTCCAGGTTGAAGTTTCTTGACATAAGCATCACATCCCCAAACTTTTAGAAACGACAGCTTAGGTTTCTTTCCAAACCATAATTCATATGTGTCGGCGTTCTGGGAACGGGGGTCCCCAGACTTGCTTGCCTGCGGCCTGTGGCATGGCTCAAGTAGGGGGCCCAGTGCGGCCCATCTTCATCAACTGGAGCTCACGACCCTCGCGAGGGTCCAAGCCTCGCGGGGCGGACGACAGAAGCTTCCTCAAGCGCAGCCTCATCAGACAGGCTCGCGAGGAGGCGGAGAGATCAAGGCAGGGAACCTCATGAGGAGCCCGTGATGCAAGCCATGACGGTCGAGACTAGGTGGGCGCCAGGCGGGCGCCGGCCTAGGCAGTGTCCTTGTTTCCCCTTCGGTGCAAAGGGGGCAAGCACGGGCCAAGGCATCATGCAAAGGTTACCGTTTTGGTGCAACAAGACGAAGACCAGCGAAACGGCAGGATGGAGGTCATCGTAGAGTCCAGGACAGCGTCATCGTCAGAGCCTTTGGCAGCCGAAGACCAACTTTAGTCAGGATAAGTGTACTAGATGTTCCCCTTCAAAATGGCCAATTGTTGGCACCCTTCTTGCTCATTATTTGGGAAGAGGCCCAGGGCCTCCCTCTATAAATAGGACTAGCCACCACAGAGTAGAGGCAGCTAGAAGTAGGGTAGGTATCCAAGAGGCGGTTGAACTCTCCCAAGCAGTTCATCGCACTAGCTCAAGAACAGCCCCTCGCGAGGTTGTTCTTCCCTTGTACTGTTCATCATCAGCCCCTGAGGCAATCCACACACCACAAACTGGAGTAGGGTATTACACCACAATGGTGGCCCGAACCTGTATAAATCTCGTGTCCCTTGTGGGTTCTTCTTTCTAGCCTAGATCCTTTGTGAGACTTCGATACGTGAGCCGGTAGGGGAGAGATCTTCGTGCGCACCCCAGTGTTCGAACCTCAAGGGTCTGCCGGAACCCGAAATCCGACATTTGGCGCGCCAGGTAGGGGTGCACCGGAATCTTTCTTCTGCTGGTCGCGTGTGATCTTCCGTTATATCCATGGCTGACGCTCGTCAGGCTCGCGCCGAGCGTCGGGCTGCTTTCGCCACCCGCGTCGCCCAGACGGCGCCCGTCGGCGGATGCCCCCGTCATTCCCCGTCGCCTGCCGCCAACACTGCTACCGGCCCGGCGGGGAACAAGCAGCAGGCCTCATCCCTGCATCCTTTAGTGCGGCGAGAAGGCCGCACCGCCACCCCATTGCTGACCCGAGCCGGTTCGTCGTACCACGCCCGTCGCGCCCCCGCGGACGCGCACGCCCCGCTGCTCCTGGCGCGAGAGCTCCTGCACTACCGTCCCGTCGACGACTTCTACGGGGACTGTCTCACCTGCATCACCGAGCTCGTCAGCGCTGCAGGGGGCTCTCCTATGCCCTCTCTCTTGCTGCCTCGCCCTCCAACCTGCGCAGGAGGCGTGGATCAGGAGGTGCCTCCGCCACCTCCTCCCCAAGAAGGCGCCTTGGCTCCACGGCGCGCGTCCCCGGGACGAGACCCACCGCGTCTGGCGCCCGCGCGACAAGAAAGGAGCTGCCAAGAAATCCCTCGTCCCCAAGAAGGTGCCCGCATGCTCCCAGCACCGTTGCGCCAGGACTACATCCCTGCGCCGCCACGTCAAGACCCCGCACTGCTCCAGGCAACGGTGCACGGGAATCCCCAGGAGCAAGCCCCGCATTAGCAAAGGGCTCCAGTGGCCACTACAGGCTGCCGTGCCTTCACCGCCAAGCTGCGTAGTGTCGCATGGCCCGGCAAATTCAAGCCGGACCTACCTCCTCGCTATGACGGTACTGCCTACCCCGCAGAGTTCCTATAGCTCTACGAGCTGGGCATCGAAGCCGCCAATGGGGACGAGAAGGTCATGGCGAACTGGTTTCCCATGGCGCTCAAGGACGGTGCCCGCACCTGGCTCCTGAACCTGGCTCCTGGCACGATTTCCTCCTGGGACGAGATGTGCACTCGCTTCATCGCCAACTTCCAGGGCACTCGCGACCGGCCCCCGGCCATGAGTGACCTGCGCCGCATCAAGCAACAGCCAGGAGAGACCCTGCAGAAGTACATCCAGCGCTTCAACAACGCCCGCCTCAAGATCCCTAGGGTGACTGAGGAAGCCATCATTTCAGCCTTCTCCGACGGCATGCATGACATCAAGGTGAAAGAGGAGCTAGCAATCCATGAAGACCTGTGCACGTCCCTGGAGCTGTTCAACTTGGCGACCAAGTGCGCCAGGGCTGAGGAAGGGCGCCTTTCCCTCCTCGAGCTTCCGGCTGCCGATCTAGAAGAGAAGAAGCCCAAGGTCAAGGACGTGAAGCGCAAGGGGGCTGCTGTGCTCGTAGCAGAGCCAGACACCAAGCGAGGCAGGGATCAGCCTGAGTCATCCAAGGGCAGCCGATACTGCGTATACCACGACCTCCACACCCACAACACCAACGAATGCCAAGAGCTCAGGGCTGTGCAAGATGGGCGTATCGGCCGACGCCCCGAGCGCAATGACCGGGGCTATGGCCGAGGAGGAGGAAGAGGTGGAGGATGATGGGAAGACCGTGGCCCTCGCCAAGGGTGGCGTGACCGACCTCGCGAGGACCGCTGGCAGGACTAGCCTTGCGAGGGAGGTTGGAGGGATCAGCCTCGTGAGGATCGCCCTCAAGGCAATGCAGGCCTCCCTCCTGTGCCGCCACCTCTGAGGAGTAATGAAGACCATCATCAGGACGAGGGGCTGGGGGGCTTCCAGGAGCCGCGCGCAATCTCTTGCATCCTAGGCGGCACTCAGGCCCCAGCCTCTCAGCGCATCTTCAAACAGTTTGCTCGCGAGGTGAATGCAGTCCTCCCCAAGCTTGAGGCCACGCGCCCTCTCACGTGGTCAGTGTGTGCTATCACATTCAGCTCAACGGATCAGCTCAAGTGCGCAGCCACGGCCGGAGTCCTCCTGATGCTTTGCTCCCTAGTCATCAGCAATGTGCAAGTCACCAGGACCCTCATCGATGGCGGAGCGGGACTCAACGTCCTGTCCGTCGAGACATTCAACAATCTCCAAGTGCCATACGATCATCTTCAGCCAACCAAGCCTTTCTCAGGAGTCACTGATGGTTCCACCATTCCAATAGGGCAAGTTCGCCTTCCTGTCACCTTTGGGCAGCGCAACAACTATCGCACCGAGCTCATTGACTTCGACGTTGCCCACATTCGCCTGTCATATAATGCCATCCTCGGATACCCAACCCTGGCCAAGTTCATGGCAGTAACTCATCACGGCTACAATGTCCTCAAGATGCCAGGAAGCGGTGGAGTCATCACGGTGCCTTGTGAGGAAAGGGATGCAAGGTGTTCTCTTGAGCGTGCTTTTCAAGCCGCGACAATCGAAGACCGAGATCACAGGAGCGGAAGACTTCCCAAGGCGTTCCCCAAGAAGAAGAAGGCTTCACCTGGCCCAAACCCTCACAAGGCAGGCACCACCAGAGGCGTTGCGTCAGGACTCGCACCCGTTCAGGGGGTGCCACCCTCTGTCGCATAGGAAGGCACGCCTGGCGCCCTCCTTTGGCAGGGCTCGGGGGCTCTTTCTTGGAGAGCCACCGACTTTGCCGAGGTCACGAGGGAGGCGCTTGGGCACCACTTGGAGGCGTGTTTCGAAGCACGTTTCCCTCAAGACGGTGTGAAGCAAGGAGGACCAAACCCACAGGAGTTCATCGCGAGAAGCATGCAGGAGCTGCAGGAGTCAAGAATCATGGGCGGCAGCCGCCGCTTACCCGTCGTAGCTCCCCATCCAGGTGAGGATGGTGAGCTGTGCGTCTGCACCGACGTACCAGGGCTCAACCGATCCGCATCTCAGGAACACCTCTGGCCTTCGCGCGTGGGGCGTTGCGAGGCTCCACCCCACAGCTACGTTCGTATGCCCTTCGTCCTGCCGAATGCGGTCGCCGCTCATTAGCGCCTGCTGAGGAGCATTCTGGAGGCTCAGGAGGTCAGGCATTGCACAACCCTGGCAGAGATGGAGATGGTCCTTGAAGAGCCGCCTGCGCCCCCGGAGCCTCCCGAGGCTCTGGACCCTGGGGGCTCGTGAGGATCGGCTTCCGCATCACGCATCGTCCGCTACTTCAGCATTCCATCGTCTTCAACGGTATTAGGTGACATCTTTCAAAGTTCCATTTTTAGCTAGGAGCGCCCTCAGGGCTGCATCATTCCCAGGTCACGTGGGTCCGTCCCTGCGGCATGTATCCATTTTGCTCATGTTCTTTGCTTACCTTGTTGGGGGCGCCCCTCGGGCTACATTATCCCCAAGCTGCTCGGGCCTGACCTAGTGGCATTTGCCTTTTCTGCATCTATCTAAATGGATTTGCTCCTTCATGCTTAACGTGCTTGACCTAATCGCCTGCTCGATTGACACCTACCTTTGGAGCCGCTCGCTCTGGCACGACACTTGCGCACGGGTCCGTCCCTGCAATGCTGATAAACTGAGTGGTCGAGGTCTGGCCGCGGCAGCCCCGCAAGGCGCCACCTCATCGGGCCCTCAGTGCCCCAATCACTCCCTCGGAGCGACCAATGGATGGCTGGCAACCGTAACAACAGACCTTGCTTCCTCTCATGATTGGTACATAGGACCAGCTCCAGGAGTAACGCTGGGCACGACATGAGCCTCCTCTCCTTCTCTCCGGCACAATCCGCTTGCACGTTAAAAGGGGGGCACCTGAGCATCACGACTCATGGGCTCTTACTGGCTCTCCAGCCCTCACCTCCTGGCCTTGACCCACGACATCGTGACCTGTCATACTAGCGATGGCTGAGCTCGCTCGAGGGTCGGGACCTGAGGATGTAGAGCATGAAGGAAAGTGTGGGGGAGAGGGAAGAAGCTCACGAAGACCTGACCCAGCAACACCTTAGCTACCGCCACGCAGGTCCGGCGCTTCACCAAAAACTACTCCAAACCTACCAGATAAGTCACGCAAAAACTGATTTGACTCAGCGCTAAACCCCCGCCTAGTGCAGTTCTGGCACGGCAACGTTGCCTACCTTTCTTGCCCGGCGAAGGCTGCTTGGGCGCTAAAGGGGACCTCCTGAGCATCACGACTCAGGGGCTCTTACTGGACCTCGGGCCGCTCACCTCCTGGCCTTGACCATGACATTGTGACCTGGCATACCAGCGACGGCTGAAGCCTACCTGGGGACCGGGACCTGTCAGCGTAGAGCACCAAGCCCTCGCAAGGAAAGAAAGGGGGAGCCGAGCTAGGATAGGACAAGCATCTCGCATCGGTTCATGATAAAGATATAATATTCACAAAAGGCATGGTCAGCGCCTTACATACCCCCGCGGGGTGGTGTTTCGATTCCTCGCAGGGAACAAAAGGTGCTAATCCTAAGGGACGCTAACTACACGCACCTCCGCAGGAGACGCCATCATCAACAGTGGGCCGTCAGGCACCGGCGCCAACCCCATCCAGATCAATGGCGTCGACAACCTGATGCAGCTGCCCTGCTCCGGGAGTGACGCGAGCCCGGGGGCTCGTAGTTGTCGTCACTCATCTCCGGAGTCGCGTGAAGCTCGGCGGAGTCGCTGGACCCCCCGACTCCTCCGCTGCTGCCTGAGGAGCTGATGGGGAAGCGGTGGGCAGGCTTGGTCCTTGCCATGGCGATGCTCTGGCCGCCTTCCTTGGGGCAGCATTCTAGCCGGCATCCTTCCGTGTCGAAGACCTTGAAGAACATCAAGGAGGCACCATTGTACTCTAAATGAATCATGAGGGCACCTCCAGTTCGGCAGACCCGAGCGATTTCGCCCCAGTCCCGGGTCATGTAGACCTTGCCGGGCGCGACAACCTCGACCTCCGCTTCGATGGTGGGGATGCGACAGTCGGCGTGCTGCAGCCAGAGCTCAAGGCCCCCTCGGCGGGATCTCGAAGGCGAAGGAGGGAGGAAGACAAATCCAAGATCGCGGAGGCATGGCGACGTGGAGCATGAGCTCACGAGAGGAGCCCTCGGTGTGGGCTCCAGGAGGGACGATGCGCACCGCCGCAACCCGCCGGTGATGGCGGCGGCTCCGGCGATGTCGCTCGGCGCATTCTTCTCCAGGGCCCTCGATTCGGGCGTAAAAGGGCAGCGGGAACCCCGGTGGTGGCCGCTCGTACCAGGGCCTCGACACCTCCTGCCAAGCACCCCCGTCTCCGCGGCAGAGGACTAGCCGTTTCTTCGGCGGAAGCGGGTCGGGACCCTCTCGGGGGGCTTTCCCCTTCTCTTCTGCAGAAAACCGGCGGGTCAGCACCATTGTCGACAAAACGGAGGAGGAGTGAGGAGAAATAGGCAAAGCAAGGAGAGATGGACAACGGGGGTTCTCGCCCACCCGTACTTACAGTCCGGAGGAGGCCAACCGCCGGCCTCCATGATCACAAGTAATCATGACCCATTTTTGCATGCAGAAACTTGTCAAGTCATGCGGTTGCCGAGGCATCATGGGGAAGCGGAGACGCCCACGTCCAATCAACCGCCACGCGGCGCCCAAGGCCGCAGGCTGTTGGGGCCCGCGGCGCTTCGCACTTGCCCCTTCGCTTCTCTGCTAAGCCAAGTCCGGGCGCGCCTTGGGCCCGGGGGCTACTGTCGGTGTTATGGGAACGGGGGTCCCCAGACTTGCCTGCCTGCGGCCTGCATCGTGGCTCAAGTAGGGGGCCCAGTGCGGCCCATATTCATCGACTGGAGCTCACGACCCTCGCGAGGGTCCAAGCCTCGCGGGGCGGACGACAGAAGCTTCCTCAGGCGCAACCTCATCAGGCAGGCTCACGACGAGGCGGAGAGATCAAGGCAGGGCACCTCGTGAGGAGCCCATGACGCAAGCTAGGACGATCAAGACCAGGCGGGCGCCAGGCGGGTGCCGTCCTGGGCAGTGTCCTTGTTTCCCCTTCGGTGCAAAGGGGGCAAGCACAGGCCAAGGCATCAGGCAAAGGTTACCGTTTCGGTGCAACAAGACCAAGACCAGCAGAACGGCAGGATGGAGGTCATCGTGGAGCCCAGGATGGCGTAATGATCAGAGCCTTTGGCAGCCGAAGACTAACTTTAGTCACGATAAGTGTACTAGATGTTGCCCTTCAAAATGGACAATTGTTGGCGCCCTTCCCGCTCATTATTTGGGAAGAGGCCTAGGGCCTCCCTCTATAAATAGGACTAGCCACCATAGAGTAGAGAGAGCGAGAAAGAGGGTAGGTATCCAAGAGGCGACTGAACTCTCCCAAGCAGTTCATCGCACCAGCTCAAGAACAGCCCCTCGCGAGGTTGTTCTTTCCTTGTACTATTCATCGTCAGCCCCTGAGGCAATCCACACACCACAAACTGGAGTAGGGTATTACACCACAACGGTGGCCCAAACCAGTATAAATCTCGTGTCCCTTGTGTGTTCTTCTTTCTAGCCTAGATCCTTTGCGAGGCGTCGATACGTGAGCCGGTAGGGGAGAGATCTTCGCGCGCACCCCAGTGTTCAAACCTCAAGGGTCTGTCGGAACCTGAAATCCGACATGTCGGCGTTCTGGGAACGGCGGTCCCCAGACTTGCCTGCCTGCGTCCTGCGGCATGGCTCAAGTAGGGGGCCTAGTGCAACCCATCTTCATCGACTGGAGCTCACGACCCTCGCGAGGGTCCAAGCCTCGCGGGGCGGATGACAGAAGCTTCCTCAGGCGCAGCCTCATCAGGCAGGCTCGCGAGGAGGCGGAGAGATCAAGGCAGGGCACCTCGTGAGGATCCCGTGATGCAAGCTATGACGATCGAGACCAGGCGGGCGCCAGGCAGGCGCCGGCCTGGGCAGTGTCCTTGTTTCCCCTTCAGTGCAAAGGGGGCAAGCACATGCTAAGGGATCAGGCAAAGGTTACCATTTCGGTGCAACAAGACCAAGACCAGCGGAACGGCAGGATGGAGGTCATCGTGGAGCCCAGGATGTCGTCATCGTCAGAGCCTTTAGCAGTCGAAGACCAATTTTAGTCAGGATAAGTGTACTAGATGTTCCCCTTCAAAATGGCCAATTGTTGCTGCCCTTCCCGCTCATTATTTGGGAAGAGGCCCAGGGCCTCCCTCTATAAATAGGACTAGCCACCACAGTGTAGAGAGAGCGAGAAGGAGGGTAGGTATCCAAGAGGCGACTGAACTCTCCCAAGCAGTTCATCGCACCAGCTCAAGAACAGCCCCTCGCGAGGTTGTTCTTTCCTTGTACTGTTCATCATCAGCCCCTGAGGCAATCCACACACCACAAACTGGAGTAGGGTATTACACCACAACGGTGGCCCGAACCAGTATAAATCTCGTGTCCCTTGTGTGTTCTTCTTTCTAGCCTAGATCCTTTGCGAGGCTTCGATACATGAGCCGGTAGGGGAGAGATCTTCACGCGCACCCGAGTGTTCAAACCTCAAGGGTCTGCCGGAACCCGAAATCCGACATTTGGCACGCCAGGTAGGCTTGCGCCGGAATCCTTCTTCTGCCGCCTTGCGTTCCGTCGCTTCGCTGTTCTGATGTCAAGCGACCCGACAGCCAACGCCGACCACTGGGTGGCGTGGCCCGCCCATGCCATGCCACCGGCCCAGGGCGACCTCAATCCTACACCTCAGGCAGCTCGTGCTCGGTAGCGTGCTGCGGGGCGCGGGCGACGCGGCCAAACGCCGCCTGCCCTCACGCCGCGGCAGGTGCGGTCAGAAGCAAGAGCCTCAAGCCATGCCGCGGCCACAGCGCCGCACACTCGACGGGAGTAGGCGAACTCCAGGGCCGCGCTCACGGTGGCTCGAGAGCTGCTACGGTGCCAGCTGCTGGAGGGCGGCCGTGATGTGTTGTTGGAGCGAGTGGCCGAGTTCCTGGACGCCGCCGCCTCGGGAGCACCTCCTTTTTGCGTCCAGCTGGCGCCCTAGATCCGGAATGGGCCGTATAGTGGCCCCATACACGCCCATGCAACTCCAAGCAGGCCCCAGGGCCTACTCAATGCCGACCTAGCCGGCAGCACCAGGCGACAAGTCGCGCCGACCCCATCTCTGGCCGGTGAAGGAGTGCACGCCGCGTCCTTCGGCCTCGGCCGACCACCACGCCACCACCCTCAAGACAACATTCCAGACCGGACTGCGTGGCATGTGGGGCACTACGGTGAGACCCGTGGGGCGGTGGTCCCAGAAGCTTACGTGCCCCACATGGTGGATCGAGAGTGCGCACTAGAAGAAGACCACGGCTCGTTCCTCAGGCCAGGCTGGGGCGAGGAGACACCAGAAGCTGAGCTCTTTCGGGAACCCCAAGAGGGCCATGACGACCGCGCCGGTGGCAACAACTATCTGGTACCACTAATTCCTCAGGAGCAAGCTTATGCTAACCATGGGCCGCAAGAGGTACAGGTCGCCACAACAGATGGCTGCCCCAATCCTGCAGCCCCTTACCCCTCGAGAGGAGGGCACCGGAGGCTGCAGGAGAGGGGCCGAGATCCGGTGTTCTCAGGAGGTAGGCCCTCTGCCGGGGAGGTGCCTCAGGGCCTGCCCCCGGCAGAGGACCCGTGGTCGTCGGGGGAACCGCTGGCGACCGCTCTATCCCATTGGCGTCGTCCTTGGTCTCTGGTCGCCGTCAATGGTGGTAGAGTGTGGCCCAAGGCGGGGCCCTCGTCTGGCGATATGAAGCAAGGCCGGTACCTGTGAAGAAGGCCCAATGCCTATGAAGCTCGCTGCCCTGTGACACTCTCACGTAATAATGAGTGGGGCTGTACACGCCCCGGAGTCTCCGAAGAGCCGCCCTCGGGCCTTGGGGGCTCCCACCCATGCCCAGTGGCAGCACTTAGCTCCGCGCTGGTGAGAAGACGTCGAAGACTAGACTAGGTGCCGGACGCGGCCTTTTTGCTTTTTGCCTTTCTCTCTGTTGCCAAGTTCCTTCGATTTGAATTTAAGTTGGATTTGAGCTTGAGACTTGTGTGTGTTCGGGGAAGGGGTGTTTAGTCTCGTTCAAGCAATCTCTCGCGTTCTGGTTTTGGCTTTGCATCCAAAGTTAGCTTTAGCTGCCTCCCCTCGCGAGCCCCTCGCGAGCTGGGCCAGGCCAAGAAATACTACGATCCGGACCGCTACCGCCGCACCCCCTCAGGGGGTTCTCATCGTGGGATCAATGGGTTTACTCAGAAGACACTTGGGGCATTGCGACCCCCGTGGGATTGCTCGGGACCCATCCGGGCCAAAGGTAAACAAGTCAACCGGCCCATCGTAGGGCCAATGGTTCAGCATAAACATGCATGCGGTGTTATGTCTACAAGGACACCAACCGCAAACCTTTACACGAGGGGCTCCCCTCCCAAAATGCTCTTACAACCTTCAGGGCCAAGCCCGACTGTTTTCGCGTAGGACAAACAGCATAGGTGACATGCGATCAATCAGAAAAATCCCCCAATGCGTCTTCAGGGGCGCCTCCGGAGTCATCACTGGCATCACTGGCCCCATCATCACCCACGCCGTCACCGTCATCGCCGCCCTGATCATTCACCACGTCGCCTTCATCGGCAGCCACGACCACGCCGTCGTCTTCATGGCGAAGTCCCTAACGAGGGCGTCCACGTTGTCGTCCACCCAACATGCTAGATCGCCCCGGATGGCTATGGGCACCGGTGCGATGGCAGCATCAAAGTCGAAATGGGGATCCATGTTCTGAAGATAACTGAAAACCCGGAAAAAAGCACGCCCAAGCAAGGCTCGGCTCCTCTCCTCAACGAGCCCACGGACCCTGTCAGAGCGGGTCTCCAGCTGCGTCACCACATCTGTGAAGAACCGGAGGTTGCCAGCGTAATTGATTATGCGGGGCTCCGCAACGGCCGCCTCGCATATGTTGCCCAGGGCCGCGTTCGCCCTTTCCCTGAGTGTTCGAAGCATGGGGGCATGCACGTGCTCCAGGGTCTGCCGCTGATGGATCTCGTCCTCATTCCGCCGCGCCACGACCTCGGCGCCATCGACCCTCTGTTGGAGAAGAAGCACCTCGGTGCGGGAAAAGGCCAGCTCCGTCTGCGCTGCACCAAGGGCGGCCCTGGAGGCTTCCGCATGCCATGCCACTTCATCCAGCTTGGCCTTGAGGGCAGCGGTCCTGCCCTCAGCTTTGGCCCTAATCATCTCCAGCCTCTCCTCGTGCTTGTGTTCAAGATTCGAGCGAGCCTCCGCCACGCGACGATCAACCTCCTCTTGGACTCAGGCTTCTCGCGCGCTGACATCATCCTCCGCCCGAGTCACCAGACGCTCCCTCGTCTCCAACCGCTCAAGGTCAAGGGCGTGCTCAGCAGCCTCCAGCGTCAGCACCTTCTAGAGAGTTGATCCAGGCTTGGAGCTCCCACACGCGCTCCTCTACAGCCTTGCGCCGTCGGTCTGCTTCCCGAGCCTCCTCGACCGCTTGGGTGCAGGCCTCCCGCAAAGCCGCCAGTGATGCTTCGGCCCTCGCGTTGTAAAGGTCACATTGGTGACGCGCGAGGGCAACGTCAACCTTCAACTTGCGCCACTCCTCAGTGAGGCGCAGGCCTTCGGCCTCAAGGCGCGCATCCTCGCCAGCAAGCTCCACGCCGAGCTGGCTCACTGCATCAGTCGCCCTCTGAAGAAACTCTTGGCGAAGGGCACAGCGCTCCCGAGCGCGCCCAAGCACGTCTCCGGTGTCATGCCCCCTTCCCGTGAGGGGCTAGGGGATTGCGCCCCAGCAATCGCCGAACGGACCTCGCCAGGAATCCAACCTGGCGCCAGTCCATTCCCAGAGGAGGAACTCAAGACCGACCTCATCCAGTCACCATTCAAGACCAGGGGGAGCGCAGGGCAAGCTAGATGTACCCTAGGAGAACTCGTGAAGAGAGCACAGCAGGCGCGCAGGCTCTAGGTGCCCCGCGGGACGGATCACTTCCCCGACCGGCCCATCAGCGGGGGCGTTGCTCGAGCTCGGCGCGCCCAAGGTCGGCGATGGAGACGAAGCTTGGGGGAATGACTCCTTGGTAGTCTCCGCGAATTCGGTAGGAAGGGCCCTGAAAGGCCGCGGTCAGCCGCAGGGATAGTAAAATAAAGGAACAGGGAGAGAAGAGGACTTACTCGTCCATGGCAAAGTACTTCCTGCGCTTCAACAGGCGGCAAGGGCGATCATCGCCACCCGAGGCCTCCTTCCTCTTGCGGAGGGCCTCGAAGTCTACGCGGAACCGGCCCAGGCGCTCGACGCAAGGGTCGGCCTGTGGCGTGGAGGAGGCGTCAGGGTGATCAGTGCGAGGGGAATCGGCCTGGGGAACTCCACCAGGCGCCGCCTCGTGAGGAACGGCCGGGGCCTCGGAAGCCCCAGCCTCGAGAGCCGAAGGCCGCGACTCCTCGCCTGCCGCTGCTCCAGAACAGGCTTCAGGAGATGCCACCTTTGGGGCTGCTCGCAGCATCAGCATCTCGACATCACCCGCTTTGGCTCCCGGCGGTTCTCGTCTCGCCGCTCCATCACCTGAGACAGAGCCACTTGGGGCGATCGGAAGAGCAATCACAGCGACGGGATTCTCGCGGGGCCCCGTGAGGCCAGCCGGGCACAGCCCCCACTCGTCAAAGCTAGGCATCTGCCTCGCAAAATCGGCCTTGCCCGAGCAAAGATACAACAGGGCACCACCGTGTCGAAGGCTGCCCGGGGAAGGATCGCCAGTCAGGACCTTGAGCACCGTCCTTAGCGCTTCAGGTGCCAGGTCCTCCTCCAGAAGCCGCATGCGGTCCTTGTGCATTGCAAAGTCCCACATCCGGCGAGAGTGGCGCTGGAGAGGGGCAATGCGACACTGGAGGAACTCCTTCACCACCTTGGGCGTCGTCACGTCAAGCGCCCTCAAACTCTCGAAGCGGCGCCGGACGAAGGCGAGCCGGGGGCTCGCGAGCGTTTCATGGCCCCAGCCTGAGTTAGGAACAACAGGCAAGGTCGGGTGCGAGAGCAGGGGTGTCGGTGTCAAAACCGGCGGATCTCGGGTAGGGGGTCCCGAACTGTGCATCTAGGCGGATGGTAACAGGAGACAAGGGACACGATGTTTTACCCAGGTTCGGGCCCTCTTGATGGAGGTAAAACCCTACGTCCTGCTTGATTAATATTGATGATGTGTGTTACAAGAGTAGATCTACCACGAGATCAAGGAGTCTAAACCCTAGAAGCTAGCCTATGGTATGATTGTTGTTCGTCGTATGGACTAAAGCCATCCGGTTTATATAGATACCGGAGAGGGCTAGGGTTACACAGAGTCGGTTACAATGGTAGGAGATCTACATATCCATATCGCCAAGCTTTCCTTCCACGCCAACGAAAGTCCCATCCGGACACGGGACGAAGTCTTCAATCTTGTATCTTCATAGTCTTGGAGTCCGGCTGATGATGATAGTTTGGCTATCCGGACACCCCCTAGTCTAAGACTCCCTCAGTAGCCCTGAACCAGGCTTCAATGACGACGAGTCCGGCGCGCATATTTTCTTCGGCATTGCAAGGCGGGTTCCTCCTTCGAATAATTTATAGAAGATTGTGAACACCAGGATAGTGTCCGGCTCTGCAAAATAAATTCCACGTTCCATGTAGAGAGAATAATATTACACAAGTTCAATCTGCTAACGTATTTGGTGGCGCGACATCACACCACTACCAAGCCTTTTCTTGAATGGTTTTTATTGTGCCACCTCAGCGTGTTTAGCGAAGCGGTTTCCTTGGCACGTCTTGTCGAGGCAGAGATCATGTTCCCCTTATTCCGGGATTCTCATAAATACGGACGTGGGTAACCCAACCGCGCCCGTTGCCACGCCCCCTCCATCGAAGGCGGGTTCCAAACGGTCATGGGGACGGCTCTTGGTATTCTTCCTCTTTATAATGATACCAATGCATGTTCTTTTTCTTCAATCCTCAATCGAATCCACCCCTCGCTCCTGAGTTCCGACACCCAAGGATCCAGATTCGGGTACCTTCGACCTTCGACAATGTCCGGCTCCGACCTACGAGGCCGGTGGATGCCCTCTTCCGTCACGGAAGAAGACGTGCTAAAGCTGAGAGACGCCAGGTACTTGACCTACGAGATTTCGCATAGGTTGCCTGCCCGAGGGCAAGTTATTCCTACTCTCGAGCCCGGCGAGAGCATCGTGTTCGTGTCTCACCTCGATCGGGGTTTAGGCTTCCCGATGGATCCCTTCGTGAGGGGGCTCATGTTTTACTATGGGCTGGAATTCCATGACTTGGCTCCGGAGTCCATCCTCCACATCTCATCATTCATTGTCGTCTGCGAAGCCTTCCTCCGCACTACCCCTCACTTCGGCTTGTGGCTCAAAACCTTCAACATGGAGCCAAAGATGATTGAGGGGCGTCAGGCAGAGTGCGATGGGGCGGTTATAAGCAAGAGGGCCGATGCTCCATGGCCCGAGGGCTCTTTTCAGGAGGAGCTCGGCTCGTGGCAACAGGAGTGGTTCTATATCACCGCTCCAAGGGGCAGCAGGCAAAAGCCGCCGCCCGTCTTCCGCTCGGGCCCTCCACAACGGCTGATGTCATGGGTCAACAAGGGGCTTAACTGGGGGCCGTCCAAAGACGTACCCCTGTTGCAGGACCGGATTTGAGGCCTCGAAGAAAGGGGATTAATCTGGTCGTAGTGGCACAGGTTATGCTGATCCGGCGCCTTCTGCCCTGCAAACGTCGCCCCCTCCGCCTGTGGGAATTTAATCCGGAGGGGCCACGAGCTCTCCAACACTTCATGGGTTTGACACCTGCGGAGATGTACAAACTGTTCTTTGGATCGCAAGAGATGCGTCCGGACTTGACCGAGGACGCTGGCCTAAGCTGCAATCGCCCGGATACTCAAGTAAGTAGCCCTGTGTCCGGACATATTGTCCATTTATTTATCATGGGTTTGCCTTTTAACCAGCTATCCCTTGGACAGGAGTGGATAGCGTAAGCAAAACTGATACGGTGTCCGGCCCCCCTCCCTGAGACCACACCGGATCCCGTGTTAGTCAAAATGTTGGAGTTTGCGCCTTCGGAGGAGAGCGAAGGGGGGCACAGGGAAACTACCACCTTTGCCAAGGAGGCTTTCAGTAAGGGGGGAATCGAGAGTCCCTCCTTCCAGGGGGAGAAGAGGACTGCTTCCGAAGACCCGGAGGCCAAGGCCTCAAAGCGGGGAAAGAAATCTACACCGGAAGGTCCTGTGCCGGGAAGAGCCCCGGCCGCACAGTCTCCCCATAGGAATCAGCCCTCCAGCGAGCCGTAAGTAAAAAAGGGGGAATTTTGTAATAGGGAACGCCCCTATATTATTTCCAAAGGTAACCGAAGTTTTCACCTTGTAGTTCGGATCTCAGCCCATCTCAGCAGAGCTCAACTTCGGGGGACCTTCGTCCGGAGATGATGGAGAGCAAGACGCCTCCATCTGCCGCCCCGTCGGGCGGGGCGGACAACCCCGAGGTGTCGTCACGGAGGGTCTCCCTGAGTCCGGCGGGGCTGGAGAGTCCGGCACCCATTGGAGTACGGCCGGTGGAGCTGCAGGATTTGCTCAAGAGGGCGTCTATCTCGGAAGATCACCACACATTAATGAGTATGGTAATTGAGAGGATCTCATCCGCCGAAAGCGGGTTGTATGAGGCCGTCGGAAATTTGCTGACGGGGTTTGAGGTACGCAAAAAATGACATACGTTTTGACAGCTTTGCACATGGAGTGCGCCCTGTATAGATAGTAGCCCCTGAGACTTGGTATGCTATCGAAAGCGACAGCGTGCCAAGGATCATAATCTCAGTAATAGAATGTCGCCTTTCCTATGCAGGTGGCGAAACATTCGGTGGCCAGCCGGACTGATGGAGTTGCCGAGCTGAAGAGGCAACTCGATGTTGCGGATGCGGACATTGCGCTAGTCAATAAACGAGTTGATGATTCACAAGGTAGGTGGTTGCTCCGCGGTCGCCTAGTAAGGGAGCTGACGCCCATTCCTTACAATTTGTATGCTTGATGTAGATGGTGCCGCTGCTGTGGAAGACCTTCGAGCAGAGCTTGCTCGAGCCAAGGAGCAAGCCAGGAAAAGTGATGCGGCTGCCTCGAAGGCAGCGGAAGAGCTAAAAGCCGAAAAGGCTGCTCACTGCCAAAGCAGGGAGGAGATGGCCAGAATGGCCTTGAAATTAAAAGATGCTACCGACCGTTGTGAGGTTCTTGAAGGAGAACGCCGAGTGGAGCAAAAGGGCCTGAAGAAGGCCGCCGCCGAAGTCAAGGATGCCCGGAGTGAGATGCGGGCTATGAAGGAGGAACTGCGTCAAACCAGAGACATTGTGGCTGGAAAGCCCTTTCTTCTGCGTAGGAAGTTCACGGATCCGAAGTATGCTCAGCTGGGCCAGTTGTGTTGTGCGGAGGATCCTTATCTGGATTTGGCGGCGAGTGCGGCGGACGCAGTCGTGCACTTCCGAAGCCAGAAGGATCACGAAATGGAAGAGCTTTACTAGTCTCAATTCCATAGTCCGGAGCGTCCACTTCCGTTGACTGATCGGCTGGCTGAGTGGGCTGAGCTGAATAGATTGTCCGGACTTGCCATGACGGATGTGGTCGCTCATCTGTGGCCGGAAAGGCCCAAGCCGAAGAGTAATTTTGGCTTGTTGCAGCAATTCCTTGGGGCGGTGCCGCATATCAAGGCGATGAAGCGGTCGGCATGCATAGAAGGTGCACAGATGGCTCTCGCCCATGTGAAAACATACTGGGCGGATATGGATGCCACCGCTGTTGCATCCCGGGGTTCGGACAAAAGCCGATTACCCGCCGAGCACTATTTTGAGGAAGTCCTGCAGGGCGCTTGTTTAATAGAGTCGTAGTGCTCGAAAGATGTTATGTTTAAATGACATGTATGATTTCTGAGATCATGTTTATAATGCAACGGCTTTTTATACTTGTGCGTTCAAGTATTGAACTATCTCCTGTGCGACCGTATATGTATGAATAACCTGAAAGTTGCAGTCTTTGAATTCAGCCCCCACGCACATGGTGCGGGGGTGTTTGCAAAAAAGAAAAGCGCTTTTTCACACTTAATCCAACATCTTGGTCCTTTGAAGGAGGTGATAGCATAGCAAACTAGGCAACCGGACTATAATGCTTTATCACTTTCACTTAGCCATAGGAGATCGATGGTGGGGCTACTATATAGCCCCTAGAGGCACCGCGCTCTCCGAACTCAGGGCGCATATGTGCCTGACCGGGAAGCGGTCCTTCGTCAAAGCAGAGGAATTCTAAACATTCCAATAGTCGATCAAGTGGTTGACCAGTCTCTCGCTATATCATGATAGTCAGTTTTCGGCTTTCTCTACTGAGGTGCTCGCCCGGCTGAACCGGGGCACAATCGCAGTAGTTCTCCTGGTGCCGCGTTAGCCGATGGAGCAGAACGTAAGGCAGCAAAACACAGGAGCTGGGCAAACCCAACATTTGACCAAACACATGATTCGGAGCTGGTGCATATAAGTCCTAACTCAAGACGCCGAACACTCCCTGAGGTGTTCGGTCTTTATGATACCGGGCAGAACAATGCCCTAAGCCCCTAGTGTCCAGGTACAGGCGGGAACTTCTAACGCGGCCGATGCCAAAACGCCAGCCTGCTCCTCGGTTATGGTAGAAAACCGGGGGATGTGTATCAACAAGAGACAGTAAGAAAAGTTTACGCAGGGTCTTAATCTGAAAAGAATCCTTGCAACGGGTCCCTGCTGCATGTCTGCGCCTGTGTCTCCATTGTGCCGTATCCTGGACGGGTGTAGCATGTGCTTCATCTGTAAAAGAGAAGGACTTAGTTTGGAAGAAATATCGTGCAAAAGTTGTATTTAAAATAAAGTATAATTTGGAAGATGAATAAAGTTGAGCTTTATTGGCTCTCATCGTTTATACGCGCAGCCCCTTGTAAAGGGGTATGCGGCTGGGAAGCCCCTTGTTTATTTACGCCGGACTCGCCTAACCATGTCCGAGGTCTGAATGACCTGTTTTTAGGGGCTTTGACCTGCAAGGTCGGATTAGTGTGTGGCTGTCAAGGCGGCCTCACGTTCTCCGTGGTGGAGGAACACTCGGAGTTACTCTTTAATGAGATTATGCCGCGTGGACCAGGCATTTTAAGCGTAAGAGACGCGTAATGTGTTATTGCGTTAAAGCGGGCGAAAGCTTCACGTCCTAGTAGTGCTTGAGGGCCACTGTGAAATGGGGCGATATGAAGAGTGAGCTTTTCGCGACGGAGGTTGTCGGATGAACCAGACACAACCTCTAGTGGTACAGAGCCTGTTCAATTGGCTTAAAGGCCTGGCGTCACTCCTTTGAAGGAAGTGCTGCTACGGCGAATTTTGGTAGGGTCTATCCCCATTCTGCGGATGGTGTCCTGGTATGGCAGGTGCCGCACTGTGTTTTCGTGTTATCACATGAAGTGAGTTCACTGTTTTGACTTCTAGTGGGAAAGTCTTCTGTTTTCTGGCGTGCTGCTTGTGGGGTTCGTCGTCGTCTTCGCTTGGTGTGTCGAGCCCCTTGCATTCGGTGTTAAGTCGGCCGGACTGTTTGAAGACCCAACAATCTCTGTGGGTATGGTTTGCAGGCTTCCCGAAGGTACTATATATTTGACATAGCCTATCCAGAATTTTGTTTAGGTTGGATAGCTCGTCGCTGTTGTCCTTGAGGGGCAGTGTTTTATTATTCGGCCGAGAGCTTTTGAATCCGGCGTTGACCGCCGTGCTATTTGGGCCATCTTCCTTATTCCGGCGCTGATCTTTTCTGCGTCGTGATTTCCCATTTCCATCCCTCACTTCGGATGTACTCGGGTCGCTGGTGCTGCATCTAGCCAGCCAGCTGTCTTCCCCCGCGCAAAAGCGGGTCATGAGGCTTGTTAGTGCGGCCATTGTTCTTGGTTTTTCCTAGCCGAGGTGTCTGGCGAGCCATTCGTCTCGGACGCTGTGCTTAAAGGCTGCTAAGGCTTCGGCGTCCGGACAGTCAACTATTTGGTTCTTTTTGGTGAGGAACCTATTCCAGAATTTGCGTACTGACTCTTCGGGCTGTTGAGTTATGTGACTTAAATCGTCTGCATCTGGAGGGCGGACATAAGTCCCTTGAAAATTTGCTCGAAACGCATCCTCGAGCTCTTCCCAACTTCCAATGGTATTTTCTGAGAGGCTTTTGAGCCAATGCCGAGCTGGCCCTTTGAGCTTGAGGGGTAGGTATTTTATGGCATGGAGATCGTCTCCTCTGGCCATATGTATGTGTAGGATATAATCCTCAATCCAGACTCCGGGGTCTGTTGTTCCGTCATATGCCTCTATGTTTACGGGTTTGAATCCCGCTGGAAATTCATGATCCAGTACCTCGTTGGTGAAACATAGTGGGTGTGCGGTGCCCCTGTATTTAGGTGTGCCGTTGTCTTCAAACGCTCGGCGGGTTGTGTTGCTTCCTGGAGTCTTCTTTTTTGGCCCATAGATAGACCTGACTGGGTCATCCTTTTTCCGAGGATCTTTAATGCTGATCGTGTGCCGGCTTGTGTGCGGAGCCCCTTGCTGCTCTTAGCCTGTCATCTGGCCGTCTATCTGGCCAGGCGACCTCTTTCTTTTTTGACTGCGGGGGCTCTAAGGCCTCCTCGTCGAATTCGGGCAACAGCTTGCGCTTCGGGTAACTCTTTGCCTGGCGACTAGCGTCATATTTATCTGCGGTATTGAGTACTTTGCTCCACCTCATTCTGAGTGCGTCCTCTGATGTTTTGAGCTTCCGCTTTTGCTTCTTCAAACTTCTTGCAGTAGCGACGAGCCTTTTGTGAAGGTTCTTATGCTCTGGTGATGTGATCGGCGTGAGATCGTCTAGGCTCTTGTTTTCGCCGGGGATGGGTTGCTTGTCCAGTTCACCGTGTTCGGATGATTGCTTGGTGGCGTGTTCGCCATCCACTGCTTCGCCCTGCTCTAGGGCCAGGTCTGTATGGGTGCCATTTTTATCGAGGCGGGACTTCGGGCAGCGCTTGCATCGCCGTTTTGGTTGTTTGCTGGGGGAGTTGTCCTTCGCCATGTCCCGTTGTTCCTCATTATCGCTTCCTTTTGGTGTATCCACCATGTATACGTCGTGAGTTGGGGTGGCTTTCCAGTGCCCGATGGGCGCTGGTTCTTGGTCGTCTCCGGCATCGTCGTCCATACCGTCGATGTCTTCGGAGTCAAAGTCTAGCATGTCGGTTAGATCGTCGACAGTGGCTACTAAGTGGGTGGTGGGTGGGCGTTGAATTTCTTCGTCGTCCGCATCCCAACCGCCCTGGCCGCAGTCCGGCCAGGGCTCTCCTGATAACGAGAGATACTTTAGCGAGCTCAAGATGTCGCCGAAAGGTGAGTGTTGAAAGATGTCCGCGGCGGTGAACTCCATGATCGGCGCCCAACCGGATTCGGTTGGAGGGGGCGCGGGAGGCTCGGAGTCCGGCGAGGAGTCTGCCACCTCGGAGCCACGGGCTTCATGAGGGACAAGATTAGTGTTCGACTCTATCGCCGTGGAGGTTGCAGCCCCCGAGGCGGTGTCTAGCCATCCGTCCTCGATCTGCACAGCCAGCTCCGAATTGAAGATCGGAGCGGGCTCGAGTGCGGCCTCCAGGGTACTGTCCGGCTGCAGAGCTAAATCATGCCCGTCGTGACAGTGCGGCGCGCTTGGCTGTGACTCGGATCCATCGAAGATCAAGTCCCCGCGGATGTCAGCCGTGAAGTTCAAACTTCCAAATTTGACCTGACGGCCAGGGGTATAGCTTTCGATCTGCTCCAGATGGCCAAGCGAATTGGCCCGCAGTGCAAAGCCGCCGAATACGAAGATCCGTCCGGGGAAGAAGGTCTCACCCTGGACTGCGTCGTTGATGATGATCGAAGAAGCCATCGAGCCTATCGGTGACGACACAGAGGAACTCTCAATGAAAGCACCAATGTCGGTGTCAAAACCTGCGGATCTCGGGTAGGGGGTCCCGAACTGTGCGTCTAGGCGGATGGTAACAAGAGACAAGGGACATGATGTTTTACCCAGGTTCGGGCCCTCTTGATGGAGGTAAAACCCTACGTCCTGCTTGATTAATATTGATGATGTGTGTTACAAGAGTAGATCTACCACGAGATCAAGGAGGCTAAACCCTAGAAGCTAGCCTATGGTATGATTGTTGTTCGTCCTATGGACTAAAGCCATCCGGTTTATATAGATAGCGGAGAGGGCTAGGGTTACACGGAGTTGGTTACAATGGTAGGAGATCTACATATCCGTATCGCCAAGCTTGCCTTCCACGCCAAGGAAAGTCCCATCCGGACACGGGGCGAAGTCTTCAATCTTGTATCTTCATAGTCTTGGAGTCCAGCTGATGATGATAGTTCGGCTATCCGGACACCCCCTAGTCCAGGACTCCCTCAAGGGGGCTGGGCACCCCAACATCCACATACAGCCACCGCTCTCTGAACCTTGCCTCAGAGGGAGGAAGGCTGAAATCGATCCCTGAAGCAGCCGTCTCTGGCACGGCTAAGAAGCACACACACCCCGAGCATTGAGCAGGTTCGCTCAGGCGCAAGGAGAAGAAGTGGCGCAACAGGGCAACGGAAGGAGGAATGCCCACCATTGCCTCGCAAACAAAAGCGAAGACAGACAAGAGGGTAATGGACTCAGGCCCGAGGTGCATCATGTGGATCTGATAGTGGGAGAGTACCGCATTGAAAAAAGTGGAAAAAGGGGGAACCAGACCCGCCCACAGGGCATCAGCGAAGAATCGGACCTCTGTGACGACCCTATCAAAGGAGGCATGGGACGCAGGCCAGACCGTGGTCCTGCCGCACTCATTGAAGATGGTGGCAAGAGCAGAGCGGACCTTGTTCAAGGCTTCGGGATTGAGTATGATTGACCGATCGACTTGGGGGCCGCCACTGGAGGCAAGCGGGGCAAAGGCGCGGGCTTCTTCCCCTTTTCCTTCTTAGTTGGCGCCATGGCGATGGAAAGAGGGGAGAGCTCGAGCCGGATTGAAGGCGGAGGATGGAGCCGGAGGAAGAAGGAAGGACAGGTAGCGCGCGGACGAAGAAAGGAGAATAGCTGTGTGCAACCACGGGTCCGCCTAGCCGGGCGTATAATGAGGCATCATGGGTAAGTGGAGATGCCCACGTCCAATCAACCGCCATGCGACACCCAAGGCCACAGGCTATTGGGGCCCGCGGCGCTTCGCACTTGCCCCTTCGCTTCTCTGCTAAGCCAAGTCCGGGCGCGCCTTGGGCCTGGGGGCTACTGTCGGCATTCTGGGAACGGGGGTCCCCAGACTTGCCTGCCTGCGGCCTGCGGCGTGGCTCAAGTAGGGGGCCCAGTGCGGCCCATCTTCATCGACTGGAGCTCACGACCCTCACGAGGGTCCAAGCCTCGCGGGGCGGACGACAGAAGCTTCCTCAGGCGCAGCCTCATCAGGCAGGCTCGCGAGAAGGCGGAGAGATCAAGGCAGGGCACCTCATGAGGAGCCCGTGATGCAAGCCATGACGATCGAGACTAGGCGGGCACCGTCCTGGGCAGTGTCCTTGTTTCCTCTACGATGCAAAGGGGGCAAGCACGGGCCAAGGCATCAGGCAAAGGTTACCGTTTTGGTGCAACAATACCAAGACCAGCGGAACGACAGGATGGAGGTCATCATGGAGCCCAGGACGGTGTCATCGTCAGAGCCTTTGGCAGCCGAAGACCAACTTTAGTCAGGGTAAGTGTACTAGATGTTCCCCTTCAAAAGGGCCAATTGTTGGCGCCCTTCCCGCTCATTATTTGGGAAGAGGCCTAGGGCCTCCCTCTATAAATAGGACTAGCCTCCACAGAGTAGAGGTATCTAGAAGGAGGGTAGGTATCCAAGAGGCGGCTGAACTCTTCCAAGCAGTTCATCGCACCAGTTCAAGAACAGCCCCTCGCGAGGTTGTTCTTCCCTTGTACTGTTCATCATCAGCCCCTGAGGCAATCCACACACCACAAACTGGAGTAGGGTATTACACCACAATGGTGGCCCGAACCAGTATAAATCTCGTGTCCCTTGTGTGTTCTTCTTTCTAGCCTAGATCCTTTGCGAGACTTCGATACATGAGCTGGTAGGGGAGAGATCTTCGCGTGCACCCCAGTGTTCGAACCTCAAGGGTCTGCCGGAACCCGAAATCCGACAATACGGTGTCGTCTCAACGGATTTAGACGGTGCCCTATTTAAAGTGAATGTAGCAGTCTCTAAAGCGTATCCCCAAAATGATAGCGGTAAATCGGTAAGAGACATCATAGACCGCACCATATCCAATAGAGTGCGATTACGACCGTTTCGCTGACGTGTTCTGGGCGGCGTGAGTTGTGAAACAATTCCACATTTCCTTAAATGCGTACCAAACTCGTGACTTAAATATTCTCCCCCACGATCTGATCGTAAGAACTTTATTTTTCTGTCATGTTGATTCTCTACCTCATTCTGAAATTCCTTGAACTTTTTAAAGGTCTCAGACTTGTGTTTCATCAAGTAAACATACCCATATCTACTCAAGTCATCAGTGAGGGTGAGAACATAACGATAGCCACCGCGAGCCTCAACGCTCATTGGACCGCACACATCAGTATGTATAATTTCCAATAAGTTGGTTGCTCGCTCCATTGTTCCGAAGAACAGAGTCTTGGTCATTTTACCCATGAGGCATGGTTCACACATGTCAAATGATTCGAAATCAAGAGACTCCAAAAGTCCATCTGTATGGAGCTTCTTCATGCGTTTGACGCCAATGTGACCAAGGTGGCAGTGCCACAGATATGTGGGACTATCATTATCAATCTTACATCTTTTGGTATTCACACTATGAATATGTGTAACATCACGTTCGAGATTCATTAAGAATAAACCATTGACCAGCGGGGCATGATCATAAAACATATCTCTCATATAAATAGAACAACCATTATTCTCGGATTTAAATAAGTAGCCATCTCGTATTAAACGAGATCCAGATACAATGTTCATGCTCAAAGCTGGCACTAAATAACAATTATTGAGGTTTAAAACTAATCCCGTAGGTAAATGTAGAGGTAGCGTGCTGACGGCGATCACATCGACCTTGGAACCATTCCCGACGCGCATCGTCACCTCGTCCTTCGCCAGTCTGCGTTTATTCTGTAGCTCCTGTTTTGAGTTACAAATATGAGCAACCGCACCGGTATCAAATACCCAGGAGCTACTACGAGTACTGGTAAGGTACACATCAGTTACATGTATATCACATATACCTTTGGTGTTGCCGTCCTTCTTGTCCGCTAAGTACTTGGGGCAGTTCCGCTTCCAGTGTCCGCTTCCCTTGCAATAAAAGCACTCAGTCTCAGGTTTGGGTCCATGCTTTGTCTTCTTCCCAGCAACTGGCTTACCGGGCGCGGCAACTCCCTTGTTGTCCTTCTTGAAGTTCTTCTTACCCTTGCCTTTCTTGAAACTAGTGGTTTTATTGACCATCAACACTTGATGTTCCTTTTTGATTTCTACCCCCACTGATTTCAGCATTGAAAATACCTCAGGAATAGTTTTCACCAACCCCTACATATTGTAGTTCATCACAAAGCTCTTGTAGCTTGGTGGGAGCGACTGAAGGATTCTGTCAATGACCGCGTCATCCGGGAGGTTAACTCCCAGCTGAAACAAGCGGTTGTGCAACCAGACATTTTGAGTATGTGCTCGCTGACAGAACTATTCTCCTCCATCTTACAACTGTAGAACTTGTCGAAGACTACATATCTCTCGACCCGGGCATGAGCTTGGAAAGCCATTTTCAGCTCTTGGAACATCTCATATGCTCCGTGTTGCTCAAAACTCTTTTGGAGCCCCGGTTCTAAGCTGTAAAGCATGCCGCACTGAACCAGGGAGTAATCATCACTACGCGACTGCCAGACGTTCATAACGTCTTGAGTTGCTGGGAAAACAGGTGCTTCACCTAGCGGTGCATCTAGGACATATGCTCTTTTGGCAGCTATTAGGATGATCCTCAAGTTCCGGACCCA
Organism: Triticum aestivum; assembly: GCF_018294505.1. NCBI lineage: Eukaryota > Viridiplantae > Streptophyta > Magnoliopsida > Poales > Poaceae > Triticum > Triticum aestivum. The sequence goes on from NC_057804.1 coordinate 99,228,881, forward strand.
GTCCGTATAGGTGCTGCCATCGTCTTTCAGCTTGGTTTTCTCTAGGAACGCGTTGAAGTTGAGGGCAACATTAGCGTGGGCCATTTGATCTACAAGACATATTGCAAAAGTTTTAGACTAAGTTCATGATAATTAAGTTCATCTAATCAAATTATTTAATGAACTCCCACTCAAATAGACGTCCCTCTAGTCATCTAAGTGATTCATGATCCGATCAACTAGGCCATGTCCGATCATCACGTGAGACGGACTAGTCATCATCGGTGAACATCTTCATGTTGATCGTATCTTCTATACGACTCATGTTCGACCTTTCGGTCTCTTGTGTTCCGAGGCCATGTCTATACATGCTAGGCTCGTCAAGTCAACCTAAGTGTTTTTGCATGTGTAAATCTGTCTTACACCCGTTGTATGTGAATGTTAGAATCTATCACACCCGATCATCACGTGGTGCTTCGAAACAACGAACTTTTGCAACGGTGCACAGTTAGGGGGAACACTTTCTTGAAATTATTATGAGGGATCATCTTATTTACTACCATCGTTCTAAGCAAATAAGATGCAAAAACATGATAAACATCACATGCAATCAAATAGTGACATGATATGGCCAATATCATTTTTCTCCTTTTGATCTCCATCTTCGGGGCGCCATGATCATCATCGTCACCGGCATGACACCATGATCTCCATCATCGTGTCTTCATGAAGTTGTCTCGCTAACGATTACTTCTACTACTATGGCTAACGGTTTAGCAATAAAGTAAAGTAATTACATGGCGTTATTCAATGACACGCAGGTCATACAATAATTAAGACAACTCCTATGGCTCCTGCCGGTTGTCATACTCATCGACATGCAAGTCGTGATTCCTATTACAAGAACATGATCAATCTCATACATCACATATATATATCATTCATCACATCCTTTTGGCCATATCACATCACAAGGCATATGCTGCAAAAACAAGTTAGACGTCCTCTAATTGTTGTTGCATGTATTTACGTGGCTGCATTAGGATTCTAGCAAGAACGTTTCTTACCTACGTCAAAACCACAACGTGATATGCCAATTTCTATTTACCCTTCATAAGGACCCTTTTCATCGAATCCGATCCGACTAAAGTGGGAGAGACAGACACCCGCTAGCCACCTTATGCAACTAGTGCATGTCAGTCGGTGGAACCTGTCACACGTAAGCGTACATGTAAGGTCGGTCCGGGCTGCTTCATCCCACGATGCCGCCAAAACAAGATAAGACTAGTAGTGGCAAGTAAATTGACAAAATCTACGCCCACAACAAAATTGTGTTCTACTCGTGCATAGAAACTAAGCATAGACCTAGCTCATGATGCCACTGTTGGGGATCGTTGCAGAAAATAAAAAATTTCTACGCATCATCAAGATCAATCTATGGAGTCATCTAGCAACGAGAGAGATAGGAGTGCATCTACATTCCTGTCGGTGTCAAAACCGGCGGATCTCGGGTAGGGGGTCCCGAACTGTGCGTCTAGGTGGATGGTAACAGGAGACAAGGGACATGATGTTTTTACCCAGGTTCGGGCCCTCTTGATGGAGGTAAAACCCTACGTCCTGCTTGATTAATATTGATGATGTGTGTTACAAGAGTGGATCTACCACGAGATCAAGGAGGCTAAACCCTAGAAGCTAGCCTATGGTATAATTGTTGTTCGTCCTATGGACTACAGCCATCCGGTTTATATAGACACCGGAGAGGGCTAGGGTTACACAAAGTCGGTTACAAAGGTAGGAGATCTACATATCCGTATTGCCAAGCTTGCCTTCCACGCCAAGAAAAGTCCCATCCGGACACAGGACGAAGTCTTCAATCTTGTATCTTCATAGTCTTGGAGTCCGGCCGATGATGATAGTTCGGCTATCCGGACATCCCCTAGTCCGGGACTCCCTCAGTAGCCCCCGAACCGGGCTTCAGCGACGACGAGTCCGGCGCGTATATTGTCTTCGGTGTTGTAAGGTGGGGTCTCCTTCAAACATCATGTTCCCATCGAATAGTGTCTGGCTTCCTTATAAATGTTGCGCTCCTTGGCTTCTACGCCCAATAATGGCCTTCTTCCACGTGTCGTATGAATGCGAAAGGATGGGGTATTTTTACATTTTACCCCCTAGCCGTGCGAACGAGCCGCCTATAAGAGAGGCGAGGACCTAGATCCAGCTCACACCACCCTCCATCCGCAAGTTCTCATCGAAGCGCCTCTGACGAAAATCCATTCCATCATGGATAGTCGAAGCGGCTCCTCCTCTCGCGCTCCTAGCCCTAAGCCAGGAGATTGGGGGAAATGCTCAGTTCCACACAGCGAGCTAGTGGCGCTCCAAACCGAGGGATATCTTCCCCCAGCTTTCATGGTTCCGGTTCGAGCCGGACTAGCCACCTACAAGGGTGGAAAGCAGGCGGAGAGCGTCCCCAACCCTTCCAAAGGGGAGCGGGTATGCTTTGTCCCTTATCTAATAAGGGGACTCGGATTTCCCATACATCCGTTTCTCCGGGGGCTCCTAGAGTTCTACGGACTCCAGATTCACCACCTCACGCCTGCCTCCGTTTTGCACATCGCGGGCTTCGTAGCTCTTTGCGAGCTGTTCCTGGGCATCGAGCCCCATTTTGCGCTGTGGAAGAGATTCTTTTGCCTCGTACCCCATTCTCATGAGGGGTCGATATATCAAGTGGGCGGAGCCGAAATATGGTGCATCGCCGGGACCGAATATCTATCCGGCACCCCGAAGAAGGCGTCCGAAGACTGGCCTTCGGAATGGTTCTACATGGAGGACGCCTCTCTGTCGGATCCAGTTCGGATCGGCCTCCCGGAGTTCAGCAATGCTCCCTTGAAGAAACGCCTGAGTTGGCGCCCGCAGAGCCCTCAATGGGAAGATGATAGGAGCGTCCATTATCTGATGGGCCGGATTAGGTTACTGGCCACTTCGGATTGACCATGATTGGAGTCATGGCCACATGCATTATGCGAGGGGTGCAGCCACTCCAATATAGGGGCCACCCTATGTGGGATTTCAACGGGGAAGATGATGCCACCCGTCATGGCCGCAAAGGGCCAGGCTCGGCAGCCGATCTGGCAAAGATCCTGTCCGGCTTGTACAAGGGAGAGGAGGAGGACTTCCTCCACACGAATCCATTGAATGGATTCTCTATGAATAACCCTCGGAGCTGGGTAAGCGGATGTTCATCTACCCGATCCATACTTTCAAAGTCAAGTATCTTACTCTGTGATTTTGACGCAGGAGCTGCGCTGGGACGTGGAGGGCATACGAAGCCTAACTCCACAGCCTGAGGATCCGGAACGATCCCTTGATATGACCTCCGAAGAGGATCCGGACATAAAGGTGGAGCTGATTGACGGGGTGTTCCACCAACTTAGCATGGACAATGCCCTAGTCGCCATTACGGCTGACTACCCCGGTTTTTTTCCGGCCTCCCAGGTGACTACGACCGAGGTCTTGACACCATCATTTGATCCGCGCTCAATTCTGACCATCCCATACTGTTGGTGCATCGCAGGAGGTGCCTTTAAGGTGGGAAGCCGAACCCGCGGCGGCCGACCAACAAGGGTCAGTCCGGCCCAGCAGGCGGAAGAGGAGTGCGACGCGAACCGAAACGTCGCCGCAACGGTACGGAGCACCTCTATTTTTAAGGGAAGGATCCCCAGGAGGTATATTAATGCTCATAACTTTTCCAGAAAGAGCGCTCGCCGGACAGTGTCCGGAGAGGTTGCCAATCAAGCCTCCGCCAGCCATGCTCCAACGCATGGCCCGGGAGGGGAGGCGAATACAAGGCATGAGCCGGACGCTTCTCCGACGGAGGATGCCGACAGGCTGTCCACCACCCGGTCTGAGGTGGAGAGCGCCATGAATCACAGGCGTCGCCGGACAGTTCTTCGTGACGCGTGTTTCTCCCCGGAGGCGTTAAATGCCTTTGATGCGGGAAACGCGCACCTCCGTGCCGCTCAAGATGGGTTAACCAGACCACGGAGCAGTATGTGAAAGACATACGGGTAAGTAATTTTAATAGATATATATGCCAGTAGCCCCCGAGACTTAAAATAGTTAAAATAACTGATTTAAAGATCAATTTTTATGCAGGACCTTACGGAGAAGAATACCCATCTGCCCCAGGAGCTGGCCCAACTTGAGGCCGCACTGGCCGCCACAGGGGGAGCCACAGAGACCCCCGCTGGTAAGACGTACTTTGAAAAGATAATTAATTAACAAAGTGCGGCGTGAATCTGACAATAATATTGCAGAGGGCGCCGGACTAGATCTGGACAAGCAACAGCTACTGCGTCAGCTAAAGGCCGGCGAGAGGGTGCTTATGAAGGTGCAGCAGGAGAGAAACAAGCTCCAAGATGCCCACACCCAGCTAGGAGAAGAGCTGAAAGGTGTTCGGGCCCAACTGTCTGGCTCCGTGAAGGAGAATCAGCGGCTTCGTCGCGGCATTTATAGTAAGTTCTTGAGCAAATTCTTTTGAAAAGAAGAATTCGGCGAGGAAGTCGATTGACAGAAATATGTCTTTAGCTATGCTCACAGGTCGCCCTGCGGAGGAAATGCCTGGGTCAACGGGTGACCAACTTCCCGAGCTGGTGCAATTGCTCGAACGTGTTCGGCAGGCGATGAGTGGCGTCGTTCAGGCTTTATGGCCATCCGTCTCCCTACCCGAGGGCCTTGGTGAGCTTGCTGAGAAGCTTCAGGGAGCACGGCGACGCCTCCGTTTGTGGAAGATATCGGCCTGCCGTCAGGGCGCCAGGGAGGCCTGGACCATGGTGAAGACGCGCTACCCGAAGGCTGACCCAAACCACATGGCCGAGGTCGGACCTGCGGGGCCTGATGGGAAGGAGATCCCTGTGAGCTTGATGTACGGCCAAGTAGAACTGGCCGCGAAATATTCCCAACAGGACTGTAAATTAGACAGCCTGTTAGATGGGATTGAGGAGGAGTACAATCGGTCGGTTTGACGATGTAATTTGAAATGACATGTAAAATGCCTTCTAGCCGGATTGTAGATCGTTTGTCTTTGCGGACCGTTTCGCTTCAACCTCGGGACCCAACAGCCGGAGTGTGTCTGAATACCCTTACGGTTATAAAAGAACCGGGACATGCATGGAGACAAGGCGTCGGGGTCATAATTGCTTTATCAGACAAGTGCCCAACTAGTTATGTTATATTACATGGTTAGTAAGAAACATCTTCCAGGGAGAATAGTTCCGTTAAGGGTTCCTTTCCCTGGGAGGCATGCCCTAAAGTGCAATGCCGGACTGCGAAAATAGCAGAAAAAGCATCTGGGGGCAGATAAATAAGTAAGTAATAAATCATCTTTCAAGTCACCGACCGAATATTCTCTTAAGAACACTAGCTTTCGGCTTCACCCAGTCTGAGGTACACATCCGGCTGACCCGGCAGTAACAATCGCAGAGGTTCCCCCTTTACCTCCTAGCCGAACAATCGGGAACGTAGGGGTAAGCACAGGAGCCAGGCAACCCAGCTTGGCCAAAACTTAAGTCATATCGATGCATATAATGGTGAATAAAAGGTACATGCGGAAGTACGACACATGTATTGGGCATGAAGCCCGTATGAATAAGCTTCTGTTAAAGAAGCCCCCAGGTATAATGAGTGCTAGGAGCACATCAAGTGTGTGCGAACAAAGCGCAAATCAGCCTATAAAAGGTATTGAAAAAAAGTGGGAAGAAGGAGGGGGACAAGAGACAGTAACAAATATAAAAAGGTGGACGGGGGAGTGAGACGAACTCTGAGTCCGGCGTTTAGGCGTAGAATCTTCGGAGACGGGCTGCGTTCCATGGGTTCGGCTCGAGTCGGTTGTCAGATGCTTTACGTAGACGGTATGCTCCGCCGGTCAGGACTTGGTCGATGATGAAGGGACATTCCCACTTGGGCTTAAGTTTGTCCTTTTTCTTGTCCGGCAGGCGTAGAACGAGTTTGCCAACATTGTAAGTTTTGGCCCGTACTTCTCTGCTTTGATATCTTCGAGCCTGCTGCTGATAAAATGCGGAACGAGCCTTTGCCACGTCCCGCTCCTCCTCTAAGGCGTCCAAACTGTCCTGCCTATCCAACTCGGCTTCTCTTTCTTCGTACATGCGCACACGAGGTGAGTCATGAATTATATCGAAGGGCAGAACTGCCTCTGCGCCGTATACCATGAAAATGGTGTGAATCCAGTAGTTCGGTTTGGCGTGGTCCGCAACCCCCAGAGTACGGAGTCGAGCTCCTCTACCCAGTGCGTGCTAGATTCCTTGAGGTACCGCACTAGTCTGGGTTTGATGCCGCTCATGATTAGACCATTTGCTCGCTCGACTTGACCGTTAGTTTGGGGGTGATAGACTGAAGCGTAATCGAGCTTGGTGCCCATGTTTTTGCACCATAGTTTAACCTCGTCGGCCGTGAAGTTCACGCCGTTATCAGTGATGATGCTGTGGGGGACGCCAAAACGGTGTACTACCCCGGATATGAAGTCTAGCACCGGTCCAGATTCTGCCGTTGTAACCGGCTTGGCTCAATCCATTTGGTGAATTTGTCCACCATGACCAATAAGTATTTGTGCTTGTGGGTTCCCCCTTTAAGGGTTCCAACCATGTCAAGCCCCCAGACCACGAACGGCCAGGTAATGGGTATAGTTTTGAGGGCGGTGGGTGGCATGTGGCTCTGATTAGCAAAGAGCTGGCAACCGACGCATCGTTGGACTAAGTCCTGAGCATCTGCCCGGGCTGTCGGCCAATAAAATCCTGTACGAAAGGTCTTGCCTACAAGGGCCCGGGCTGCAGCGTGGTGCCCGCCGAGTCCGGCGTGAATTTCAGCCAGGAGATTTCGCCCTTCCTCTTCGGAGATACACCTTTGAAGGACCCTGGTTGTGCTTTTCTTATAAAGTTCTCCCTCATGGACCTTGTAGGCTTTAGATCGCCGAACTATGCAGCGGGCCTCATTTTGGTCTTCGGGAAGTTCCTGCCGAATTAAGTAGGCTAGGAATGGTTCTGTCCACGGGGCAATTACTGCCATTATTTCATGAGCTGAAGGTGTTATTTCATTGGCCGAGCCGCCGATTGTGTCAGAATGGTCTGAGTTAGGTGATGCAGCTGGCTCCGGATTGTTATTTCCGGACTCCTCTTCCCATAACACGGATGGCTTAAAGAGCCGTTCCAGGAAGATGTTTGGAGGGACGGCGTCTCGTTTCGCGCCGATGCATGCTAACACGTCTGCTGCCTGGTTATTATCCCGGGCTACCTGGTGGAATTCGAGTCCTTCGAACCGAGCTGACATTTTTAGGACGGCATTGCGGTAAGCTGCCATTTTTGGATCTTTGGCGTCAAAGTCTCCATTTACTTGGGATATTGCGAGGTTTGAATCCCCGCGCACCTCTAGGCGTTGAATTCCCATGGAGATTGCCATCCGGAGGCCATGTAGAAGGGCCTCGTATTCGGCTGCGTTGTTGGAGTCCATGTACATTATTTGAAGTACGTATTGGATTGTGTCTCCAGTTGGGGACGTCAGGACGACGCCAGCCCCCAAGCCAGTCAACATTTTGGATCCATCGAAATGCATGATCCAATTGGAGTATGCGCCGTACTCTTTAGGGAGTTCGGCTTCGGTCCATTCGGCGACGAAGTCAGACAGAACCTACGACTTTATAGCTCGCCGTGGTTTATAGGTTATGTCAAATGGTAAGAGCTCAATAGCCCATTTTGCAATCCTGCCCGTTGCGTCGCGATTTTTTATAATATCGTTGAGAGGTACTTCGAAGGCCACCGTTATGGAACACTCTTGAAAGTAGTGTCGCAGCTTCCGGGATGCCATGAACACCGCATACGCTATCTTTTGATAATGTGGGTACCAGCACTTGCATGGAGTTAGAACAGTGGATACGTAGTACACTGGTTTTTGAAGAGGGAATCTGTGCCCTTCTGTCTCTCGCTCGACGACGAGTACCGCGCTAACAACTTGATGTGTTGCTGCGATATATAATAACATAGGTTCGCCCAGGTTGGGCACGGCTAGGACCGGATTTGTTGCCAGTATGGCCTTTATTTCTTCGAGTCCGGCTGTGGCAGCATCCGTCCATTCGAAATCTTCGGTGCGCCGGAGGAGGCGGTAGAGGGGCAGAGCCTTTTCTCCCAAACGGGAGATGAAGCGACTTAAGGCCGCTACGCATCCGGTTAGTTTTTGTATTTGCTTGAGGTCTTTTGGAATATCCAATTGTGACAGAGCTCGGATTTTGGCCGGGTTTGCTTCAATTCCTCTACCGGATACGATGAAGCCCAAGAGCTTTCCGGCTGGTACGCCGAAGATGCATTTTTCCGGATTGAGCTTAATGTCATATGCTCGGAGGTTGTCAAATGTCACCCTCAAGTCTTCTACTAGAGTTTCGACGTGTTTGGTCTTGACGACCACATCGTCTACGTATGCCTCTACTGTTTTGCCTATCTGGGTAGCCAGACATGTTTGAATCATGCGCTGATATGTTGCACCGGCGTTTTTGAGTCCGAAGGGTATTGTGTTGAAGCAGAATGGCCCATATGGAGTAATGAATGCCGTTGCGGCCTGGTCTTTCTCCGCCATCTTGATTTGATGGTATCCGGAGTATGCGTCAAGGAAGCACAATGAATCATGTCCTGCGGTAGCATCGATGATTTGGTCGATGCGAGGGAGGGGGAAAGGGTCCTTTGGACAGGCCTTGTTAAGGTCTTTAAAATCGACGCAGAGGCGCCAGGATTTGTCCTTTTTTGGTACCATTACTAGATTGGCTAGCCAGTCCGGATGTTTTATATCTTTGATGAATCCGGCTTCTAAGAGTTTGGCTAGCTCCTCTCCCATTGTCTGTCTTTTGGGTTCGGAAAATCGCCGAAGAGCTTGTTTGACTGGCTTGAATCCTTTTAGGATATTTAGGCTGTGCTCTGCCAGCCTGCGTGGGATTCCTGGCATGTCTGAAGGGTGCCAGGCAAAAATGTCCCAATTTTCCCGAAGGAATTCTCGTAGTGCGGCTTCGACATCAGGACTTAATTGTGCCCCAATGGAGGCCAGTCTTTGTGGGGTCCGTTGGATGGACCTGAAATTTGACTATTTCGTCTGCTGGTTTAAAAGAGGTGGACTTGGACCTCTTATCGAGTATCACTTCGTCCCTATCCACCGTGGAGCGCAGCGTAGTTAGTTCCTCTGCCGCTAGGGCTTAGGACAATGCCTCTAGGGCCAGTGCGTCTATCTTATTTTCAGCGCGGAGTGCTGTATCTGGATCACTGGCAAGAGTGATTATCCCATTGGGTCCGGGCATTTTGAGCTTCATGTACCCGTAGTGGGGTATAGCTTGGAAGATTGTGAATGCCTCTCACCCTAACAAAGCGTGATATCCGCTGCCAAATGGGGCCACTTGGAACGTGACCTCCTCGGACCTGTAATTGTCCGGTGAGCCAAACACTACATCTGGTGTGATTTTTCCTGTGCAGCGTACTTCTCGACTAGGGATTATCCCTCTGAAGGTTGTGCTGCTTCGCTCGATGCGGCTCCAGTCAATTTCCATTTTTTGAAGGGTTTCCTCATAGATGAGGTTTAATCCGCTGCCGCCATCCATGAGTACCTTAGTAAGACGGAAACCGTCCACTATCGGACTGAGGACCAATGCGGCTGGTGCTCTAGCTGTTCGGAATTTAGGTTCGTCGCTGGCGTTGAAGGTGATAGCTGTGTCGCTCCATGTATTTGTTGTTGCTACTTGGTAGACTTCGGTGAGGCTGCGGATTGTTCGTTTCCGCACGTTATTTGATGTGAAAGTCTCGAAGACTGTTAATACCGTACTGGTACTGCTGGGTTGGTTGCCCGGGGCTAAAAAGCCCACGCCACTTTTGGCCACCTGTCGTAGTATCCAACATGCTCGAAGGCTATGTGTTGGAGTGGCGCCCTCCGTACTGTGGATTTTGCAGGGTCCGTTGAGCCGTCCCTCTAGTACGATTCCGTACCCTTTAGGGTTTTTTTGCTTTTTGGTTTTTAACCCAGGTGCTTGAGTATGACGCACCCTTTTATTTCGGACTGGGGTTTTATTCAGGGCCGGATTGTCCCAAAACATGGTTTCGGTTTTCCAGGCACTCTCCATCGCGCAGTATTTTTGTACAATGGTCGCTAGGTCGGCGAAGCGTGAAACTTCGTGATGACTGATGGCGTTTATGATTCCCTTGTCCGTGCAATTGTTGCAGAAGATTGAGATCGCGCTTTCTTCACGGCAGTCCTTTATCCTGTTCATAACCAGGAGGAATCTGGCCCAGTAATGATGTACTGTTTCATCGGGCTCTTGCTGTATTTGAGATAGATTGCTTATGTTTGGGTGGGCGGGTGGAATTAAGTTCGGAACCCCGCCCGATCTGAGGCTCAAAAGCCAAGAAGCTTCCGGATTCGGAAGCTTGGTTTGCTGAGCGCTTTCCAACAGATCTGGTCCGATGCCTGACTTTAGGTTCAGTATTTGATTAGAGTCCGTCCTTCTGCGGGAATCCGACATGGAGGGATCCGGAATCCGGACATAGTTGGATTTTAACATAGAAGAAGAGTCGCCGCATTGTTCCTCTACCACGACAACATGGTGGGTAACCTGGGGAGAGTTAATTTCTCTCAGATTGGTTTTAAGCCCAATCTGATCGTAGTCAGTAGCGACTCCCAGGGCGGCGATGCGATCCAAGAGCTCGTTTATGGAGGAGAGCTCAATCGGATCTAGCTGCTCGGCGAATTCCGAGCTGACGTGAAGATCGCTTTTAATGACTTGAGAGGTCATTGTCAGGGCGGTGGCCGAACAGGCGGTCATGAGAAAACCGCCTAGCCGGATAGTCTAGCCGGCGGCCAAAGCTCCCTTGACGACGGCGCCATCTTTAAAGACGGGAAAAGGCATCCTTCCTGATGGTGACGGCACAGAGGAACTCTCAATGAAAGCACCAATGTCGGTGTCAAAACCGGCGGATCTCGGGTAGGGGGTCCCGAACTATGCGTCTAGGCGGATGGTAATAGGAGACAAGGGACACGATGTTTTTACCCAGGTTCGGGCCCTCTTGATGGAGGTAAAACCCTATGTCCTGATTGATTAATATTGATGATGTGTGTTACAAGAGTGGATCTACCACGAGATCAAGGAGGCTAAACCCTAGAAGCTAGCCTATGGTATGATTGTTGTTCGTCCTATGGACTACAGCCATCCGGTTTATATAGACACCGGAGAGGGCTAGGGTTACACAAAGTCGGTTACAAAGGTAGGAGATCTACATATCCGTATCGCCAAGCTTGCCTTCCACGCCAAGGAAAGTCCCATCCGGACACGGGACGAAGTCTTCAATCTTGTATCTTCATAGTCTTGGAGTCCGGCCGATGATGATAGTTCTGCTATCCGGACACCCCCTAGTCCGGGACTCCCTCAATACCCTTGTAGATCACGAGCGGAAGCGTTCAAGAGAACGAGGTTGATGGAGTCGTACTCGTCGTGATCCAAATCACTAAAGATCCTAGCGCCGAGCGGACGACACCTCCGCGTTCAACACACGTACGGAGCGGAGATGTCTCCCGCGCCTTGATCCAGCAAGGAGGAGGGAGAGGTTCAGGAAGAGAGCTCCAGCAGCAGCACAACGGCATGGTGGTGGTGGAGAGACAGTACTCCGGTAGGGCTTCGCCAAGCTCTTAACGGAGGAGGAGAGGTGTTGGGGAGGGGAGGGGCTGCGCCTTTGATGTGGTGTGCAGCCCTCCCCTTGCCCCTCTATTTATAGGGGAAGGGGGAAGGGGGTCGGCCCCCTCTAGATGAGATCTAGAGGGGGGGGGGGGGGGCGACCAAGGGGGGGGGGCTTGCCCCCCAAGCAAGGGGGGCGCCCCCTCTACGGTCCCCCCAACCCTAGGCGCATGGGCCCAAGGGGGGGGGGTTGCGCCCAGCCCTCCAGGGCTGGTTCCCTGCCCACTACGGCTCATGAGGCCCTCCGAGAGAGGTGGCCCCTCCCGGTGGCCCCGGTACAATACCGATAAGCCCCTGAACTTTTCCGGTGACCGTATGACAACTTCCCATATATAAATCTTCACCTCCGGACCATTCTGGAACTCCTCGTGACGTCCGAGATCTCATCCAGGACTCTGAACAACATTCAATAATCACTTACAAGTCTTCCTAATAACCCTAGCGTCACCGAACCTTAAGTGTGTAGACCCTACGGGTTCGGGAATCATGCAGACATGACCGAGACAACTCTCCGGCCACTAACCAATAGCGGGATCTAGATACCCATGTTGGCTCCCACATGTTCCACGATGATCTCATTGGATGAACCATGATGTCAAGGATTCAAGCAACCCCGTATACAATTCCCTTTGTCAATCGGTACGTTACTTGCCCGAGATTCGATCGTCGGTATCCCAATACCTCGTTCAATCTCGTTACCGGCAAGTCACTTTACTCGTACCGTAATGCATGATCCCGTGACCAACCACTTGGTCACAGTGAGCTCATTATGATGATGCATTACCGAGTGGGCCCCAGAGATACCTCTCCGTCATACGGAGTGAAAAATCCCAGTCTCGATCCGTGTCAACCCAATAGACACTTTCAGAGATACTTGTAGTGCACCTTTATAGTCACCCAGTTACGTTGTGACGTTTGATACACCCAAAGCACTCCTACGGTATCCGGGAGTTACATGATCTCATGGTCTAAGGAAATGATACTTGACATTAAAAAAGCTCTAGCAAACGAACTACACGATCTTGTGCTATGCTTAGGATTGGGTCTTGTCCATCACATCATTCTCCTAATGATGTGATCCCGTTATCAATGACATCCAATGTCCATAGTCAGGAAACCATGACTATCTGTTGATCAACGAGCTAGTCAACTAGAGGCTCACTAGGGACATGTTGTGGTCTATGTATTCACACATGTATTACGATTTCCGGATAACACAATTATAGCATGAACAATAGACAATTATCATGAACAAGGAAATATAATAATAACCATTTTATTATTACCTCTAGGGCATATTTCCAACACCGACGCCCGCCAAGAACCCTCGGTCCGAGTGCTGACCCATCGACTATGCATCGCCATAACTGAGGAAAAAATAGAAAGAAGAAGAAGAAGAAGAAGAAGAAGAAGAAGAAGAAGAAGAAGAAGAAAAAGGCACCCGACCCACACCCTGTACACCCCGACACTACATCCATGTCCCACAAGTGACACCGACGTCCAACGTCCCAAAGCAACCATTCTTGGCGTCGATGGCGATTGACACCATTGTGAATTCGGGGGTTCCTCGGTGTAGATGGTACCCTAAATAGCAAGTATCGTCAGTGCGAGGTACATGTGGCCGTCGGTGTCGAATACTACATCCACGTCCCACAAGTGACACAGGGGTCCTGCGTCCAGCAGCAACAGTTCTCGGCGTCAATGGAGGTCGAACACCATTGCGAATTTGTCTGGCATCCTCAGAGATGATGATTGAAAGCTAAGTGTTGAAACCTGAAACACCCAAACTAATTCAAGTTGGTTTGGTTGTTTGAAATTTCAAAAGTTGGCTTTAACCCTCATCGCAGAGGCTGCCAGACAAATTCGCCAAGGTGTTCGGCCATCATCGGCTGCCAGAACTATTGTTGTGGGATGCCGGGCGCCGGCTTCACTTGTGGGATGTGGATCTAGTGTTCAACGCCGACCGCCTCATGTACCTTGCACCATGGTAGTTGCTATTTAGTTTACCCGGGGATGAGCGGGTTAGAGGGTTCCTCGGTGTCGATGGTACCGTAAATAGCAAGTATCGTCAGTGTGAGGTACATGTGGCGTCAGTGTCGAATACTTGCTATGTTACTCATCTTTCGATTTAAATATGAAGTTATTTCGTCACTGCGAGGGTCTAGTGTTCGACGAGCTCCGCCCCTGCGTTCATTGGTGAGCACAAATGACATCTCCTCTTCCCCCCTTCATTTGCTCTATTCCGGTCTTTGTGCCGATGAAACTTGCTAGCTATAGGTGTCAATCATCAGTATGCGTAACCACTATGCGTCTCCCATTTGAAAGGGTTACATCTATAAATATGCATGCATTTTCATATTTATAATTGTGATTCTTTCGAATTGTCCAACGTTATCCATGGACAGCCCGAGTATGTGTAGATTGGGTTCGTTTTCCCATATGCTCTACTCCAGATCCGATGCAGAATTTCGTCAGTGCCTCCCTATTGTTCTCCGGGTACACATCCTCTATGCTTATTGTCGAGACGTGTATCAGGAGAACAACGGGGAGGTGCTGCCGAAATTTTGCGTTGGATCCGGAGCAGAGCATGGGAAAATGAACCCAATCTACACATACTCAGGTGGGATTAGGACCTATCTTTACCTATTAGCGTGTAGGTTGCATGGACGTAATAAAACTGACAAACTCCATTAACTGATGGATATGATTTGCTTAATTATGTATATATTTGTTGTGTGTCCAGTAGGAAGTCAATATGAGTGATCGTGCGTGGATGTACACCGGTTACACTAGTCAGAAAGTTTGGACCGAGGAATGGTTAACAAAAACCAAGGGGTTTGTTAGAGACGCATTTGCAAATGGCCAGGAATTAAGCTGGTGCCCCTGTGCCCGGTGCGACAACTATAAAAAGAGGGACGAGCTTGAAATGAGTAAAGACCTGCAGAAGTTTGGTTTTACGCCTGATTACACGGTCTGGACATTACATGGTGAGTCTGCCCAACGTGCCAGAGCCGAGGTGGTTCGTCGTCGCACCGACGAGCATGGTACCGGGACCGCAGACATGGTGCAAGACTTTGATGATGCTCGGGACTCGGACGAGGAGATGGAGGAATCTGCAAAGGCCTTCATTAAAATGTTGGAGTCCTCAAAACGTCCTCTCCACGAGCACACTGAGCTTTGTCAGCTGGATGCCATCTCACAAATAATGGCTTTGAAGGCTCAATTCAACTTGGGCAAAGAATGCTACGACGCAATGATGACAGTATTCGGACGATTTCTACCCAAAGGCCATGTGCTACCTCCAAACCTGTACCAGTCAGACAAAATCCTCCGTGCTCTTAAGATGCCCTATGAGAAGATACATGCCTGTGAGAAAGGATGTGTCTTATTTAGGCTTCAGTATGAGGACTTGAACTATTATCCCATTTGCAATTCTTCCAGGTATGTTGTGGTAGACAACGGTATGGGTGAGAAGACGCAGACCAAAATACCCGTTAATGTTCTTTGGTATATGTCAATCGTACCAAGACTTCAACGTCTTTTCATGGTCGAAGAGATGGCGAGACAGATGACATGGCACAAATGGGCAAAAGAACCGAACTAGATGCTGATGGGAATGTGATAATGGTGCATACATCGGATGGTGAAGCGTGGAAGCACTTCGATGCATTACATAAGGAAAAAAGGCAGATCCAAGGCATCCTCGAGTCGCCATCAACATAGATGGGTTCAGTGTGTTTGGTCAGATGGCAGCCCCATATAGCTGTTGGCTCATGTTTGTCATTCCACTCAGCCCCCCCCCCCCGGGCAGATTATGCAAAGAAAGAACATTTTCCTGGCATTGATAATTCCAGGGCCCAATTATCCGAGGAATAATATGAATGTGTACATTCAACCGCTTAAGGACGAATTGCAAGAAGCTTGGGATAATGGGTTCAAGACATACGACACCTTTAGCAAAGAGGACTTTATAATGCGTGCCTGGTACATGTACTCGATGCATGACTTGCTAGTGTATGCACTATTCGTTGACTGGTGTGTGCATGGAAGGTTCCCGTGCCCCACATGCAAGGGAGCTCTTGGGTTTCATTGGCTGACGGCAGGGCACACGTATAGTTGCTTCGACTTGCATAGACAGTTTCTAGATCCTCGCCATAAGTTCAGGAAAGACAAGAAGAACTTCATCAAAGGTAGAGTTGTCAAACACTCTGCACCACCTGCGTTGACAGGCCAACAGACCCTAGATGAGTTAAATGCTCTCGAGCTAGATCCAGAGTGTCCAGGGTATTTCAAGGGGTATAATAAGGAACACGCCTGGACTCACAAGACATGCTTCTGGGATCTGTCTTACTTCAAAGACCTCCTTTGCCCACACAACATCGATGTTATGCACACTGAAAAGAATATCGCCGAAGCCATTTTTGGTACATTGTTTGGCATAGAGGGGAAATCAAAGGATAATACTAAGGCTAGAGACGATCAAGAGGAGCTCTGTGATAGACCGTTACAAAACATGCAAGAACCAAAAGGAAAGCGGAACTGGACGAAGCCAAAGGCATGGTTCAATCTTGGAAGGCCAGCTATGAAGGAAATTATTTTGTGGGTGAAAATGCAGTTGATGTTCAGCAAATCTAAAGAGGGGAGCAAGTCTTGATAAATTCAAAATATTTGGTCTAAAAAGTCATGATTGGCACATATGGATTGAGAAGATAATGCCGGTGATGCTGCGTGGCTTCATCCCTAAGGATGAATGGCTAGTACTGGCAAAGCAGAGATATTTCTTCCGTGCTCTTTGTGCGAAAGAACTATCACCTGGCCTCCTAGAAGAAATGGAACAGTTGGCGCCAGAGTTGATCTGCAAGTTAGAGATGATCTTTCCGCCAAGCTTCTTTAATCCAATGCAACACGTGATTTTGCATCTCCCGACCGAGGCACGATTGGGTGGGGGGCGTGCAAAATCGTTGGTGCTACTCAACTGAGAGGATGCCGAAGACGCTTCGAGCAAAATGTAAAAACAAACGTAGAATAGAAGCATCGATGTCTGAGGCATTCATCACCGAGGAGGCGTCAAACTTCGTGACAGCACACTACGAAGCCAAAAATCGTCATTTGCATAATCCGAAGCCTCGGTACAATGCTGACGAGCCTAAAAAGGGTCAATCCAACCTCAGCCTATTCAAATGGAATCTCGAACCATCCAGTGCTTGGAAACCAGTATCGTTGGATGTTGAAGAATGGCGGACCATTTCGCTGTATCTCTTTAACAACCTAACAGAAGTGCGGCCGTACATCGAGTAAGATCTTGTTACATTGTTTCGCAACTTCTAATTTCTTTGAACTGCCCTTATTCCTGGATATTTGATGCAGTCAATACGTCGCCATATTCTCGTAAGGAGCGGTGATCCAAAAGGATTCCGTCGAAGAGTATGAGCTTCTGGCAAAGCAAGGAGGCGAATATCCCGGTTTCATCTCTTGGTTCAAAAAAACGGTAATTTCCATTAGAACCTTTCATTTCTTTGGCTAATTTGCGACTAATGCAACAATCCTTTCGTATTAAACTTGTAGGCTAATTCAGAGATTATGGATGCTGAATTGAGACAATTAGCTAATGGTTTTGACTATAAGGTCCGTTCATTTGACAATTACGACATCAACAAGTATCGCTTTCATACCTATGGAAAAGAGCTATCTATGGCCGACCGAAAGTCTATGAATTGTTGTGTCTCTGCTATCGACGAAGGAGGTATCGAGTATTATGGAAGAGTTGAAGCAATTTATGAACTTCAATTCTATGGTGAAAACCCACCAAACGTCGTAGTCTTCAGATGTTATTGGTTCCAGCCCAGGGAGACTAGAAGGACTCATGAACATATAGGGCTAGTTGAAATCAAACAAAGCACCCATTTGGATGTTCCCGATATCTATATTACGGCTCAACAGGCAACCCAAGTTTTCTATCTACCGTGGGCCTGTCAAAGTGATCCAAATCTCAGTGGTTGGGATGTCGTTTATGAAGTTCCACCACGTGTTAGACCACCTCCCCCCAATGAAGAGGATTATGAACCTCACATTAACCAAGACACATATGATGAAGATAATTCTTCCAAGAAACATGTCTTGCCAAAAAACGTTTCAAGAACCGCTCTACTCCACCCCAGAACATTGAAGTAGACAACGATAGTGAATCCGACTTCACCCCTGAGCCGGAACAAGAAGAGCCGGAAGAAGAAGTTACTGCTGCAGATGACCTGTCAATGCTTGAACGATTACGTAAAGGTGGCCTTCCACATGATGATGCATTTATTAATGATGATGATGATCACGTCATTACTGATAGTGATGATGATGATGCATTTATTAATGATGATGATGAGCACATCATTACCGATAGTGATTATTAGGTATTCAAATTTTTATGTTGTACTTGATTATATAGTTATTGTATGATTGTATGATTATATAGTTGGTATGTATAATTTTCTTACTTTGTATGATTGTTTCTTATACATAGTGCCATGGTCTTGATGTCCGTCCCCGTCGGCCCTCGCCCGCTTTATGATTCGGATGTGGTAAATTCTCTTTCATAACTATTTGTTGCATTTCGCATTTATGACAATTATGGTCATCAAGTTGACATAGAGATATTTTAATCTAGGAGGTATGTGAACCGGAATTTGAAACCGACCCTCTTGTTGAGAAGTTAAATTTAGTTGAAAAAGAAAATGAGTATTTGAAAGAAAAAATTAAAAGAATTGAAGAAGAGAAGATGACATTGGAGTTGTATGTTGCCGATGTCATCGATGATCACAAGATGAAGATGAATGCAATGCGCTTGAAGATGGATGCAATGCGTCTGAAGCTTAAGAAGATTAGAAAATATGCCATTGATAATGAGGCTTGGTATCATTATGCCATTGGATCAATTGTTACCTTAGTTGCGATCTTCATCATATTTGTTGTGACGAGGGTAAGTTTTCTCTAATGTTTTCCTTTACAAATGGATACTTAGCTTATCTTCCTCCTAAATGGCGTAATTACCTAAGTTAGATAAAAAAAGAGCTATACTTAGCTTATTCAGTTCATTTATGACATACTGAGCATACTTAGGTCAAAAATGGCATGATAATATTTGTTACCTCCAAAATGATATAGACTTAGCTTATTTTCCTCGAAAATGACATAATAACCTTACTAAGCTCCAAAATTACCTATTTATCTAGCTTAGCTCTAAAATGACCTACACTTAGTATCTTTACCTAGCTTAGCAATAAAATGGCATTTTTACTTACCTTAGTTAGAAGAAGAAGAAGATAAAGAAGAGGAGAGGAGAAAAAGAAAGAGCAGAAAAAAAAATCTTCTTCTTCTTCTTCTTCTAACTAGTCTTCTTCTTCTTCTTCTTCTTCTTCTTCTTCTTCTTCTTCTAACTTTCATCTTTCCCAATTTGCAGATTTGCATTACATGAGGAAGGCTTGGATTCATGGAGTGTACTATTCTTCTGGTGCTTCATTGTTGTTTATGAAAACTTGTTTGGATATGTATGTCTATATGGATATGTTGTTGGAAACTTGTTTGTGGTTATGTATATATGGATATGTTGGACTTTGTTGAACTACGTCGTTGGATTTGATGAAATATGTTGTTGGACATGCTGTTGGATATGTTGGATATGTATGCATGTATATCTGTGTTTGAAACCATGTCTAATAAATTGGATTAAAATAAAAACAGGGGATGTATAGCCTCTTTGTCGTCCGCTAGCCGACGACAAAGAGGACACAAGGCAGTCACCTATGCAAACTGGGAACACTGGCTGCCTATTTGTTCATTTTGCTGTTTGCAAGCGGACGACAAAGTGACCAAATAGGCCTGGAAAACAGGGTCATCTATGCCATCTGCTGGCAGACGGCATAGCTGGCCACGTGGCAGCTTCCCAGTGCTGCCCTAGCTAAGCTCTTTGCCGTCTGTCAGCCGACGGCAAAGAGCACCGTTAAACCCTAACGGCTCTCACCCCACACCACTGCCGTCCGTTCTCATTGCCGTCTGCTGGCCTCTGATGGCGGACGGCACAATCCTTTGCCATATGTTTCTACGAAGCGGACGCAAAGAAGGCCTTTGCTGGCACATGTTCAGCCGGACTGTTTGCCGTTCGTTGGCTGACGGCAAAGGGCTTTGCCGTCCGCCATGGCGGACGGCAAAGAAGCTGATTCCAGTAGTGCTTGCCTATGGTAGCTCTTGGCTGTGCTTGAAGTCGTGCAGATGTTCGTCCAAGGGGTCGACACACTCGCGGTACATCTGGAGCGCGATCTCGAGCTCCAAGTTGGCTATTTCATCGGATATCACTAGCTCGACGATGCGACGACCATGTTCCTCTACTGCGCCCAGGTGGACACCTGGGCCAAGGAGGCGGTCGAGCCTAGCGACCAGCACATTGGCATCAAGTGGGTCGCGGACAAGGCGAACGACGCGGCAGGCGTCCGGTGCAAGTACGACATGGTCGACCTCTGGTGCAAGTATGGCGCAGACGAACTCTGCCCACTTCTCGCAAGGAATTGGAGTACTGATGGGACGTATACCCGGCTGCGATGCCCTGTTGGCAGCAGGCAAGCGCCGATGGATCCGCTCTCGCTCCACGGCGCGCCGCGCTGATACGTCTCCAAATTCATGGTTTACAATAATTTATGAAGTATTCATGCCATGTTTACAATAATTTTATATGGTTTTGGTATGATTTGCATGGAACTAACCCGAACTGACGTTGTTTTCAGCAGAACTATCGTAGTGTTGTTTTTTGTGCAGAAATGAAAGTTCTCCAAATGAGCTGAAACTTTTTGACGATTTTTTTGGAACAAAAGAGATCCCCGAAGCTTCGTGGGAGGGCCAGAAGAGCCACGAGGAGGGCACAACCCACCAGGGCGCGCCTGGGCCCTTGCCCGTGCCCCGGTGTATCGTGCTCACCTCGAGGCCCATCGGGACGTGAGACCGACGCCAGAAATTCCTATAAATAGAGAAACCATCAGAAATAACCCTAGATCGGAAGTTCCGCCGCCTCAAGCCTCTGTAGCCACCAAAAACCAATCGGGACCCCATTCCGGCACCTTGCCGGAGGGGGGAATCATCTCTGGTGGCCATCTTCATCATCCCGGCGCCCACCACGATGAGGAGGGAGTAGTCCACCCTCGGGACTGAGGGTTTGTACTAGTAGCTATGTGTTTAATCTCTCTCTCGTGCGATCTTGAGATGTCACGATCTTGATGTATCATGGGCTTTGTTAACATAGATGGATCATATGATGTTTCTCCCCTCTCTACACTTGTTGTCATGAATTGATTCTTTACCCTTTAAACTTTTGTCTTGTCGGATTGAATGTTCAGATCTGAGAACACATGATATATGTCTTGCATATGAATACCCGTGGTGACAATGGGGTATTATTTTGATTCACTTGATATATGTTATGGCAATCAACTTGCAGATTCCTGAGGTGACTTTGGGGTAATCTATGCATAGGGGTTGATGCACATTTTCATTATCTTTTCTCGAAACTTTGGGGTCTCCTTGTAGTTCTTTTTGTGGATTGAGTATTATGAATCTGAAATTGTTTGATACATACCGTATAATTAACTCATGGGTACTCGCGGTGACATTGGGGTATCTAAGTGACATTAGAGTTGGTTGAGATGCATCACATGGTGTTATTTTAGTACAAACTCTTGATTAGATCGACCGGAAATAATAGCTTGCTGTTATTTTAGTACGAACTCTAGGATAGTTTGATCGGAAATAATAGATTTGAGGTGGTTTTGTACCCTACAAACAATTTCTATCTTTCGTTCTCCGCTAATAGGAACTCGGGAGTGATTCTCTATTGCACTTTAAGGGATAATCATATGATCCAACTATGTTAGCATTGTTGAGAGATTGCACTAGTGAAAGTATGCACCCTAGGCCTCATTTTCCATCATTGCAATACCGTTTGTGCTCCGTTTTACTATTTACTACCTTGCTGTTTTTTATTGTTTGCACACTCATATCCACTATCCATACTACACTTTTATCACCATCTCTTCGCCGAACTAGTGCACCTATACAATTTGCCATCATATTGGGTGTGTTGGGGACACAAGAGATTTCTTGTATTTTATTGCAGGGTTGCTCGAGAGAGACTATCTTCATCCTACACCTCCCACGAATTGATAAAGTTTAGGTCATCCACTTGAGGGAAAATTGCTACTGTCCTACAAAACTCTGCGCTTGGAGGCCCACCACAAGTCTAGAAGAATAAAGTTGCATAGTAGACATCACGCGCCTATCGCTCTGCGGCGCTCCAACAGTCTCGCTGTGCGGCGAGCCGCAACCTATCGGCGCGGACGCGCCTAGCTTCCTCTGCGGCGCACCATCGATCATGTTGTGCGTCAAGCTGCAGCCTCTTGGCGCTGACATGCCTATCTTGAGCCGTGGCACTGAAGCGCCTTGCGCCAATGGTCTGCTCAACTCTAGCGATGACGCGCATCACGTCGTCGTCCATCGTGTTGCCGGGGAGTGCCTCGGCCTCGACGGGCCGTGGCGCCTTCTTGTTTTCCTCGTCGGGGAGGTTGATGGCAGAGGCGGTGCTTTGGTGGGTTGGCATGCTTGGAAAAGGTGAACGTGCTACAGGCTGCACTTGTTGCCTCCGTGCATCACGCGCTGCCTAGGTTTATGATTAATATCACTGGGTGGCGGCGGGAAACCAGTGAGGAAATGGCGGCGTGTTCATATGATCGTTTATCCTAGTTAATTATGCATGTAATAGTTTACTTTGGTGTGTGGAATTGTCATGTGTGCACTAGCCACGTGTGTAATTGGATGTTTACCGCGTATCACACACATCTTATTTATGTGAAACGTTTCTATTCTCTTGGCTCAACACAAACAGTTTATCGAAATGAAGTGTATGCCCTCCACTGCACACACCTTGATTTGGCTGAACTGTTTCTGTTGCGTTGCCTAATCGAAAACAGTTCATCCGAGTGAACCGTATGCCTTATATCGCACACACCTTGATGTGACTGACCATTTCTTTTGTGTTGTCTAATCACAAAAAGTTCATCCGAGTAAACTGTATGTCGTATATAACACACACCATCATCTGGCTGCCCGTTTCTGTTGTTCCACCTCATCACAAATAGTTCATCCGAGTGAACTGTATGCCGTATATCGCACACGCCTTCATCTAGTTGCCCATTTCTTTTATTCTGCCTCATCACAAACAGTTCATTGAACTGAACTGTATGCCCCGCAACGCACGACAACTAAAATATGAACCGTTTTTTGATGTATCCGCCATCGCAAACGTTTTGCATCTTTTTTGACGTTTTTTAGATCACCATTTGCGATTAATGAATCGCACACAGTTTCATCGAAGGGTTTCCGATTGTAGTGTTGCTTAGCAACATCCTGCAGTAGTGACGATATGAGCAACATACATCACAACTAGCTACCAATCCAGTGTGTTCAACACTACCCTAGCATGCTACAAGATCACAATCTCATAGATTGATACCGAAATACAACCCTAGCATGCTATAAGATGCTCACAGATCAAACCCTACCACATGGTCTCGATCTACCTACATCGACTACTGAGAAGGGGGTGATTGGACTCACAGAGGCCATCGATGTAGCTTGAGGGAGATGCCGAAATGGTTGGAGAAGATAAGGTCACGAGTCACCGCCGTTGAGGACCACCAGACGGGGAAGGAGCGCTGCTTACCTGCTCATCGGTATTGATGTGCATCTGCGAGAAAGCTCGAAAGGGGGGGGGGAACGTTGGCGGGAGTTTCGGCAGTGAGGCGAAGAGGGCAATATAGGGCGACCGAATTGGCGGGAGGTGAACTGAAACGGTCCCGCCGATTTTCCGGAGATGCACTCAAGCTTGTGCAATCTCCATGGTCGCACGAGCTCAGCGCCGCGTTCCCCTCCCATGCCTTGACCGAGCCTGACTCGCTAGAAACTGCCGATTCGGCCATTCCTAGCGGGCCGGGCTAGGGGTGCTTTAATCTTCGCGCAATGGGGCCAAATAGTGTATGCGGGCAGCCAAACAGCCTAGTCTCGTCCCACGCGAGCTAGTTGGCCCGCAAGGCCTTGTACAATGAAAGGTGCTTAGGGGAGGCGCTTAGAGAAATAAACCAGGCTTTTCTTAAGCACCGGTGCTTATTTGTACATGATAGACGCTTAACTAAGTGTCTCTCCTGTAGAAATAGGCACCGGTGCTTCAGAAAAATCTGATTTATTTTCCTAAGCATCTCTCTAAGCACCTTCCATTGTACAAGGCCTAAGCGGGCTACCAAACACGCCCTTGAGTTCAGTCACTTCACGTCCCGATGGAGAAGCCAGGATTGGTTCCAGGTGGATTCTATTCTTCAACATTGGTGTTGCACAACCACAAGTCACGGCTTGGAGCATTGGCGTCATATGCAGTTGCAGGAACGGGCCATGCCATGTTCATAAACCTAGCCCACAAAAGATAATGATGGTTTCTTTTGTTCATTTTATCTCAAGCCATGGTCCTTTTTATCTTCTTCTCTTGGGCTATATCTGCTCTAGGAAAAGGAAAGGAAAGGAAAGGAAAGCAGCAGAGGTACTGTTGTGGTGGAAGCCATTGAGCGAAGGGAATCATTTGTTGAGAACTCCTTTCGGTCGCTCGAAATTGAGAGCCGAAGGAGGCTTCTCCTAAAAAATTGAGTAGCTAAAGCAAATGGGAGTTCAACTAGATGCAGCTTAACTACTCGGAAGGGAATCTTTTGATGAGTTAACCCCTTTTAGGTGTTCGGCTAGAGATATCCCAAGCATCAATTTATGGAGAACCCTAAAAGTGCATTTTTTAGAAAACGGTTTAGTATTATTGAATACCTAAAATTTGTGTTTTCACAAGGTTACTCCTCTAAAATTTCAGGAGAATTCTCACTCTGTAGTACTGATTAAAAGTACACCCTAAAGCATTATTGAGATGTCCATACATTCAATAAAAGCACACCTTTTCGGAATGCAACGTTCCATCTTTTACACAAATTCGCTAGGTCAAAATTTTTGCTTCTTAACTTTTTAAATAAAATGTAGGTATTCCAAATATCACTGAGAAATCGGAGAGCGATATTAAATGAAAGCGTTAAAACCTAGCCTCTTTAAGATGGATGAACCTGAAACAAATAGTGGCTTGATTCAGTTATACCCCCATAAGCACAAACAGATTATAAAGAAAATATTTGCCAATACAACATAGCAAACAAAACGATTAGTTGGTTTAATTAAGTAACAAAGATTTATATTAGTGGTGAGAGATTCACGTTGCTGAAATGGGAGAGGGAGTCTGTGCAGCAAAAAAATGGAAAGATGCAGAGAATCTCAAGAATATGAGAATATATTCTCTCCATTTCTTTTGCGGGGAAGAGTATAAGAATATGGAGGAAAGGTTCAACGTGATGGATAGCACTATTGTCAGGTGCACCATAAACTAGTGTTTTTCTACAGTTGTGCCATAGAATAGCGGTTTTTTTTTTTGAGCATCAGTACAAACACAAGCGCTCATATACACGCGCATACACTCATCCCCTATGAACGCACACATGCACATCATACCCTTATGAGCACCTCCGAGAGACTGAGCCGGCATATCATCTTGAGATTTACGAAGTCACCGTAGGAGCCTCGTCGTTGACGGGAACGTCTCCTCCCACTGAAAGCGCATCGCCGGAAATCCTGAAATAAATTCAGGAATAATGCGAGCACCAGGATTTGAACCCTGGTGGGTTGGGGATACCATTGTCCACCTAACCAACTCAACCACAGGTTGATTCGCGAATAGCGGTTTTCTAGTCTATGAGGATTCGTGCACTACATTGTAAAATCTAAAATTACATTTATTAAACAACCCTTCAAGAGGATTCTCGTACCTAAGTTAGTATTATGGACATAGCTATTTTTTCTTCTAAAATTCGACAGGAACTACCACAACTTTAAGACCAATTAAAACATAAAGGGAAACGTTTAAAATCGGCGTGCCGGCCGAAACTTCGGCCGGCTGCATAGCTCACAACGCGCTTACGCTCGTACACACAACCACGTTGCTCTGGTCCCACGCACCGCTTCCTGCCTCTCACCTTTTCTTCTCAAGACCAAGCTCCTCCACTCATTCTGTCCTCCACTCGTTCCATCCTCCTCCTCATACGCATTCCCTCCTCTGCTTCTTCTTTCTCAAATCACTTCATCCATGGCATCTCATGCTCCACGCAGAGACGACGCGTACAACCGTCGATTTTTTTGTTGCCATGCTCGGCCCAACCTCTCCCATGTCGCAGTGTAGGCCATGTTCGCTGCCACCGTGGTTCCGGCATGATTTTTTGCTGCATAATTTTTGCTGGAACCGCAATTTGTTTTTGCTGGAAGCATCTTTCGTTTTTGCTGCATATTGAGAGGATGCTGGTGCCTTCGCTGTATGATTTTTTGCTACATCCATTTTTTCTTGCTTGAACCGCTCCATTTTTTCCTGGAACCAGAGCTCGACTTTGCTACAATGCTAGGACGGTGGCTGCCAAGCATTTTGCTGCATCGATTTTTCTGGCTGGAACTAGCAATTAGTTTTGCTACATCCAGCCGAAAGCAGAGCTGGAACTGGTGAGATTTTTGTCTAAAATCATTCGCGACAACGCATTTTTTGCTGCAACTGTGTTACTTTTTTGCTGGAATAGTTTTTCATTTATGCTACCACTAGCGAAAACTATTTTTTTATTGTTGAAGCATTTTTGCTGGAACCAGCAACCACGGAAGCTACAACCGGTTAACAATTTTGCTACAATGGGCGACGGCGGGCGACATCGACGAGCTTTTTTTTGCTGGAACCGACACCCTTTTTTGCTACAACTGGATGACATTTTTGCTGCTACCGGCAATCTGAGGCAGAGTCAAGTATAGGTTTTTTGCGAGCTCGTCAGAGGAGGTGCTGCGCCTGGCGACCGCCGTGCGCCGGGGATGCGGCGGCCGCCGCCGGAGCTGCGACTGTCGAAACGGGGACCTGCAACTACAGGGACAAGCTGCTGCATTCACGGAGCCGGCGAGAAACAAAAGAGACGACGACGGCAGTGGCGGCGCCGGCGGCCGGCAAGGGCGGCGACAGGCGAAATACGCCGGGCAGAGCTTCTAGATCGGGCGCGTCGCTCGTCCCTGACGGCGCGATGGGATTTTTTATCAGAGAACAAGACAGAGGAGGAAGGGTAGGAGATCGTGCGGTTCCAGTTTTGCAAATCGTACGGTACCGGTGCGACCAGCCCAAATTTGGGCCGGCGCACCGGCGCCTATCAGTCGCCAAACATAAAAGCATTGGGAACGACATTATATGTCTATTTGGAACGCTAGATCAAATATCTTGCTTCCCCAATCTCTATTATTGAAGGAGGTTTTTTTTTTGAGTTCACCTCACCTCCGCGGGTTTTTTCCTCCCCACATCCTCCCCCCTTTAGTTCTCTGTTGATTTTTTTTTAATCTCAACCATTGGCACACAAAAATAAAAAGCAACGTAAATACAGTAACTTGAGATAATCTAAATCAAATCGGTATTTTTTCAAATCAAATCTTACCAAAATTTTAACCATATCAAAATTTTACTTGACTTCTTCTACCCATACACTAGTAGAAAAAGGGTCTAATGTGAAACTCATTAGTCCCGATTTTCAATTGAACCGGCACCAATGTGACCATTAGTGCCGGTTCCAACGGCCAGGCGGGCGGCGCTTATTAGTACCGGTTCGTGGTGAACCTTTAGTACCGGTTCGTGCCACGAACCGGTATTAAAGAGGTGGTGGCCTTTAGTACCGGTTGGAGCCACCCGTAGTGCACAATGTTTAGTCCCACCTCGCTAGTTGAGAGGAGCTCGCACCGGTTTATAAGCCCCGCCGCGGCTACCGTGTCGAGCTCCTCTCTAAGCAGGCCTTTGTGGGCCTATTGCAAGTCTTCTGCCCTGTGGGGCCTACTGGACCGTACGGGCCTGCATCCTGGCCCAACTAGAGATTGGGTTTCTAGTCGTATGCAGGCCGTGCCGGCCCAGTAGGCAGGCTGTTTTTGCTTTATTTCAAAAATAAAAATAAAAAAAATCCTTACCAACCGGGACTAAAGGTCCCCCAGACCACGGCGCGCCTCTTGCCACGTGGTGGGCCTTTGGTCCCGGTTCGTGTTGAACCGGTATTAAAGGGGGATCTTTAGTCCCCACTCTTATGAACCGGTACTAAAAGTCGTTTTTCTACTAGTGATACCTAAATCAAATTAAATCTTACCAAACCTTAATTAAATTAAAAAATTCCTTGAATTTCCCTACCTATACCTAAATAAAATTAAATCTTACCAAAATTTAGGATATGGTAGGTGTATATATGTCGGGCAAAATTGATGTTGAATCACTAGAATAGGTATGCCCGTGTTGCAACGCATGGCAATTAGCTAGTTAAAGTGCTGCGTCTTCCAAGCATTTCTTGCCCTAGCAAGAATTCTATGGAAAATCACCTTGTTCTAAACATGGATTACTTCCATCGAACAAATAGATTCCCCATGATATATAGCAATAATAGAAAACTGATACGATAAAATGTGCAAAACTCAGCCTTGTTGCCTTAAACAAATAGTGCCTGGTTCAATTGGACCCACTGCTAATCATCACCTCCATCAGCACAAACCATGGATTAATGAACGGCAAACTAAAATAATCCCAATAGAAAAGAACAAACTAAACAATTGGTTGATTTGTAACTAGTGCAGCAGCAACTAGCTAAAATGCTCCACACACTCTCCCTGATCACCATGCCAGATGCTTGAATGATTGGTTGCTCGAACGGATGGCTCTCGTTGCTTGCTTACTGCGGGCTTGCGGCGGAATGGCCGGCGTCATGGCCGTTCGCGCCGGCGCTGGTGCTGCCCCGGCGGTGCTGATCCATCTCGGGAGGCTGCCCTTCCTCCTCCTCCTGCTGCGGCTGCTGCTGGTGCTGCTGCTCGCCGCCGGTGGAGCGGCCGCAGGAGTTGAGGCCCGCGAGCATGCCGAGATTCGTGTCGCCCATCCCGCCGGGAAAGCTGCTTCTTGAAATGAACTGCAGCGGCGCCTGCACCGTGTTCCCGGCGCCGAAGGCCCATGCCGGCTGCATCCAGAAGGCGCCGCCGCCGCCTGCGCCGCTGTTCGGCGCCACGGCCCACATTGCCCCCGAAACAGCAGTGGGTGGCGGCGCCGGCCTGGACTTCTGCGCGGGCTCGCCGCCGTCCTCCGGGTCTTGATGGCGTCCGGTGTCCTTGAACAGGTCGTCCGCCTCCCTATACCGCTTCCTCATGAACTCCCCGGCGCCAGGATCTTGCGGCGCCTCCGGGTGCTGGTGGTGGTGCTGCTGCTGCGGCGGCGGGGGGAGCAGCTGGTGCTGATGGTGGCCATGGAACCCGAGCATGGCAGCCACGTCGTGCTGCGGCTGGTGCTGAAGGTGGTGCTGGAAGGGCGCGACACGGGAGGAGGCGCCGGGGCGCAGGGAGGCGGCGAGGGTGGAGAAGTTGGCGGGGACGGTGCCGGTGCCGGTGGCGGCGACGATAGCGGGCTCGGCCTGCTGCAGAAGCCACTCGACGGTCTCGCCGTCGGTCTTGTGGCCGAGCTCCCGCGTGAGCTGGAACACCCGCGCCGCGCACAGCGCCGGCATCCGTATCCTCCGCCCGCGCCCATCCACCTTGGTGTGCCGGTCCTTGGTCGGCCGCTTCGCCACCTTCTTCTCTGACGGCGGCTCGGCCACCGTTATCGACTGGCTGTGGTTGGCCGTCTGCGCTCCCGCCGGGGTAGCCGCGGGCACCATCGCAAGCGAGCCCATGAACGGCGGCGGCGGCGTGGCGCCTGTAGCCGCCGCGGCAGCGTAGTAGAAGGGGTGGTGGTGCGCGGCGGCCGACGCGTGGTGGGGGTGGTCCGACGTGCTGCGGCTGCTGTTGGTGCTGGTGCTGGTGCTGCTGGACGGCGCCGCCCCCTGCTGGTCCATGAGAAGAGAAGACAGCTAGGCACAGTTACATGCGTTGGACGGCGGCGCCTGTTGGCCGGAGCCGAGGAGGAGAGCGACGCACGTGCGCGCGGCGGTGGGGTGGGGTGTGGGAGGAGGTGTGGGGCTGGGATAGCGGCTGGAGGAGAGAGAGGTCAGACTCAGAGGTGGAAGAGAGGGAGAGGTGTGGGGTTGGTAGGTTTGGATTTTGAGTATGACCGTCCTAAACCCCAGAAAACCACCATTGTTGGGACCTACTCCTCCGTAGCCTGCCTAGCTTTCCTCTCTTATATAACCATAACCACAACCATGGTTCGCGTTGGGTAGGGCAAGTTTGCACCGCGTGGTGTGTATCAGCTAGCTGCTGCGTGAGGATCATGACCTGGCCAATCAATTGGCCAGCTAATTGGGGTTAAACATTGCCAAATTTGGATTTGTGGTAATCACGAGCTTGGGATTTGTGAATCCAATTAAGATTTGGAAATGGAAATACAGCTGTTTGTTAGCATGTATATTTATTTTTGGATTTCAATAACGT
The DNA here is from genome assembly GCF_018294505.1 of Triticum aestivum. Taxonomy (NCBI): domain Eukaryota; kingdom Viridiplantae; phylum Streptophyta; class Magnoliopsida; order Poales; family Poaceae; genus Triticum; species Triticum aestivum. Next base: position 99,259,176 of record NC_057804.1, read on the forward strand.
GTGAACACCAGATTTCTAGGGGTTCCCAGCGAATTTCCTCGGAGCCATCAGATCACGATCAAACGCATGGCAATTTCTCTCTTCGGCGTGGTAATTTGTCTGCCATTCTTTTTTACAAGATGGCAAATTTCACTTCAGAGCATGGCGAATCCATTACAAACATGTCAATTTTATATGTTTTTCGCATGGCAATTTGGACCGCCTTCATTTTCCCTTATTTTATTATGACACCATATGAGTACTATTTAAACCTTACAATCTATTTGTTTCACCATGTGCTACCCATTTTCTCAGTTTTTTAGGGAATGTCAAATGTTTATGTTATTGAACTAAAAGTTGATTGGATGGCCGGTGGTGGGTGCAATCCCATCCCTTCATGAATCAAACCCCAGTCAAGTCATGACATCGGGAGAAGTTGTTATCATTCTCTTTTGCAAGTACGTCCTACAACCTTGCTTGAAACACCAAGTATACGGTTTCTTGAATGTGTGACTTATTACTTATATAACACGTACGAAGTAATCACATATGTTGTCCTGTTAACTTTTATGTAATACGTACTCGTCAATTTCATAATTCTTGTTGTGGTTTTAGTTTAATTTTGAACTAAAACCACTAGAAAAATTATGCGATCGAGAAAGTAGCACTTATAATTTCATCACCTCGTCCCATACTTATGAAATCTTCGGATTTTTTTTCTTAACTGTATGAAATCTTCGGTTAGTTAACGATGCATGATTAGCTCGAGTTGCTCACTCACTGAATTCTCCTTTGCGGTTCAGTTTTTCAGTTTTTGTACGGAGTGAGCTGTGGTGTGTGAGCGTGGAGTCGAGTATAGCAGCTTGAGCCAGGCCGCTCGTGGGACCTTGGAATGATGAACCCAAAGAGCGGAGAAAGCTAGACAGAGTGGAATCCTTTTTCTTTGCGACTGGACACAAAGTTGACAAACGGTAGAAGCCCCCTATATGTACCCAGTTCCTCGCGACCCACCTCTTGTAATAATATAAGAAGCGCATCTAACCGTGTGCATCACAATGATGCAGAGACCGAGGATACTACTCCTTTTAAAATAAAAAAATAAAAAATATGAAGCACCTAGCTAGCATGATAAGTATGGCGCATGTCGTTCTTCAAAATCTTTGAGGTTGGATCAATTTTTACAAATCTGGTCATTTGTTTCTCACCCGGTGGCATAGAGAAATACCAAGATGCAAGCAATGGAGCTAATTATATATATTTCCTTTTCACAAAATTATCTAAAATCTTGATGTAGCTCTCATATTTTTGTTCTCATACCCATTTCAGTTTGTCCAATCCATTGTACTACTCTTTATGTTAAATCAAATGCCATCCTGACAAAAAATAAAAGAATCAATAATGCTAGACATTTTTTTTCTAAAAAAATAACATCCTTAGCAAAAACATACACGCATAATGTCAAATATTAGTACATCAAAGCAGTTTAGAAATAAAACATTTAGAGAATTGATAAAAGAGAGCACGGATAAGTTATTACATTACTTGTTTAGACACTCTTTTTCGTGTGTTATTTGGTACGTGGTCTTTAATATCTAGTAGCGGTAAAGTCAACTGATTTTAAAAACTCTTCTCGGCATTGTTAATGATATGTAGGAGACTTAAGATAAGGCATAATGTAAACGAAAATAATGGGGAGGGGCAACAAGAAATTGAATGCACTCTGATATGCTCTAATTTTGTAAACCTAGTGTATTATGGGAATCACAAGTTAGGCACTATGTGGTAAGTTGTTGTCTCTTTCTGCTGCCCATTTCACTTACAAGTGGGTGGTACTGTTTCTTTTACTATGGTGTTAAAAATCTGATGTCAGATTTTTAACCATGGCAAATCGAATGCTTTTATGTCAAATTTACTTCTTGTGAGATTGCCATGGCAAGGATTTGTCATGCTTGCTAAAGGAAATTGCCATCAAGGATTTGTCATGCTTGCTAAAGAAAATTGCCATCCTCGCATCAACTAAATTTGCCCTAAAAAACATTCGATTGCCATGATTAAAAATCCAAAGTTAGATTTGTAGCAAAATCCTTCTTTTAACAATGGCTATCCTACTCCTCTACGTATGTGGCATCAATTTTTTGCTATGTACTAGCACTAGTGTGTCGTTATACTGCAAAAGACTCTACATGACACATGTTTTTCTAGGGCTCACTGGATGTATGAATTTTGTAGGATTCGAATCCTTAGGTACTTTTTTCTTGCAAAGACACTTTGATTATAGGATTGGAGTACCTTTTTTCATGGAACTCATTCATATGTTTTGCACTCCATATCAATCCTGGTGTGAGTTGGAACCACGTTTTGTTTTCCATTTGAGAACTGAAAATGCATTTATATTCTATCTCTCTTTACTTTCTATCCTCAATAGTCTAATATTCATGTATTTATTTCCCGTACACCATCATCCATAGACATCTTACAATTTTCTTTTTTGTGTTTTAAAATCTTCTAGGGCCTCTTTGGCTCACGGAAATTTAAAAACTCGGGAAAAAAACGTAGCATCGAGATGTCATGCCATCTAATCCTACATGAACTGCAAATGTATGAACCTGTAATATAAGTTGTTTGGCTTAACCATGGAAAAAACACAGGGACTTACGCAAAGGATTAGATGCATGTCATAACTTTGTTAGAACAAAAAAAAGTTTCTACGACGTTAGAATCAATGGAAAGTTTTCTTTCCAGCCGTATGCAATTTAATTCATATATGGTTTTCATTCTTACAAGCCAGACAAGCTCTGGAGAGGAAAGAAACACTCCTAATTAAGGAACGGAATTCTGTAAAGTCCCTTTGAACCACATCAAAGTGACATCCTAATCGTGTTTTTTTCTCCTCTTCTATTTCTACGTTCTTAGAGCATCTCCAAGGGCATGTCCAAATGGCTGTCTATGTGAGATATAGACAATATGAGGCAGAAAAAAAATATGCTCTCCAGCAGATTGTCTATATGATAGTCTACCGCTCGAGATTGTCTAAATATCGATGGATATTGCCTAAATATGGACAACCGGCAGTCATTGTCTAAATGGTGGATTGTTCTGTAGACAATCTGCTAGAGAGCGTTTTTTGCTTCACATTGTTGATCTTTTGTACACACGACCATTTTAATAGTTGTAAGATATTACTAAAATATAAGAGAAAATACAGACAATCTGCTGTAAAACTAATAGTGTATATGATGATTATTTTAGACCATTGTCTATAAAAACATATAGAGAACCAAATATGCACAAGCTGCTGGGAGATGCTCTTACGTTTCCGCGCGCGGTTTAAAAGGAAAGCGCCTTTGAACAACAAGGCAGAGCGAGCGCTCTTGTGTTTCAAACTCGGGCCACGTAGAACCGAACCCGCGGTGGTTTTTGGTGGGTAGAAGGTAGGGTGGTAGCGAAGCGGAGGGGGACATCGCAGGTGCGCGGTGTCAGAGGGGGGAGCATCTAATGCTGCTGACAGCTCATCCCAACAGCACCAACCACAGGTCTCTTCACTCATACTCGCACACTCACTCCCACACACACACGCATACATCCATGTACTCTCCTCGCTCTCTCTCCTCTCTCATCACGGTTACGGAGTACAGAGAGAGAAAGGACTGGCTAGCTACAGTGCCGCCCATGTCCTGACGAGAGGTAGAGGGAGAGAAGGTCATTAGAGAGGCCGGGGTGACGAGCTATAGCTACAGGGTCCTCTCAACAATCATCGAGCAACGGAGTAGCATCTCATAGGTTGATCACGGAACGATGCTCGGCCACCCCTAGATTAGGGATATAGCAGCTAAGATTAGCTAATAGCCAGTCGTCGTGTCTCCTGCTGGAGTGCTACCGGCCAATAAACGATAAAGAAGGACCACCTATAGCTTGGTGTTTGCTCTTGGATGTTGGATCGACATGCGTGCAGCTGGCTAATCTCCAACATCTTTGTTTGTTAGCCACTCGATTTTAATAATCAAACGCTCTCCCAGCCTATTAATTAACTCACGCTCTGATGGTAAGGATAAGATTATCTCCGGTCCGGATGGACGTACTTGATAAGATAGAAACCAGAGCAACGATGGAGTTCAGTCTTACGTAGCCCTTTTTTCTTCTTCATTTGAATGATTTACGTCGCCCTCTTTGAGCTTTGCCTGCTACCCAGCCCGGCCCGACCTTATTTGGAACAGATGACATTATGGAAAAAGAGAACGGAAGAGTTCCAGGCCTTAGGATTCCCATCTGATAACATTTTTTTTGACAAAAGGATGAATTTTATTGACTTAAAATAAAGTATCAAAATGATACAAACACTATGAGCACACATCCGACCTCTCCATAGATAGGATGTAGAAAGTCAACACCAGCACACACAAACGCACCAGCAACTAGCAAAATCATATAAGACCAAAGTTATGCGTAAGCAAGGAAAAAAACCCCAAAGCGACCAATCAGATATGCGATCAGCAAATTGTACCAATGACCATATCTACACCAATTATCTCATGACATCACGCGAACGACGAAGTTTTTCAACAGCAACGCCTTCACGAAGGAGCGAGGTCGATGCTCCGCCGTCCATATCCAACCATCAAGGCAAGAATCTAGGTTTTCACCGTGACGAATCAACCCGAGCATATCCGAGCAATGTCTTCAATAAGGTAACAATGCAAAAAAAATTGTTACCATTGCCAAGCATAATAACTTGGATTAGACCTAGGATGTCATCCCAGTGCCCGAGACCGGGTGCACATAGCACCACCATCAAAACACATGTGTTGCCACCAACACTTTGCCGCGATCGTAACAGCTACATGGTGCTACCACCGTCGCTACCAAGCCATCCCTCTGCGTCAAGCCATCATCCATAGTTCAATCTAAACCATTGTTTGACGTCTCTGCGACCGACCACATCCGCGTCGTTGGCCATTCCGGCCTCAATGGCTACCATACCAGAGCATGCCACTTCGGTGCCTCCGGCGACCTCACTCGGAATCTCTTTGGTGCCTCAGCTATCCAGTGGTTGAGATGGCCCTAGGAGATCCCAACTTCGAGAGAGGGCATGCTTTTGAGGAAGCCATCCAGGCACGATGGAATCTGTCAATCAATTTTGAGGAGTATGGCATCATTCTCTTTTGAACCTACCCCCTTCATCCCTCTGAACCACAAATGCATCCAGGTGGAAGGGCGACCGGCTAGGGTTCCAGTTATCGCATCTCCCATTCAACATGTTTGTCATTGCCACCATTGTCCCGATGCCAGATCACCAGGTAGCTTTCACCAACATCAGGGATGTATGTAAGGATTTCTTGACTGAAGCAATTAGAGTGGGGTTTTCTTATATTAGCCTTAGCCCATTATGTCAAGCTTATGTCAAATTAGACAATGTACTTGATAGAGATGATCTGGTCAACAATAGTCTGCATGTTTTTGTGATGTTCATGTGATTTTCCAAAAAGCACAATGAAGGGCTTAATTGGAAATGTCTCACGCTCAATAGAAAAGTTTAGGTTATGCCAGTGGAGTTTCCTTTTAAGAGAAGAAGTATGCATTAGATAGGCAACACAGTTACGTGTTTTGGGAAACTACTTGTGTGGGACAGGGTGAACAGCACTAGTGCATGCCTGGTTATTATGATTATAGCGGAATAAATGGAAGACATTCTAGCCAACATTCTCATTGGAGAGGGAGATGATTATCAATTGACTCTAAGACTGTATATCACGAGCCGGTCCCTGAATGGGCCCCGAATAATTGCGCTTACTGTGTCAGTCTTTGGATCAATAGCTGACACACACAGTCGATGATGAAATACCGAGAATACGTCATGTGTCAAGTATTACATCGCAGATCCAGTGCTTTACAATACACACCTGCTTAGCTGATAGGATAGCTCACAGTACAATCATGCAGCGGAGTTATCTTTCTAGTCTTATGGAGTCCATGCACTCACAGGCAGAAGTTGAGTATAGCGTCGTAACCCTAGTTCGTACCTTCCACTCGATACGGTAAACCTGCAATATGACACGTTGCAGCCACACGGGTCAATACATCGAATGTATTGGCAAGCTTCACCAGGATTGGCTTGTTCGAAATAGTAAACATGCAAGGTGGTGCGGCTGGTTTTTCTCCGCGTGAAAAATAGTTTTCCTATCTTTTATAGTAGTGGTCTACTCTAATAATAGTGTGACACTCCTGGTAAATCCCCAACCATAGTCTATAGGCATCCCGGTAAATCCCCGGTCGTAGCCGGATAAGCATTTGAGCATGTGGGTTCCCTGGTAAATCCCCGGTTGCCCCAAGCCTTTCTTCAAGAGTTCCTGGTAAATCCCCAGTCCTCTAAGATTATCTCCACAACTCCCCGTTGATTCAACCCATTGATTTTAATAAGGAAGAGGTGATGAGATCAAACTGACAATTCTTGGATGAGTTACTCAAAAGTTGTCCGTAACCGGGGACACAGCTAATCATGATGAGTTTTATACACTCTGAAGAGGTTTGTGTACTTTACCCGTGATTCCCGATCACAGCCTTGTGCCACTACACTTCACTTGTGAAGTATCTAGGTAGACCAAGATGAGACTTTTGGGAAGCAGTCACCCCCTCAGAAAAGGTAGACCCAGTCCGGGTCCCTATTCCATATCTACATTTGCTGGTCTACCACATGAGGGTTCCCACAACTTATTTGGTCCAGGCAGAGCCCGTATTGTTTCACAGTTACACATGGAAGCTACTCAACTTTGAACTCATACAATCCCTTTCATCCTAAGCGGTCGCCCACAAAACTATCAACCATCCGAGCAAAATAGAAGCACCGCCCAAATGATTCACTAATTAAGTTGTAGTTAAGTAGTCAACCATGCAATTGTATGGTGGAATATTATAAGTGTTTCCCAATCCACGATATAGCCGCTAAGCAACTACTCGTTGGTTGCAAGGTCAGGTTATAAATGGTCCTACACCATTCTACTGGGTTCTGTCAAGCATAAAGTAAAATCCTATAGGGTACTTCCTAGTTGAAAACAACTACAATGCATGAAAACATAGGTTATGATCAAAGGTTCTACTTGCCTATATTGACGGTTCTTCAATCTCACAATCTTGATCATGTTACTCTTCGCTCTCCGTATAATCTGTCATAAGTAAAGAGAAATCATAAACAACCATACAATACAATCAAACATACAACAGGTGTTGTGCATGGTGTCAGTGCCATTGTGTTGTGAGATCATGTGTCAGGGTTAACTCATAAGAGTTTGGAAAACAACATAGTTGTTGTTAATTGGAATACATGTCACATAAGGGTTCACATGCAAGTCTAAAGTAAAAGGTGCATCACATACGATGTATGTGATGTCAAGTTGTGGTTGTTGGATTCTGGAAAGGAATTCAAACAACAGAGTCATGGTTTATGAATCTTGGATAGCCAAGTTCATGTTCAAGTTTGAATGAGAATTCAACTTGTTAACCTTTAATGAGCTTGAATACACTAAGGTCTGAAAGTGATAACTTGGTCTGGTTTCCTATTCAAGTTGGATTTAGATTAGGGTTCATCTTATTTGAATTCAATTGAATTGAGGTCATAATTTGATTTGGTTCTACTAATTCAAATTGGATTATGAACTATTTCATAATTGACTTGAGTGGTTCAAAACAATTCAGCATGATTGATGCTTCCCTAAAGTTAAGTACAAATCCAATATAGATTCAATAGTTTATTTGTTTAATTCAAGTTCATCATGAAGTTAATCCTAATTCCAACATAATTACTATAGTTTGTTTATTTGATTTTAGTTTAACTAAAGTCAAGTACGAATCCAATTGATTACCAAGTTCATTTACTCAATTTGTTTCAACTAAAGTTAAATACCAATCCAATGTGGTTGCTAAGGTATATTCCTTTAATCTTTAGTTTAAACTAAAGTCAACTATGGATCCAATTGATTTACTAAAGTGCAAATAGTTTCAAACTTTATTTAATTTGAGCTCATCTTTCCCTATAGTAAAATATTAACTCGAAAATGGTTACCAGGTTTAATTCATTTCATTAAATCATATTGCATTGGTTTCATTTAATTTAAACCTAGGTTTCAAAGTTATATTAATTCAGATGTTATTTGACTTACCTGAAGTCAAATAGTAATACAAAAATAATTACCAAGTTCATATTATATTTTCTGAACTCATTTCTTTCGTAATTGTTTTACTAAATAGTTTGTCCAAGTTAAACCTATTTAGGTTAAATTTGTGTTTGAATTCTGACCACCACTGCTTTTTGTTTAAACTCCTTGTTTAAATTATCCAAATTTGAACCTAAGTGCTCCAAACACAAACTATATTTCACTAGCTTCAATTTGCAAAAATAATAATTTAATTTGGATTTATAGAATGAAAGTTATGCCCATTTAAGTTTGAATTTACTCTGTTTGAATTTGAACTTTGAACATTTCAAAAGTGAAATGTTTCAGGAAAGGGTGAAAGTATATTTCATGGAGATCATTTTGCAGAAAGAATCACTCAATTTGGACTTGTAGATAATATGTTGCAAGTGTTTTAAGTTCAAGGGCTTTTCTGCAAAATTGCCAGATAATTCAATTTAAGAGAAAATGAGTGGATGATGTTGGATATGTTTCACGTTTTGATTGGCTTATACCCCTTCATGTTAAGCGGTTGTGTATGTGTCGTTGGATTAAAATGAACACCGGAGGGTGGCTGAAGATAGCGGTGGACGGTGGTGCTGGCTCAGACATGGATAGGGACAGTGTTCTAGGGTGTTTCCGTCACGGCAGAGGGCACGGGCAATGATACATCTCCAATGTATCTATAATTTTTGATTATTCCATGCTGTTTTATTATCAATCTTGGATGTTTTATAATCATTATATAGTCATTTTATATCATTTTTTGTACCAACCTATTGACATAGTGCCAAGTGCCAGTTGCTGTTTTCTGCATGTTCTTTACATCGCAGGAAATCAATATCAGACGGAGTCCGAATGCCACACGAATTTACGATGATGTTTTATGGACCATAAGTAAGAAGTTGGGCCCTGGTTGCACCTGGGGGGAGTCCTGAGGAGGGGACAACCCACCAGGGCGCACCAGGAGGCCCAGGCATGCCCTGGTGGGTTGTGCCCACCTCGGGTGCCCCCTGGACCGCCTCTTTGCTCTATAAATACCCCGATATTCCAGAAACCCTAGGGGAGTTGATGAAATATTCATCCAACCGTTGGAGAGTCTAGAACCACCAGATCGAATCTAGACACCATCACGGAGGGGTTCACCACTTCCATTGGTGCCTCTCCGTTGATGCATGAGTAGTTCTTTGTAGACCTTCGGGTCCGTAGTTAGTAGATAGATGGCTTCCTCTCTCTCTATCTCTCTTGATTATCAATACAATGGTCTCTTGGAGATCCATATGATGTAAGTCTTTTGGCGGTGTGTTTGTTGGGATATGATGAACTTCGAGTTTATGATCAGTTATATCTTTTTATATCCATGAAAGTTATTTGAGTTTCTTTGATCTTTTATATGCGTGATTACTTATAGCCTCATATTTATTCTCCGATATTTGGGTTTTGTTTGGACAACTTGATCTATTTATCTTGCAATGGGAAGAGGTGCCCGATAGTGGGTTCGATCTTACGGTGCTTGATCCCAGTGACAGAAAGGGAACCGACATGTATGTATTGTTGCTACTAAGGATAAAAAGATGGGATCCATGTCTGTTGGAATAGATAAACGGATCTTGTCTACATCATGTCATCATTCTCATTGCATTACTCCATTTTTCCATGGACTTAATACACTAGACACATGCTGGATAGCGGTCGATGTGTGGAGTAATAGTAGTAGATGTAGGCAGGAGTCGGTCTACTAATCTTGAACGTGATGCATATGTAATGATCATTGCCTAGATATCATCATAATTATTTGAAGTTCTATCAATTGCTCAACAGTAATTTGTTCACCCACCGTTTGCTATTTTTCTCGAGAGAAGCCACTAGTGAAACCTACGGCCCCCGGGTCTTCTTTCTCATATATTTGCCTTGCAATCTAATTTTTCTTAGCATTTATTTTCAGATCTATTAAACCAAAAAACAAAAAAATACCTTACTGCAATTTATTTGTTCCGCGATCTATTTATCCCATCTACAAATTTACCTCACGTCCTTTGCCTATCTTGAGGCGTCGTACCCCGAAAGGGATTGACAACCCCTTTAACACGTCGAGTTGCGAGGTGTTGTTATTTGTGTGCAGGGGCTGTTTACGTTGTGTTGCTTTGTTCTCCTACTGGTTCGATTACCTTGGTTTCATATCTAAGGGAAATACCTACTGCCGCTGCGCTGCATCATCCCTTCCTCTTTGGGGAAATACCGACGTAGCTTCAAGCGACACCAAAAGGAATTTCTGGCGCTGTTGGCGGGGAGAATCTTTAACATAACCAGGTTCCTAATCAAAAATCGCATCTCCTTTCACTTTACATTATTCGCCATTTGCCTCTCGTTTTCCTCTCCCCCACTTCACAAAAAATTTCCATTTTATTTGCTCTCTTTTTCATTCGTTGTTTTCTCATCAGATCTCTTGTTTGCTTGTGTTCCTTGTGTCTTCTATTTGCTTGCATCTTTGCTTGCTAAATATCTCTTGATATGGAACCTCATCCACTTGCTAATCTTTTTAAGAGATCCAATTATCATGAACAAATTGCTAGTGATTTGAGTAGACTAGATTATCTTTATGAAGTTTTGCTTGAGATTCGTGAATCTGAAAATTGTGATGAAGAAATTTATGAAGTGATTCATGATAGCTCTTTGAATGAAAAGCATGATTGCAATGATTTTACTATAAATTCTATTAATGTCAATTGTGCTAATAATATGCAAAACCCCAAGCTTGGGGATGCTAATTTTGCTATGTCCACTACTTATTGCAATGATCATGATTGGGGTGATTCTTCTTATGATCTTGAAAATTTATTTAAGCCCCGTGATGAATATGAGATTGATAATAGTGCTTTCAATAATATTGAAAGTTGGTTTGGAAGAGTGTCAACTTTAGATCCCACTACTTTGGAGAATGTTCAATCTTATGAAATTTTTGATGAAAGTGGGTTTGGAGAGGTCATGACTTTAGTTAATGTTAATCCCACTATTTTGGAAGAGTGTCAACTTCCCATGCATGTGGATCGTGTTGAGAATATGTTATGTGATAGATATATTGTTGAATTTTCTTATGATCCTACATGTAACTATTATGAGAGAGGAAAATATGGTTGTAGATATTTCCATGTTACTAAATTACCTCTCTTCATGTTGAGATTGCTAATGCTTCTTTCTTCTTCCTTGCATATGCTAGTTTTTGCTTGCCTTAATAATTTGTTTACTTATAAAATGCCTATGCATAGGAATATGTTAGACTTATGTGTTTGTCACGTGCTATATGATGCTATCTTTGTGCTTCAATTCTTGTCTTTCATGAGAGCATCATCCAAATTATCAATGCCTAGCTAGGGGCGTAAAACGATAGCGCTTGTTGGGAGGCAACCCAATGAACAAAATTTATTTTTGCCTTTTGATTTCTGTTCTTGTGTGTTAACACAATTATGCTACTGGTATGATTGTGTTTTTTGTGTGTTTTAGTTAGTGTTTGTGCCAAGTAAAGCCTTTAGGATCTTCTGGGGTGATAGTTGTTTAATCTTGCTGAAAAAGACAAAAACTTTGCGCTCACGAAAATAATTCTCATAAATCACAGAAAAGATATTTTGCCCTGATTATTTTTGCAGAATATTAATATACATATTAAGCTGATCTTCCTAATTTGGTAGAATTTTTGGAGTTCCATAAGTATTCGAAAGTTCCAGATTACTACAGACTGTTCTGTTTTGACAGATTCTGTTTTCTTTGTGTTGTGTGCTTATTTTGATGGCTCCATGGTTGTCTTTGATGAGTTTTTTCCATAGAAAAGTTGGAATAAAATACATATAATACAAAACCAAAATAAGAATTGGTTTGACACAGCACTTATAGTAGTAGTTTGCTTTCTTTTACTAACGGATCGTACAAAGGGTTTTGTTGAGTTTTGTGTGATTGAAGTTTTCAAGTTTTGGGTTATCTTCCGATGGATGAAACAAGGATAGAAGAGCCTAAGCTTAGAGATGCCCTGGAATCCCAAGCTATTATCCAAGACTGAGCAATCAACTAATCTTGGCGATGCCCCCGAGTGGCATCCCCTCTTTCTTCTAACGACCATCGGTATTTTACTCGAGGCTATATTTTTATTCGTCACATGATATGTGTTTTGCTTGGAGCGTCTTGTATGATATGTGTCTTTGCTTGTTTTATTTTGTGTTTTAAGTCATCAATCCTTGCTGGACACACCTATTTGAGAGAGCCAAAATTATGTCATGACTTGTTAGAATTGCTCTCTATGCTTCACTAAAAAAATTATGAGCAATGGACTTGCTCTAATGCTTCACTTATATCTTATAGAGCACGGTGTGCTTAATATATTTGAAGAAATGCTCTCTTGCTTCACTTAGATTTATTTTAGAGTTAGTAAAATTTTGAAGAAATTCTCTCTTGCTTCACTTAAATTGTTTTGAGATAAAGAAAATATGTTATGCTCATGATCTTCACTTATATTTTTTGAGCTTATGAAAAGCAACACATGAAAATTAGTCCCAAAGTGATAGATATCCAAGAAGGATAAAGAAATAAGAAAATTTATGTCATGAAGATCATTGGACAAAATAAACTTGATTCTTAGTAATAGTTTTGAGATATGATGATGTGATATGTGAGTTATGTTGATGAGTAATTGTGCTCTAGTAAGAATATTGGTGTCAAGGTTTTTGATTCCCTATGCATGCATGAAATTCAATAATCATGCAATGAAAATTATATCCTACTTGTGGTGCACTATTCAGTGTTAATTATGCTTAATGTTTGCTTATGAGATTATTCGTTTCTTGGTTGGTCGCTTCTCAATCTTTTTGCTAGCCTTCATTTTGCACCAAGTATGACCTCTACTTGTGCATCCAAAATCCTTTAAACCAATTTTGCCACATGAGTCCACTATATCTACCTATATGCGGTATTCTTTTGCTATTCTAAGCAAATTTGCATGTGCCATCTCTAATTTTCAAAATAAACTTCCTTTTGTGTGTTTGTTTTGCTCGCGGAACAGTACCGAGTGGCTAATATTTTCCATGCTAGATATGTTATTCTCATGACGAGTGTTTATTCACTTGTCATTGCATGAGAGTAAGGCAAAGGTTTTAGGGATGCCCAGTCCCGAAATGCAAAATTGAATTTACTTTATGTTGTGAAATAATAAATTCCTTGGAAAGTGTTGGTATGATGGGCACCCGTGGATACGACTAGCCATGGAAAGTGAAAGTTATGGTGGAAAAAGGAATAAACTTTATTTTCTGTTTGGGAACCGCCTATGATATATCTAGCATGGAAAGTGTTGGGATGCTCCAAGTCATTTTCATTGGTGGGATGGATACACCTCCAAAATGTTTTTATCTCTATCTTTTTTTCGCTTTGAGCTCTGTCACCTCCACAAATCCCTACTTCCCTCTGCGAAGGGCCTTTCTTTTACTTTATGCAATTCTTATTTTTTTGAGTCTCCATCCTCTCTTATAAAAGCACCAACTAGGGGGCAATATGATCGTACTTAAGTATTGGGTGTAGCTAATATTCGAGTGTGTTTCATGAATGGATCAATGTTTGAGCATGATGGGCTAGGGATAACTTGTTTTAGCATTGATATTTTGAAAGGCATGGTTGCATGTTGATATGCTTGAGTATCTAACTTATTATGTAAAAACTATACTATTGCTTTGAATCACATAAAAGTCCAAATGTCCATGCTATAAAGAAAATAATATGATATGACATGATAAATAGCACTCCACATCAAAAATTCCGTTTTTATCACTTACCTACTCGAGAACGAGCAGGAGTTAAGCTAGGGGATGCTGATACGTCTCCAACGTATCTATAATTTTTGATTATTCCATGTTGTTTTATTATCAATCTTGGATGTTGTATAATCATTACATAGTCATTTTATATCATTTTTTGGTACTAACCTATTGACATAGTGCCAAGTGCCAGTTGCTGTTTTCTGCATGTTTTTTACATCACAGGAAATCAATATCAGACGGAGTCCAAATGCCACACCAATTTACGATATTTTTTTATGGACCAGAAGGAAGAAGTTGGGTCCTGGTTGCACCTGGGGGGAGTCCCGAGGAGGGGACAACCCACCAAGGCGCGCCAGGAGGCCCAGGCGCGCCCTGGTGGGTTGTGCCCACCTCGGGTGCCCCCCCTGGACCGCCTCTTTGCTCTATAAATACCCCAATATTACAGAAACCCTAGGGGAGTCGACGAAATATTCCTCCAGCCGCCGCAGAGCCCAGAACCACCAGATCCAATCTAGACACCATCACGGAGGGGTTCACCACTTCCATTGGTGCCTCTCCGATGATGCGTGAGTAGTTCTTTGTAGACCTTCGGGTCCGTAGTTAGTAGCTAGATGGCTTTCTCTCTCTCTCTTGATTATCAATACAATGGTCTCTTGGAGATCCATATGATGTAAGTCTTTTGGCGGTGTGTTTGTTGGGATATGATGAACTTCGAGTTTATGATCAGTTATATCTTTTTATATCCATGAAAGTTATTTGAGTTTCTTTGGTCTCTTATATGTGTGATTACTTATAGCCCCATATTTCTTCTCTGATATTTGGGTTTTGTTTGGGAAGCTTGATCTATTTACCTTGCAATCGGAAGAGTGCCCCGTAGTGGGTTCGATCTTACGGTGCTTGATCCCAGTGACAGAAAGGGAATCGACACGTATGTATCGTTGCTACTAAGGATAAAAAGATGGGATCCATATCTGCCGCAATAGATAAACGGATCTTGTCTATATCATGTCATCGTTCTTATTGCATTACTCCGTTTTCCATGAACTTAATACACTTGATGCATGCTGGATAGGGGTCGATGTGTGGAGTAATAGTAGTAGATATAGGCAGGAGTCGGTCTACTAATCCTGGACGTGATGCCTATGTAATGATCATTGCGTGGATATCGTAATAATTATTTGAATTTCTATCAATTGCCCAACAGTAATTTGTTCACCCATCGTTTGCTATTTTTCTCGAGAGAAGCCACTAGTGAAACCTATGGCCCCCGGGTCTTCTTTCTCATATATTTGCCTTGCGATCTAATTTTCCTAGCGTTTATTTTCAGATCTATTAAACCAAAAAATACAAAAATACCTTGCTGCAATTTATTTGTTCTGCGATCTATTTATCCCATCTACAAATTTACGTCACATCCTTTGCCTATCTTGAGGTGCCGTACCCCGAAAGGGATTGACAACCCCTTTAACACGTTGGGTTGCGAGGTGTTGTTATTTGTGTGCAGGGGCTGATTACATTGTGTTGCTTGGTTCTCCTACTGGTTCGATAACCTTGGTTTCTTATTTGAGGGCAATACCTACCGCCGCTGTGTTGCATCATCCCTTCCTCTTTGGGGAATACCAACGTAGCTTCAAGCGACATCAGGCAGTCGTGGCTTTGCGAGCTAGGTCCTTTGGTGACGTTAGACGGGGTTGGGGACGACAGATGTGGCTGGAGCGAGGTCGCCGGAGTTGCTGTGGGCGGCAGTTCTCTCGGGTGTGGGTGAAGTGCACGAAATGGAGCGCGTGGAGATGAACCAAATGTATTAGGAGGTTCACGAGTTTGTGGCGATCACGATGTACAAGGAGAGGGCTGGGACGCGGGCTCACCTCGTACGAGTTGAGCTCACAATGGCGGTTGGCTTTGATCTTCGTCGCAGTTGGGCGTCTAGGGGGCTTTGGGCTCGGTGAATATGTCCATGGGGTGCGCGTGCAAGAGGTGGATCTAGTGGTGGCACTAGGAGGTCTCAGGGTTGGCTAGCATGTTCGGACTCGTCCGGAGGAGATCTAGGTCGATGTCGGAGCTTAAGGGTTTGCCGGCGATAGCCCGATGGCGCTCGGTCAAGTCGAATGGGGCAAATGCCATAGGAGGGCAAGGGGTTTTATATGGGCAGGTCGGTCGGGGCTCGGGTGGTTTGAGGGCGCGTGGGGACGTGGGCGTGTGTGAGGTCGTGCTTGGATGCTGTGCGACGTGGGCGAGTGGGCGGTTGGGCATGACGAAGATGTTGATAGGTGGGGTTGGCCGTCAGTGAGTGAGTGAGTGAGTGAGAGAGAGAGAGAGAGAGAGAGGCGCGTGTGAGTTGGGCTGGCTAGCTGGGCTTTGGCCTAGCTGGCTTGTCCGGTTGGTCTTTTCTTTTTATTTCATTTTCCTTCTTTTTCTCTTTTTGTTTTGTTCTGTCATTTTCAAATGATTTAGAGTTTGAATTTTGTTCCAACAGAGAACATTTTCTAAATTACAAATGGAATATTTCTAAAAGTTTGAACATTTTGTTTGGGGCATTTTGTACATATAATTACTACATTTATATTTTCCATTTGACTTTGAATTTGGTTTCAGAAACAAATATGTTTCAAATTTGTTTTAGGAAAATGGCAGAGGGTCAAGGACATTATTTGGACTTATGAAATTCACTTTCTGCCAAAATAAATTCAAGGCCATTTTTTATAATTCCATTTGGCTTTTGAATTGATTTCAAAATAAAACCTACTCAAATCCTTTTAGGGGTATCATTTTGGCTTTGAATATTACTTGGGACTTATTAGGAATGCCTTTTCCCAAATAATATTTCAAAAGGCTTGGGTTCCTACCAAGCTAGCTAGGGTTTCAACTATCAGCATTGGGATTTTATCCCTTCTATGCAAACTATCAAGAAAATCAAGTCAATCACAAGCTTATCCCAAGGAAAATAAGGGTACTTCCTAGCAAAATTTTAATTCCATGTGAAATTTTTAACATACCAGATTTGGGGAAAATCTAGGATGTGACACTGTACCTGTAGTTATCATCCAATAAAGCATCCTTGGTGGGGCTCGCCCTGATGAAGATGAAGTACAACTGGATGGAAATCCACACCCCATGCCTCTCCAAGCACATTAGAACCCAAACCAGCACAAACATTTCTTTGGACCATTTCAATAGCATGAGCAACATAATTTTCAGAACCAAGCAGTCGGCCAACACAATCAACTTATGTTGTAGAACATCAACCTGAATGAACCTCAAGTGCTTGAGGACATAGACAAAGAGGAAATTCATGGGGACATTGGGCCATGATACGCTACAAAATTCGCTCTATTTTGTGACGTTTCACGTGTGTCACGTAAAAACATTTCTCGTCATGGAAAATACCCTGGTGACGTTTTTCGGCCATCACCCCCACCGTCACTAAAGCTCCATCATAAAAAATAAAATATTGACGGTACCACCTCCTCCATCACGCAAGATCGTGTCTTAGGTAACGAACCCAAAATCGTCAGCGAAACTCTGTTTTGTGACAACCAAAAATATCACTAGAACTATCACCGTATACTAACAACTGACCCACCATGTTTGACCTGTCAACATTTCTAACATACGGGCCCATAATATGGTGACGTGGCACCTTACAGTGAGGCCCGTCTGATTTTTTATCACTGGTAGTCGTCAGTCATAATTATATTTGAACGGTCAAATAATTGTAGAACGCTTACGATTGTCGTTCTTGCAGCGTCACTCATCACCCCGTCCTTCTTTCTGGTGTGGGTTGATTCAAAAAATTAAACATGTGTAGGTTTCTGGTTTTGCTCATTACACTAGTACATCAAATAGGATATGATGAACATTATTGCCATAGGCCATTTACTTATAGAAAATATACGATAATTTGCATGTATGAAGCTGTAGTGCTTACATACTGTGATAAGCTGCAATGTAGCATCTAGAGTCAGTTTTTTGGTGGAGCTTCGCAGCACTTCGGTTTACTTCATTCTTGGCCCAGATCTCCTAGGATTGAAGCATAAATTTTGTTTTGACCATATGGTACAGTAAAAGTTGAATATGTCAGAATTACCTGGTAGTGCTCATCCTTCCACTATATTACTAAATCTTTCCAATCTTTATCTGTAATAGTCACTGGCTTCAACTACAACGCTTGCTCCTTAGTAAGTTTTTTAACCTTAATGTAAAATTTTGCCTTGAATCGGTGCCTGCGTGACCGCACACTTTTCTGAATGATACCTTCAATCACTGTTTTGGTCAATGGAGCGTTCTATGGAAACTCAAACTTTAGTTGTAGACATCATACACACATGCATGTTACAACATTTAGAACGCGAAGACAAAAATATGTGGTATGGTACAATTGCAAAAGAGGTTCATTTCATGGATGGCCTGTAATGACCATAAAACTTCAGGAAGCATATGCTTGTTCCCCTCTACATTGTACTCCTTCCACTTGGTTTCTATGGGCATCTTATTTTTGACTTGATAACTAGCCTCTGAACTAAGTTTTGCTGCTTGAAGAGGGTCAATAGGCATGTTTGCTCCCTCCATGAAGTCAACCTTCATCCTACTTCTAGTTATTCATATATCTCTTTCTAAATCATGCGATAAAGTAGGTATGTGCTCACCTCGCCTCTTCTTCTCCTTGGAATGGTTTATCCTTTCTATTGTATGTTGTTGTGTGCAGGCATGCGTAGGCTTGTTTTCTGCCTCCGGATCAACTACATCATGATTTTCAGTTGAATTTTCTACGGGGGAGTTGCTATCTCGGGAGGTTAGATTATCTACTGGCATGAGCTCCAAATATTGTGTCATATCGTTGTCATCATGATGTGCAGGCATATGGGAATCAGATAGGGCATCTTCAATGGCTTCTCTAGATCTTGTACATACTGGAGTTGGATGAACAATAGCGTCAGTTTCTTCTCTTGTGTTTCCTGAAAGACAGGAATGCACTTAAACACAATGTAATGCAACTACAAGATTTCGTAAAATTAAAATGTACTAGAGATGTATATTCTGGTACCTAACTGCTGGGGCAACTCTAGGCCGTCGGCACCTCCCTCTAAATTATTGTCACCTTCGTCATCATCATTTTCCTGTTCTAAACCCTTGGGTTCATATATAGGGTCATTCGCTAACCTTTCTCCTGCTGCATGTCACATTTTTATACCAGGTTTGCCCTTTTTCCTGTGTCCTTTGAGCACCATATATAAATCCGTGTGCAAGTTCAGAGATATCCCCTATAAATGAATTTAAATCCATCCCCTTCTCCTTCAGTTTTTCTGACATACGGATAGCACTCTCCCTTAAGTTTTGATTCCTATATTTTTCGTTCTCATTTGGTTTGTTGGATGTAGTAACTTTAGAACAAAGATGAAAGAATGAGATCTACAAAAGAATCCTCAAAGATACAACCTCAATACGCAATCATTGGATGAACTACAGTATCACATAAGCAGTGATTGTGTGGTCCTCAAGTATGTGATCATGACTTCATGGTCGGTCCATGAATAGCGAATACAGATGTGAAATGACATTCTTCCTAACCTAGATCTATGTTTAATCATGTTTTCAGTTGACTAGACCAAGTACACTGAATTCTAAATGCTTGTACAGTGCCTACATTGTAAGAATTCAGAGGAACACCGTGTGTAACAACATGGAAGCAAAGCTACAACACACATGCAAGAAACACCCAGATACGAACACTAAGGTTGAACTTGTGTGGAATTAACCATGGACTTCCTAAATGCAAGCGGATAAATCAAACATGTCTATATATACATATGCCGGTATGGATCTTCAATAGCTGGGGTGGTGAGGCAGGGGGAGATAATTGTTACCTATCCGTTTACAATTAGTTCTTGGCTTCAATGTCACTGGATGCTTGTGGACCACGGTGCTGCAAAGGTTACCTGTCGTCATGTTTCTCAGTGACGATGGTGAGGGAAACTGATGCCGTCGGGAGAGTTCGAGATTTGGAGGATAAGTGCACGAGGAGGGGACGGTGTAAATTACGAGTACAATTTATTGATAGCAACAAACAAGGTATTTATTTATGGTGGGAAAAAATTTAGCGTGGCCCCTTTTGGAAATGTAGGAGGGAAGGGAAAATAGTCAGAGGGCCAAAAAACGAAGGGAACCAAGTTTTGTGAGCATACAAACTATTTTTGTTACGGAGATAGGATAAATTTCACAAAGAACGAGAACACTTTTAGAAATATGATTCGGGCACTTGTACATGCATAATTTTTTTGTTCTATTCTTCGTGTGCATGCATGTGTGTGGGGTTGATGCACCATGTTTTTTGGTGAAGAAGCCTCAAGTGAATTGAGCATTGTTTGGTTGTACTTTGATTTGAATCCAAACATTTCGATCCATCAATATTTGTGTGTGTTTTGCACAAGCCAACCCTCATTTTTTTGTAGTGAGCAGCCACTTGCCTTGAACATGTCACTTCAAGAATGGTTAAGTCTAGACATGTCTTGTGTTCTAGGTATGCCATGTTGTTTTGGTGAGGAAGTCTCAAATTGAATTGGGCATTGTTTGGTTGTACTCTGATTTACATCAGGACATGTTGATCAATGCATACATGTGTGCATTTTGCACAAGCCAACCCTCCCTTTTTTGTAGTGAGCAGTCACTTGCCTTGACCATGTCACTTCAAGAATGGCTAGGTCTAGTCATGTCTTGTGTTCTGGGTACGACATGTTCTTTTGGTGAAGAATCCCCAAGTGAATTGGGCATTGTTTGTTTTTACTTTGATTTGAATCCGGACAAGTTGATCCATCCATATATGTGTGCATTTTGCACAAGCCAACCCTCATTTTCTGTAGTGAGCAGCCACTTGCCTTGAACATGTTGCTTCAAGAATGGTTAAGTCTAGACATGTCTTGTGATCTGGGTACGACATACTATTTTGGTGAAGAAGTCTCAAATTGAATTGGGCATTGTTTGGTTGTATTTCGACATGTCTTCGTTAGGCAATGGAGAGGCCTTAGAATTGATATCAATGCGAGGAGTAGGGATTGCCATGAAACGGTTGGACTAGAGCTATAAGTGTATGAAAGCTCTCTATATGAAACTAAGTGGATGTGGCTCCAACTTGCTTGCTCATGAAGACCTGGAGCATTTGAGCAAGCTCGTCATCAGAATATACAAGCCAAGTTCTATAATGTAAAAATCCCACCAGTATATGATTGTGACGAATCATGGAGACTCTCTATATGAACAACATGGTGCTACTTTGGAGCACAAGTGTGGACAAGTAGTGTTTCCCCCTCTCTCTCTTTTGGGAATAGTCTCATGGACCTCATCCCCACTTTTTCAAGGGCTCATTAGTCTCCACCATTCTTTTCCTCATAGTAGGAGCAACACTCTAATAATGATGATCATCACACTTTTACTTACTTACAACTCGATAAACTAAAAGAATATGATTTTTTATGAATGCCTCTGGAAGTGTACCAGGATGTGTAATGATATAACATAACATGTATAACAATGATGAATGGTGGCTTGCCACAAAATATCATGTCAACTCTATATGATCATGCAAAACAATATGACAATGAATGGTCAAGTCATGTAAATAGTGACAGTGGAAATTGTATGACAATATATGTCCGAATGGCTATGGAGATGCCATAATAGGTAGGTATGGTGGCTGTTTTGAGGAAGGATATATAATGCTTATGTGTGAAAGAGTGAGTCATTTCACGGGATTTAGATGCACCGGCAAAGTTTGCACCAGGTCTCGAGGTGAGAACGAGGAATTCATGGTACAGAAGAGGGAAGAAAAATATGGATAGGTGGAAGTGCTTATGTCCAAAAACTCACATTAGTCATAAAGAAATCAAGTATTTATTGTGAAAGCCTAGAAACCCTCGAAGCAAGCTATTACTCACATGCCCCTAGAAGAGACGTTGGGATGAGTTAACCATCGCGCGCCCTCGATCCAGATAACACAAAGGATATCAATCAAGAATAAATTACGCTCCAACTTCCTAGCTAGGCCATGACCGACCCTTTAATGAGTGCTAAATAGCAAATCTTCACATCAATATTTTTACTAAACCAAGATTATCCACTAGAAAACCTTCATATTACAACCTCAACATTGTTTAGCAATCACAACATATTCGGTGATCTACATGAAAGTTTTTTATTATATCACCCTTGTATACCTATTATTTTTGGACCAAACATGTAAATCATAAAAATTACCACTACTTATTTAACTCTCAAGAAGATAGAAGTGAAGCAAGAGAGTTCAATTAATTACTATGCAATATTTCTCGCCGTGCTCAAAAGATATAAGTGAAGAACATGATCAATTGCCTCAACTAAAAAATATATAAGTGAAGATCAATGAGCATTCTATAAACTGTGGTTAATATGTGTCTCTCATAATTGGTGTGATCAGAAAATAGTGATTGAAGAAATAAACAAACAAAACTAAGAAAAATCAAAAGACGCTACAAGTAAAATACATATCATATGACGAATAAAAATATAGCTCCAAGTGATACTACTAATAGATTGAACACGAAAGAGGGGATGCCTTCCGGGGCATCCCCAAGCTTAGACACTTAGATATTCCTTGAATATTGCCTTGGGGTGCCTTGGGCTTCCCCAAACTTGTGCTCTTGGTGCTCCTTATTCTTTCTTCCATCGTCATCTCAACCAAAACTTGAAAACTTCGGCCACACAAAACTCAACAAATCCTCGTGAGATGCATTAGTATAATAAAAAAATTCATTAACTTAGGTACTGTCAAAGATAGATTCATAATTGTTCTTGCATAATACCTACTGAATTCTATCATCTCCATGACTTATACCCCCTGATACAGTCCATAGAAACTTTAAAATAAGCACATTATGCAATAAAAACAGAAGTTGTCTAAAACAGAACAATACATAATGATGGAACTTTTAGTCAGACTTCTGTAGCTCCAAAAATTCTGAAGAATTATGACAACATAAACAATTTGTAGCCAAGTTCTGTATAAAAAAATTCAGGAATTGATCATGCTCCAATACAGAATGAAAAGTCAACTGCTGGACGCAAAAGTTTCTGTTTCTGCATAGGATCAAATCAACAAGCATCTAAATCATCCTAAAGCCTTTAATTGGCACCAAAATCAAAATAAAAGATACATACATAATAATTACAGTAGGAATAATCATGTTTACACACAAAAATAAAAAGGAAATAAAAGGATAAATATTGGGTTGCCACGCAACAAGCGCTATTGTTTAATGCCCCTAGCTAGGCATAATGCAAGTTAGCACATATCGTCATCTTTCCAAACAATGTCGTACGTGGATCTCATTATATATTCATAAGGAGGTTTAGTTCTCTTTCTAGGGAAATGTTCCATTCCTTTGTTTGGAGGAAATTGGAACCGTATGTTACCTTCCTTCATGTCAATTATTGCACCTATGGTTTTTAAAAATGGTCTACCAAGTATAATGAGACAAGATGGGTTACATTCATTATGAAGCACAATAAAGTCCACGAGGAACGGGCACATAATTTCTATTAGCAAGTATATGCACATCATTCACTCTACCCATGGGCTGCTTAATTGTGGAATCTGCTAAGTGCAAATTTAAAGAACATTCATCCATATTAGTGAAACACAGGGCAACACATAAAGCATTACGAATATTTGAAACACTAGCTCCTGGATCACACAAAGCATTGCACTCATAATCTTCAATTTGAATTTTAATTATTGGTTCCCATTCATCATGTGATTTTCTTTGTATAGAGACTTCTACTTCAAGTTTCTCTTCATGAGCTTTATAAGAGCTTCCACGATATGTTTAGTAAAAGCTTTCTTTTGTTCATAGGCATTAGGTGAATTGATCATGGATTGAAGCAAGTAAATACATTAAATTGAAGTCCTTGTAAACCAAAGTAGTGGGCACATCACTATCTAAAGTTTTAATTCAAAACCACTTTTATTATTAATAGCATTATGATCATCAGCCTCCAAATTATTGTGAAACTTTCTACTTAAATTTGGATCATCTCCAGTCCCTTCATCATTAATTTTTTATTTCTAAATAAGGATTCAATAGGAGATATGCCAACTATTTTAAAATCTTCATCATTAGTATTAAGGAAACAAGATTCAAACTCTTTTTCCATTAGTTCATATCTAGATCTTAGCGTTTACTCCTGTAGGATGCTGCTAACGCGACACTACGATCAGAGACCCTTCGACGAAACTGTGCGTGATGCAATAATCACAAACGGTGGTGTAAAAACCCATCAAAAAGGGTGCAAAACGTTTGCAATGACGGATGCATCAAACATGGTTCATATTTTAGTTGCGTGTGCGATGCAGGGCATACGGTTCAGTTCAATGAACTGTTTGCGATGAGGAGGAACAAAAGAAATGGGCAACCAGATGAAGGTGTGTGCGATATACAACATATGGTTCACTCAGATGAACTGTTTGTGATTAGGCAACACAAAAGAATGGTTAGGCAGATCAAGGTGTGTGCGATATACGGCATGCGATTTATTTGGATGAGCTGTTTGCGTTGAGACAAGGGAACAGAAACGGTTCAATATAACAAGATGTGTGTGATACGCGGCAAACAGGTCTGTAATCAGAAATGTGTGCGAAGACCGATAATAACACAGACGATTGCTTCTAATAAGACGTATGTGATATGCTCTGTCTACACAACATGTATTGGCCATTGGGGGACGGGCGGTCATTCGGATACGCCATAAGGATGCAGAGAGGCATCCTATAACAGCAAGGACTAGTTGTTCCACTAGTAGCTCATCTAAGAGAACTCTCAAGTTAAGTGTGCTCAGGCTGGAGCAGCCAACAGATGGATGACTGGATGGGAAGTTGTGTTGATGTTAGATTAACTGATAGGATGGGTGATTTCGGTCAAATGACCAAAATGACCCATTCCCTCAGCTAATTTAACCTTGAGGTCCTTGTTTTTTATTTTTATTTTATTTTTTAACATATGTTAAAGAAGGTCTACCGCATTACTTTTAGACAATGTGTATACGTGGCATACAATTGATCCATCCGACATGTTTGTGATGGAATAAGCCATGTGTGTTGTGGGCAAACACTTGCTAGTGTACAACCGTTTGTGATTGATGAATTCATCACCCACGGGTTCCCTAGTGTGGTCCGTGTTCATCTCATCATCATCTACTTGTGCTAGCTCGATGTTCCTTATATATGCTAAGTTTCCATTAATTGATGGCGTTCTATGAACACGCCACCGTTTCCCGCCATTTCCTCACCTGTTTGCCGCCACCCAACAATATTGCACGTAAACCTAGTCGCAACGCGAGCACCGAGGCAACAAGCGCAGCCTGTAGCACATCCACCTTTTCCAAGCATGCCAACGCACCAAAGCGTCGCCTCTGCCCTCAACCTTGTCGACGAGGAAAACCAAAAGGCACCACGGTGCATCGAGGCCGCGGTTCTCCCTGACAACGCGATGGACGATGATGCACGTCATCGCCAGGGTTGAGCAGACCCTTGGCGCATGGCGCTTCAGCACCCCGGATCAAGATAGGCATGTCAGCGCCGAGAGGCTGCAACTCGCTGCATAACATGATCGATGGCGCGCTGAAGTTAGGTGCGTCCGCGCTGATAGGATGCGGCTCGCCGCATGGCGAGACCGATGGAGCGCCGTAGAGCAAGAGGCGTGGCCCGCCGCACAGCAAGAGCGGATGCATCAGAGATTGCATGCTGTCGACAGAGTGTCGCAACTGGGTACACGTCCCGTCTGTACCCCCATTCCTCGCCAGGAGTGGGCACAGGCCCTTGATACGTCTCCAACGTATCTATAATTTATGAAGTATTCATGCTATTATATTATCCATCTAGGATGTTTGATATGCATTTATATACTATTTTACATGATTTTTGGGACTAACCTATTAACCTAGAGCCCAGTGCTAGTTTCTGTTTTCTCCTTGTTTTTGAGTTTTACAGAAAAGGAATACCAAATAGAGTCCAATTGACGTGCCAATTTTTGATGATTTTTATAGACCAAAAGAAGCCTCAGGAGTGCAAGAGTTGGGCCAGAAGGTTCCCGGGCTGCCCACGAGGGTAGGGGCGCGCCCCAGGGGGTGGGCGCGCCCCCTGCCTCACGGACATCCCGGAGACCCCCCCTGATGTGAAACCTACGCCAAAAAATCCTATAAATACTAAAACCTCCGGAAAATAACCTAGATCAGAAGTTCCGCCGCCGCAAGCCTCTGTAGCCACGAGAAATCAATCTAGGCCCTCTCTGGCACCCTGCCAGAGGGGGCCATCATCACCGGAGGCCATGGAGGAGGATCCCGGAGGGGCCATCATCACCATGAAGGCCAAATACCAGAAGGAGAACCTCTCCCCATCTAGGGGGGAGGCCATGGAGGAGGAAGCATAAGGGGGAGGACCTCTGCTCCTCTCTCTCGGTGGCGCTGGAGTGCCATCGGGAGGGGAATCATCGCCGCGGTGATCGTCTTCATCAACATCACCATCATCATCACCATCCTCATCTCTTTTACACGGTACACTCTCCTACACCCCGCTGTAATCCCTACTTGAACATGGTGCTTTATGCTACATATTATGATCCAATGATGTGTTGCCATCCTATGATGTTTTGAGTAGATATCTTTTGTCTTTGGGTTGATTGATGATCTAGATAGGTACGAGTTGTATGTTTTATTTTGGTGCTATCCTATTGTGCCTTCCGTGCCACACAAGCGTAAGGGATTCCCGTTGTAGGGTGTTGCAATACGTTCATGATTCTCTTATAGTGGGTTGCTTGAGTGACAGAAGCATAAACCCGAGTAAGGGGGTTGTGGCGTATGGAATAAAGGGGACTTGATGCTTTAATGCTATGGTTGGGTTTTACCTTAATGATCTTTAGTAGTTGTGGATGCTTGCTAGAGTTGCAATCATAAGTGCATATGATCCTTGAAGAGAAAGTATGTTAGCTTATGCCTCTCCCTCATATGAAATTGCAATGACGACTACCGGTCTTGTTAACAATTGCCTAGGATAATTCCGCACACCGATCCATCATTATTCCACACTCGCTATTTATATTATTTAGTAATATATTCTAACTTTATGATAACAGCAACTACTTTTATATTTTAACTCTCCGATATCATGCAAAGTTATCCTGTTCATACCCACAACGTAGTTTTATTTCTTGTATCTAGTTGGAAGCAAACATTCGGTGTACGTAGAGTCGTATCAGTGGCAGATAGGACTTGAGAGAATATTGATCTTACCTTTAGCTCCTTGTGGGTTTGACACTCCATACTTATCACTTCCACCTTTGGAAATTGCTACGATGATTCCTTGCACTTGGGGATTATCAAGCTCTTTCCTGGCGCCGTTGCCGGGGAGTCATAGCGTGGGGTTGATATTCTCGTGTGTGCTTGTTTGCTTTCTTCACTAAGTAGATTTTGTTTTTCCTTTTTGTTTCTGTTTAGTTGTGGGTGAAACGTACAAAAAATTAAAAATGAAAATACGAAAAGATGCACTTACCTCATTTGCCTAAAAAAGTTTTTTCAAAAAGAGAAGTGATTGGAAAGTTATGCATTGAAGAAGTGAGGGTCGACCTTGAGCACTTGTGTTCATGCTCACGGAAACAATGTAGAATTTTTCATGGAAGTTTCTCTGTAAATAATTATCCCCTTGTATATATCCATTGTATTATAAAAATAAGGGGCCAAGTTTTGGTTTTAGGATGATTAGATTGCTTGTTAACTATGTGCAGAACAAAAATAGAAACTTTGGCTGCAGCGCGTGATTTTACATTTTTTATTGGAAAGTCAAATGGGTCTGAATACTTTTTCACATTACTTTTGTACAATTTTTTCAAATTTTCATATTTATTTCATAATTGTTTGAGTTACATAAGTTTTCTAAACTTCCAGATTACTACAGACTGTCCTGTTTTTGACAGATTCTGCTTTTCGTGTGTTGTTTGCTTATTTTGATGCATCTATGGCTAGTATGTAGGGGTATGAACCATAGAGAAGTTGGAATACAATAGGTTTAACACCAATATAAATAAAGAATGAGTTAATTACAGTACCTTAAAGTGGTAGTTTGCTTTATTACACTAACGGATCTCACAAAGTTTTTGTTTAAGTTTTTGTGAATGAAGTGTTCAAAGAACGAGGAGTTACCGATGTGAGAAGAATAAAGAGAGGCAAGAGTTCAATCTTGGGGATGCCCAAGGAACCCCAAGTAAATATTTCAAAGGATACTCGAGCATCTAAGCTTGGGGATGCCCCGGTTGGCATCCCATCTTTCTTCTTCAACAAATATCGGTATACCTCGGTTTTTGTTTTGTTCACATGATTTGTGTCCTTTGTGTTTTTATTTTTCTTTAAGAATCATGCTAGCATGAGATATCTCTTCATTGATTTATATAATAATTAATGTTCTTCACTTATATCTTTTAAGTATGATTTTATAGAATTGCTCTTTGTGCTTCACTTAAATCATTTGAGTATGGTTTCATAGAATGCTTCGTGTGCTTCAGTTATATATTTTGAGCTTGGATATTGGTTTGTTTATATTAATTGTATAATTCTCCATGAACTTCACTTATATCTTTTGAAGTTTCGAAGTTATACTTGCTTTGCCTTCCTATGCTAGTTGATTCTTATTCCCTTAAATTGTGTGCTCACAAAATCCCTAGGCATAGGAAGTTGGTTAGATTCAAATGTGCTAGTCATATTCTTCATGATGCTCTCTTTATGTTTCAGTTCTTATCTTTTATGTGAGCATCATTGAAATCATCATGCCTAGCTAAAAGGCATTAAAGAAAAGCGCTTGTCGGGAGACAACCCAATATTTACCCTTACTATTTTTGTGTGTTTACATGATGAAGCTACTGTAGTAATCATGTTTTATAGCTTTTGTTTCAATAAAGTGCCAAGTAAGACCTTTGGGAAGACTTGGGTGAAAGTTAATGTGATCTTGCTATAAAAAACAGAAACTTTGTGCTCACGAGATTAGCTGCCATTTTTTTTTACAGAAGAGTGCTTTTGAGTTGATTCTTTCTACAGAAGATTAATAGACAAATTACTCACGTCCAAAAATCTATCTCATAATTTTTGGAGTAGCAGAAGTATGGTTGCTGTTCAGATCATTACAGACTATTCTGTTTCTGACACATTCTGTTTTCATTGCATAGTTTGCTTGTTTTCTAGTTTCTATGGCTTATATTTCTCAATATAAATTGTAGAAATGGTATGGTACAGTAATTATTGTGTGAGAACAATTATGAACCTTGTCTTTGATAGTACCAAAGTGAATGGTTTACTCTTTATCATACTAACCTATCTCACGAAGTTCCGTTAAGTTTTGTGTGATTGAAGTTTTCAAGATTTGGGTGAGATATCGATATGAGGAGAATAAGGAGTGGAAATACCTTAAGCTTGGGGATGCCCGAGGCACCCCAAGGTAATATTAAAGGAAGACTCAAGCGCTTAAGCTTGGGAATGCCCCGGAAGGCATCCCCTCTTTCGTCTTCAAAACTATCGGTATACCTTACTCGGAGCTATATTTTTATTCGTCACATGATATGTGTTTTGCTTGAAGCGTCCTTTTCTTCTGTTAGTATTTGCTATATGTTATTTAGAATAATGTTTTGCACCTATATTTTCAATAAAAATGTCAAGGATAGCCTTTACCATGCTTATTTTGCAAGTATACATGTTGCTGTTTCAAAACAGAAAGTTTACCGCTGTTGCGAAAATTCCCTAGAAAAGTAAGAGAAGGATATAAGGTTGAAACTTTTTGAATAATTAGATCTGATAAATCTTTTATAGTGTAGTATTTTCCTAATAATTTTTGGAGTTAGGGAAGTATGATGAATCTTGCATTCTTTACAGACTACACTGTTTTGGCAGATTGCTGTTATGTTTGCATTGTTTGCATATGTTTGCTTGTTTAATGATTGTATTTGAGGATAGGAGTATTAAATATGCAGAGACATTTAGTATGCAATGTTGAATAATAATTTTAGTGATTTGTCACAGTAGAGAACGATAAGGTTATTGCGTTGATTTATACTAACTTATCTCACGAGTTCTTCTTGTTTTGTGTGGATGAAGTTTTGGAGATGTAGGGAAGCCGTGATATAAAAGGAATTAAGGAGACATAAAAGCTCAAGCTTGGGGATGCCCAAGGCACCCCAAGGTAATATTCAAGGAATACTCAAGCACCTAAGCTTGGGGATGCCCCGGAAGGCATCCCCTCTTTCGTCTTCAAAACTATCGGTATACCTTACTCGGAGCTATATTTTTATTCGTCACATGATATGTGTTTTGCTCAGAGCGTATTTTCAATTTTACTTTTTGTTTGAATAAAATCATTGGATCTGGAATCTTGAATAAAAAAGAATCCTCCCATGGCTAGTTAATTATTTGACTACTTAGTGTTCTTCACTTATATCTTTTGGAGTAGTTTGTCATTTGCTCATGTGCTTCACGTATATCCTATGAGTAAATGGCTGAATGAATTGAATGTCATAAATCTGAATTTATATATGTTTCATATGCTTACCCCGTTGGGAGTAATGACTTCACATCTAAGAAGTAGATGTAGTAAATGTATTGAAGGCTAGCAAGCATTGTATTGGTCACTTGAACAATTCATGAAAGAATATTGAAGGAAGAGAGATTTCACATATAAATATACTATCTTAGACATCTTCTATGATTGTGAGCCCCATTAATTATTTTCAAACCTAAGAAAATTAGTTGAAATTGGACAAGGAAGACAACATAATGAGTTATGCTTGGGTATATTTGTATAGAAGTAATATTGTTATAGATCCTCCAACATGTGGCGCTTGCTATTTAGAATCCTTTGCTAGCCTAAATATCTGTACTAAGCGGGAATACTGCTTGTGCATCCAAATTCCTTGAACCAAGTTTCTTCCATGGGTGTCCACCATACCTACCTATATGCGGTATTTACCTGTCGTTCCAAGTAAATTTGCATGTGCCAAACTCTAAACCTTCAAATAATAATCTGTTTTGTATGCACGAATTGCTCATGTAGTGACTAGGGGCTATCAGTATCTTCCATGCTAGGTGGGTTATTCTCACGATGAGTGGACTCCGCTCATCATTCACGAGAAAATGGCTGGTAACTAGGATGCCCAGTCCCATGATCAAAAGATCAATAATCAAATCAAAATAATTGCAAACAAAACACCCCCAGGATTGATGTTAGTTGGAGGCACCCGTTGTTTCGGGCAAGCCACGGATTGATGATTGTTGGTGGAGGGGGTGTAAAAACTTTACCATTCTGTTTGGGAACCGCCTATAATGTATGTAGTATGGAAGATATTGGGAACTCTTGGTTCTTATGTTGACAATGAAAGCATACCTCTCAAAATTATTTTCATCTCTATTTCAAAATCGAGCTCTGGCACCTCTGCAAATCCCTGCTTCCCTCTGCGAAGGGCCTATCTTTTACTTTTATGCAAGATTCAGTAGTATTACTTCTCATTCCTACCTGCTATTTAGTTGACAAGCATCGTGTGTTGGGGAAAGATCTAAGCATATATGACCATGCAAATATATTTGATCATGAATTATTATTGTTGACAATTATCTATATGATAATTGAGTTGGGAGGCAAAACACTAAGCCCCTATCTTTCTTTGTGTTCGATGGATGCTATTTGATCTAAGAATATGCTTTGAGTGGTAGCAATCATGGAAGACTATATGATAGTTGAGTATGTGGAGTTTGCTAAATCAAAGCTCTGACATAGACCCTTCCTGAAAATAAGATGAATTGTAATTGTTTGATGACTGAGAATGAAGTTTGCTAGTTTTCAAGAAAGTTTATGGTCTATGCTTTAACATTTGAATAGCTTGTTACTTGATCATGAAAAGTTCTATGAGATGAACTACTGTTATGACATATAGTGATGCTAGAAAAGCTGATTGAAATTATCATTGATAAAACTTGTGCACCTGCTAGCGTTCACACTTCATAAATTATTTCTTTTATCATTTACCTACTCGAGGACGAGCAAGAATTAACCTTGAGGATGCTGATACGTCTCCAACGTATCTATAATTTATGAAGTATTCATGCTATTATATTATCCATCTAGGATGTTTCATATGCATCTATATACTATTTTATATGATTTTTGGGACTAACCTTTTAACCTAGAGCCCAGTGCCAGTTTATGTTTTCTCCTTGTTTTTGAGCTTTACAGAAAAGGAATACCAAATGGAGTCCAATTGACGTGCCAATTTTTGATGATTTTTTATGGACCAAAAGAAGCCTCAGGAGTGGAAGAGTTGGGTCAGAAGGTTCCCGGGCTGCCCACGAGGGTGGGGGCGTGCCCCCAGCCTTGTGGACAGCCCGGAGACCCCCCTGACGTGAAAGCTACGCCAAAAAATCCTATAAATACCGAAACCTCCGGAAAATAACCTAGATCGGAAGTTCCTCCGCCGCAAGCCTCTGGAGGCATGAGAAATCAATCTAGGCCCTCTCTGGCACCCTACCGGAGGGGCCATCATCACCGGAGGCCATGGAGGAGGATCCCGGAGGGGCCATCATCACCATGAAGGCCAAGGACCAGAGGGAGAACCTCTCCCCATCTAGGGGGAGGCCATGGAGGAGGAAGCATAAGGGGGAGGACCTCTCCTCCTCTCTCTCGGTGGCGCTGGAGTGCCATCGGGAGGGGAATCATCTTCGTGGTGATCATCTTCATCAACATCACTGTCATCATCACGATCCTCATCTCTTTTACGCGGTCCACTCTCCCGCACCCCGCTGTAATCCCTACTTGAACATTGTGCTTTATGCTACATATTATGATCGAATGATGTGTTGCCATCCTATGATGTTTTGAGTAGATATCTTTTGTCTTTGGGTTGATTGATGATCTAGATTGGTACGAGTTGTATGTTTTATTTTGGTGCTGTCCTATTGTGCCCTCCGTGTCACATAAGCGTGAGGGATTCCCGCTGTAGGGTGTTGCAATACGTTCATGATTCGCTTATAGTGGG
Organism: Triticum aestivum; assembly: GCF_018294505.1. Classification (NCBI taxonomy): domain Eukaryota; kingdom Viridiplantae; phylum Streptophyta; class Magnoliopsida; order Poales; family Poaceae; genus Triticum; species Triticum aestivum. Next base: position 99,292,194 of record NC_057804.1, read on the forward strand.
TTGCTTGAGTGACAGAAGCATAAACCCGAGTAAGGGGGTTGTAGCGTATGGGATAAAGGGGACTTGATGCTTTAATGCTATGGTTGGGTTTTACCTTAATGATCTTTAGTAGTTGTGGATGCTTGCTAGAGTTCCAATCATAAGTGCATACGATCCAAGACGAGAAAGTATGTTAGCTTATGCCTCTCCCTCATATGAAATTGCAATGACGACTACCGGTCTTGTTAACAATTGCCTAGGATAATTCCGCACACCGATCCATCATTATTCCAAACTCGCTATTTATATTATTTAGTAATATATTCTAACTTTATGATAACAACAACTACTTTTATATTTTAGCTCTCCGATATCATGCAAAGTTATCCTGTTCATACCCACAACGTAGTTTTATTTCTCGTATCTAGTTGGAAGCAAATGTTCAGTGTACGTAGAGTCGTATCAGTGGCAGATAAGACTTGAGAGAATATTGATCTTACCTTTAGCTCCTTGTGGGTTCGACACTCCATACTTATCACTTCCACCTTTGCGAATTGCTATGATGATTCCTTGCACTTGGGGATTATCAGCCCTCTGCGCCGTACTTGCACTAGAGGCCGGCCGCGCCGTACTTGCACCGGACGCCCGATGTGCCGTTCGCATGGGTCGTGCCATTCGCCTTGTCCGCAGCCCGCTCAATGGCAATGCGCTGGTCGGTAGGCTCGACTGCTTCCTTGGCCCAGTTGTCCACCTGGGGGTAGTAGAGGAACATGGCCATCGCATCCTCAAGGTGGTGATCTCCGATGAAATAGCCAACTTGGAGCTCGAGATCGTGCTCTAGAAGTACCGAGAGTGTGTCGACCGCTTGGATGAACGCCTGCACGAGTTCAGTCAGAGCCAAGAGCTACCGTAGGAAAGGGGTGCTAGTCATGGTCTCATGGACGCGTTTTATTTTGTTGAGTCGTTTCGACGTGGATAGCTATGTATTCACAACAATCATACTATTGCTCTGTTGATTGCTCTGCTTCAGTGTGTGTACTCTGTTTTCCGTTCTTATATGTTCTATTTCAATGTGTGTTTATACGCTTTACGCTTTCCATTATGTATATGTGGATAATAATAGATAGGTTCAAATTAGTATACAAAAATAGATAGAAAATGGAATTCATAATATATATAATATTAATTGTTCATTAGTTCACCATAGAATATATATAATATCATCACATATACATGATGATACTTAACTACTAGGTATAATAAATAAAATTGAAAATGAACAATACTAAAACTAATAATCCCACTTGGGGCCATTATTCCGGCAGCCCCTTGCCAATAGCTCCCTGGTGCACGGCATCTTCCTAGAGCGGAGGCAGTACTCCGCCTCCTCCGCCTCGCAGCGCTTGACGTGCCGATCTGCCTCTTGCATGCGTACGCGCGCGAACAATCTTGCCATTTTGTTGGGAGCCCAGTGGAGCTCCTCGTCAATGGCATGCTGGAGCTTATCGTCCCATCTCCATGCAGCAACGAGGCGCCTAGAGCCTCTGGCCTTCCTCGCGAAGTACCCGTCTTTGTACACCTCCTCCGCAGGACGACACGCCCGCCCCCAAAGCTACGCCTCCTCCTTTTTCCAGGCGGCATCACGGGCTTCACAGGCCGCCTGTTACCTGGCATCCTCCTCCGCCATCTCCTTCTTAAAAGCCACTTGCCTGGCTTTCTCAGCCGGCGGTAGTGACTTCCAAAGACAAAGATCGTACTGGCCCCAAAACCAATCCAAAGTTGGGGGGGGGGGGTCTGGCGCAACCTCATCCGGCGGTGTGTAGGTGTCCTCGTCGCTGCTCTTCAAGTGAGCGTCCTCGGAGGGTGGAGATTCCTCATCGATGCGTCGGCAGACCGATGGCGCCTCCTCGTCGGTGCGTGGGCAGACCGGCGGTGCCATGGCAAAGATTTGAGAGAGAGAGAGAGAGACAAAGAGAGAGGGCGAGCAAGGGGAGTCTCTAGATGAGAATGCAGACGGGACAACGTGAGCAAGGTAGTATTTATTGGCGGCCGGAATCTAGATCAACGGGAACAGTACACACGCCGGTCTCCGGAATTTATGAGTAATGTAGTATGAATTACACACGATTCCAGCAGCAAAATCCGTGTGTGAACATAATAGCTGATGGTTCCCAATGCAGAACTGTGTCTGATTAATAAAGCCCGCCACTCACCTTCCAAACCTCGATGCGCGAAATAGAGTGCTAATCATGTGGGGCCGGTTGTCTTGCCAGATTTTACATTTTCTTTTTTGAACACCAGATATTTACATTGTCTGATAATTTTTTAACTCACACACAAGTACACAAATATGATTTTTCAAACCATTATGGTTAGCCGTTGCATGTTGATGTAGTTCAAATTTTAATTACGGTCATTAAATGGCTAGAAAATCACTTAAGTGTCTTCAGAGGGTCAAATGACCCCTAGAATTTTCCAAATTTTCACATGACAGTTTTATTAGTGCATGTTACACGTAGAAAACAATTGAAGGCCGTAAGAGGAAGCTATCTGCCGTTCGTGATCAAACATGCATTGATCCCTTCTCAGAACCACGAGCCTTTCTAGTGAGTTGCTCCAGTTTGTGAGGGGTGTGTGTCCAAACTTTCGTCAAACAGGCAATTTTTTTTACCACATCTTCTTGGTGGCATGACATTATATCAAGCAAGGTTTCATGTTTTTCTGATCATTTTTTAACTTTTTGGAATTAAAATGCCATGGCACTCCATGCATGTGTCCATGCCGTGAGACCAATATGTTTGAAAACTCCTTCTAATTTACTGCACATGGAATTAACTTGCACACAAGTACACAAATATGATTTTTCAAACCGTTATGGTTAGTCGTTGCATGTACATCTAGTCCAAATTTGAATTACGGTCATTAAATGGCTAGGAAATCACTTAAATGTCTTCAAAAGGTCAAATGACCCCTGAAATTTCCAAATTTTCACATGACAGTTGTATTAGTGCATGTTACACATAGAAAAATTTTGAAGGTCGTTAGAGGAAGCTATTTGTCGTTCGTCATCAAACATGCATTGTTCCCTCTCGGAACCACGAGCCTTCTAGTGAGTTGCTCCGATTTGTGAGGGGTGTGTGTCCAAACTTTCATCAAACAAGCCAATTTTTGTACCACATCGTCTCGGAGGTATGACATTACATCAAGCAAGGTTTCGAGTTTTTAATTTTTTGCAATTTAAATGCCATGTCACTCCATGCTTAATTGTTTCATAGCCATTAGACCAATATGTTTGAAAATTCCTTCCAATTTACTGCAGGTGGAACTAAATCACACACGAGTACACAAAATATGATTTTCAAACCGTTTTGGTTTGCTGCTGCATGTACATATAGTTCAAATTTCAATTACGGTCATTAAATGGCTAGAAAATCACTTAGATGTCTTAAATGGTCAAATGACCCCTGAAATTTAACAAAATTTCGCATGGCAATTCTATTAGTACTACAAATTTGATCGTACATTTAAAACACCATCCATTGCCACTTTACTCCAAATTCGTGTTTCACAGCTAATAAAAATATCTACAACATCACACATAGTTGTTTTGTAGGAATCGTTTGTGATGAAAAATTCTGGGTCTATTTAAGTCTTCCTCCTTAAGCATCGCTGGCTCATCTGCTCCAGTGCCGGCAACCCCCGAATCCACCAATCTCGATACCCATTCCTGCACCCCCTTCTTGCAAAGATGACGCCATGGAAACGCTTCGTGAAGGCCCGTACAATGACCGCGTCCCCCCGAGGGCCGCCGCATGCGCCGAGGGCGTGGCTCCCTATGCCAAGATTGCTGCCGCATCCGCATTGAGTGTGGCCGCTTCCACCGAGAGGGCATCTAGCGCCGGGAGGAGGAGTTGCGCGTGGCCCAAGTTGAGTTAGAGAAGAGTCTGTCCATTGAAGAATCAGCGGTGGAGTACCAACACGAGCTCTGGCGCGGCCACTACTACGAGTACTACAACCTTGAGGGCGGCGCCGAGGACGAGGACGAGGACACGGTCTACTTCAGCGGGGGGGGGGGGGGACGCGGAGTCCACAAACAGTGGCATGTCTCCAGGACAAGTCATCGACATCTCATCTCACACTAGTGATGCATAGGCTGACGCGTGGTGGATTTGTTAAAATTATTCATACTTAGGATTTTTTTTTAATGCTGGTCTTTTGTTAGAGCAATGTTTAGGTGAACTATCTCTGTTTAATTATTAAAATTGCTCAATTCAGTAAGTCTAGTATGTGTGCTGCTCACACATTATGTGCCCAAATTAGCAAGCGATGTTAAATCATGCAATGACGTACGCGGGGAAATTTCCACCAAAATTTCAATTATCAAAATCATCCCATGCACGTTAAGCAGAAGAATCATTTGCGATGCACACTATCATTCAAAGTGAATGGTGTCCGACGGCACCGCGTGCAAAATTTCCCTCCACATTTCGAAATTTTTGGCCTACCGCCGTAATATCTACCCTCCCCCCTCCCCATCCCCTTTTCTCCCTGACCACAAATCACATTTCCCCTGTTTCCCCCTTCCTTCCTTCCTAAGCTATAGCCGCTTCCTCGCTTGTTTCCTTGCTCTCGCCGTCTCGCATCCTACTGCCGGGGTTGCCATGGTCTCCTTCAAAGACCTCTCCAGCGGTTCCTCCTCCTCCTCCGACTCCTTCTCCACCCGGGTATGCCTCTCTTCTTTCTCTCGGGCTATGACTTGGAATGAAGGATTTTTACCCGGCGGTCGATTTGAGTCATTTCTTCCTCTTGTAATTCCCTAGGACCATCAGTTGCAACGAATGGAGCGGGATGGCTGAAGATCTGTCTGCTCATCGTCACCATCAATCTCCATGCATGAAGCTAGTTGCGTTTGAATATGTGGACAGTGGGAGGAAGTTTTTGGCTTGTGCGGAGAAGGTTAGACCCTCTTTCGTTGTTACAAATCATTTTTAGATGTAATTCAGACACTGTCACGGTCCCAACCCATTCATACCACACCTTCGACCAAACGCATCCTAAGAACTTGTAGCATTGTTGTAGTAAATGATAGCTTCTGATGTTTCAGGATTTGGTTGTTGTGTCAGTAGCAATTAATTCATTTGCACATTGATCTTTATGAGAAGATATGTCATAATTAACATGTTTCTTCAGTTTTTCAAAATAAGTATTGGTGATTTGCTAGGTTGCTATAAACCCATTTTCCCTACAATTGTTACTGATCTAGTTTCAAATACTATAGGATGAATGGAAGTGTTCTTACTTGGAGTGGGTTGATCAAGAGTGGCCACAATCTTTGAAGATGTGCCTAGCAAAGCTCTAGAGCATGTATCAGGAAGAGAACAAAGGTAGGCTTAGAGAAAGTGTTTTCAATGTTGAAGAATATTTGAAGATGCGGGATAAAAAGAGGAAGGTGGAGAATGAGCTCACATTTTTTAAATCAGACTTTGCTAAGATGGTGTTGGTGAAGGAGGAGGCACTTTACCAGTTGGCCAGTGCAAAACAGGTTCTTATTGAACTGAAAGCAGAGGTGGATAAGGCGAGCCTGGATGATCTCGATTAGGGAAATGAATATATTGTTCTAATATTGTTCTTATGAGGTTGAACTATCTATATACTATACTGTGCTGTTTTTCGGTAGCTATCGTGTTGTGATGTTAAAATATATCTATGTGCCTGATATGAAATTGGCAAACAGTTGTTCGATATGAAATGTGAATTTGCGTAATACTGTAATTATTAATTGTAAACTAATAAACCTGCGAAATGGGTCATGGAACTTTGCAAATGATTCTAGAAGTAAAAGCGCTTGTGATGGATAGCCCAATGCCACACAGTTTTCTTCATCAAATTGTGTGTGATGTAGTTGATAAAAGCAAACGGTTAACCAAGGCAGAGCGTGTGTGATAGTTATATGTATCACACACGAGCCTATACATAAACCTGTGTGGGATGTACATATGAATGGAAACGTTTTCCTTGGATTGACTGTGTGGGATGTACATACGAACGGAAACGTTTTCCCTAGATTGACTGTGTGGGAAGTACATACGAATGGAAACATTTTCCCTCGATTTACTATGTGGGGTGTACATGAGAACGGAAACATTCTCCATGGATTGACTGTGTGTGATATACCTACGAACCGAAATGTTTTTCTAGGATTCACCGTGTGGGATGTACATATGAACGGAAACAATTGTGTTTCAATGCCTCGCTCAACTGCACAGCCAGCTCGTGTGCCAGGAGGGCCTATCCCCGACGGTTTCTGGGTCGTGTTGGAAGGACCCCCCCTATCGCCCACACTCACTTGGCAACGGTTCCAAATGCCATCATGGAAAGGGATTAAAAACCGTTTGTATAGCACCGATGCGTACCAGTGATTTCAATCCTCTTCCTACTATGATTAATGGAGACTTGGATAGATTTTAAGGATTCATGCTTTTCATCTTTGTTAGGTGAACTTTTAATTTTGAGAATATCCACATCATGCACAATCCTATCCATGTTTCTAGACATATCATATAGTTTACTTAATTTTTCTTCAACCATAGTGTTGAAAGCCTTTTGAGAAATAATAAATTCTTTAATATTGTTCTCTAGTTCAGAAGGTACCCTATTATTATTCTATGAATTTGCTCCCTTGGGATTACCATAATTATTAGAGGGATTACCGGGATATGGTCCAGGATTACTGAAATTCCCTCTATAAGCATTTATTATTGAAATTATTACTTGAGATAAAATTCACATCAATAACATCATTATTTTTCTCAATCGAAGTAGACAAAGGAACATCATTTTGATCAATTGGAGCATCTTTAGTAGCAAGTATAGTCATGATAGGATAAATTTTCTCACTCAAAGAGGACACTTCCTTAACAGAATTTACCCTTTACCAGTTGGAGAGCGCCCGGTGTGCCCTTGCGAGTAGTTTGACGTCATGCTGTACAAAAGCTTTGTGGCTTCGCCAAGTGTTATCCCCATAAATGTTCCACCAGTAGCTGAATCTAGAAGGTTTCTTGAAACAAAGTTTAGCCCTACATGATTGTGTAACATGTACCCTCAGTATGACTTCACACTAGTGGAGGAAGGAGCAATTGGTGTACTAATAAAAAATTATTATTAATATTCGAGAAATCACAGAACTTAGTATTTTTCTGGAGTAGACATGATGGCTATTCAAGCAAAGATAACACATAAGATATTTTTGGTATTTTTAATTTTTTTAGAGAAGGAAAAGGGAGATGAAAAAGAGAAGGCAGAGAAAAAGGAAAATGGCAAAGAAAGTAACAACAAGCAAAATGATAAATGTGAGCAAAGGAACCTGGATTGTTTGATGAAGCCTCCGGCAATGGTGCATGAAATTCTTCTATTACTTGTGATAGGTGTTGGGATTCCCCAAAGGGAAAGGGTGATGTAGTATAGTAACATATACTATTTTCTTCAATTAAGAACCAAGGTTTATCAAACCAGAAGGAGATGACGCACAAACAACATGAATGGTACCTGCACACACATAAAAAAATGGTTGCACCCAACGAAGTCAAGAGTGTTGTCAATCCCCTTGCTCTCGCTAATTGCAAGGATTAAAACTGATTGTGGTAGATATATATATATATAAAATAAAAATAAAATAGCGAGCAAATTTAGGGTTTTAGTAATAATGGAGAATAGGCCCGATGGGCATAGGTTCACTAGTGGCATCCCTCTTATAAACAAAGCAACGATGGGTAAACAAATTACTCTTGGGCAATTGATAGAATAACACATAGGTATGATTATGGTTCTTCATGGCATGATTCATATATAGGCATGACGTCCATGGGCAGTAGACCGTATAATCCAACTGCATCTGCTACTATTACTCCACCCCAAGACCAATATCCAACATGCATCTCAAAGTATAAGTTCATGACAAATAGAGTAACACTTTAAGCAAGATGACATAATCTAGACAAAGTACGACCAAGAAATATGCTCGAACCCCATCATTTTATCCTTAGTAGCAACAATACAATACAATACATGCCTTGCAAAACCTCTTGTCACATCGTAAGGACACAACAACATTGAACCTACAACCAAGCACCACTCCTGCTGAAGAAAATCAATCTACTTGGCCAAGGTAGATTGATATATTGAAGAGAAATATAGGCTATAAAATCACACATAAATAGATCTCAAAAGGATTCAAACACTTTCAATGAATTATCTTCTCATAAACCCACAATTCATCGGATCCCAACGAACACACCTTGAGAATTACATCCAATATATCTCCGAAGAGATAATTGTAAGAAAGCCATCTAGCTACTGCTATGGACCTGTAGGTCCTGTGCGAACTACTCACACGTCATCATGGAGGCTGCAAGGTTAATATATGAAGATTGCCTCCCCAATGGTTTCCCCCTCCGGCAGTGTACCAGAAAAGGCCACCAGATGAGATTACGGAAGGATAGAAGCTTGCAGTGGTGGAAGAATTGTTTCGGGTCTCACTATGGGGGTTTCCGAATATTTCTGCATTTATAGAGTTGGAATTAGATTGAACGAATTGACGATGGGCCCACAACCGCACATGGTGCCTCCTTGAAGCTTCTAGGGTCTCTTTTGGTCTAGAAAAAAAATCATCGTAGCGTCCATCGTGTTTGGACTTTGTTTAGTATGGTTTTTCTGTGAAACAAAGAAATAGGCAAGAAACTGGAACTGGCATTGGGCACTATGTTAATAGGTTAGTCCATACAAATAATATAATATGGCTTATAAAGCATATAAGATTGAGAATATAATAGCATGAAACAATAAAAAATTATAGATACATTGGAGAGGTATCAGAAGTCGTCTAAATAGGAATGCTAGTGATGGTGATCATTATGGAGGGATTTAGCCACTCGTATAGATGCTCATCTTGGGGTGTCCATTAAACTTAATGATCATGAATTACCTGCCGGTTTTTAATATTTTGAGGCCATACAACATCATGGATTTCTTGCTCATGATACAGATGAATATCGTTACAAGTCTTGGATATGTATAATGTTGCACCTATCACCCTTCCTGATCCTGCTTTATTTGAGTTTTAGTCCAAACAAAGATATTTTGTTACGTTACAGGAAGTCAGGACACAATAGGCAGTGGAGGCAACCGCAAGTCAGGCAGCAGCTGATGCGCTGAACACCAATCAGAGTTACCATCACGAGTTCTACCCATAGTTTCGAGTGGCATTAACCAAGATAGGCCAAAAGCCTAAGCTTGGGGGAGTACGTATTCTCACTGACACTTCATTCAGGTTATCACACATTCATTACACTTGTCAGTGTATTTTCTTTGTATATCCGTGTTCACTTTTATTTGTATCTTTTGTGTGTTTGAAAAACTTTGTTTTAAAAAAACTCTCGCTTCTTTTCGATTTTTCTTTTTCCTTTAACTATTTCATTGTATTCAAAAGAAAAACCAAAAATATTTCTCAATTCTTCTTTTTGTGTTTGTTTGGAGTTTTGCGGTGTAAATAGTTTTTCTCGCCTTTTGTATTTCTTCTTTCATTCGCTTTCTTCGGAAAAATCTTAAAACACCAAAAACATTTTAGTATGTTTCTCTGAATTTTTTTATTTTCTTGAGTCGTCATCAGGAGAAGACTTCGTTAAAAATTTCCAAGTGTCTCTTAACCAAATATTTCCTTGTTTTGTTCTATGTATTTTGTTCTTACAGATTTTAACTTAGTTCATGGCCCACTTGCATTATTATATTTTCACATCAATCGGTCATGCAAGTGAAAGGCAATAATGACGATGACTTGATGAAATGATTGCACTGAAGAAAAGCTGGTATGAACTCTAATTGTTTTTTTTGTAAATATGTTTAACTCAATAGTCCCGATTCAGCCTATTATGAGTGAACATGTGTATGATGATGATGATTATAGTTCATAGTTTCTCATGCCATGCTTAAGTAGCTAGGAGTGGATAATATCTAATCTTGTGTGTCAACATGCATTAAAATGATCATGATGTAGTATGTTAGGATGGTATCCTCCTCATAAGAATTCAAGTTGTTTGACTTGGCACATGTTCGCGCATGTAATTGATTCAAACCCAATATTTCCTCTATGATTTTTATGTTCAGATTGTTTATATCCTTCCCATACCCATGCTTAATGATAGTTATTCAAAATGCATGATTATGACCATTGTCGCTCTCTAGTTGATCGCTTCCCAGTCTATTTGCTAGCCTTCTCCTATACTAAGTAGAAATACTGCTTGTGGATCCAAAATTCCGAAACAAAGTTATGCCATAAGAGTCCACCATATCTACCTATATACGATGTTACCCTGCCATTCCAAGTAAATTTGCATGTGCCATGTCTAAACCTTCAAATAAACATCTGTTTTGTGTGCCCCAAAGCTCATGGAGTGGTTGGGTAGTCAATATCTTCCATGCTAAGTTTTTAAAATCATGACGAGAGTTTATTTGCTCGTCGACCATGAGGGAGGCTGGTAATAGGGATGCCTAGTCCTGTTTACTTTATAAAAAGTCCCCCAAATAGTTGATTGTTAGCAGGCACCCATGGATTCAGCTAGCCATGGTTTGTGTTAGTATGGTGGAGGGGGGGTGACACTTTTGCATGGGAACCGCCATTAATGTGTTTAGCATGGGAGATATTGGAAACTCTATTGTAAACCATGGACTAAAAAGTACACCACTCAACATGCAATGTATCTCTATTTCAAAACAATGAGCTCTGGCACACAAGCAAATCCTTGCTTCCCTCTCAGTAGGGCTATCTATTTACTTTTATTGTTGAGTCATCTCCTTATCATTAAAGTACCAATCTTGATAGCGCTATTGCCATTCTTAGTGTAACATGCGTTCGATCTAAATAATGTTGGGTGTGAGTGATACTTGTGAGTTGCATTGGGATTTTCCTGGAGGAAGGGTGAAGAAATATAGTAGCAGACAATATTTCCCTCAGCAGAGAACCAAGGTTATCGAACCAATAGGAGAACCACACAAACGCCCATCAAAAGTGCCTGCACACACAAGAGCAAATACTTGCACCCAACACAGGCAAAAAGGTTGTCAATCCCCTTGTACTCATTAATTGCGAGGATTAAATCTAGTATAGGTAGATAGGTAAATTGCATAAAATAAAAATGATAAAATTTCATATAGGTATATTTGTTTTTTTAATATGATTAAAACACACCCGAGGACATAGTTTTCACTAGAAGCTTCTCTTTCATAAAATAACATACGGTGGGTAGACAAATTACTGTTGCATAATTGATAGAAAAGCACATAGTTATGACAATATTCATTGCATGATCATGTACATAGGCATTACGTCCGTGACAAGTAGACCGACTCCTTCCTGCATGGACTACTATTACTCCATCAATCGACCGACTCCTCCCTACATCTATGCTATCAAGTTCATGACAAACAGAGTAACACTTTAAGCAAGATGACATAATGTACACAAAATAAAACCAAGCAATATGATTAAACCCTGTCATTTTACCCTTAGTAGCAACGATACTATACGTTCCTCGCTACCCCTACTGTCACTAGGTGAGGACACCATGAGATTGAACCTACTACTATGCACCACTTCCAGTGAAGATCAACAAATCAACTTGGCCAAAAAAATCCATCACTACAAAAAAACACTTTCGTGATGATACATGTTTGTCACAGTAGGTCACGTTTTCTGTCATGCATGTACATCCATGACGATTTTATGACTGAATCAAGATAGTCATACCTGTCCTGTCATAGAAGTGTTCCATGACAATACTCAAAGTATCATCATGGAAGTGGCCACTTCCATGACGATAAATGGCGCGTCATGGAAATGATTTCGTCGAGGGTAACCAATACATGGCATCAGCCACAACGGGTCACCGTTAAGCTATCGGGTCCAGTTTTGGATCCGATAACCTATTAATAGCCATGACCAATGGTGATATTCCACGTGTAAAATTCTTATTGGCCGAAGGAACCACGTGTCAGCTCCGCGTTGGGAAAAATGTCAAGCGTTCAATGGGCAGGAGGCGTCTATGATACCTCGACATGTGGCATGGCCCAACAGTGGCCAATTTAGGTTAAAACGGTCGGCCCATTTGACTTGCTCAAAAGTTAACGAGCTGGTCCATCGAATGCCTGTTAACGGCCTATTCACGTATAGCCCACTTATGACCCATTATGGCCTATTCGAATTAGTCCCATTAGCATCATGTGTGCAGTCCAATATAATTCCAACCCTTTGTCACTTTCGGCCCATGTATGGCCCATGACGTCTTTCGGCCCATATGAGGACTTTTGTATCTTTGGGCCCTTTAACGGCCTGTGGTGACTCCGGCACATAATAAATAGTAAATTGCTTTATACCCATTAGCGACCCATGATTCAGTTGGGCCGTTTCCATCCTGTGTTATCTTTCGGCCTTCTAAGGCCCATATATCCGGCCCTCGGGTACTTACAGTCCATTACTGGCCTATTCCGCTAACGAGCCAAATTTGACTCGTGGTTACAGTCGGCCCGTTTGTGGCCTGTTAACCCTTTGGGCCTTATTCATCCCGTCATGTATTACGGCCCATTAATGACACATTATGCATGTCGATAGAATTATGCCGGTGCTATCTTACGGCATGTTAACGGCCCATTATAGCCTGAGCCCAAAAACAGATAGTTCCGATTCTAGGCCATTTACGACCCCAATCGCGTTCCGACATTGGTCCATGAAGTACGGACCATGGATCCTATGGCCCGTAAGAGGCCCATGGATCCTAAGGCCCATGGATCGTACGGCCTATAGGGGGACCATGGATTATATGGCCCATAGGAGGTCCATGGTTACAATGGCCCATATGTGGACCATTGTTATTGCGGCCACTAGGAAACCGAGGAAAAAAACTGCAATACTACAAGAAAACAAATAAACAAGACTATAAGAAAATAAATAAGCAAGCAACTAACACTAGGATATTACAACGATTACACAGATTACATCCACTGGGCATCAAAGTTCACCAACAGTGCAAATATAGGGAACAAAGCAGCATATTACGTACACTGGGCGTTAGAGTTGGCCACCAGTGCAAATAAACGCCATAGCAAACCAAGTCCAGAACTAAAACCACTTCAAAAGAACTCAAGAAATAATATCCTGGGTACCCACCATTCTGGCAAGAAGCTTAGCAAGCTTATTAGCTTTCTCTTGTTTGGTGCTTAAATCCTCCAACTCTTATTGTTGCATTGCTACTTCTTGAGCTTGCGTTGATTTTTCCCTTGAAGAGGAAAGGGTGATGCAGTAAAGTAGAGATAAGTGTTTCCCTCAGTTAAGAACCAAGGTATTAATCCAGTAGGAGGAACACACAAGTCCCCAATAGATGCACCTGCACAAACTAACAAACACTTGCACACAATGCGAAAAAGGGGTTGTCAATCCCTTCACGGTCACGACCAAAAGTGAGATCGGATAGAGATAGGTATAAAACAAATAAAAGTAAATAAAATTCAGTGAGGTATTTTTTTGTTTTTGATTTTATAGATCTGAAAATAATATGGTAAAAGTAGACCCTGGGGCCATAGGTTTCACTAGAGGCTTCTCTCTTAAAGGAAGCATATGATGGGTAAACAAATTACTATTGAGCAATTGCTAGAAAATCACATAGTTATGATGATACCTAAGGCAATGATCATGAATATAGGCATCACGTCCGTGACAAGTAGATCGACTCCTGCCTGCATCTACTACTATTACTCCACACATCGACCGCTATCCAGCATGCATCTAGTGAATTAAGTTAACAAGAACGGAGTAACGTCGTAAGCAAGATGACATCATGTAGAGGGATATATCCAAGCGATATGGTAAAACCCCCATATTTTTATCCTTAATGGCAGTAATACAAATACATGCCTTGCTACCCCTACTGTCACTGGGTGAGGCCACCACAAGATTGAACCCATCACAAAGCACCTCTCTCATTGCAAGAAAAATCAATCTAGTTGGCCAAACCAAATCAATAGATCGGAGAGAAATAAAAAGCTATCTTAATCATGCATAAAAGAGTGCAGAGAAGACTCAAATAATATTCGTAGATAATCTGCTCATAAATCCACAATTCATCAGATCTCAATAAACACACCACAAAAGAAGATTTCATCGAATAGATCTCCAAGAAAATCGAGGAGAACATTGTATTGAAGATCAAAGAGAGGGAAGAAGCCATCTAGCTACTAGCTATGGCCCCGTAGGTCCGTGGTAAACTACTCACACATCATCGGAAGCGCATCAAGGTGGTGTAGAGGCCCTCCGTGATCGAATCCCCCTCTGGCAGAGTACCGTAAAAGGCCCCAAGATGGGATCTCACGAGAACAGAAGCTTGCGGTGGCGGAAAAGTATTTTTTGTGTGTCGCCTGGTGTAAGGGAGTTAGGGTTAGGGGGTCCCGAGGGGCCCACAAGCCTGGGGCGCCCACTTAGGCACGCCTCTAGGGCTTGTGGCCCTCTCATGGTTCCTCTGGCCTCCTCTTGAAGCTTCGTGGTTGTCTTCTGGTCCAAGAAAATTCCTCAAAAAGTTTCGTTCCATTTGTTCTCCGTTTGGTATTGATTTTCCGTAAAAGATAAAAACAAGGAAAACAACAACTGGCATTGGGCACTAGGTTAATAGGTTAGTCCCAAAAAATGATATAAAATAGTATATTAATGCATATAAAACATACAAGATGGATAATATAATAGCATGGAACAATAAAAAATTATAGATACGTTGGAGATATATCATGCGCCAGAAAGTATGCATCTGAATTCTGCAGTGACTTCCTCAGTCCTTCAGCTTCTTGTCGCAACACATCTGATCAATGTCTTTCAACTTGTAGTTGAGACTCAAGAAGCCAAACTAATTCAGGCAGCAAGTTCGAAGAGCTTGTGATAGCAGTAGTGGCCAGTAACTCGAACACTACATCAAGACATGACTTTGGGGTTGTCTCACTGTCTTCAAGATAGTTTTTACCAATTTTCTTGGAGACCAATAGAGACGTATCACTATCTTGAACCTTATCTTCATTACTTCCTTTACCATTGCATAATGGGGTACTCTTGTCCAATATTTTGTGGGCATACTAAAAACGAAACATGCAGACACATCACAGGTTTAGCATGCTGTATATCAAACTCATTTTGCTAAACCAGTTCAGTAGTAAAGTGGACAGGATAACAGCATGAAACAAACATATACCTATGTACTATGTTCACTATATGGTCTATATCATTCTAGTTTATGTTGCCAAATCAAGATAGAGACACACAGTTCAAATCATATTTGTTTAAGACAAAGAAGCATAGACAGAATATAAGTGTGGGAAACTACACATCACTAACAACACTTGTAATGTGCATGACATGAGAACAAAACTGCTTACACAATTGCAACTGAAATCAACATAGAGCAAGTTACAACAGCAAACCTGTCGAAGAAAAAGGTTAAAAAATACCTGTTGCGCCATTGGAATTTCAATTGCATCCTTCAAATTTGAAATTCATTGGTATGAGTAAATAAAGTGATGCAAGAGCAAAAGAATGATGCAACTTGAAACTACGTCGGTATTTCCCCAAAGAGGAAGGGATGATGCAACACAACTACGGTAGGCATTTCCCTTAGTTATGAAACCAAGGTATCAATCCAGTATGAGGACCAAGCAAGACTATGTAAACGGTACCTGCTCACAAAGAACAAATACTTGCAACCCGACACATGAGAGGGGTTGTCAATCCCTCTCGAGTAAATGATTGGTAAATAGATAGATGTGTAGATGCAAATAGAATGACGGCAAATAAAATTCAGTGAGGTATTTTTGGGTTTTTGATAATGTAGATCTGAAAATAAAAGATGCAAATAAAGGAAAAGTTTTCAATTAGCAATGTAGATATGAAAGTATATGATGGGAAAATAGACCCAGGGGCCGTAGATTTCACTAGTGGCTTCTCTCGATAAATAGCACACGGTGGGTAAACAAATTACTGTTGTGCAATAGATAGAAGATCAAATAATTATGACAATATCCAAGGCAATGATCTATATATAGGCATCATGTCCAAGATTAGTAGACCGAAATGATTCTGCATATACTACTATTACTCCACACATCGACCACTATACAACATGCATCTAGTGTATTCCGTTCATGGAAAAACAGAGTAATGCAATAAGAACGGTGACATGATGTAGACAAGATCTATTCATATAGGAATATACCCCATCTTTTTATCCTTAATAGCAACGATACATACATTCCTCGCTACCCCTTCTGTCACTGGGTGAGGACACTGTAAGGTCCAACCCATCACAAAGCACCTCTTCGCATGGCAAGAAAATCGATCTAGGTGGCCTAACGAAACCAAAGATTTGAAGAAGAAATACAAGGCTATAAATAATCATGCATATAAGAGATCGAAGAAGACTCAGATAATATTCATGGATAGAAATTGATTATAAACTCGAACTTCATCGGATCCCAACAAACACACCGCAAAAGTCATTACATCAAATAGATCTCCAAGAGACCATTGTATTGAGAATCAAAAAGAGAGAAGAAGCCATCTAGCTACTACCTACGGACCCATAGGTCTATGGTGAACTACTCACACATCACCGGAGAGGCACCAATGAGGATGATGAACCCCTCCGTGATTGTGTAAATTGGATCTCGTGGTTCTGGAACTAGCGGCTGCTGGAATTGTGTTCTGTTGACTCCCCTAAGTTTTTCTGGAATATTTGGGAATTTATAGATGAAGAGGAGGTGCAGGAGACCCTCGTGGGCCCCACAACCCATCAAAATGCGCCAGGGGCCTCTAGTGTGCCCTGGTGTCTTGTAGGCCCCACAGGCCTCCCCCAAGAGCTTCATTGGCTCCCAAGTTATCTTGTCGTCCAAAAAAATCACCCAAAAGGTTCGCTGGGTTTGGACTCCGCTTGGTAGGGATATTATGTGAAGTGAAAAAACAAGCAAAAGACAGCAACTGGCACTAGGCACTATGTCAATAGGTTAGTCCCAAAAATGATATAAAGTTTCTATAAATGATTGTAAAACATCCAAAAATGGTAATATAACATCATGGAACAATAAAAAACTATAGATACATTGGAGATGTATCAACATCCCCAAGCTTAATTCCTGCTCGTCCTCGAGTAGGTAAATGATAACAATAGAATTTTTTATGTGGAATGCTGCCTAACATATTCATCACATATTCTTTTCTTTTTTAGCATGGACATTCGGGATTTTAGATGGTTCAAAGCAATAGTCTATATTTGACATGATAACTTCAATACTCAAGCATACCAACACTAAAGAAAGTTATCCCTAGCCCATCATGCTCAATCATTGATCCATTCATGAAATGCACTCGAATATTAGCTACATCCAATGCTCAAGTACGATCATAGTGCCCCTTAGTTGGTGCTTTATAAGAGAAGATGGAGACTCAAATAAAAATAAAATTGCATAAAGTAAATAGATAGGCCCTTCACAAAGGGAAGTAGAGATTCGTAGAGGTGCCAGAGCTCAAAGCTTAAATTGAGAGAAAAATATTTTGAGAGGCATGCTTTTCCCGTCAATGAATATGACCGAGTAATTCCCAACACTTTCCATGCTAGATATATCATAGGCGGTTCCCAAACATAAAATAAAGTTTATTCCGTTTCCACCATTCTTTCACAATCCATGGCTAGCCGGATCCACGGGTGCCTTCTATACCAACACTTTCCAAGGAATTTATTATTGACAACGAAAAGTATTTTTTTTTTCATTTCGGGACTGGGCATCCCTATTACCGCCAAACTCTCATGCAATGACAGGTGAATAAACAATCACCTTGATAATAATTCATCTAGCATGGAAAATATTGGCCACCCCTGCCGCTTCATGAGTGGTACGGGCACACAAAAAGGAAATTCATTTTCAAAATTAGAGGTGGCACATACAAATTTACTTCGAACGACACGTAAATACCGCATATAGGTGGGTATGGTGTACTCATATGAAAAAACTTGGTTTAAGGATTTTGGATGCACAAGTAGTATTTCTACTTAGTACAAGTGGAGGCTAGTGATAAGTCTCCAACGTATCTATATTTTTTGATTGTTCCATGCTATTATATTACCTGTTTTGGATGTTTATGGGCTTTATTTTACACTCCTTTGATTGTCTTCCTTATGAGTGGTAGTCGGGGACGAGCGATGGTATTTTCCTACCAATCTATCCCTCTAGGAGCATGCGTAGTAGTACTTTGCTTCAAGGGCTAAGTAAACTTTTGCAATAAGTATATGAGTTCTTTATGACTAATGTGAGTCCATGGATATACGCACACTCAACCTTCCACTTTGCTAGCCTCTATTATGCCGCGCAAATTTTTCCGGTATCATGCACCCATTATTTACCTTCCTCAAAACAGCGACCATACATACCTATTATGGCATTTCCATAGCCATTCCGAGATATATTGCCATGCAACTTTCCAACGTTCCGTTATTATGACACGCTCCATCATTGTCATATTGCTCTTTCCATGATCATGTAGTTGACATCGTATTTGTGGCAAGGCCACCCTCATAATTTTCATACATGTCACTCTTGATTCATTGCATATCCCGGTACACCGCTGAAGGCATTCATATAGAGTCATACTTTGTTCTAAGTGTTGAGTTGTAATTCTTGAGTTGTAAATTAATAAAAGTGTGATGATCTTCATTATTAGAGCATTGTCCCAAGTGAGGAAAGGATGGTGAAGACTATGATTCCCCCACAAGTCGGGATGAGACTTCGGACTTCATAAAAATAAAAGAGGCCAAAGAAGCCCATAAAAAAAGAGGCCAAAGAAGCCCACCAAATAAAAAAATGAAATGAGAGAAAAAGAGAGAAGGGACAATTGCTACTATCTATTTTCCACACTTGTGCTTTAAAATAGCACCATGATCTTCATGATAGAGAGTCTCTTATGTTGTCACTTTCATATACTAGTGGGAATTTTTCATTATAGAACTTGGCTTGTATATTCCAATGATGGGCTTCCTCAAAATGCAATAGGTCTTCGTGAGCAAGCAAGTTGGATGCACACCCACTTAGTTTCTTTTGTTGAGCTTTCATCATTTATAGCTCTAGTGCATCCGTTGCATGGCAATCCCTACTCACTCACATTGATATCTATTGATGGGCATCTACATAGCCCGTTGATATGCCTAGTTGATGTGAGACTATCTTCTCCCTTTTTGTCCTCACAACCACCGCCATATACCACCATAGTGCTATGTCCATGGCTTACGCTCATGTATTGTAACGCCCCGGATTCGATGCACGAGGTTTCTGCTAGTTATTCGCCGTCGTTGCCATGTCATTTGCTTGCATGTTGCATTTTGGCATGTCATCATCTGCATTTCATCCGCATGTTTTTCAAAACTTGCATCCGTTCGGATTCTCCCGGTTCTCTCTGTTGTCGTTCGGAGTCCAGACCTCTCACGCGTGCCCCGTCGCCCCTCTCAGACCTTGTTTCGTGTGCGGGTGTTAAACTTTCTTGGAATGGCCCGAGGTTTGCCAAGCGGCCTTGGTATACCACCGGTAGACCGCCTGTCAAGTTTCGTGCCATTTGGAGGTCGTTTGATACTCCAACGGTTAACCGCGTAGCCCGAAACCCCCCCTTTCTCTTTGCAGCCCAACACCCTTCCAAAGTGGCCCAAAACCCAACAAACTCCCCTCCATGCTCTCGGTCGTTTGATCACGACCGTATGAGCGAAAACCGCTCCTCATTTGGACTCTCCTAGCTCCTAGAATCTATAAATATGTGCAACCCTCTCCAAATCGCGGATGAAAACCCTAGAAATTCCCCTCACGCCGCCGGACACCTTCTCCTCCACCGACGAACATGTCCGCCCGCCCCGCATCCAACTGGCAGTCGCCACGTGTCCCCGCCGCCAGCCTCTCTCATCTCCCGCCACTGAAGCCCGCCGCGGCCCATTGCGGGCCCGCCCAAGTTCATCGGGGCCCGAGCGCGCGCCGCCGCGCCCGCCCTTCCTCTACGTCGCCGACGCCGCCCCTCACCGGAACCCGCCCCGCCGGCCTCCACCTCCGCGCGTCCGGTCGCCTCTGCCGGCCCGCCCGTGCGCCGCCCCTCGCCGCGGGTGCCTCGCCGCCCGGCGCCCGCAGCCCTTGTCGCCCAGCGCCCCGCCTCCACGTCGCTCGGCCTCGTCGGACGGTCGCTGGAGGGCGCCGCCTCCCAGCCCAGATCCGGCCCGGAGAGCCCCTTCCCCGCCTCTTCTTCCTCCCCGGTGGAACTCCGGCGACCTCGCCGGCGATCCTCGAAATCCATGCGGACCGAAGGTTGACCCCGTTTTTCTTCCAAGTCCCGAAGTTTTTCAACATTATCATGCCATGTTCATCGCATCATATCTCCATGCATACTGCTTCGTTCTGTACGTGTAATATGTCAAATTGTTCGTCTCAATGAGAACTTCATTTCATTCCATTGCATCATGTTCATTTGAGCTCATCTTGATGCCTGAATCATGGTTGCAAGAGTGCTATATGATGTTGTCTGCTGTGTGTTAACAGAACATGCTCATTTGTCATTTTTGCCATGATTGATGTGTGCATCCTATGAGGTTGATGTCTACATGTGTTTTGATCTATGCCATGTATTATTTACAGAGGTGCTTACCATGTATTTTTGTGATCAATGTGGTGACTAGCACAAGCATGCAAACTAGGCTTCGTGATGTTGCTGATTTTAGTCCCTGTTCTGTTGTTATTTTGATGCCATGTAAACATGTTGCTACAGTGAGATCCATGCATATTTTGAGATACTTCAGTAAGGATGTTTTGAACATATGGTTGTTATCTATCCATTCATGCCCCTGTTTGCAATTATGGAGTAGTCTAGCATGTCATTTTCATGCTCTACTTTTGCTACAAAATATTTCCTGGCAGATTGTTTACATGTTATTCAATTTTGCCAAGGTTGTTGTAGTTGATCCTTGCATGCTATGAACTTGTTCTTGCCTTGGTTTGTTTCATAAACATGTCTTCTTGCTGATGCTATGCTTAGCTTGTCATGCAATGACTTGTGGTGAGTGAATCGAGCTTGTTAAGTAGGGTACTTGCTGTTACTGTTTTGCTAGGCTGAATCTGTTATTTCGTGATGCTATGTAAACCTGCTGCTACAAGTCATTCTATGCATAATCTGGAGATATTCACTAAGGGTGTTTTGTTATACATGTTATGCTCTATCCATCCATGCCCCTGGTTGCAATTATAGCCTCCTGTAGCTTGTTGTTATCTTGCTCCAAACTTGCTAAATAATGTTGCTGTCAGCCTGTTAACATTAAGTTCAATGTTGTCATGATTGTTGCTAGTGATCCATGCACCCTATGAACTTGCTCTTGCCATGCTTAGCTTCATAAACATGTATTCTTACTGTTTGTCACCTTGCCATGCCATTTATTGCTCTGTGGTGAGTGGTACAAGCTCATCAACATGCCTTCTTATTGTAGTTCCTACCATGTTTGAATCTGTAATATAACTTGCCATGTTTACATGGGTGCCATCATATCGTCTGATCCTTTTTAGCTCATGGTCAGTAAGGGACTTTTGTTCTATGCATTTAGTAGTACCATTCCATGCTTTTGTTTGCCATGATAAGTTCCTATAACATGTTGTTTGATAGCTCTGAACATTGCAACCTGATGTTATTTTCTGCAAAGTCTGAAACTATTTTCGTTTGCAATCTTGCCGTGTGTGTTTGAGCATGTTCTAGTGATTTCTGGAGATAGCTCGGTGTTCATGTTTTATTATGCTTTACCTGTACATCATGCCCATGCCTTTTGTTATTATGTTGAGGTGTTGTAGCATATTTTTTTGATGCTTGCAATATGCCTAGTTGTTGTTTTGGACAGATTGTTGTTATGACTTGTATAGAGTGTATGTGTTGCACCGTTGCTCCGTTTTGAGTGTGCTCTATATGTAACTTGATTGATTTTGCAAGTAGTTTCATATTATCATGTTGCATCATTGTTTTGAGGTGTTTGCTTGATGTTTGGATGCATTTTGCATCAATACCATGTTTAACTTGTTTTGCTCATATCTTCTAGGCCGTAGCTCCGAATTAAATGAACCTCATATGTAACTTGACTAGAATTTCATGTAGATCATCTTTGTGCATCTTAACTTGCTGTTTAACAACTTGAACATAATGTTTATTCAGATCTGGACCAATTTCAAAATATGCATATGAGGACTTACCGGAATTGTTATATGTTGTTCCCGGCCTCATTTAAACTTGCTTTGATGTGTTGCTCTTGTTTGCATCATCTCTTGCCATGAGTAGCTTCATGTAGCTTTGTCTTGCATCATGCTTGTTGTGCATCATGTCTTGTCTATGTGTGGTGTGTTTACCATGTGTGTGCTTCTTCTCGATAGTTCCCGTTTCGTTGCAATCAT
Organism: Triticum aestivum; assembly: GCF_018294505.1. NCBI lineage: Eukaryota > Viridiplantae > Streptophyta > Magnoliopsida > Poales > Poaceae > Triticum > Triticum aestivum. The sequence goes on from NC_057804.1 coordinate 99,314,694, forward strand.
GAGGATTCGCTCGTCTACGCTTGGTTCGTCTTCGTGGCTTCATCTTCTTCATGGACTCGTTCTTCTTCCTTGCGGGATTTCAGGCAAGATGACCGCTACCCTGGATCTCACTACTATCATTGCTATGCTAGTTGCTTCGTTCTAGAGCTATGCTGCGTTACCTATCTTTTGCTCATCAAGCCTCCCAAATTGCCATGAACCTCTAACCTTTGACACCCTTCCTAGCAAACTGTTGCTTGGCTATATTACCGCTTTGCTCAGCCCCACTTATAGTGTTGTTAGTTGCAGGTGAAGTTGAAGATTGCTCCATGGTGGACAGGATTATGTTGGGATATCACAATATCTCTTAGATTATTAATGCATCTATATACTTGGTAAAGGGTGGAAGGCTCGGCCTTATGCCTGGTGTTTTGTTCCACTCTTGCTGCCCTAGTTTCCATCATACCGGTGTTATGTTCCCGGATTTTGCGTTCCTTACGCGGTTGGGTGATTTATGGGACCCCCTTGACAGTTCTCTTTGAATAAAACTCCTCCAGCGAGGCCCAACATTGGTTTTACCATTTGCCTCACTACCACCTACATTTCCCTTGGGAGTAATTAACCCGAGGATCATCTTATTTTAGCCCCCCCGTGCCAATGCTTGTCTAAGTGTTGGTCCAAACTAGAGCACCGTGCGGGACCATCCCTTGGCAACTTTGGTTACGTCGGTACCTGTACGCTTAGCTTATCTGGTGTTTCCCTGAGAACGTGATATGTGCAGCTCCTATCGGGATTGTCGGCGTATCGGGCGGTCTTGCTGGTCTTGTTTTACCATTGTCGAAATGTCTTGTAAACCGGGATTTCGAGTCTGATCGGGTCTTCCTGGGAGAAGGTATATCCTTCGTTGATCGTGAGAGCTTATCATGGGCTAAGTTGGGACACCCCTGCAGGGTATAATCTTTCGAAAGCCGTGCCTGCGGTTATAGGCAGATGGGAATTTGTTAATGTCCGGTTGTAGATAACTTGACACCAGATCCGAATTAAAACGCATCAACCGTGTGTGTAGCCGTGATGGTCTCTTTTCGGCGGAGTCCGGGAAGTGAACACGGTTTTGGGTTATGTTTGACGTAAGTAGGAGTTCAGGATCACTTCTTGATCATTGCTAGCTTCACGACCGTTCCGCTTGCTCTCTTCTCGCTCTTATTTGCGTATGTTAACCACCATATGTGCTTAGTCGCTGCTGCAACCTCAGCACTTAACCCCTTCCTTTCCCATTAAGCTTTGCTAGTCTTGATACCCATGGTAATGGGATTGCTGAGTCCTCGTGGCTCACAGATTACTACAACAACAGTTGCAGGTACATGTTATGCGATGATCATGACGCGAGAGCGATGCTTGCTTGCGTTGAGTTCTTCTTCTGTTTCTTCGATCAGGGGATAGGTTTCAGGTCGGCAGCCTGGGCTAGCAGGGTGGATGTCGTTGAGTTTCTGTTTGTGTTTCATCCATAGTCGGATGATGCTCTTATGTATTGTGTTGTTGTATTCATGTGGCATTGTTTGCCTTATGTATGTATCCTCATCTATGTATGTAATGTTGATGTAATGATATCCACCTTGCAAAAGCGTTTCAATATGCGGGTCTATCCTTGGTGGGACCTTCGAGTTCCTTTTGGATAGGGTCGCATATTGGGTGTGACAAGTTGGTATCAGAGCCTCGACCGACCTTAGGAGCCCCCTTGATTGATCGTGTAGTTTGGCCGTTGTTGAGTCTAGACGAAAACTGTTTTTCGGAGTCTAGCTATATCGGAGAGTAGGAATTCTTTTTACTCCTTAGCCCCTTCGTCGCTCTGGTAAGGAATCTTGACGTAGGTGTTTCGAGTTACTTCTATTCCCTTTCAAATTTTTTTTTAGGTTCACGCAGTTGGTTTTCCGATCGTTGGTTCTCAGCTCTTTTGGTCCGGTGCATTTCTCGTCAAGTCAACTCGAGCCTCTTCATCTTTGAGTTCAATCCTCAGTTATTTTCTTTCCCACCCGCCCACCCTTTTTCATCTCAGAGTCAGAGTCCGTAATCGAGTATCCTTCCTACTTGTGCGAAGTCTTTGATTTCTTTCCTAAATGATTTCAACTGGTGTTTTCTCTTTAAGATATTTGTCGATTTCCCCTTCCAAGTTGCCTTTGTTTTCCCGCCCTCCCACCCTTTTTCTTCCCGGAGTCTGACTCTCTCTCGATCATCTATCTCATTCGTGCGGAATCTCTTCAGTCTTCCCTCAATCATTTCAACCAGTGAATTCTCGTCTCATTTGACATTCTTCATCTCTTTTCTTCTTGGGTGGATTCAATTCCAATTTTTGGTAGTGATTATATTCTTTCCCTCAGCTCAAGTGTTCTCCTTGCTCGTTTGCCTCTCGCCATTCAATCATTCCGGAGTTCGGAAGACATCTCAGGAGATTCGTTTGCGTTCGAATTAATTCGAGGTTGTCACCTCATTCAAATATTTCAATTGTTCCGGTACATCATCTATCTGTTCAATAATCCTTTTCAACGGTGTTTTCCCTTCAGTGGGCCCTAACCCATAGGTCTTTTCCCAGGATCTTACCTGACTCTTCTAATTCCCCCAAAGTTATTCTCAATTCTTTTCAAGTGTGATGTAAGAATGGATCCCATCAGTCACATGCCTTCTCCAAGAACGCTTTCAAATTCTTTTCATCTTTGGTGCAACCCTTCCTTGCTTTTCATTCTCCCGGAGTATCTCAGTAATTTTGGTGGTGTTTCCCGTCGTCATTTGAAGATCGAAGAAGAGTTTTTCCATCTTGCCCGTTCTCTCGAAGTTTCTTGGTTCTAGCTTCATGTTATCCTCTCGATTTATTCCATTTGTAAGATATTCCTTTTCTCACCCATCCGGAGTTTGTCAGGAGTTGATTTATGTTTCTTTTCATCGGAGGCCATCATTCCAGTTATCGTTCTCCAATTACCCCGGTGCATATATCAAGTGTTCTTTAATCAGCTCGTATCTCTTTGTTCTTGTGCATCTAATCCCCTCAAGCATATTTGTTCTTCTAATTCTTCCCGGTGATTCATTCTCTTTCGTCAGTCATTTTCGAATTCTTACGGTGGTTCATTCAGATTCTTTTTCGTGTGTCATCATATTAATCCTTTCTTTCTTTTCAATCCTACCAGTGGTTCATGAATACCTTCTCAAGTTTGCGATATGTCACTTCTCAATCCTTTTCAAGAAGAATAAGTAGTATGCAAAATCCATTGCTTGTCATCAATTTAATTTGACAAAGGATAAGCATACAATAAATCTTATTCTTATTTCCTCAAGGTGATTAATCCCTTCCTTCGGAGTTTGTTCTTGTTGAATAAATTCTAGTTCCAAGTGTTTTCATCTTTTCTTTTCGGAGTTCAAATTTCCTCGGCCATTTCGTCGGAACCTCCATCTAAATCATTGCAAGGCTTGAATCCTTATTCTTTCATCCTCCATTTTTATCTCATCATCCTTTTGTCACCGGAGTTCTTCATGGTGGTTCTTCATGATTTAATTCATTCTTCAAGAGTTCATCAAGTATCATTCCATCCTCTCAATTTCATGTTCTATTCCTCCATGTTTCAGCCAGAGTGCTGCCTAAATCCTTTCAGTCTTATTAATTTCTTATCTCATTCTAACCGGAGTGGTTTCTAGTCTATCTGATTCAGTGAGCTTTCGATTCTCGTCATTCTCGTCGTTCCTCTCTTATTCTCGAGCACTCTCGATTCTTTGCTTCTTCTCTTAAGTTCTTGCTTCACCTCATCCTTTTCCCTTCTGTCTCGGTCCTAAGATCTCGGGATGAGATCTCTTGTTAGTGGAGGAGTGTTGTAACGCCCCAGATTCGATGCGCGAGGTGTCTGCCAGTTATTCGCCATCGTTGCCATGTCATTTGCTTGTGTGTTGCATTTTGCCATGTCATCATCTGCATTTCATCCGCATGTTTTTCAAAACTTGCATCCGTTCGGATTCTCCCGGTTCTCTCCGTTGTCCGTTCGGAGTCCAGACCTCTGGCGCGTGCCCCGTCGCCCCTCTCAGACCTTGTTTTGTGTGCGGGTGTTAAACTTTCTTGGAATGGCCTGAGGTTTGCCAAGCGGCCTTGGTATACCACCGGTAGACCGCCTATCAAGTTTCGTGCCATTTGGAGGTCGTTTGATACTCCAACGGTTAACCGCGTAACCCAAAACCCCCCATTTCTCTTTGCAGCCCAACACCCTTCCAAAGTGGCCCAAAACCCAGCAAACTCCCCTCCATGCTCTCGATCGTTCGATCTCGATCGTGTGAGCGAAAACCGCTCCTCATTTGGACTCTCCTAGCTCCTAGAATCTATAAATATGTGCAACCCTCTCCAAATCGCGGATGAAAACCCTAGAAATTCCCCTCGCGCCGCCGGACACCTTCTCATCCACCGACGAACATGTCCGCCCGCCCCGCATCCAACCGGCAGTCGCCACGTGTCCCCGCCGCCGGCCTCTCTCTCCTCCCGCCGCTGAAGCCCGCAGAGGCCCATTGCGGGCCCGCCCGAGCCCATCGGGGCCCGAGCGCGCGCCGCCGCCCCCGCCCTTCCTCTACGTCGCCGGCGCCGCCCCTCGCCGGACCCCGCCCCGCCGGCCTCCGCCTTCGCGCGTCCGGTCGCCTCTGCCGGCCCGCCCGTGCGCCGCCCCTCCCCGCGGGTGCCTCGCCGCCCGGCGCCGGCAGCCCTCGTCGCCCAGCGCCCCGCCTCCACGTCGCTCGGCCTCGCTGGACGGTCGCCGGAGGGCGCCGCCTCCCAGCCCGCTTCGCCTCTCTGACCTCGGGCGCCGCGCCTCCTCCACGCCGACCGTGTCCCCGCGCCACACCTGCCGGGATCCGGCCGGATCCGGCCAGATCCGGCCCGGAGAGCCCCTTCCCCGCCTCTTCTTCCTCCCCGGTGGAACTCCGGCGACCTCCCCGGCGATCCTCGAAATCCGTGCGGACCGAAGGTTGACCCCGTTTTTCTTCTAAGTCCCGAAGTTTTTCAACATTATCATGCCATGTTCATCGCATCATATCTCCATGCATACTGCTTCATTTCATGCGTGTAATATGTCAAATTGTTCGTCTCAATGAGAACTTCATTTCATTCCATAGTATCATGTTCATTTGAGCTCATCTTGATGCCTGAATCATCGTTGCAAGAATGCTATATGATGTTGTCTGCTGTCTGTTAACAGAACATGCTCATTTGTCATTTTTGCCATGATTGATGTGTGCATCCTATGAGGTTGATGTCTACATGTGTTTTGATCTATGCCATGTATTATTTACAGAGGTGCTTACCACGTATTTTTTTGATCAATGTGGTGACTAGCACAAGCATGCAAACTAGGCTTCGTGATGTTGCTGATTTTAGTCCCTGTTCTGTTGTTATTTTGATGCCATGTAAACATGTTGCTACAGTGAGATCCATGCATATTTTGAGATACTTCAATAAGGATGTTTTGAACATATGGTTGTTCTATATCCATTAATGCCCCAGTTTGCAATTATGGAGTAGTCTAGCATGTCATTTTCATGCTCTACTTTTGCTACAAAATATTTCCTGGCAGATTGTTTACATGTTATTCAATTTTGCCAAGGTTGTTGTAGTTGATCCTTGCATGCTATGAACTTGTTCTTGCCTTGGTTTGTTTCATAAACATGTCTTCTTGCTGATGCTATGCTTATCTTGTCATGCAATGACTTGTGGTGAGTGAATCGACCTTGTTAAGTAGGGTACTTGTTTTTACTGTTTTGCTAAGCTGAATCTGTTATTTCGTGATGCTATGTAAACCTGCTGCTACAAGTCATTCTATGCATAATCTGGAGATGTTCACTAAGGGTGTTTTGTTATACATGTTATGCTCTATCCATCCATGCCCATGGTTGCAGTTATAGCCTGCTGTATCTTGTTGTATCTTGCTCCAAACTTGCTAAATAATGTTGCTGTCAGCCTATTAACATTAAGTTCAATGTTGCCATGATTGTTGCTAGTGATCCATGCACCCTATGAACTTGCTCTTGCCATGCTTAGATTCATAAACATGTATTCTTACTGTTAGTCACCTTGCCATACCATGTATTGCTCGGTGGTGAGTGGTACAAGCTCATCAACATGCCTTCTTATTGTTGTTCCTGCCATGTTTGAATCTATAATATAACTTGCCATGTTTACATGGGTGCCATCATATCGTCTGATCCTTTTTAGCTCATGGTCAGTAAGGGACTTTGTTCTATGCATTTAGTAGTACCATTCCATGCTTTTGTTTTCCATGATAAGTTCCTATAACATGTTGTTTGATAGCTCTGAACATTGCAACCTGATGTTATTTTCTACAAAGTCTGAAACTATTTTTGTTTGCAATCTTGCCGTGTGTGTTTGAGCATGTTCTAGTGATTTCTGGAGATAGCTCGGTGTTCATGTTTTATTATGCTTTACCTGTACATCATGCCCATGCCTTTTGTTATTATGTTGAGGTGCTGTAGCATATTGTTTTGATGCTTGCAATATGCCTAGTTGCTTTTTTGGACAGATTGTTGTTATGACTTGTATAGAGTGTATGTGTTGCACCGTTGCTCCGTTGCTCCGTTTTGAGTGTGCTCTAGATGTAACTTGATTGATTTTGCATGTAGTTTCATATTATCATGTTGCATCCTTGTTTTGAGGAGTTTGCTTGATGTTTGGATGCATTTTGCATCAATGCCATGTTTAACTTGTTTTGCTCATATCTTCTAGGCCGTAGCTCCGAATTAAATGAACCTCATATGTAACTTGACTAGAATTTCGTGTAGATCATCTTTGTGCATCTTCACTTGCTGTTTAACAACTTGAACATAATGTTTATTCAGATCTGGACCAATTTCGAAATATTCATATGAGGACTTACCGGAATTGTTATATGTTGTTCCCGGCCTCATTTAAACTTGCTTTGATGTGTTGCTCTTGTTTGCATCATCTCTTGCCATGAGTAGCTTCATGTAGCTTTGTCTTGCATCATGCTTGTTGTGCATCATGTCTTGTCTATGTGTGGTGTGTTTACCATGTGTGTGCTTCTTCTCGATAGTTCCCGTTTCGTTGCGATCGTGAGGATTCGTTCGTCTACGCTTGGTTCATCTTCGTGGCTTCATCTTCTTCATGGACTCGTTCTTCTTCCTTGCGGGATTTCAGGCAAGATGACCGCTACCCTGGATCTCACTACTATCATTGCTATGCTAGTTGCTTCGTTCTAGCGCTATGCTGCGTTACCTATCTTTTGCTCATCAGGCCTCCCAAATTGCCATGAACCTCTAACCTTTGACACCCTTCCTAGCAAACCGTTGCTTCGTTATGTTACCGCTTTGCTCAGCCCCTCTTATAGCGTTGTTAGTTGCAGGTGAAGTTGAAGATTGCTCCATGGTGGACAAGATTATGTTGGGATATCACAATATCTCTTAGATTATTAATGCATCTATATACTTGGTAAAGGGTGGAAGGCTCGACCTTATGCCTGGTGTTTTGTTCCACTCTTGCCGCCCTAGTTTCCGTCATACCGGTGTTACGTTCCTGGATTTTGCGTTCCTTACGTGGTTGGGTGATTTATGGGACCCCCTTGACAGTTCTCTTTCAATAAAACTCCTCCAGCAAGGCCCAACATTGGTTTTACCATTTACCTCACCACCACCTACATTTCTCTTGGGAGTAATTAACCCGAGGGTCATCTTATTTTAGCCCCCCCCCCCCGTGCCAATGCTTGTCTAAGTGTTGGTCCAAACTAGAGCACCGTGCGGGACCATCCCTTGGCAACTTGGGTTACGTCGGTACCTGTACGCTTAGCTTATCCGGTGTTTCCCTGAGAACGAGATATGTGCAGCTCCTATCGGGATTGTCGGCGCATCGGGCGGTCTTGCTGGTCTTGTTTTACCATTGTCGAAATGTCTTGTAAACCGGGATTTCGAGTCTGATCGGGTCTTCCTGGGAGAAGGTATATCCTTCGTTGATCGTGAGAGCTTATCATGGGCTAAGTTGGGACACCCCTGCAGGGTATAATCTTTCGAAAGTCGTGCCTGCGGTTATAGGCAGATGGGAATTTGTTAATGTCCGGTTGTAGATAACTTGACACCAGATCCGAATTAAAACGCATCAACCGTGTGTGTAGCCGTGATGGTCTCTTTTCGGCGGAGTCCGGGAAGTGAACACGGTTTTGGGTTATGTTTGACGTAAGTAGGAGTTCAGGATCACTTCTTGATCATTGCTAGCTTCACGACCGTTCCGCTTGCTCTCTTCTCGCTCTTATTTGCGTATGTTAGCCACCATATGTGCTTAGTCGCTGCTGCAACCTCACCACTTTACCCCTTCCTTTCCCATTAAGCTTTGCTAGTCTTGATACCCATGGTAATGGGATTGCTGAGTCCTCATGGCTCACAGATTACTACAACGACAGTTGCAGGTACAGGTTATGCGATGATCATGACGCGAGAGCAATGCTTGCTTGCATTGAGTTCTTCTTCTGCTTCTTCGATCAGGGGATAGGTTTCAGGTCGGCAGCCTGGGCTAGCAGGGTGGATGTCGTTGAGTTTCTGTTTGTGTTTCATCCGTAGTCGGATGATGCTCTTATGTATTGTGTTGTTGTATTCATGTGGCATTGTTTGCCTTATGTATGTATCCCCATCTATGTATGTAATGTTGATGTAATGATATCCACCTTGCAAAAGTGTTTCAATATGTGGGTCTATCCTTGGTGGGACTTTCGAGTTCCTTTTGGATAGGGTCGCATATTGGGCGTGACATGTATTGCGTAAGATTTGAAAAAAGCTGAAGCGCGTTAAAAAGTATGAACCTATTGCTTGGCTCGTCATCGGGGTTGTGCATGATGGGAGTATTTTGTGTAATGAAAATGAAGCATGGCCTAACTATATGTTTTTGTAGGGATAAGCTTTCTTTGGCTATGTTATTTTGATAGGACATGATTATTTGTTAGTATGCTTTAAGTATTATTATTTTTATGTTTTATAAGCTTTTATCTTGAATCATTTGGATCTGAACAATCATGCCACAATAAAGAAAATTACATTGATAATTATGCTAGGTAGCATTCCACATCAAAAATTCTGTTTTTATCATTTACCTACTCGAAGACGAGCAGGAATTATGCTTGGGGATGCTTGATACATCTCCAACGTATCTATAATTTTTGATTGTTCCATGCTATTATATTACCTATTTTGGATGTTTATGGGCTTTATTTTACACTTTTATATCATTTTTGGGACTAACCTACTAACCGGAGGCCCAGCCCGTATTGCTGTTTTTTTTGCCTATTTGAGTATTTCTTAGAAAAGGAATATCAAACGGAGTCCAAACGGAATGAAACCTTTGGGAGCGATCTTCTTGTAACAAACGGATTCCACGAGGGTGGAGGGCGCCCCCCTGCTGGGAGCGCCCCCTGTCTCGTGGGCCCCTCGGGCATCCACCGACGTACTTCTTCCTCCTATATATACCTACGTACCCTGAAAACATCCGAGGCGACCACGAAAAACTATTTCCACCACCGTAACCTTCTGTATCCGCGAGATCCCATCTTGGAGCCTTCGCCGGTGCTCCGCGGAGGGGGAATCGACCATGGAGGGCTTCTACATCAACACCATAGCCTCTCCGATGAGTTGTGAGTAGTTTACCACAGACCTTCGGGTCCATAGTTATTAGATAGATGGATTATTCTCTCACTTTGGATCTCAATACCATGTTGAACTTGATCTTCTTGGAGATCTATTCGATGTAACTCTTTTTGCGGTGTGTTTGTCGAGATCCAATGAATTGTGGGTTTATGATCAAGTTTATCTATGAGAAATATTTAAATCTCCTCTGAATTCTTTTATGTGTGATTAAGTTATCTTTGCAAGTCTCTTCGAATTATCAGTTTGGTTTGGCCTACTAGATTGATCTTTCTTGCAATGGGAGAAGTGCTTAGCTTTGGTTCAATCTTGCGGTGTCCTTTCCCAGTGACAGCAGGGGTAGCAAGGCACATATTTTATTGTTGCCATCGAGGATAAAAAGATGGGGTTTATATCATATTGCATGAGTTTATCCCTTTACATCATGTCATCTTTCTTAATGCGTTACTCTGTTCTTCATGAACTTAATACTCTAGATGCATGCTGGATAGCGGTCGATGTGTGGAGTAATAGTAGTAGATGCAGGCTGAGTCAGTCTACTTGTCACGGACGTGATGCCTATATACATGATCATGCCTAGATAATCTCATAATTATTCGCTTTTCTATCAATTGCTCGACAGTAATTCGTTCACCCACCGTAATAATTATGCTATCTTGAAAGAAGCCACTAGTGAAACCTATGGCCCCGGGGTCTATCTCTTATCATATAAGTTTGCTATTTACTTTTATTTGCATCTTTACTTTTCCAATCTATATCATAAAAATACCAAAAATATATTTATCTTATCATATTATCTCTATCAAATCTCACTTTCGCAAGTGGCCGTGAAGGGATTGACAGCCCCTTCATTGCGTTGTTTGCGAGTTCTTGTTTGTTTGTGTAGGTGCGTGGGACTTGTGAGGAGTCTCCTACTGGATTGATACCTTGGTCCTCAAAAACTGAGGGAAATACTTACGCTACTATTGCTGCATCACCCTTTGCTCTTCAAGGAAAACCAACGCAAGCTCAAGACGTAGCAACTAGCAAAAAAGATTGAGAATAAACCAATCAAGAAATAAAAATTCTCATAAACGAGCATTAAGCATAACTAACACCGAAAAATGCACCACAAGTAGGATGTAATTTCATTGCATAACTATTGACTTTCGTTCTTGCATAGGGAATCAAAAACCTTAACACCAATATTCTAAATAAATCATAATTACTCACCAACATGACTCACATATTACTATCATCATATCTCAAAACTATTACTAAAAATCAAGTTTATTTTGTCCAATGATCTTGATGAATGTTTTTGTTATACCCCTCATGAATATCTATCACTTTGGGACTAATTTCATATATTGCAATTGCTTTTGACAAGCTCAAACAAATTTAAGTGAAGAACATGAGCATACAATTTTCATCTCTCAAAATAATACAAGTGAAGCATGAGAGAATTTCTTCAAAATTTACTAACTCTCAGATAGATCTAAGAGAAGCATGAGAGTATATTTCTTTAAAATCAAAGCACATCGTGCTCAAAAAGATATAAGTGAAGCACTAGAGCAATTCCATAGCTCAATTTTTTTAGTGAAGCATAAAGAGCAATTCCAACAAATCATAGCATAATTTTGGCTCTCTCAAATAGGTGTGTCCATCAAGGATACTTGTGACAAACTAAAAAGCAAAACAAGCATAGACTCATATAATACAAGACACTCCAAGCAAAACTCATGATAGGTGACGAATAAAAATATAGCTCCAAGTAAAATTACCGATGGTCGTTAGAAGAAAGAGGGGATGCCTTCCGGGGCATCCCCAAGCTTAGTTGCTTGCTTCTCTTTGAATATTAACTTTGGTTCCATGGGCATCCCCAAGCTTAGGCTCTTTTCAGTCTTTATTCCTTCATCCATCGTGATCTCACCCAAAACTTGAAAACTTCAATCACACAAAAGTTAACGAAACCTTCATGAGATCCGTTAGTATAAGAAAGCAAATCACCACTCTAAGTACTGTTGCAAACCCATTCATATTTTAGTATTGCATTATATATACTGTATTGCAACTTTACCATGGCTTATACCTCCCAATACAATCCATAGATTCATCAAAATAAGCAGACAATGCACCGAAAACAGAATATGTCAAAAACATAAAAGTCTGTATCAATCTTAAAATTTACCATACTTATGTAACTCCAAAAATTAGGAAAAATTAGGAAAACGTGGGTAATTTGTATATCAATATTGTGTAAAACATTCAGAGCAAAAGCATGTTTCTGTGATTTTTTAAAATTCCGCTACTGGGCACAAAAGTTTCTATTTTTTCAACAAGATCAAATCAACTATCACCCAACATGATCCCAAAGGCTTTACTTGGCACAAACACTAACTAAAACATAAAAACACAATCATAAGAGTAGCATAATTTTTCAAACATTCAATGATAGAAAGAAAAAGGTAAAAAAATTCATTGAGTTGCCTCCCAACAAGCCTCGTTTTATGCCCCTAGCTAGGCATAAGGTTCCAATGATGCTCACATGAAAGATAGTAATTGAAACACGAAGAGAGCGTCATGTAGCATGTGAAAAAACACACCTAAGTCTAACATACTTCCTATGAATAGGCATTTTATAGACAAGCAAATTACCTAGACAAGAAATTTCTAGCATATGCAACGTGGAAGAACAAAACATTGACAATCTCAACATAGTGAGAGGTAATCTAGTAACATGAAGATTTCTACCACAATATTTTCCTTTCTCATAATAATTACACGTAGGATCGTATTCAAATTCAACAATATAGCTATCATAGAAAATTTTCTCTTCATGATCCACATGCATAAAAGTTTTATAATCTTCCAAGATAGTGGGATTACCATCAACTAAAGTCATGACCTCTGCAAACCCACTTTTCCCAAAAAATTCACAAGATTGATAATTCTCCAAAGTAGTGGGATCATTAATACCTAAGGTTGACACTCTTCCAAACCCACTTTCAATATTATTTCAAACATTATTATCAATGTCATATTCATCATGAGGCTTAAATAAATTGTCTACATCATAAAAAGAGTCACCCCAATCATGATCGTTGCAATAAGTAGTGGACAAACCAAAATTCGCATCCCCAAGCTTGGGTTTGGCATATTATTATCACAATTCACATTAACAGAATTTATAGTAAAATCATTGAAATCATGCTTTTCATTCAAGGAGCTATTATGAATCACTTCATAAATTTATTCATCACAATTTTCAGATTCACGAATCTCAAGCAAAACATCATAAAAGATAATCTAGTGCACTCAACTCAGTAGGAATTGGTTCATCATGATTGGATCTTTTAAAAAGATTAGCAAGTGTATGGAGATCCATATCAATAGATTTTTAGCAGGCGAAGATGCAAGCATATAGAAGGCACATGGAAACACAAGCAAACAAACGATCAAACAAGAAAAAGGCAAACGAAAAGAAGGCGAATAAAAAGGAAAAAAATTCTGAAGTGGGGGGGATGAAATTGAGAGGCAAATGGAAAATAATGTAAATTGTAAGGATATGATATTTTTGATTAGGAACCTGATAGATGTTGATGATGTCTCCCCGTCAACGGCACCAGAAAATGGCAAGTTGACGGGAGACTACATTGACTTGATCCTCGCAGGCAACGACGGTAGAAATTCCTTTTGATGCGGCTTGAAACTACGTCGGTATTTCTCCAAAGAGGAAGGGATTATGCAACACAACTACGGTAGGTATTTCCCTCAGTTATGAAACCAAGGTATCAATCCAGTAGGAGGACCAAGCAAGACTATGTAAACGGTACCTGCACACAAAGAACAAATACTTGAAACCCGACGTGTAAGAGGGGTTGTCAATCCCTCTCAGGTAAATGATTGGTAAATAGATAGAAAGGGTAGATGCAAATAAAATTCAGTGAGTTATTTTTGGGTTTTTGATAATATAGATCTGTAAATAACAGATGCAAATAAAGGAAAAGGCAAATAGCAATGTAGATATGAAAGTATATGATGGGAAAATAGACCCGGGGGCCGTAGATTTCACTAGTGGCTTCTCTCGAGAAATAGCACACGATGGGTAAACAAATTACTGTTGGGCAATTGATAGAAGATCAAATAATTATGACGATATCCAAGGCAATGATCTATATATAGGCATCACGTCTAAAATTAGTAGAATGAAATGATTCTACATATACTACTATTACTCCACACATCGACCGCTATCCAGCATGGAGCTAGTGTATTAAGTTCATCGAGAAACAGAGTAATGCAATAAGAATGGTGACATGATGTAGACAAGATCTATTCATGTAGAGTAGACCCCATCTTTTTATCCTTAATAGAAACGATACATACGTGCCTCGCTACCCCTTCTGTCACTGGGTGAGGACACTGTAAGGTCGAACCCATCACAAAGCACCTCTTCCCATGGCAAGAAAAATTGATCTAGTTGGCCTATCGAAACCAAAGATTTGAAGGAGAAATACAAGGCTATAAATATTCATGCATATAAGAGATCAAAGAAGACTCAAATAATATTCATGGATAGAAACTGATCATAAACTTGAACTTCATCAGATCCCAATAAACACACAGCAAAAAGTCATTACATCAAATAGATCTCCAAGAGACCATTGTATTGAGAATCAAAAAGAGAGAAGAAGCCATCTATCTATTGCCTACGGACTCGTAGGTCTATGATGAACTACGCACGCATCATCAAAGAGGCACCAATGAGGATGATGAACCCCTCCGTGATGTTGTAGATTGGATCTCGTGGTTCTGGAACTTGCGGCGGCTAGAACTGTGTTTTGTCGACTCCCCTAGGGTTTCTGGAATATTTGGATATTTATAGAGCGAAGAGGCGGTGCAGAAGACCTCCGTGGGCCCCACAACCAATCAGGGCGCTCCAGCGGCCTCTAGCGTGCTCTGGTGTCTTGTAGGCCTCACGGGCCTTCCCCAGGTGCTTCCTTGGCTCCCAAGTTGTCTTCTGGTCCAAAACATTCACCAAAAAGTTTCACTGCGTTTGGACTCCGTTTGATAGGGATATTCTGCGAAGTAAAAAACAAGCAACAAACAACAACTGGCACTGGGCACTATGTCAAAATGTTAGTCCCAAAAAATGATATAAAGTTGCTATAAAATGATTCAAAAACATCCAAGAATGATAATATAACAACATGGAACAATCAAACATTATAGATACGTTGGAGACGTATCAATGAGTATGAACCATAGCTACGGAACCTGGCCCGAGAACAATTCTTCTTCTGCTTTATGTGTTGAGGTAGGGTTTGGAGTGGTGGTCCTTGTGCTTTGGGCACTGCAGTTGCCTTACTAACTACTCGTGTTTGGGTGCTCTGTGGTGGAGGTGGTGTTGTGTCAACTGGAACTAGGTTACTATCTTCCGGGGTTGTGCTTAGAAGGCATGTAGCTGGTTCTCTATCCAACTAGGTAGGGGTACCATCTACGTGAGTCTGAGTTATGTGTGGTGGGGCTGGTTCTTAGGCAAGTACAACCATGGTTCTATCTACATCGACGGGTAGCAATATATTTTCTAAATACCATGTTTTTACTCCCTTAGATATTGCCATCACCCCCTCCAATTCAAATGTCTGATAAATAAGAAAAGTAATTGAATGTAGAGACATTGTATGATCGATAGGTGCAATGGATAGTGGGCAATAAAAGAGGGCATGAAATAATTCACATTCATGTTGTGTAACCAAACAGGAGAGCATGACACAATTTCACATATATGATGGCTAACTAAACATGATAGCATGTCACAATTTCACATATATGATGGCTAACTAAACATGATAGAATGACATAATTCAAAATATGATGACTATGTAAATAGGATGACATGATATAACTATATGATGTGTTTATTAAATAGGTTGGCATGCCATAATTCACATACATGCCATCTGTGGAAACATGATGGCATGATGTAATTCACGGATAGAATGACATAATTCAAAATATGACGACTATGTAAACATGATGAGATGATATAACTATATGATGTCTTTATTAAATGGGTTGGCATGCCATGGTTCAGATACATGCTACCTAAGTAAACATGATGGCATGATATAATTCAAATATATGATTTATTTACTAAGCAAGTAAACAGATGTCAATCGCATATATGATGTCTAAACTAAGCAGATGGCATTCAATATTGTGTATATGATGTAAAAACTAAGCACTGCAAGACAACATATGCATAATATGAGTAATTTAACCTGCCAAGTTTGAGCATACACCTCAGGGGGAAATAGATTGGACATATATCTCTAAATCCTCCTCCGAGGAGCTATTTGTAACTAGCAAGATATTTGCTTCAGCAGGTAGCATCATCTGCTCTCAAGACCTTGTTTTCACTCCAGCTTTTTCCATCACCGATTCAAATGGATGACGCACAGGAAGAGTAGTTGAATATATAAATGTTGTCAACAAATGGAATATGTAATACAAAAAAGGATGGCATGATATAATTCACATATATGATGCTTGGCTAAACAACATGGCATTCATAATTCACATATATAATGCCTCACAACAAGAGACCACTGCATAATTCAAATATATAATGTCTTGCAACAAGATGTCATTGCATAATTCACATATATGGTAATTAGACACTAAATAGGTGGCATTCACACAAAGCATGTCTAAACTAAGCAAATGACATAGCAATGCAAGACACCATATGCATGATATATGAAATATAACCCTACAAAGTTAGAGCATACACCACGAGGGGGGGTAGGACTGGTCATTTATCTCTGAATCCTCCTCTGTGGAGCTATCTGTAACCAGCAAGATATGCGCTTTGTCAAATAGCATTGTGTGCTCTGAAGACCTTGTTTTCACTCCAGATTTTTTCATCACCGTGTCAAATGGCTGATGCACGGGAAGAGTAGTTCAATGCACTAACATTGTTAACAAATGAAACATGTAATGAAAAAAGGATGGCATGATATAATTCACATTTAATATGACGGCTAAGCAGGATGTCATTGCAGAATTCACATATATGATGCCTGGCTAAACAAGATGGCATTGCATAATCCACACATATGATATAGAAACTAAACATATGGCATTCACACAAAGCATGTCTAAACTAAGCAAACAACATATTTGATGTATAAAGTATGCAATGTAAGGCGCCATATGCATGATATGACCAACATCTGCATGCCAAGTTAGAGCAAAGACCTCATGGGGGTAAATATGAGTGGTCTGCTGATACGTCTCCAGCGTATCTATAATTTTTGATTGTTCCATGCTGTTATATTATCATTCTTGGATGTTTTACAATCATTTTATAATCATTTTATATCATTTTTTGGTACTAAACTATTGACATAGTGCCCAATGCCAGTTGCTGTTTTTTACATTGCAGGAAATCAATATCAAATGGAGTCCAAACGCAACCAAACTCCTGGAGGATTGTTTTTGGGACAAAAGAAAACCAGTGGGCCAAGGAAGTACCTGGGGGGCTGCTCGAGGGGAGAAGCACCCACCAGGGCGCGCCAGGAGGCCCAGGCGCGCCCTGGTGGGTGCTGCCCACCTCAGGTGCCCCCTGAAACCGCCTCTTCGCTCTATAAATACCAGAATATTCTAGAAACCCTAGGAGAGTCGACGAAAATCAATTCCAGCCACCACAGAGTCCAGAACCACCAGATCCAATCTAGACACCGTCATGGAGGGGTTCACCACTTCCATTGGTGCCTCTCCTGTGATGCGTGAATAATTCTTTCTAGGCCTACGGGTCCGTAGTTAGTAGCTAGATGGCTTCCTCTCTCTCTCTCTCTCTCTCTCTCTCTCTAAACGGATCTTGTCTACATCATGTTATCGTTCTTATTGCATTACTCCATTGTCTCATGAACTTAATACACTAGATGCATGCTGGATAGCGGTCGATGTGTGGAGTAATAGTAGTAGATACAGGCAGGAGTTGGTCCACTAATCTTGGACGTGATGCCTATATAATGATCATTGCCTGGATATCGTCATGATTATTTGAAGTTCTATCAATTGCCCAACAGTAATTGTTTTCCCACCATTTGCTATTTTTCTCGAGAGAGGCCACTAGTGAAACCTACGGCCCCCGGGTCTCTTTTCATCATATTTGCCTTCGCGATCTACTTCCCTTGCATTTATTTTAAGATCTATTAAACCAAAAATACAAAAATACCTTGCTGCAAATTATTTTTTTCGCGATCTATTTATCCTATCTACCACTTTTACCTCACGTTATTTGCCTATCTTGAGGCGCCATACTCGGAAGGGA
Source organism: Triticum aestivum (assembly GCF_018294505.1). Lineage (NCBI taxonomy): Eukaryota > Viridiplantae > Streptophyta > Magnoliopsida > Poales > Poaceae > Triticum > Triticum aestivum. The sequence continues at coordinate 99,332,668 of NC_057804.1, forward strand.
TTGACAACCCCTTTAACACATTGGGTTGCGAGTATTTGTTATTTGTGTGCAGGTGTTGTTTACGTGGTGTGAGGAGGCTCTCCTACTGGTTCGATAACCTTGGTCTCATCAATGAGGGAAATACCTACCGTCGCTATACTGCAGCATTCCTTCCTGTTTGAGGAAATACCGACGTAGTTCTAGCAGACATCATCTGCTCCCTCTGAATCCCCCTCTGAACAGTTATCTTCCTCTTGATTACAATCTGGAATGGGGGGAGGGGGGCTGCCTTTGCGTCCACCATGGAGGGACGTCTGCATGAAATTTTATTGCCATGCAAGGCTCGTCTCTTTGCTCTACATGTTCAGTACCATTGTGTACAATAACTGACATGCATAGGAATAAAACATAGTGAGATTATGTAAGGAGTGCATGCACAAATGATGGTTGCAACCTGTGGATAGACCCAAGACCAATGATAGTAGACAGATAATAGCTCCAATTAAAAATACTGATAATGACTCCTTTACTGTTTGTTTCCCACCCTACATGAAACTCATAGTAGACACCCGAGATCAACCAGATAGTAGACTGATATTATTCGTTGTTGCCTCGGTATGTACCCCATAACCATTTAAAAACTCAAGTTTGAGCATTAGTTTGGACCTAACTCAGAGTATAAGAGGTGAGCCATACGATAAAGTAACAGGTAATTGATACGTCTCCAACATATCTATAATTTTTTATTGTTCCATGCTATTATATTATCAATCTTGGATGTTTTATATGCATTTATATGCTATTTTATATGATTTTTGAGACTAACCTATTAACCTAGAGCCCAGTGCCAGTTTCTGTTTTTTCCTTGTTTTTGTGTTTTATAGAAAAGGAATATCAAACGGAGTCCAATTGACCTGCCAATTTTTGTGGATTTTTTATGGACCAAAAGAAGCCCTCGAAGTGAAAGAGTTGGCCCAGAAGAGTCCCGAGCCATCCACGAGGGCGGACAGCGCGTCCTACCCCCTGGGCGCGCCCCACTATCTCGTGGATGACTCGAAGACCCCCCTAACCTGAGACCGACACCAAAAATTCCTATAAATACAGAAACTTCCAGAACAGAACCTGGATCAGGAGTTCCGCAGCCGCAAGCCTCTGTAGCCACCAAAAACCAACCGAAACCATATTCCGGCACCCTGTCGGAGGGGGGATCCATCACCGGTGGCCATCTTCATCACCCCAGCGCTCTCCATGACGAGGATGGAGTAGTTCACCCTTGGGGCTGAGGGTATGTACCAGTTGCTATGTGTTTGATCTCTCTCTCTCTCTCTCTCTCTCTCTCTCTCTCTCTCTCTCGTGTTCTTGATTTGGCACGATCTTGATGTACCACGAGCTTTGTTATTGTAGTTGGTGATGAGGATACAGACCTGGGGTAGGGTCATAGGCCTGAGCTATACGTCCTACCCAAGGTCCCTACCCTAGAAGATAAGAAGTCCAAGAGGCAGCAAGAGACCCCCAGTCAAAGTTGTCAAGTGCAATCCACTCGACCACTCAAGGAATCACTCGGCCCACCGAAGATCAGGAGTCACTCGGCATTGTAACGGGCAGGCGTTCCTCCGTAGTCTTTGATGTCTACTACACAACCTTCTTCTTGTAGACGTTGTTGGGCCTGCAAGTGCACAGGTTTGTAGGACAGTAGCAAATTTCCCTCAAGTGGATGACCTAAGTTTTATCAATCCATAGGAGGCGTAGGATGAAGATGGTCTCTCTCAAACAACCCTACAACCAAATAACAAAGAGTATCTTGTGTCCCCAACACACCCAATACAATGGCAAATTGTATAGGTGCACTAGTTCGCGAAGAGATGGTGATACAAGTGCAAAATAGATAGTAGATATGGGTCTTTGTAATCTGAAATTATAAAAACAGCAAGGTAACAAGTGGGAAAAGTGAGCACAAACAGTATTACAATGATATGAAACAAGGCCTAGGGCTCATACTTTCACTAGTGCAAGTTCTCTCAACAATAATAACATAGATAGATCATATAACAATCCCTCAACATGCAACAAAGAGTCACTTCAAAGCCACTAATAGCGGAGAACAAATGTAGAGATTATGGTAGGGTACGAAACCACCTCAAAGTTATTCTTTTGGATCGATCTATTAAAGAGTTTGTACTAGAATAACACCTTAAGACACAAATCAACCAAAACCTAATGTCACCTAGATACTCCATTGTCACCTCAAGTATCCGTGGGCATGATTATATGATATGCATCACACAATCTCAGATTCATCCAACCAACACAAAGTTCTTCAAAGAGTGCCCCAAAGTTTCTACCGGAGAGTCAAGAACGTGTGCCAACCCCTATGCATAGGTTCATGGGCAGAACCCGCAAGTTGGTCACCAAAACATACATCAAGTGACACATGATATCCCATTGTCACCACAGATAAGCACGGCAAGACATACATCAAGTGTTCTCATAAAAGACTCAATCCGATAAGATAACTTCAAGAGGGAAACTCAATTCATCACAAGAGAGTAGAGGGGGAGAAACATCATAAGATCCAACTATAATACAAAGCTCGGGATACATCAAGAACGTGCCATAGAGGGAACACGAGAGAGAACACGAGAGAGAGAGATCGAACACATATCTACTGGTACATACCCTCAGCCCCGAGGGTGAACTACTCCCTCCTCTTCATGGATAGCGCCGGGATGATGAAGCTGGCCACCGGTGATGGGATCCCCCCTCCGGCAGGGTGCCGGAACGGGCTCCCGAGTGGTTTTTGGTGGCTACAGAGGCTTGCGGTAGCGGAACTCCCGATCTATCTTGATATTAGATGGTTTTAGGGTGCGTAGGCTTATATAGGCGAAAGAAGTCGGTCGGGGGTGCTCAAGGGGTCCACGAGAAAGGTGGCGCGCCCAGTAGGGGGAGGGCTATCTCCTGGGCTCCTCGAGTATCTTCTGACGTGAACTCCAAGTCCTCCAGATGATAATCTTCTGAAAAATCACGTTGCCGAAGGTTTCATTCCGTTTGGACTCCGTTTGATGTTCCTTTTCTTCGAAATACTGAAACAGGCAATAAAACAGCAATATGGGCTGGGCCTCCGGTTAATAGGTTAATCCCAAAAGTAATATAAAAGTGTATAATAAAGCTCATAATCATTCAAAACAAGTAATATAATAGCATGGAACAATCAAAAATTATAGATACGTTGGAGACGTATCAACCATCCCCAAGCTTAATTCCTACTCATCCTCGAGTAGGTAAAGGATAAAAACAGAATTTTTTATGTGGAATGCTACCTAGCATGATTCTCAATGTAATTTCTCTTTATTGTGGCATGAATTCTCAGATCCAAATGATTCAAAATAAAAGTTCATATTGATAAAAGAAATAGTAATACTTCAAGCATACTAATCAAAGCAATCATGTCTTCTCAAAATAACATGGCAAAAGAAAGTTCATCCCTACAAAATCATATAGTTAGGCTATGCTTCATTTCCGTCACACAAAGATGTTCCCAACTTCTATACGCCCGATGACAAGCCAAGCAATTGTTTCATACTTAAATAATCTCAAACTTTTTCAACCTTCATGCAATACATGAGCGTGAGCCATGGATATAGCACTATCAGTGGAATAAAATATGATGATGGGGATTGTGTGGAGAAGACAAAAAAGGAGAAAGTCTCACATTGACGAGGATAATCAACGGGCTATGGAGATGCTCGTCAATTGATGTCAACATGAGGAGTAGGGATTGCCATGCAACGGATGCACTAGAGCTATAAATGAATGCTCAACAAAAGAAAACTAGTGGGTGTGCATCCAACTTGCTTGCTCACGAAGACCTAGGGCATTTGAGGAAGCCCATCGTAGGAATATACAAGCCAAGTTCTATAATGAAAAATTCCCACTAGTATGAAAAAGACAACCTATGAGACTCACTATATGAAAAACATGGTGCTACTTTGAAGCACAAGTGTGGAAAAAGAGATAGTAGCATTGCCCTTTTTATTTATTTTCTTTTTCCTTTTTTTTTCTTTTTTTGGGCCTTTCTTTTTTTTCTTTTGGCCTTTCTTCTTTTTTTTTTCTTTTTTTTCTTTTTGGGCAATGCTCTAATAATGATGATCATCACACTTCTATTGATTACAACATATGAATTACAACTCGAAACTAGAACAAGATATGACTCTATATGAATGCCTCCGGTGGTGTACTGGGATGGTGCAATGAATCAAGAGTGACATGTGTGAAAAATAATGCATGGTGGCTTTGCCACAAATACAATGTCAACTACATGATCATGCAGTGGCAATATGACAAAAGTAATGCGTGTCATAATGATAATGAACGGAATGGTGGAAAGTTGCATGGCAATATATCTCGAAATGGCTATGGAAATGCCATAAATAGGTAGGTATGGTGGCTGTTTTGAGGTATGAGGCTGTTGAGTGATAGAGTGTATCGTATCACGGGGTTTGGATGCACCGGCGAAGTTTGCACCAACTCTCAAGGTGAGAAAGGGCAATGCACGGTACCGAAGAGGCTAGCAATGGTGGAAAGATAAAAGTGCGTATAATCCAGGGACTCAGCATTAGTCAAAAGAACTCATATACTTATTGCAAAAGTTTAGAAGTCATCAAAAATCAAGCACTACGCGCATGCTCCTAGGGGGATATATTGGTAGGAAAAGACCATCGCTCGTCCCCGACCGCCACTCATAAGGATGCACAAGCCAGGTACACTTCATGTTTCAAATTTGTTACACAACTTTAACCATACGTGCATGCTACGGGACTTGCTAACTTCAACACAAGTATTCTTTAAATTCATAATCACCCAACTAGCATGACTTTAATATCACTACCTCCATGTCTCAAAACAATTATCAAGTATCAAATTGATCATAGCATCCAATTCACTTCCTATGATAGTTTTCATTCAAATAACCATGTTGTTTAAGACTCTCAAAATAATATAAGTGAAGCATGAGAGACTAGCAATTTCTATAAAATAAAACCACCGTCATGCTCTAAGAGATATAAGTGAAGTACTAGAGCAAACAACAAACTACTCCAACAAGATATAAGTGAAGATCAATGAGTAGTTAAATAATTATGTGGGATGCCTAACGGGGCATCCCCAAGCTTAGATGCTTAAGACTTCTTGAAATATTATCTTGGGGTGCCTTGGGCATCCCCAATCTTTAACTTTTGTGTCTTCTTAATTCCTCCCATATCATGGTTTCTCTTTTTATCAAAAGCTTCATCCACACCAAACTCAACAAGAACTCGTGAGATAGGTTAGTATAAACCAATGCAAAACCTTATCATTTTCTACTGTAAAAAATCACTAAAATTATTATTCAACATTTCATACTAAATATATCTGCATATTTAATACTCCTATCCTCAAATAGAATCATTAAACAAGCAAACATATGCAAACAATGCAACCATAACATTAATCTACCAAAACATTACAGTATGTAAAGAATGCAAGAGTATCAAAACTTCCCTAACTCCAAAAAATATGAGAGAAAATTCCCACTGTAATAAATTTATCAGAGCTTAATATGAAAAAATATTCAACATTATACCATTCTCTGACTTTTCTAGGGAATGTTTGCAACAGCGGTAAACTTTCTGTTTTCAAACGGCAACATGTATACTAGCAAAATAAGCATGGTAAAGGCTATCCTTGACATTTTTATTGAAACTAAAGATGAAAACATTATTCTAACTAGCAGCAAGAAAATACTAACAAAATAAAATGACGCTCCAAGCAAAACATATATCATGTGGCGAATAAAAATATGGCTCCAAGTAAAGTTACCGATGAACGAAGACGAAAGATGGGATGCCTTCCGGGGCATCCCCAAGCTTAGGCTCTTGGTTGTCCTTGAATATTACCTTGGGGTGCCTTGGGAATCCCCAAGCTTAGTATCTTTCCACTCCTTATTCCATAGTCCATCAAATCCTTACCCAAAACTTGGAAACTTCAACCACACAAAACTCAACGCAAAACTCGTAAGCTCCGTTAGTATAAAAAATAAAACCACCACTTAGGTACTGTAATGAACTAATTCTAAATTCATATTGGTGTTAAACCTACTGTATTGCAAGTTCTCTATGGTTCATACCCTCCGATACTACTCATAGATTCATCAAAATAAGCAAACAACACATAGAAAACAGAATCTGTCAAAAACAGTACAGTCTGTAGTAATATGTATCAAACGTATACTTATGAAACTCAAAAAATTCTGAAATAAACTGGTGGACCTGAGAAATTTGTATATTAATCATATGCAAAAAGAATCAACCTAAAAGCACTCTCTAGTATAAAATGGCAGCTATTCTCGTGAGTGCTAAAGTTTCTGTTTTTTACAGCAAGATCACATAAACTTCACCCAAGTCTTCCCAAAGGTTCTACTTGGCACAAACACTAATGAAAACATGAAACCACATCTAACCAGAGGCTAGATGAATTATTTATTACTAAACAGGAACAAAAAGTAAGAAACAAAAATAAAGTTGGGTTGCCTCCCAACAAGCGCTATCGTTTAACGCCCCTAGCTAGGCATGATGATGGCAATGATACTCACATAAAAGATAAGAATTGAAACATAACGGGAGCATCATGAAGCATATGACTAGCACATTTAAGTCTAACCCACTTCCTATGCATAGGGATTTTGTGAGCAAACAACTTATGGGAACAATAATCAATAAGCATATGAAGGTAAAACAAGCATAGCTTCAAAATTTTAAGCACATAGAGAGGAAACTTGACATTATTGCAATTCCTACAAGCACATGTTCCTCCCTCATAATAATTTTCTTTAGCATCATGAATTAATTCAACAATATAACCAGCACCTAAGTCATTCTTTTCATGATCTACATGCATAGAAAATTTTCTACTCTCCACATAAGCAAATTTCTTCTCATGAATAGTAGTGGGAGCAAACTCAACAAAACAAACATCATGTGAAGCATAATCCAATTGAAAACTAAAATCATGATGACAAGTTTCATGGTTATCATTATTCCTAATAGCATACAAGTCATCACAATAATCATCATAGATAGCAACTTTGTTCTCATAATCAATTGGAACCTCTTCCAAAATAGTGGAATCATCACTAAATAAAGTTGACACTCTTCCAAATCCACTTTCATGTTCATCACAATAAGATTCAACATCCTCCAAAATAGTGGGATCACTACTTCCTAAAGTTGACACTCTTCCAAACCCACTTTCATCAATATAATCATCATAAATAGGAGGCATGCTATCATCATAATAAATATTCTCATCAAAACTTGGGGGACTAAGAATATCATCTTCATCAAACATAGCTTCCCCAAGCTTCTGGCTTTGCATATCATTAGCATCATCGATATTCAAGGAATTCGTAGTAACAACATTGCAATCATACTCATCATTCAAAGATTTAGTATAAACATTCTATGGATTTCTTCTTCTAGAACTTGAGCACAATTTTCCTTTTCATCATACTCACGAAAGATATTAAAAAGATGAAGCTTATGAGACAAACTCAATTCCATTTTTTTGTAGTTTTCTTTTATAAACTAAAGTAGTGATAAAACAAGAAACAAAAAGATTCGATTGCAAGATCTAAAGATATACCTTCAACCACTCACCTCCCCGGCAATGGCGCCAGAAAAGAGCTTGATGTCTACTACACAACCTTCTTCTTGTAGACGTTGTTGGGCCTGCAAGTGCACAGGTTTGTAGGACAGTAGCAAATTTCCCTGAAGTGGATGACCTAAGGTTTATCAATCCGTAGGAGGCGTAGGATGAAGATGGTCTCTCTCAAACAACCCTGCAACCAAATAACAAAGAGTCTCTTGTGTCCCCAACACACCCAATACAATGGCAAATTATATAGGTGCACTAGTTCGGCGAAGAGATGGTGATACCAGTGCAAAATAGATAGTAGATATGGGTATTTGTAATCTGAAATTATAAAAACAGCAAGGTAACAAGTGGTAAAAGTGAGCACAAACGGTATTGCAATGATAAGAAACAAGGCCTAGGGTTCATACTTTCACTAGTGCAAGTTCTCTCAACAATAATAACATAGATAGATCATATAACAATCCCTCAACATGCAACAAAGAGTCACTCCAAAGCCACTAATAGCAGAGAACAAACGTAGAGATTATGGTAGGGTATGAAACCACCTCAAAGTTATTCTTTTGATCGATCTATTAAAGAGTTCGTACTAGAATAACACCTTAAGACACTAATCAACCAAAACCCTAATGTCACCTAGATACTCCATTGTCACATCCAGTATCCGTGGGCATGATTATATGATATGCATCACACAATCTCAGATTCATCCAACCAACACAAAGTTCTTCAAAGAGTGCCCCAAAGTTTCTACCGGAGAGTCAAGAACGTGTGCCAACCCCTATGCATAGGTTCATGGGCGGAACACGCAAGTTGGTTACCAAAACATACATCAAGTGGCACATGATATCCCATTGTCATCACAGATGAGCACGGCAAGACATACATCAAGTGTTCTCATAAAAGACTCAATCTGATAAGATAACTTCAAGAGGGAATCTCAATTCATCACAAGAGAGTAGAGGGGAGAAACGTCATAAGATCCAACTATAATAGCAAAGCTCGGGATACATCAAGATCGTGCCATAGAGGGAACACGAGAGAGAACACGAGAGAGAGAGAGAGAGATCAAACACATAGCTACTGGTACATACCCTCATCCCCGAGGGTGAACTAATCCCTCCTCGTCATGGATAGCGCCGGGATGATGAAGATGGCCACCGATGATGGGATCCCCCCTCCGGCAGGGTGCTGGAACGGGCTCCTGAGCGGTTTTTGGTGGCTACAGAGGCTTGCGGCGGCAGAACTCCCGATCTATCTTGATATTCGATGGTTTTAGGGTATGTAGGCTTATATAGGCGAAAGAAGTCGGCCGAGGGGGTACTCGAGGGGTCCACGAGATAGGGGGCGCGCCCAGTTGGGGGGTTGCGCCCCCTATCTCCTGTGCTCCTCGAGTATCCTCTGACGTGAACTCCAAGTCTCTAGGATGATAATCTTCCAAAAAATCACGTTGTCGAAGGTTTCATTCCATTTGGACTCCGTTTGATATTCCTTTTCTTCGAAATACTGAAACAGGCAATAAAACAACAATATGGGCTGGGCCTCCGGTTAATAGGTTAGTCCCAAAAGTAATATAAAAGTGTATAATAAAGCCCATAATCATTCAAAACAAGTAATATAATAGCATGGAACAATCAAAAATTATAGATACGTTGGAGACGTATCAGTGTTTAAGGTCATTAATAGCACTTAAGGCTGGCGTTACCTGTAACGCCCCTACTTTATGTACATTCAACCCTCTGAAACGGAGGATGGCTGGGGTCCTGGCGCACTCTATATAAGGCACCCCCCTCCTCTGGCACAAGGGTTTGCACCCCCTGTAACATCACACACATATAATCCAGTCGACCGCCTCCGGGCACCAAGACGTAGGTCTGTTACCTCCTCCGAGAAGGGCCTGAACTCGTAAACTCTTGTGTACACCTTCACAATAGCTAAGATCTTGCCTCTCCATACCTACCCCCCTTTCTATTGTCAGTCTTAGAACCACGACAGTTGGCGCCCACCGTGGAGCCGGTGTCTTAGCGACTTGTTGGTGAAGTTGCAAAAAAACTCGGATCATCATCATCATGGTTTCCGGCGGCGGATTGGCTGAGGGCCGCGAGATCCATCTCAGCGCGCTCGTTTTCATTGCCGACTACTCCGCTTGGCTTCAGGAAGCTCCCCTTGATGTTAAGGCGCTCCCCGTCCGAGGGGCGACGCACTTTCGCGCGTGCGTTCGCGGCGTCCTTCTCCGGCAGCCATCGACTCAGTATCAGTCGACTCTGATGGTTTTTTCCCTCCCCATTGTTCGCTGCCGCAAGCGATTCGGTCTGTTGCAGATTCAGCGGTGGGTGAAACACACGGTGGATCAATTTTCGGCCACCCATCAAGTCGCGGCGATCGAGCCCGACGAAACTCTCCACGGCCTGTTCGATCTGTCGACTGGCTCTGTGGAGACCACATCCAAGTGCGATAGCAGCGACCCTACGGCTGAAGTCTTGATGGTTGATGGACCTCATGGTCCACCTGGTTTCCACCGTGAAGACGGCGAGGATGGTGGCGGCGATCCATCACGCGTCCATGAGGAATACCATCCCGAGCCCCTTTCTTCGCAACAGAGAGAAGAACTTCGTTGCCGCAACATGGATGCACTCCGCACGCCCATCATTGGAGAAACCCCCGAGGCTCGAGCCTTGGAAGAGGTGCGTCTGGCTAATTTGGATGAGCACACTCGACTGGAGAACCTTTAGCGTGCTCTCGACAAGCGTGCTCGGGAGCGGGTCCCTTAATCCAGTCGACGGCAGCTTTTTCCGCCTCCACCTAAGGTATGCCGCACTTCGATCCAAAATCTCGTAGTTGCAGCCCGCATAGCAGAGTCAATTCAACCTTCCCAGTCAGAGGCCGGCAGAGGTTTGATGCAGATCCAGGCCTTGCTCCGGGCAGCAGGAGAGTAGAACACCGCAGTGTCTCAGTTGCGGAATAGGATTCATAGCAGATTCGTAGTAGCGGATACAGTTCAGTCGGACCACAGTCCAAGATCGCCCCTGCAGCGTGAGGGCCATCGACAATACGATCATCGGCTCGACCGCGACAATCATCGGCGAGTGCCCACGCCTCCTCCGAGGAGTGCATGTTCGGGGTCTAGTTGACCGGAACAGAGCGCATAGAGAAGACCCCGGCAGAGATCGTCCGAGTGGCAGTAGAGTGCATGTTTCCGGTCCAGAGTGTTTCTGCGGAGCCATCAAGGCAGCGGCGTTTCCTCCCAACTTCAGGTTGGCGACCGGAGTCAGTAAGTTCACTGGAGAGTCCAAGCCTGAAACTTGGCTTGAGGATTACCGAGTGGCTGTGCAGATTGGCGGTGGAAACAATGAAGTAGCAATGAAACATCTTCCTCTGATGTTGGAAGGGTCGGGCCGAGCGTGGTTGACTCAGTTAGCTCCAGACATTATATATAGTTGGGAAGAGCTTGCTCGAGTGTTCGTCAAAACCTTTGAGGGCACTTGCAAGCAGCCAGCGGGGTTGACAGAGTTGCAGCATTGTGTGCAGAAACCGAGTGAGACTTTAAGGGATTTCATTCAAAGGTGGACCAATTTGCATCACACCGTTGAAAATGTATCAAGGCATCAAGCAGTGTGTGCCTACAAGGAAGGCGTCAAATACCGAGAGTTGGTCCTGAAGTTTGGTCTGACTGGAGATATGACTCTGACTCGGATGATGGAAATAGCCACCCGGTATGCTAACGGAGAAGAAGAGGATCGACTCCGTAGCGGAAAGAGTAAACCAGTCGGCCATGAGGCCGGTGGAGGTAATTCCAATCGGAAACAGAAGCATAAGGCCGAGCCCGCAGCACCTGGTGAGATCGCAGCAATGGCTCAAGGAAAGTTTAAGGGAAAACCTAAAGGGCCCTGGCCCCCTAAGAAAGTGAAGGATCAAGCAGGAAATGATGTGTTGGATTTACCGTGTCACATCCACACAAAGAAGGACGAAGAGGGAAATCTGTTTTACCCTAGGCATACCACTCGACAATGTCGACTCCTGATCCAGCAGTTCCAAGAAAAACAGCAAGGTGAGAAGGAGAAAGAGTCGGACAAAGACGAGGATGAAGAGGAAGACGAAGATTATCCCAAAGTCAATTCCACTCTCATGATTTTTGCTGATGTTGAGAGCAAGAATCGGTTGAAGGTTATCAACAGAGAAGTGAATATGGTCGCTCCGGCGACGATGACCACATACCTGAAATGGTCCCAGAAAGCCATCACGTTCGACCAGTCCGATCACCCTGCTCGCATAGCCACCCCTAGGAGGCAAGCATTGGCGGTCGACCCAGTGGTCGAAGGCACTAGACTGAACAAAGTGCGAATGGATGGTGGAAGCGGCCTGAACATCCTTTATGCTAAAACTCTGAAGGGGATGGGCATTCCGATGTCCAAACTTAGCGAGAGCAACATGAGTTTCCATGGTGTTATCCCTGGAAAGAAGGCCGAATCACTCAGCCAAATCGCCCTCGACGTGGTTTTCGGTGATTACAAGAATTTCCGTAAGGAAAAATTGACATTTGAAGTTGTGGATTTCCAGAGTGCTTATCATGCCATTCTAGGCAGGCCTACCTACGCACGTTTTATGGCTCGACCATTTTACGTGTACCTCAAGTTGAATATGTCTGGCCCCAGAGGCGTGATCACGGTTACTGTCAATCAGCAGAAGGCGGAGGAGTGCTTCCAGAAAGGTTCCAAAATTGCTGATGCGCAAATGGCAGCAATTGAATTTCAAGAATATCAGAAGAAGGCAAATCCGAGTGATTTGCTCCGAGCTAACAAGCCTGCCACAGATTCTGCATTTCAGTCGTCTGGTGAAACGAAGCCGATTCATATTCACCCGACCAATCCCAATGCCGCATCGACTCATATATCAACGACACTTTACAGCAAATAGGAAGAAGCGCTCATCCAGTTCCTCCGTGAGAACTCGGACATCTTTGCATGGAAACCTTCGTACATGCCGGGTGTACCCAGCGGGCTGGCTGAGCACCGTTTGCATGTCGACCCCAAGATAAAACCCGTCAAAGAGCATCTTCGGCGGTCCGCCGTACAGAAGAGAAAGGCAATTGGCGAGGAAGTGGCTCGGCTCCTAGCAGTAGAGTTCATCCGTGAGATCTACCACTCCGAGTGGCTTGCCAATGTAGTAATGGTCCCTAAGAAGGATGATCACTTCGTATGTGCATTGATTTCAGGCATATCAATCGGGCCTTCCCTAAAGATCATTTCCCTCTCCCCCGCATCGATCAGATTGTTGACTCGACGGCGGGGTGTGAGCGCTTGTGTTTTTTAGATGCATATTCCGGGTATCATCAGATCTGACTGTATGGTCCCGATGAAATAAAAACAGCCTTCATCACCCCATTTGGGTGCTTTTGCTACGTCACCATGCCATTTGGTCTTAAAAATGCCGGAGCCACATTCATGAGAATGATTCAGAAGTGCCTGCTCACTCAAATCAGTCGGAAGTTGGAAGCATACATGGATGACATTGTGGTCAAGTCTCGCAAAGGTTCCGACCTACTAACTGACCTCGCAGAAACCTTTGCCAACCTAAGAAGGTACGATATCAAGCTTAATCTGTCAAAGTGCACATTCGGTGTTCCAGGTGGAAAGTTACTCGGTTTTCTCATTTCCGAACGAGGGATTGACACCAATCCAGAAAAAGTTGATACCATCCTCCGAATGAAATGCCCTGTGCGTGTGCATGACGTTCAGAAGCTGACTGGTTGTTTGGCCGCCTTGAGTCGATTCATTTCTCGTCTCGGTGAAAAGGCCTTACCTCTTTACCGATTGATGAAGAAATCCGATAAGTTCGAGTGGACTGAGGAAGCTGATGCAGCGTTTACAGAGCTCAAAACCCTGCTTTCCACCTAGCTAGTGCTTGCTACGCCAATCAGCAAGGAGCCTTTACTGCTTTATATTGCAGCCACTGGACAAGTTGTCAGTACAGTACTCACGGTCGAGCGAGAAGAAGAAGGAAAGGCTTACAAGGTTCAGCGCCCAGTATATTATCTCTCTGAAGTTTTGACTCCATCCAAGCAACGATATCCACATTATCAGAAGCTTGTCTATGGGATCTACATGACCATGAAGAAGGTTGCACATTATTTCTCTGATCACTCCATTACAGTCGTCAGCGACGCACCATTATCTGAAATTCAGAACAACAGAGATGCAACTGGTCGAGTGGAAAAATGGGCGACTGAACTCCTTCCATTGGATATCAAGTTTGAGGCAAAGAAAGCTATCAAGTCCCAAGCAACCGCAGATTTTCTTGCCGAGTGGATTGAGCAGCAATTGCCGACTCAAGTTCACTTGGAGCATTGGACTATGTTCTTTGATGGCTCCAAGATGCTGAATGGTTCAGGTGCTGGGGTAGTACTGGTATCCCCCCGTGGAGACAAGCTCAGCTATGTTCTCTAGATTCATTTTGATTCTTCCAATAACGAAGCTGAATATGAAGCACTTTTATACGGGTTGCGTATGGCCATTTCACTCGGCATCCATCGCCTTATGGTCTACGGCGACTCAAATTTGTTGGTTAATCAAGTAATGAAAGAGTGGGATGTTAGGATCCCAACCATGACAGGTTATTGCAATGCGGTAAGAAAGCTGGAAAAGAAGTTTGAAGGGTTGGAGCTTCACCATATACCCCGACTGAAAAATCAAGCTGCAGATGAATTGGCAAAGTTAGGGTCTAAGAGGGAAGCCATTCCCAGCAATGTGTTTTTTGGAGCACATTCATTCACCTTCAGTTCAGGAAGATCCTTTCACTAAAGAGCCCCCACAACCTAAGAGCACCACAGATCCGACTGAAGTCGAAATCCCAGCCGTGGTCGACTTAGTCATGGAGGTTTTGGTCATCACTCACGACTGGACAGTGCCCTACATTGCAGACATTCTTAGGAAAGAACTTCCATAGGATGAAGAAGACGCTCGACAGATCGTCCGACGATCTAAATCCTTTACCATGATAAAAGGTGTCGATGGGGGATCGAACCTGGGTCTTCTAGGTGGAAGAGGGAGAGTTCAGCCAGTCGGGTTGGCCAGTTGTTCAGGTAAAGTGTAACTAGAGTCTGCCAGAAATGCATCACGCCGGAAGAAGGCCGAATGATCCTCAATGATATTCACTTGGGGACCTGTGGTCACCATGCGTCCTCTCGGACCATCGTGGCCAAAGCATACCGTGCCGGATTTTACTGGCCACATGCCAACGAGATGGCAAAGGAAATAGTAGACAAATGTGAAGGCTGTCAGTTTTACTCCAACATGTCCCATAAGCCCGCGTCAGCTCTGAAGACTATTCCATTCGTCTGGCCTTTCGTTGTCTGGGGATTGGACATGGTCGAACCTCTGAGGACTGGTAGGAGTGGATTTACCCATGTACTGGTGGCGGTCGACAAGTTTACCAAATGGATCGAAGCCAACCCCATTAAAAACCTTGAAGCAAGTACAGTCGTACGTTTCATTAGAGAATTGATATTCAGATATGGTGTTCTGCACAGCATCATCACAGATAATGGGTCGAACTTCGACTCTGATGAATTCAGAGCCTTTTGTGCCTCCCAAGGTATGAGGGTCGATTACGCTTTGGTCGCCCATCCTCAGTCGAATGGACAGGCTGAAAGAGCGAATGGATTGATTCTCAAAGCACTGAAACCCCGGTAGATGCGTGACCTCAAGCATGCAGCAGGAGCCTGGGTTGATGGACTTCCATCAGTACTTTGGGGATTGAGGATAACTCCTAATCGGTTGACTGGGCGAACTCCATTCTTCCTAGTCTATGGAGCTGAAGCCGTACTCCCGAGTGACCTGCTCCACAATGCGCCCTGAGTCGAGCTCTTCTCAGAAGAGGAAGCAGAACATGCTCGACAAGATGCGGTCGATCTCCTAGAGGAAGAAACAGAGATGGCCTTGATCTGGTCGACCATTTATCAACTAGACCGGGGTCGATTCCATGCCAGAAACGTAAGGGGTCGGGCATTTCAGGAAGGAGACTTGGTCTTTGAGTGGACCAGCAGAAACCACACAAGCTCGCTCCTACTTGGGAAGGCCCTTTCGTCGTCACCAAAGTGCTCCACAACGGAGCATATCATCTTTTCAACGTCGAACACAATAAAGATGAGCCGCGCGCCTGGAATGCGGAACTGCTCCGCCCCTTTTACTCTTAAAGTACTTAGGTTGTTGAGATGTAATAAGAAGTACCTTTTAGTTCGATTATCAAAGGACATGATTTTACAGTTTTCCCAATGATTGTTGTTCATTTTTTGCATGTTGTAAAATCCCCAAGTGGGTGCCTTAGCTGCGAATCCGTTTCGCCTAAGTTGAAGAAAAAAAATCCTACCGAGTGGTGAGCCAACCTCCCACTCAGAGGCTTAGCTGCGAATCCGTTTTGCCTAAGTATTAAAACTCCTACCGAGTGGTGAGCCAGCCTCTCACTCGGGGGCTTAGCTGCAGTTCAGAACTCGCCTAAGTATAAAAAATCCTACCGAGTGATGAGCCAGCCTCTGACTCGGAGGCTTAGCTGCAGTCCAGTACTCGCCTAAGTATAAAAAATCCTTCCGAGTGGTGAGCCAGCCTCTCACTCGGGGGCTTAGCTGCAGTTTAGTACTTGCCTAAGTATAAAAAATCCTACCGAGTGATGAGCCAGCCTCTGACTCGGAGGCTTAGCTGCAGTCCAGTACTCGCCTACGTATAAAAAATCCTACCGAGTGGTGAGCCAGCCTCTCACTCGGGTGCTTAGCTACAGTTCAGTACTCGCCTAAGTATAAAAAATCCTACCGAGTGGTGAGCCAGCCTCTCACTCGAAGGCTTAGCTGCAGTCCAGTACTCGCCTAAGTATAAAAAATCCTACCGAGTGGTGAGCAATCCTCCCACTCGGGGGCTTAGCTGCAGTCCAGTACTCGCCTAAGTATAAAAAATCCTACCGAGTGATGAGCAATCCTCTCACTCGGGGGCTTAGCTGCAGTCCAGTACTCGCCTAAGTTTAAAAGGTCCTACCAAAACGGTACGGGTCGGTCATGACCCCCCCCCCCCAGGGGCTGCACCATCAAGAAGAAGGACGAGATTGTGAGAGCAATCCTCTCACCCGGGGGCTTAGCTGCAGTTCAGTACTCGCCTAAGTATAAATTATCCTACCGAGTGATGAGCTGGCCTCTCACTCGAAGGATTAGCTGCAGTCCAGTACTCAGCTAAGTATAAAAAATCCTATCGAGTGGTGAGCAATCCTCTCACTCGGGGGCTTAGCTGCAGTCCAGTACTCGCCTAAGTATAAAAAAATCCTACCGAGTGGCGAGCAATCCTCTCACTCGGGGGCTTAGCTGCAGTCCAAGTACTCGCCTAAGTATTAAAAATCCTACCGAGTGGCGAGCAATCCTATCACTCGGGGGCTTAGCTGCAGCCCAAGTACTCGCCTAAGTATAAAAAATCCTACCGGGTCGCGAGCAATCCTCTCACACGGGGGCTTAGCTACAGTCCAGTACTCGCCTAAGTATAAGAATCCTACCGAGTGGTGAGCAATCCCCTCACTCGGAGGTTTAGCTGCAGTCCAGTACTCGCCTAAGTTTGAGAAACCCAGTCGAATGGGGCAGGTCGGCCACGACCCCTCCCCCCGGGGCTGCACCATCAAGAAGAAGGACGAGATTGTGCGCACTGCCAAAGGCTCATCCAACAGTCGGCGCCGAGGCGAGCTGCTTTCAGGAGCGTCAAGACCATTGTTGAGTGCCTTGCTGATGAGCTGATCAATGCTGCCAAAAGCTCATTCAACAGCTAATGCCAAGGCGAATTGCTTTCAGGAATGTCAAGACCATTGCTAAGTGCCTCGCTAATGAGCTGACCAATGCTGCTGAAGGCTCGTCCAACGGGTCGACTGCGACCTCTTCCTCAGAAGCTGCATCAGGAGTACAAAAACCAATCCGAGAGAAGATAAACACAACATATTTAAAGATAAGCCCAGGGCAGATAAATCCAAAGGTTTCTAAACCGCAGATTAAAGTACTCGGGCGTCAGGCTCGAAGGAGTTTTAACGATTACAAAATCACTCGGCATTCCAAGGAAAATAAAGGCGAAGCATAATGTTTTTTTGGTCACTCGGCGGGAGAAGGGCCGGCTGGATCGCAGAAGCTGTCGAGGTCGATACTGTCAGCAATACGAGTGGCTGCCTCAAGGAAGGTGTCCATGAAGGTATGGAAGGAGTGCTTCTGTGTATTCGCAACCTTGAGGGCCGTCAGCTTGTCTTCTCTAGCCTCCTTGCAGTGCACTCGAACCAACGACAGGGCGACGTCAGCACCACAGCGGGCGGATGACTTCTTCCACTCTTGCACTCGGCCAGGAATCTGATTGAGTTGAGTCATCAGCGACTCAAGGTCTTGAGAAAGTTCCGCTTGAGGCCAGAGTTCAGCATCCATTCGGGTCATCACAGCCTTTAGTCAAGCCAGATAGGCAACAGCACCGTCCAAGCGTGATTCCAATCGCAGCAAGTTCATCGCAACATCATCTTTCACGGGCCAATTGATGGGGTCGAGACCTGTCTTGACTCACCCAGTTTCAGCTTTGAAGTCCTGGCAAAGTTCTGTTCCATCACGAAAAACAATGAGTCGACAATATTACAACATACTCTGGTCGACGACAATTAACCAGTCGAGTGACTATACCTTCAAGCTTCAGAACTAGTTTCGCGGCAAGTTGTCCTAGATAGGACTCTAACTTGCCCGTCTTGGCTCTGAGGCCTCCAACTTCAGTGGTCAGGTTCTCCTTGTCCTTCTTCAGTTGCTCTACTTCTCGATTGGCTTCTGAGATGACGGTCTTCAACTTCGTGTTCTCCTCTTACAACTTGCCGACAGAAGCCAGCTTTTGTTCCGCAAGCGCCATCTTATCACGTGCTTCCTTCTAAGCAGCAGCAAGGTCCTGGTCCTTCTTCTCCAAAGCTTCCTTCGTTCTGTCTAAAGAAACAACACTCTTCAGACGAGCCTGAAGTTGACGGTTTTCACTACGCACATCTGCTTGTGTGAAGTCACTCGGTTCAAAGAGACTGAAAGAAAAAGAAGTGAAAGACGCGAGCTACTAAGTAGACAAGACAGTCGAATGGTTACCTCCCATGATGGTCGTCTCTTGTTGAGCATTCTTGAGGTTCTTCTTTGCGAGTTCCAGATCGAGTTCAACGCTGATATGCTTCTTCTTTAGCTCGGAAAGTCGAGCTCCAAGATCACAAGACCTCTGCAGTCAGCGAGAAAGATATGTTAGTCGACAGAAACAAGACGCAATGACAGTGAAAAGTTACTCTAAGACTACTGCCGTATCAAATATTCAACAGTAGTCTCGGGGACTACACCCAGTGGGTGCACTTAGCGTGGCCTCACTAGTTCAGATCAACACTCAGCAGGGTCTGCCCAGTGTGAGTCAAAAAAAGAAGAGAGAAAATTCTAAGACCTCAGCCGACTGTAAGTAGTCGACTATGGTCTCGGGGACTACACCCACTGGGTGCACTCGGCATGCCCCCACTGGTCCAGACAGATTACTAAGACTCAGTTCGAGGCAAGTGGAGTGGAAGATTTCCTAAACTCTATATAAGGGGACACCCCAGTGGGTGATCGGATATAAAACATCATCCAAAAGTTTAGTCGGAGTTCACTGACCTGAACATTGGTCTGCAGGGCAGTGCTGGTGTTGTAAGCCACGTGCATCACCTTCACCTGCTCCACGACAAGGTTCACCTCGCGAAGAGCCTCCCTGGCAGCACTCGGCGAGTCGTCCGGGGTCTGATATGCAGCAAAGAGTGATGACTCCAGGGCGGCCGAGGCAGTTACTGGAGCGGCAGGAGTCGGAGCAGTCGATCCCGACGGACGATTAGTCGTCAGCGGGTTGGAGAACGTGACGTTGGTCTGAATCGGTTCTCTGGAACGTTCGACCACTGCCTCAAGCGCCGACATCGACTGAGGGACTTGAACTTCAAGCCTCCTCCTGCTTGAGCCCCCACTCCTCTTCCTCCTCTCCTGTAGAGGCACTTCTTCTTCATCATCATCAGGGAGCATGACGACCTCTTGCGGAACTACGGAAAGAGAGAAATATCAGAAATTCAGCCGATTGACGATTCACTCGACTTAATGAAGCCTGGTCGAACGGACTTACCAGCTCGAGAGGTGGCCTCCTCATCTCTTGGTGCCTTGTCGATGTCCATATCAGTGGCAGCAAAGGTGGGGCTAGAAAGATACATGATCCTGTTGGTCAGAACAAAAACTTCAGTCGACCTACGTAAACACAAGTGAGACACTCACCCCGAAGCAACAGGGATGTCCATCTTGATCCGCGACAAAGTCTTCCGAGCCTTGGGAGGAACAACCTTGGGTTGCTTGGCGACCTTCTCCGTAGGCTCCGGAGTCGACGTCCGAGTGCGCTTTTGAGTGTGGGTACTCGGAGCCACGTTCTTCCCGCGCCCGCCCACTGGGTCATGCTGCTGCTTGGATCGGCGTTCGGAGCGCGGCGACGAGTCGAATTCTTCCTCGTCGTCCGACTCTTCGCTCTCCTCTTTGTCCGAAGACTCCCAGTCGCCACTCTCCTCTGCACTAGCCTCTCCCTCCTGGCCCTGCTCCAAAGCTTGTTCGCTGTTGGGCATCGAAAACATCTCAATGAAAACCTACAGGACAAATCAATCGAGTAAAAGTCAATCGATGTCAAGTACAGTCGAAACATATACGCAGGGCAGTCGGAATAAAGAGCATACCTTGTCGGGCGGATTATCTTCGCTGAAGGGGATGACTCGCCTGGATCCTCTGGGGTTGTCGTGATTGCCTGTGATGCTCCTCAACCACATGGCCACAGTCTTGGGTGGCACTTCTTCTGGATGGACCCGAGCGGTGTCGTCAGACCCGGAGTACAGCCACATAGGATGGTCACGAGCCTGAAGAGGCTGGATGCGTTGATTGAGGAACACTTCCAGCAGGTCCAGGCCGGTGACACCCTCATTAATAAGTTGAACCACTTTCTCCACCAACATCTTCGTCTCCACGTTGTCAACAGCAGTCACTTTTAGTGGAGCAAGAGTCTGAACATGGTCGAATGTGAAGTGGGGAAGGCCAGTCGACTGACCTGGAGTTGCCACGTCCTGGCAGTAGAACTAGGTCGACTGCCAGCCTCTAACCGATTCAGGGAAAGTCATAGCAGGGAAAGCACTCCTATGCCTCTTCTGAATACCCAAACCCCCACACATCTAGATGACATGGGTCTTTGAGTCACTCATTTTTTCTTTCTTGACCGACTGGGATCGGATGGTGAAGATATGTTTGAAGAGACCCCAGTGCGGTCGACACCCCAAAAAGTTTTTACACATCGACACGAACGCGGCCAGATACGTGATGGTGTTGGGGAGAAAATGGTGGAGTTGAGCACCGAAGAAATTCAGGAATCCCCGAAAGAAGGGGTGCGGAGGGAGCGAAAAAACCCGGTCGACGTGGGTGGCGAGTAGTACGGAGTCACCCGGTCGAGGCTGCAGTTCCATCTCCCCCTCCGGCAGCCTTGCCGCTCCCTTGGCGATTAGTCCGGACTCCGCCAGCTCATCCAGATCTTCTTGCCGGAGCGAAGACCGGATCCAATCGCCGTGGATCCAGCCCGACAACAGCCCCTTTCTCCGCCCCCGTCGCCTTTTTTGCTTCTCTAGCACCACCGTCTTGTCCTTCACCATGGCGGCGGAGCAGCACCGTCGAGAGCAGAAGAGCCGGGCGCGGTGGAGAAGCGGAGGAAGAAGAAAGAGAAATGGGCGTGCACAGTGCAGACGCCTCGGCCCCGTCACCTTATAAAGGGTTGCTTACGAGTGGCTGACGTGTGGGACCAGGCGATCCTGTCAAATCCCGCAACACTCTCACGCAATGTACGTGGCGAAAAAGGCGGCCCAGAAATCCAGGCATCACTATTTATTTGCTCCGCCTGCTTTGGCGCTCCCCGTCCCGCGCGCTTCCTCGAAATTTCGTATCCCGTGAAATCCGGGATACACTGCAGTCAATTGCGCCAAAGATCCTGCACTCTAATGCAGCACTCGGTAGACGATGCTGTAAGTTCACTCACAACTCTCTGAATGGATCAAGGCGACCGAATCGATGCTGAAGTACCAACGCGAGTTTTCCATCTTGCAGAAAACGCTCGCGAAAGTGCAAACCTCAGAACAAGTTCAACTTCAACCTACTTTCCACTCGAACCTTAATCCATTCTGGGACTACTGATGAGGATACAGACCTGGGGTAGGGTCATAGGCCTGACTGATACGTCCTACCCAAGGTCCCTACCCTAGAAGATAAGAAGTCCAAGAGGCAGCAAGAGACCCCCAGTCAAAGATGTCGAGTGCAATCCAATCGACAAATCATGTCACTCGGGAGTCCCTCCTACCTATTGTCACTCGACCACTCAAGGAATCACTCGGCCCACTGAAGATCAGGAGTCACTCGGCATTGTAACGGGCAGGCGTTCCTCCGTAGTCTTTAAGGTCATTAATAGCACTTAAGGCTGGCATTACCTGTAACGCCCCTACTTTATGTACATTCAACCCTCTGTAACGGAGGATGGCTGGGGTCCTGGCGCACTCTATATAAGCCACCCCCTCCTCTGGCACAAGGGTTCGCACCCCCTGTAACATCACACACATATAATCCAGTCGACCGCCTCTGGGCACCGAGACGTAGGGCTGTTACTTCCTTCGAGAAGGGCCTGAACTCATAAACTCGTGTGTACACCTTCACCATAGCTAAGATATTGCCTCTCCATACCTACCACCCTTTCTACTGTCAGTCTTAGAACCACGACAGTTGGATATTATGATGTTTCTCCCCTTCTACTCTCTTGTAAGGGGTAGAGTTTTCCCTTTGAAGTTATCTTTTCATATTGAGTCTTTAAGGATTTGAGAACACTTGATGTATGTCTTGCATGGGATACCCGTGGTGTCAATAGGGTATTCTATTGCTCGACTTGATGTATGTTTTGGTGATCAACTTGCGGGTTCCGTGATCTTGGGAACCTATTCATAGGGGTTGGCACACGTTTCCACCTTGACTCTCCGGTAGAAATTTGGGGCACTCTTTGAACTTCTTTGTGTTGGTTTGAATAGATGAATCTGAGATTGTGTGATACATGTCGTATAATCATACCCGTGGATACTTGTGGTGACATTGGAGTATCTAGGTGACATTAGGGTTTTGGTTGATGTGTGTCTTAATGTGTTATTTTACTACAAACTCTAGGGCTGTTTGTGACACTTATAGGAATAGCCCAATTGATTGACCGGAAAGAATAACTTTGAGGTGGTTTCGTACCCTACAATAATCTCTTCGTTTGTTTTTCGCTATTAGTGACTTTGAAGTGACTCTTTGTTGCAGGTTGAGGGATAGTTATATGATCTAATTATGTTATTATTGTTGAGAGAACTTGCACTAGTGAAAGTATGAACCCTAGGCCTTGTTTCAAAGTATTTCAATGCCGTTTGTGCTCACTTTTATCATTAGTTACCTTGTTGTTTATATATTTTAATATTGCAAAAATCCATATCTACTATCCATATTGCACTTGTATCACCATCTCTTCGCCTAACTAGTGCACCTATACAATTTACCATTGTATTGGGTGTGTTGGGGACACAAAAGACTCTTTGTTATTTTGTTGCAGGGTTGTTTGAGAGAGATCATCTTCATCCTACGCCTCCCACGGATTGATAAACCTTAGGTCATCCACTTGAGGGAAATTTGCTATTGTCCTACAAACCTCTGCACTTGGAGGCCCAACAACGTCTACAAGAAGATGGTTGCGTAGTAGACATCAAGCTCTTTTCTGGCACCATTGCCAGGGAGGTGAGTGCTTGAAGGTATATCTTTAGATCTTGCAATCGAATCTTTTAGTTTCTTGTTTTATCACTAGTTTAGTCTATAAAAGAAAACTACAAAAAATAATGGATAGAGGGTGCCTCATATACTTCATATTTTTAATGTCTTTCATGAAAATAAGGATTCTGATAATTGTGCTCAATTGCTAGAGGAAGAATGCAATAAATTGTTTAGCATTTTTTTTAATGATGAGCATAATTGCAATGTTGTCAGTATGAATTCCTTGAATATCCATGATGCTAATGATATGCGAAGCCACAAGCTTGGGGATGCTATGTTTGATGAATATGATATTTTTAGTCCCCCAAGTTTTGATGAAAATATTTATTATGATGAAAGCATGCCTCCTATTTATGATGATTGTATTGATGAAAGTGGGTTTGGAAGAGTGTCAACTTTAGTAAGTAATGATCCCACTATTTTGGAGGGTGTTGAATCTTATTGTGATAATTATGAAAGTGGATTTGGAGAGGTCATGACTTTATTTAGTGACGAATCCACTATTTAGGAATAGGTTCCAATTGATTATGAGAACAAAGTTGCTATCTATGATGATTATTGTGATGACATGTATGCTATAAAGAATAATGATAACCATGAAACTTGTCATCTTGATTTTAATTTTCAATTGGATTATGCCTCACATGATAGTTATTTTGTTGAGTTTGCTCCCACTACTATTCATGAGAAGAAATTTGCTTATGTGGAGAGTAATAAAATTTCTATGCTTCTAGATCATGAAAATAATGCTTTATGTGATGGTTATATTGTTGAATTCATTCATGATGCTACTGAAAATTATTATGAGCGAGGAGTATATGCTTGTAGGAATTGCAACAATATGAAGTTTCCTCTCTGTGTGCTTAAAGTTTTGAAGTTCTGCTTGTTTTGCTTTCCTATGCTAGTTGATTCTTGTTCCCATAAGTTGTTTGCTCACAAAATCCCTATGCATAGGAAGAGGGTTAGACTTAAATGTGCTAGTCATATTCTTCATGGTGCTCTCTTTATGTTTCAATTCTTATCTTTTATACGAGCATCATTGAAATCATCATGCCTAGCTAAAAAGGCATTAAAGCGCTTGTTGGGAGATAACCCAATATTTATCCTTACTGTTTTTGTGTGTCCATATGATTAAGCTACTGTAGTAATCATGTTTTATAGCATTTGTTTCAATAAAGTGCCAAGTAGAACCTTTGGGAAGACTTGGGTGAAAGTTAATGCGATCTTGCTGTAAAAAACAGAAACAATGCGCTCACCAGGAAATTGTTTATTTTTAACAGAAGAGTTATTTTAAGTTGATTATTTTTTAAGAAGTTTAATATACAAATTCCTCACGTCCAAAAATTTATTTCAGAATTTTTGGAGTTCCAGAAGTATTCGAGAGTTACAGATTACTGCAGACTATTCTGTTTTTGACAGATTCTGTTTTCTATGTGTTGTTTGCTTATTTTGATGAATCTACGAGTAGTATCAGAGGGTATGAACCATGGTGAAGTTGGAATGCAGTATATATAACACCAATATGAATTTAGAATGAGTTCACAACAGTACCTAAGTGGTGATTTTATTTTCTTATACTAACGGAGCTTACGAGTTTTCTGTTGAGTTTTGTGTTGTGAAGTTTTCAAGTTTTGGGTAAAGATTCGATGGACTATGGAATAAGGAGTGGCAAGAGCCTAAGCTTGGGGATTCCAAAGGCACCCCAAGGTAATATTCAAGGACAACCAAGAGCCTAATCTTGGGGATGCCCCGGATGGCATCCCCTCTCTCGTCTTCGTTCATCGGTAACTTTACTTGGAGCTATATTATATGTGTTTTGCTTGGAGCGTCATTTTAATTTATTATGTTTTGCTTGCTATTTGAATAATATCCCGAGATCTGAAATTCTTAAATGTTAGGGAGTCTTCACATAGTTGCATAATTATTCGATTACTCATTGATCTTCACTTATATCTTTTGGAGTAGTTTGTCGTTTGCTCTAGTGCTTCACTTATATCTTTTAGAGCACAGAGGTGGTTTTATCTTGAAGAAATAGATGAATTCTCATGCTTCACTTATATTATTTTGAGAGTCTTAAACAGCATGGTAATTTGCTTTCGTTATGAATTTGGTCCTAATATGATAGGCATCCAAGAGGGATATAATAAAAACTTTCATATAAAGTGCATTGAATACTATGAGAAGTTTGATTCTTTATGATTGTTTTGAGATATGAAGATGGTGATATTAGAGTGATGCTAGTATAGTAGTTGTGAATTTGAGAGATACTTGTGTTAAAGATTGTGATTCCCGTAGCATATGCAGATATGGTGAACCGTTATGTGATGAAGTTGGAGCATGATTTATTTATTGATTGTCTTCCTTATGAGTGGCGGTCGGGGACGAGCGATGGTCTTTTCCTACCAATCTATCCCCCTAGGAGCATGCGCATAGTACTTCGTTTCGATAACTAATAGATTTTTGTAATAAGTAATGTGAGTTCTTTATGACTATTGTTGAGCCCATGGATTATACGCACTCTCACCCTTCCACCATTGCTAGCCTCTCTAGTACCGCGCAACTTTCGCCGGTACCATACACCCACCATATACGTTCCTCCAAATAGCCACCATACCTACCTATTATGGCATTTCCATAGCCATTCCGAGATATATTGCCATGCAACTTTCCACCATTCCGTTTATTATGACATGCTCCATCATTGTCATATTGCTTTGCATGATCATGTAGTTGACATCGTATTTGTTGCAAAGCCACCATTCATAATTCTTTCATACATGTCACTCTTGATTCATTGCACATCTCGGTACGCCACCGGAGGCATTCACATAGAGTCATATTTTGTTCTAAGTATCGAGTTGTAATTCTTGAGTTGTAAGTAAATAAAAGTGTGATGATCTTCATTATTAGAGCATTGTCCCATGTGAGGAAAGGATGATGGAGACTATGATTCCCCCACAAGTCGGGATGAGTCGGACGAAAAAAAGAGGCCATAAAAAAAGAGAAGGCCCAAATAAAAAAAGAGAAAAAGAGTGAAGGGATAGTGCTACTATCCTTTTACCACACTTGTGCTTCAAAGTAGCACCGTGATCTTCATGATAGAGAGTCTCCTATGTTGTTACATTCATATACTAGTGGGAATTTTTCATTATAGAACTTGGCTTGTATATTCCAATGATGGGCTTCCTCAAAGTGCCCTAGGTCTTCGCAAGCAAGCAAGTTGGATGCACACCCACTTAGTTTCTTTTTGAGCTTTCATACACTTATAGCTCTAGTGCATCCGTTGCATGGCAATCCCTACTCACTCACATTAATATCTATTGATGGACATCTCCATAGCCCGTTGATACGCCTAGTTGATGTGAGACTATCTTCTCCTTTTTGTCTTCTCCACAACCACCATTCTATTCCACCTTTGGTGCTATATCCATGGCTCACGCTCATGTATTGCGTGAAGATTGAAAAAGTTTGAGAACATCAAAAGTATGAAACAATTGCATGGCTTGTCATCGGGGTTGTGCATGATTTAAATATTTTGTGTGATGAAGATAGAGCATAGCCATACTATATGATTTTGTAGGGATAACTTTCTTTGGCCATGCTATTTTGAGAAGACATGATTGCTTTGTTAGTATGCTTGAAGTATTATTGTTTTTATGTCAATATTAAACTTTTGTTTTGAATCTTATCGATCTGAATATTCTTGCCACAATAGAGAAGATTACATTGATAAATATGTTAGGTAGCATTCCACATCAAAAATTATTTTTTTATCATTTACCTACTCGAGGACGAGCAGGAATTAAGCTTGGGGATGCTTGATACCTCTCCAACATATCTATAATTTTTGATTGTTCCATGCTATTATATTATCAATCTTGGATGTTTTATATGTTATTTTATATGATTTTTGGGGCTAACCTATTAACCTAGAGCCCAGTGCATGTTTCTATTTTTTCCTTGTTTTTGAGTTTTACAGAAAAGGAATACCAAACGGAGCCCAATTGGCCTGCCAATTTTTGTGGATTTTTTATTGACCAAAAGAAGCCCCTGAAGTGAAAGAGTTGGGCCAGAAGAGTCCCGAGCCATCCACGATGGGCGCGCCCCCCTATCTCGTGGATGACTCGGAGACCCCCCCTGACGTCAGACCTGCGCCAAAAATTCCTATAAATACAGAAACTTCCAGAACAGAACCTAGATCAGGAGTTCCGCCATGCAAGCCTCTGTAGCCACCAAAAACCAATCGGGACCCTGTTCCGGCACCTTGCCAGAGGGGGGATCCATCACCGGTGGCCATCTTCGTCATCCCGATGCTCTCCATGCCGAGGAGGAAGTAGTTCACCCTCGGGGCTGAGGGTATGTACCAGTAGCTATGTATTTGATCTCTCTCTCTCTCTCTCGTGTTCTTGATTTGGCACGATCTTGATGTACCGCGAGCTTTGCTATTGTAGTAGGATCTTATGATGTTTCTCCCCCTCTACTCTCTTGTAATGGATTGAGTTTTCCTTTGAAGTTATCTTTTCGGATTGAGTCTTTAAGGATTTGAGAACACTTGATGTATGTCTTGCGTGGGATACCCGTGGTGACAATGGGGTATTCTATTGATCCACTTGATGTATGTTTTGGTGATCAACTTGCGGGTTCCGTGACCTTGGGAATCTATGCATAGGGGTTGGCACATGTTTTCATCTTGACTCTACAGTAGAAACTTTCGGACACTCTTTGAAGTTCTCTGTGTTGGTTAGAATAGATGAATCTGGGATTGTGTGATACACGTCATATAATCATACCCGCGGATACTTGTGGTGACATTGGAGTATCTAGGTGACATTAGGGTTTGGGTTGATGTGTGTCTTAAGGTGTTATTTTACTACGAACTCTAGGCTGTTTGTGACACTTATAGGAATAGCCCAATGGATTGATCGGAAAGAATAACTTTGAGTTGGTTTCGTACCCTATAATAATCTCTTTGTTTGTTCTCCACTATTAGTGGCTTTGGAGTGACTCTTTGTTGCACGTTGAGGGATAGTTATATGATCTAATTATGTTATCATTGTTGAGAGAACTTGCACTAGTGAAAGTATGAACCCTAGGCCTTGTTTCAAAGCATTGCAATACCGTTTGTGCTCACTTTTATCATTAGTTACCTTGCTGTTTTTATATTTTCAGATTACAAAAATCCATATATACTATCCATATTGCACTTGTATCACCATCTCTTCGCCGAACTAGTGCACCTATACAGTTTACCATTGTATTGGGTGTGTTGGGGACACAAGAGACTCTTTGTTATTTGGTTGCACGGTTGTTTGAGAGAGACCATCTTCATCCTACGCCTCCCACGAATTGATAAACCTTAGGTCATCCACTTGAGGGAAATTTTCTATTATCCTACAAACCTCTGCACTTGGAGGCCCAACAAAGTCTACAAGAAGAAGGTTGCGTAGTATACATTAGTAATATTAAGCGATGCATACATAAGCAGACAGGAAGGAGTGCGACCTCTCATGCGGACCCGTGTAGTCCTAAAGGTCATCTTCTCAGTTGATGATGGTAATGCGGTTGTGGTGGCTGCCAACGGTGGGGAAGAAGATCTGAGGCGACAAAAGACACTCTGGACGGCGGATCCCTGTTGTAGTGGACACTTTCATCGCTGGAGCAGCTGATATGGGGTAGACGATGGCATGGCAGCAGCATGACAAACCACACAAGGTTTTCTTTGACACCAATGTGTAACAGAAGTAATTCTGTAAGGGCTCGTTTGAATTGGAGGATTCTAACAACGCAGGGATAGGAAATACACAGGAATATGATAGGAATGCACGTGCAAAACACAACATTTGCAATCACATGATTTCTGTCAATCTGAGTGTTTTGTTCACAGGAATTGGAAGAGCATAGGAATGCAAAGAAGCATGGTCAAATTAAGTCAAACCACAAGAAAGTGTATGTTATAATGCTACTATCACTTAGTCTTGTTCATAATGAATAGGAATTTGAAAAGGAGGGCGAAGTGGATATTAAATTCCTACAATTTTTCTTTGAAAGAGACACTAAAGGAACAAATCATATAGTTTTCCTTTGCTCCATTACTTTGAATCAAATGCATGAATAGTAGTACCATACGAAACTTTCCAATGCCTATGTTTTTCCTTTACTTTTCCTTTCAACCACTTGCGATTCTAGTAGGCAGGCTTGAACAGGAAAAGGCCTACACTCTAAAAAATGTGCTACCTCTACTACTTTGGACCTAGGCCACTGCCCTACTAGCTCAACTCTCAGGCCCATCTACACATGCACAGCTCCAACGCGCAGAAATAAATAATGATGGCTTTTGAGAGAGTCCATCACGGATAGCTAACTTGTCTAGTACCTCACTCCTTGTCATATAGGAGAAACTAATCGTATTTCACATTACTACGCGTGCTAAGTGGACAATATATATAACATGTGAGTAAAAAAAGCAATGCAACAAGTGTACAACCTCTTTAGCGAAGCCATGTCAATCTCAGCATCATTGGGTTGGTCGCTGAGTATGTTGCGGCGATGTGGCTATCGGAGGCGGGGAAGAAGATCTTAGGCATTTGGAGACGGAGCCGAGGGTACTGCTCCACTGTGATGGACGGTTTTGTCGTTGGAGCGGCTCCAGTGAGGTGTACGACAACGAGGTTGAAGCAAGACAAGAGAGACAACGTTTACCTGAAGTGGTATTCTAATAGCATATCCAATAGATGTTGTAAAATACATCACCAAAAAGTGATAGATATAATATACATCAGTTGCTCATCTCTGAACTTAACTGTCGAAACTGAATTTTGCTGTCAAAACTGAATTTTACTGTCAAAATTGAATGCACTAGTAACAGAAAAGTAGTGGAGCAATAATTTTGGCCACTCAAGCACTAGTGGCAGAGTAGTAGTGATCTAAATCGATAGCCGCTCCAGCGGGGAACGTACTACTAGAGAGCAGCCGGGGCAGCAGGTCGTCCAGCAGCAGCAGTGCCCGGAGTAGCAGCGCGTGCGAGAGCCAGGGTAGCTGGCCGTGTAGCAGCATCTCAGGTAGTAGGAGCAGGAGCTCGAGCAAGAGCCAAAGCTGTTGCTCGTGCAGCAGCAATAGGAGCAAGAGAAGAGCTGCAGTGCAAGCAAGAGCAAGAGAAGCGTTGCGAGCAAGAGTAAGAGCAGACCAGGCACCCGACCAAGAGCAATAGTAGACCAGCAACGCGAGCGAGAGCCGAAGCAGCAACAACAACAGGGCTAGTGAGAGCCAAAGGATCAGCGGCTCTTGCTGATGTGGACGTCATCACCGAGGGAGCAACGCAATGGCGGATATACGCGTGGAGGAAGTGGCTGGCGACACTGTCGTAGATGGAGCCGCACCATGGAGGCTCGAGATTGAGCGCCAGGAGTACCATGAGATTGAATCAAGGAGAAAATGCATCGATTAGTGTAGAACCTCTTTGGTGGCACCGATTAGGCCTTACCTTCATCCGAGGATTTGGTGATGGTGCTGCTATTTTGGTGGTGCATGTGAACACGGTGCTGTGGGAATGGAGGTGGCATGATAGACGAGGCGAACATCGGGGCAGATCCTTGGAGGTGGAGGATGGGGTGGATGAACCGGCGAGACGGGGAGATCGACGGTGGATCCTCATCAGGTGGGGTGGATGAGCGACGTTGAGGTGTTGCGGTGGACGATGTCGTCAGGGAATAGGCTCCGACTGGGTGGCTGTCGAGTGGTGGACGGAGGTGGGTGTGGGGCTTCGCGGGTTTTGGCAGTCCCGGTGTATGAATGGGGGAGAAGGGGATGGGAGGGGGAACCATAGCTTAGGGATGCGCTAGTCCGAAATGTGGTGTAAGTTACAAAAGTACCCCCACTGATTTGAACTAGGCGGTTCTTTCGGTTCAGGGGTATCACAGGAATTTTGTGTATCGGGATTTCGTAGGAGGTGGGAATTTTCGCGTGCGTTGTAATTTTGGGATAGCAAGGCATGACTTGAGAAGGAGGGAGTTTTCGAAGCACAACGAGACAAAGAGATATCTTAAAATTTTGGGATAACAAGGCATGGGTTGAAATTTCAGGACAAGCCTAATGTGTGTTGTACCGAATCAATTCGCACTTCCCTCAATGAAAAAACAGAAAAAAAAATCAATTTGCACCACACAAGAAAGTCTAGTCCCGTTTTGCTGTATGAGTTTAAAACACCATGATCTCTTGGTCAAATATATAAATCCACTTTTATATCGAATTATGATTTCTCTTAGTCTTTTACACCCACACAATCTTCTTATCTTTATAGCTAGCACTAACTTTCTCTCGTGCATGCACACGCCTTCCCCCTCCCTCGGCATTCTCTCCATCGCAAATATTCCTTTATTTTGTTTAGGTCATTCTCCCACGGTCTCCACAACTCCTTTCCGACACACACCGACCGATAAACCTCTCTAGCCAGGTCTGCCTATCACATACACACACACTTTCCATCTCAACATCTCCCCGTCCACGCTCCAGGTCCCTCATATAGTCCCGCACACGTGTAAACTCTCACCCTTCTTTTCATCGATCTCGCAATCACACACTCCTCCCTCCCTGTCCAGTAGGCCTCTCGCACCACCTCCTAGCTCCATCCCTCTCTCTCTCTATCCATCTCTATGGGCCTTATTTTCCTGTAACAAATGGATGCACACTGATCGATCTCCCTCTATACATATAGCAAGCTAGGTCAGGTATAACTCTTTTTCCCACGCGCCGATCAATCTACCTCATTAGTTATGTCTCTCCCTTTCTTCATCACACAACAATTGATCTATCGATTTAGTTAGCTCCGCTAACCAAACACATATGGTTCCCCTTCATCATCCATGCATGCCTTCCGACACGTCTATCACACACACATAGAGAAACACATTCTCTCTCTTCTTGATATTGCATTGTACCCTCCATTTGTCTAGTAGGCCTCTCCCACCATCTCCGAGAAGCAACTCCACCACCACCCCTCTGACACTCTAGCTTTGTCTCTCTCTCACACACAACCTTTTTCTTGTCCTACACTTATGTTTGGACGTCAATCGATCTCCCTGAAGACATAGCTAGGTCTCCCCTTCTCCACACATATAGCAGTCAATCTACCACTCTAGTTAAGGCTCTACCTCCCCCCCCCCCCCACACACACACAACGATAGATCGAGCGCTCTAGTCATGTCTCCCTTCCACACAAAAAACTTTCCCTCTCCCCTCTGACGTTCCAGTAGGTCAGTCGCCCTATATCTTTGATGTGCGCACACACAATTTCGCTGGCTCTCTTCATCGGTATTTCACCCACAAACTTGATCCTCTCTTCGATTCTATCAATACCTCATGCTAATGATCCATCCCTCTCTTCTCGTGAATCACCCCCTATATATATGATACAACTAGGCCTCTACACACACATTACATGTGTCACATTTTTTATGAGATAGCATCGACACATATTCCCTATCTATCTCTCACGCACACAAGTACAATCATGAAATCCACCCCCCCCCCCCAAAACACTCAGGAATGCACACACCATCTCTCTTTAGGTTTGTATCTCCCTCACACACACACACACACACACACACACACACGTAGGTAGGGTACGTGCACGAAGAGAATAGGTGCATGCATGACGCACGTACTCCCGTCTCTTTTCCAACCACACTCACACGGGTACACGGTGGACCTCATTTCTGTACGAAAAGGCAGCCCACGTGCTAATTTGACATGTGTAGTGGTTGTCCATCTTATGGAGGATCGTGTACCACACGTCAACAAACAAAGTGTGACTTGACGCGTTGGTGCGTTATTTAAAAACAGGTTTTATTCCTCAATGATGCATGTATAGAATACACCCCACACAGGGTCAGGAAGGTCGTCTTCTCTACATCTTCCCCCGCCATCTTGATTTGATGATAGCCTGAGAAGGCGTCCAGGAAGCACACTAGATCGCACTCTGTAGTGGAGTTGACAATATAGGCAATGCGAGGAAGAGGGAATGGATCCTGAGGGAAAGCTTTGTTCAGGATCGTGAAGTCAACGCACATGCACTCTTTCCCACCCTTCTTGGGGACGGTGACTGGGTTCACCAACCACTCCGGGTGCCGCATTTCTCAGATAACACCGGCCTCCTGTAGCTTGCGGGTCTCCTGGACGATGAACGACTGCTTCTCCAGGGCTTGCCATCGCGCCTTCTGCTTCGCGGGGCACACGTGGGGGCACACCGTGAGGTGGTATTCGATCACCCCCCGCGGGACACCTACCAGGTCTGTTGCTTTCCAGGCAAATTCATCCTTGTTTGCACGGAGGAAGCTGACCAGCGCCTCCTCTTGGTCTCGAGGGAGACCAGCGCCTATGGTGAAGGTCGCTCCTGACTCTCCATCCTCGTCGACCGGCACTTGCTTCATCTCGGCCCGATCTTGAGAGAACAATGGATTCTTCTTCGCCAGGGCAGCCGCCGAGCCCTCTGGAGTGCTCTCCGCACTTGGTCGCATGACCGCCGTGGCCTAGAAGGCGAGCCTGAGGGCTGTCAGCGCATTCCCAGTGTCCCCCACCATGGTAAGGATGCTGCTGCTTCCCGGCATCTTCATGACATTGTAGCCGGGGTGAGCCGCCGCCATGAACTTCGCAAGGGCTGGGTACCCGAGGATGGCGTTGTACGGGAGCCCAATGCACATTACATCAAAGTCGATGAGCCCAGTGCGGTAGTTTTCGTGTGTTCCGAAGGTGACGGGGAGGCGAATCTACCCCACGGGGCAGGTGGAGCCGCCGACCACTCCGGAAAATGGCTTGGTGGGGAGGAGTCGGTCATGAGGCACGTGAAGCAGGCCGAACGCCTCCATAGGGTGGACGTTGAGGCCGGTGCCGTCATCGATGAGGGTCCTGGTAATTGCTATGTTGCAGATGGTGGGGGTGCAGAGCATGGGCAGTGCGCCGGCGCCGGCCGTGGTCTTGAGGTGATCTCTGGAGTCGAAGGTGAGGTCATCCTAGGGCACCGCCAGCCCGGAGGAGCCTCTCGCAGGGACAGAGAAGCCCCCATCTGACGGAAGAACTGCTTGGCATGACGGTTTGAAGCTGGCGCCAGCGATCCGCCGAGGATGGCCACGACGGCATGGTGTGCCGGAACCACGAAGCTTGAGGTGAACAACTTGTGCAACTCCTCCCATGAAGCCACTGAGGATCTGGTAAGTTGAGCAGCCAGGTGCGAGGCATGCCCGCGAGTGCCATAGGGAGCCAATTTGCCATGCCCTTGACGTCTCTGCCTGCTGTCCAGATGGCCTCCTCGTATGCCTGGAGAAACCCCGCAGGGTCCGCCACGACGTCGTAATGTGGCGGCAGCTCCGGCCTAAACTTCAGAGGCCACAGCACCTGTCGCAGGGCGGGGGAAAAGGCCCGGAAACCCATGACGCCTTTGAACGTGCCCGGTGGACCAGCGAAAGGAGCGGTGCCCGCCATGGAGATCGAGCGGCGAGGATGGAGCGTGGTTGATGAAGAGACCAACCTCCGACACGCCCCCTACCTGGCACACCAAATGTCGGATTCCAGGCTCCACGGACCCAAGAAAGGTTTGAACTTAGGGGCGTGTGTGAAGAACTCAACCTTTCAAGCCGATCGATCCGCTGCTCCAATGACCTAGCTCGATGAGCACGAAGGAGAAAGACACGATAGTTTACCCAGGTTCGGGCCACCTTGCGGTGTAAAACCCTACTCCTGCTTTGTGGTGGATTAGCCTCGCGGGGGGCTAAGGATGAACTAGTACAAGTGGAAGAACAGCCTCAGGAGGCGTGTTCTTGTGATGATCTCTTGGGGATTCGATGAGCTGATCACCCAATGCTTTCTTCGGTGGTGGCTAGGCTATATTTATAGCGGCCTTGATCCTCTTCCTCCAAAACTTAGGTGGGAAGGGATCCCACAACAGCCAAATTTGAAAGGGGACAAGAAGTAGATATGATCCTGACGAAAGGTGGTCTTTGCCTGCAAAGCTTCTAATCGTGACGTCATGGTGGGCTCGGCGATGACATCCACCCTGCTGTTCTGGCAGTCCTGGTCTTGTTGCACGCAAATTGCAACCTTTAGCAGATTCCTTCAAACTCCACACCTGCGCTTGCCTCCTTTGCACCAAAGATAAAACCTTCTGCTCTACGCCCGCTAGTGCGCGCCTGGCCTTGGTCGTCATGGCTGATGTCATTTCAGCCTTGTGAGGCTGGGTCTTGCATAGAAATCTCCGCTCAGTCATGAGGCCACCTAAGGAGGCTGCTCCCTCAAGAGGTCTTGATGTCGCCCGCCCCGCGAGGTTTGGCCCCTCGCGAGGGTCTTGTCTTGCCATAGTTGAAGATGGGTCGTACCAAGCCGTCGATGGAGCCACGCCATGGGCTGCAGGCAGGTACGCCTGGGTACCCTGGTTCCCAGTATGCCGACAGTGTGACATGCTTAGCAGCCCGGAGACGGTTCTCCTCGAGAAGCATAGCATTGTCACACTAATGTTGTTCCTGCGCTAGTTCATCTTAGGCAAGCACTCAAGATGACCCATAAATGAGTTTCATGGGGATAAATGCTTCAGCCTCGTAGACCAGGGAGAAGGGAGTCTGCCGAGTAGCTCGATTTGGTGTTGTTCTGAGGGACCTAAAAACCACCGGCAGCTTGTCGATCCATTGCCCGCCACACTTTTGCAGCTTATCAAATGTTCTCGTCTTGAGTCCCCGCAGCACTTCAGCGTTCGCCCTCTCAGCTTGCCCGTTGCTCTGGGTGAGCAACGGAGGCGAACAAGATCTTGCTTCTGAGGGCATGAACTTATTGCATGAAGGCGCGGCTCATGAATTGGGTGTCGTTGTCGGTGATGATCTGAGCAGGGACTCTGAAGCGACACACCAATCCTTTCAAGAACTTGATAGTTGACTGAGCAGTCACCTTTCTCACGGGCTCTACTTCTGGCCACTTTATAAACTTGTTGATTGCAATGAACAAGAATTCAAATCCCCTGGTAGCACGGGGGAAAGGGCCCAAGATGTCGAGCCCGCAGACTGAAAACGACCATGATAAAGGGATTGTCTGAAGAGCTTGGGCAAGTAGGTGGGTATTCTTGGAATGGAACCGGCAGGCTTCACATTTGGTAACCAACTCAACCGCATCTTGGAGGGTTGTGGTCCAGTAAAATCCTTGTAGGAAGGCCTTTCCAACCAGAGCCCTTTATTCGATGTGTGAGCCGCACATACCCTTATGTATTTCTGCCAGCAGTTCCTTTCCTTCTTCCCTGCAAATGCACTTCAATTTCACACTGTTGGGCCTTCTTCTGTACATCCATGAACTGATACATACTGGCCCTCCGGGCTACTCTTTTAGCCTCTTCTTGCTTTTCAGGAAGTTCTCCAATTTGGAGGAAATGGACCATGTGCCTCGCCCAGGTTGGAGCCTAGGGCTCAGCAATGAGGACTAGCAGCACCTCCTCCTTCATGGGAGTGCACTCTTCGACCGCGAGTACCGGTGGTCTGGTGGGAGGAGGCAACTAAACAACCGAAGGGGAGTTGTGCCCACCAAGCTCTCTTCCGGGATCCTCGAGAGGTTCTACCAGGAGAGGCCTGCCAGCGTCTAGCTTCCTCCTTTTCCTAGCCATTGTTGTCGGGGATACAGATGACTGAGTCAGATGGAGAACAAAAGTTCCTGGTTCCACAGGGAGTTTTTGCGCAGTGCACTTTGATAGATGATCAGCAATGCTATTTTCCGCACAGGGTACATGCTCTGTTTGCAACCCGTCAAAGCGCTCCTCCAACTTTCTCACTTCCTTAATGTATGCCTCCATCAATGGACTTTGGTAATCCTTGTTCACTTGTCTCACCACGAGCTGTGAGTCTCCGCGGATGATCAACTTCTTGATCCCCAGTTCCATGGCAATCCTGAGCCCTGCAAGGAGCCCTTCATATTCTGCAGTATTGTTGGTAGCCTTCTCCCGGGGAAAATTCATCTGGACGGCATACTTAAGATGCTCCCCAGTGGGAGCAACAAGAAGCACGCCAGCCCCTGCACCTTGTAGGGGGAAGGCCCCATCGAATACATGATCCATTCTTGGGGCGCTTCCTTGCCAGGAATGACTGTCTCTAGCACTTCTTCATTAGGGGTTGGCGTCCACTCTACAATAAACTCTGCCAATGAACTGCTCTGAATAGTTTATGTGCTCTCAAACTTCAAATCAAAGATGGATAACTCCAAGGCCCATTCCACTATCCTGCCAGTGGCCTCCGGGTTTCTGAGTATCCGTTGCAGAGGGAAGCGGGTGACAACGGTGATCTCATGGGCTTGGAAGTAGTGGCGCAGTTTCCTTGAGGCCATGATGAGGCCGAAAATCAAATTTTGCATGCCAGAGTACCTCGACCTAGCCCCCTGCAACAGGGAGCTGATGAAGTACACTGGGCGCTGCACCACTTTCTTCCTTGCCACAACCTTGGGGATGTCTCCACTACCTTGCTCTTCTCTGGTATCTCTGGCTTGAATGTGCGGGCAGACGGCCAATGGACTTGCCGCAGCTCTCGAGTGAAGGTGAGGCACCCAGCCTCGAAAGGCAGGTACCTGCCTTCGCCGGGCGGAAGCTCGTCAACATTGAGGCCATCGCGCCCATTGGACTAATGGAGGGTGTCACAGCGTTGCTCGATGGTGGCACGCGCGTCTTCCCTTTGCCTGTCCTCCAGTGCCCGTTGTTGGCCTTGATGCGCTTGAGGGTCAGACGAGGCCATCGAGACAAAATAGGGTTCTTGCTTGCGTGGCTCCTGCGCTGGCTGCCATGGAGGGGACTGCACCGCGGGGGTAGCCCCTTTGGTACGGCTAGCAGCGCGGGCCGTTGTCGTCACCTGGGGAGGCCGTGGCGGGCCAGCTCACTGTTATCCTCCCGCCTTGGCGAAACCAATCAGGCTTTGGATGGTGGCTCATCACTCATCCATCTGATTGGCTATCGGTGGAAGTCTCAACAGTAGTTGGGCCCGCGCCATGGCCTTCTAGGCGGTGCTTGGCATGGGTGATGATGATGTATACCGCAACATCGCCCGGCTCTTGACGGTGCCGGTAGCGATTGTGCCATGCTCTTGTCGCTGCGAGCCAACCTCTTGGATGGAGTGGTGACGAGGTGAAGGCGCTTGAGGACCAGTGGCTCTGTTGGGCACAGCGGCTAGGTCAGCTCGCTCCGGGGGTGGTGCATGCCCTGTGGTCGCGCCCCCAGCAAGAGCGGTTGGAGAGTTGCGATTCGCCCCAGAACAAGCGCCACCGCTGTGGTTGTGCCCTTCGGCCGAGAGGAGGGGTGCAGGTGGAATAATCTCTCCACCCATACCTCATGGAGCATCGCCACAGGGGTGCTGCTGACGCTGTCCTTCCTCGGTGCCTCGTGCTCCTATTTCAGCCGCAGGGGAGGTGGTGACGACACCGCCCGCGTCGACCATGTTCCCTGCAGCGTCCATACCCCTATGTGTCCCTGTAGCCCCCACGGCATCGGCGGCCACGCGTGATGGGGCCTTCGAGGTGGACGAGTGAGCTGCGACACCGGGCTTC
Source organism: Triticum aestivum (assembly GCF_018294505.1). Taxonomy (NCBI): domain Eukaryota; kingdom Viridiplantae; phylum Streptophyta; class Magnoliopsida; order Poales; family Poaceae; genus Triticum; species Triticum aestivum. Next base: position 99,371,753 of record NC_057804.1, read on the forward strand.
TTCTTGGGCGCCATGGTCGACGGAGTCGTCGATGAAGATGACACACTGCGCACGCTTCTCGGGTTCCCGCAAATGCAACCCCCCTACCCGGCGCGCCAAATATGTCATGGGAAACCACAGCCCCCTATGGGGCCATGAGTCCCTTTTGGTTCTGCAGGGGGAATGAGCACATTGCATAAAGAGCGGAGAACGTCGCGCAACATGGAAGAGATCACATGGGCAGTTTTTACCTAGGTTCGGGCCACCGGGAGGCGTAAAACCCTACTCCTCCTTTGGTGGATTGATGGTGGACTATGGTGGAGAATGCAGTGCTCTTGCCCGGCAGGGTTGCCTCGGGGCGGGAGCAGCTACGCGCGTATGAGTGTATAGGGGTCCAAATTCTTTCAATGGTTGCCATGGGCCTCTTTTTAAAGATCAAGAGGTCACCATGGTGGCAAATCGGTCATTATGCATTGATTAGATAGCGAACAGTGCTATCATACCTAACTCTGCAGATAGGGCAAAGCGCATTAAATGCGCCTCTTAGCGTCACATCACGGAATACCTGGCAAGCCTTGTCGGGCTGTTCTGCCACCTTCTTGCCTATCAGCTTGACACGGCGCTGGACGGGTGTCGTTTGGAGGTGTTTTCTGTAGGAAGTGGCTACCATGGGGCAGAAAGTGGCCACTTAGTCACTTGGGTGCTTGACACCACACCGATCGAAAACTTGTGTCGTTGTGAGGTGGAGCGGTGGAGCCTTCACATGGTGGTTTGCCTTTGTTGTGCCTGGCAGGACTGTCAGGGCGGTCTTGATGCTTGCACTTGGGGCCATGAACAGAGAGGATATCTAGCGGTGCTCCAATGGTGTTCGGCGAGCATAAAGTGGAGACCCACGCGAGGGAAGCGGATCTCTCGATGGTGTACACCATCGACCCGGCCGTGGTCGAGGGCTAGATCAACACCGTGGAGCAGTTGCTTGCTCGAGACAAGTACAAAGTGGTCAGCTTCAACATCCAGTACACTAGCGGTCATCCAAGCCTGGAATATGTGCTAATAAGACATGTGTTGTTCTGTATGCAATCCCATCGCACAACACACATGTCTTATTAGCAGCAATCATCTGTGTTATTATCGATCTTCGCACACATTTATGATTACAGACCTGTTTGTCATGTATCACACACATCTTGTTATATTGAACCGTTTTTGTTCTCTTGGCTCAACGCAAACAGTTCATCTGAGTGGACTATCTGCCCTCTAGCGCACACACCTTGATCTGGCTGACCGTTTCTTTTGTTCCGCCTAATCACAAATAGTACATCCGACTGAACTGCATGCCGTATATCACACACACCTTCATCTGGCTGCCCATTTCTGTTGTTCCGCCTCATCACAAATAGTTTATCCGAGCTAACTGTATGTCATATATTGCACACACCTTCATCTGGCTGCCCATTGCTGTTGTTCTGCCTTATCACAAACAGTTCATTGAACTAAACCATATGCTCCGCACCGCACAAGCAACTAAAATCTAAAACGTATTTGATGTTTCCGCCATCGCAAACGTTTTGCACATTTTTTGTCGGTTTTTTACATCACAGTTTCCGATTAATGCATCTCACACAATTTCGTCGAAGGGTCTCTGATTGTAGTGTCGTGTTAGCAGCATCTTGTATAAGTGAAAGGATGAAGGAAGCTATGATTCCCTCACAAGTTGGGATGATTCTCCAGACTTTAAGAAAATAAGAGAGGCCAAAGAAGCCCAAATTTAAAAAATTACCAAAGAAGCCCAAACAAAAAAAGAAAAAAGAAAAAGGAAAAAGAAGGGAAAAAGAGAGAAGGGACAATGTTACTATCCTTTTTCCACACTTGTGCTTCGAAGTAGCACCATGATATTCATGATAGAGAGTATCCTATGTTTTCACTTGCATATACTAGTGGGAATTTTTCATTATACAACTTGGCTTGTATATTCCAATGATGGGCTTCCTCAAATTGCCCTAGGTCCGCATGAGCAAGCAAGTTGGATGCACACCCACTTAATTTCTTATTGAGCTTTCATACACTTGTAGCTCTAGTGCATCCGTTGCATGGCAATCCATACTCATGTCGGAGTAATGGGCCATGGGTAGCCTCACCCAGGTCCTAGGATTTATCAAGACTTTGGGCCAGCTCCGCCTAGCTAGGCCCCGAGCTGAAGCCCCGCCCTCTGGGGGCCGGCTGGCTCAACAGCCGGCTACAGGAGGGCGGCCAACCCCAGCCTACGGTGCTATGAGTGGCCGGCTCCCGCCCGCCGGCCTCTAGAGAGGGCGGCATGTAACGCCCCGGTTTCGATGCGCGAGGTGTCTGCCAGTTATTCGCCATTGTTGCCATGTCATTTGCTGGCGTGTTGCATTTTATCATGTCATCATGTGCATCTCATTTTGCATACGTGTTCGTCTCATGCATCCGAGTATTTTCCACGTTGTCCGTTTTGCAATCCGGCACTCCAATTTCCTCCGGCGCCCCCTTTTGCCTCTTTTCATGTGCGGGTGTTAAACATTGTCAGAATGGCCTGAGGTTTTCCAAACGGCCTTGGTATACCACCGGTAGACCGCCTGTCAAGTTTCGTGCCATTTGGAGTCCGTTTGATACTCCAACGGTTAACCGGGGTACCGTAAAATCCTCTTTTGTTGCAGCCCAACACCCCTTCATAACAGCCCACTAACCCATCCAAACCCCCTCCATGCTCTCGGTCGTTCGATCACGATCGCGTGGCCGAAAACCGCACTCCATTTGGAGTCTGCTATCTCCCTCCACCTATAAATATGTGCACCTCCACCGAAATCCCGGTCTAACCCTAGCCATCTTCATCCTCGGCGCCGACCCCGGCCATCCTCGCCGCGTCGGAGAGCCGCCGCCGACCACAGGCCGGACCCCTCACGCCCTGCTCCTCCTTCCCCTGCCTGTCTCCTTCTCCTCTCACATCTCCCGTGCTCTCTCCCGCAGGAGCTCTGCCATGGTTGCCACCGTCCCATGGAGCTTGGTGCTCGTCGCTGGCCGCGTCCCTCGCCCGATCCGGCCGGGATCCACCATATCCGGCCACCCTCGACCCATTCCCGACCTTCCTGAGTCCTCCCGGAGTACCAGCTCACCGTCGCAGGCCATGGAGCTTCGTCAACTCCCGTCCTGGAGCTCCATTCCATGGATTTTCAGCATTCTGGTGCCCAGTTTAACATGCCATAACTCTATGCATACTACTCCGTTTCGTGCATGTAATATGTCAAAATGTTCGTTGTGAGATGCTATTCATTTTATTCCATTGCATCATGTTCATTTGAGCTCATCTTGATGCCTGAATCTTCGTTGCAAGAGTGCTAGGTGATGTTGTCTGCTGTCTGTTAACAGAACTTGCTCATTTGTCATTTTTGCCATGATTGATGTGTGCATCCTATCAGGTTGATGTCTACATGTGTTTTGAACTATGCCATGCCATCTTTACAGAGGTGCTTACCATGTATTTTTGTGATCAATGTGGTGACTAGCACAAGCATGTAAACTAGGCTTCGTAATGTTGCTGTTTTTAGTCCCTGTTCTGCTGTTATTTTGATGCCATGTAAACTTGATGCTACAGAGAGATCCAAGCATATTTTGAGATACTTCAGTAAGGATGTTTTGAACATATGGTTATGCTCTATCCATTCATGCCCCTGTTTGCAATTATGTAGTAGTCTAGCATGTCATTTTCGTGCTCTACTTTTGCTACAAAATGTTTCCTGGCAGATTGTTTACATGTTATTCAATTTTGCCAAGGTTGTTGTAGTTGGTCATTGCATGCTATGAACTTGATCTTGCCTTGGTTTGCTTCATAAACATGTCTTCTTGCTGATGCTATGCTTATCTTGTCATGCAATGACTTGTGGTGAGTGAATCGAGCTTGTTAAGTAGGGTACTTGCTGTTACTGTTTTGCTAGGCTGAATCTGTTATTTCGTGATGCTATGTAAACCTGCTGCTACAAGTCATTCTACGCATAATTTGGAGATGTTCACTAAGGGTGTTTTGTTCTACATGTTATTCTCTATCCATCCATGCCCCTTGTTGCGTTTATAGATTGATGTAGATTATTATAATCATGCTCCAAAGTTGCTAAATAATATTGCTGTCAGTCTGTTAACATTAAGTTCAGTTGTTGCCATGCTTGTTGTTAGTGATCCATGCACCCTATGGACTTGCCCTTGCCATTCTTAGCTTCATAAACATGTCTTCTTACAGTTGGTAACCTTGTCATGCCATGTATTGCTCTGTGGTGAGTGGTACAAGCTCACCAACATGCCTACTTATCGTTGTTCCTGCCATGTCCTGTTTGCTGAATCTGTTAACGGAACTTGCTATGTTTACATGGGTGCCATCATATCTTCTGATCCTTTTTGGCTCATGGTCAGTAAGGGATTTTTGTTCTATGCAATTAGTAGGTTCATTCCATGCCTTTGTTTGCCATTATAAGTTCCTGTAATATGTTGTTTGATAGCTCTAAACATTGCAACCAAATGTTATTTTCTGCAAAGTCTGAATTGTTATTATTTGCAATCTTGCCATGTGTGTTTGAGCATGTTCTAGTGATTTCTGGAGATAGCTCAGTGTTCATGTTTTGTTATGCTTTACCTGTACATCATGCCCATGTCTTTTGTTTTCATGTTGAGATGTTGTAGCATATTGTTTTGGTGCTTGCAATATGCCTAGTTGCTGTTTTGGACAGCTTGTCCTTTAAACTTGTTTCATGTGTGTGTGTTGAACCGTTGCTCCGCTTTGAGTGTGCTCTATATGAAACTTGCTTGTTTTTGTGTGTAGCTTCATGTTATCATGTTGCATCCTTGTTTTGAGGTGTTTGCTTGATGTTTGTATGCATTTTGCAGCAATGCCATGTTTAACTTGTTTTGCTCATATCTTCTAGGTCGTAGCTCCGAACTAAATGAACTTTATATGTAACTTGACTAGAATCTTGTGTAGATCATCTTGGTGCATTTTAACTTGCTGTTTTACAACTTGAACATAAGGTTTATTCAGATCTGGACCAACTTCGAGATATGCATATGAGGACTTACCGGAATTGTTATATGTTGTTCCCGGCCTCATTTAAACTTGCCTTGATGTGTTGCTCTTGTTTGCATCATCTCTTGCCATGAGTAGCTTCATGTAGCTTTGTCATGCATCATACTTGGTTGAGCATCATGTCTTGTTCATGTGTGGTGTGTTTACCATGTTGTGTGCTTCTTCTCGATAGTTCTCGTATCGTTGCGATCGTGAGGATTCGTTCGTCTACGCTTGGTTCGTCTTCATGGCTTCATCTCCTTCATGGACTCGTTCTTCTTCCTAGAGGGATTTCAGGCAAGATGACCGCTACCCTGGATCTCACTACTATCATTGCTATGCTAGTTGTTTCGTTCTATCGCTATGCTGCGCTACCTATCACCTGTTCTTCAAGCCTCCCCAAATTGCCTTGAACCTCTAATCTTTGACACGCTTCCTAGCAAACCGTTGCTTGGCTATGTTACCTCTTTGCTCAGCCCTCTTATAGCGTTGCTAGTTGCAGGTGAAGTTGAAGATTGCTCCATGGTGGACAGGATTTTGGTTGGGATATCACAATGTCTCTTATATTATTATTAATGCATCTATATACTTGGTAAAGGGTGGAAGACTCGGGCTTATGCCTGGTGTTTTGTTCCACTCTTGCGGCCCTAGTTTCTGTCATACCGGTGTTATGTTCCTGGATTTTGTGTTCCTTACGCGGTTGGGTGATTTATGGGACCCCCTTGACAGTTCGCTTTGAATAAAACTCCTCCAGCAAGGCCCAACATTGGTTTTACCATTTGACTCACCACCACCTATATTTCCCTTGGGAGTAATTAACCCAAGGGTCATCTTTATTTTAGCCCCCCCAGGCCAATGCTTGTGTAAGTGTTGGTCCGAACCGAGTAGACTGCGGGGCACCCTCGGGGAAACTCGAGGTCTGGTTTTACTCGTAGGATGTCTCATCCGGTGTTGCTCTGAGAACGAGATATGTGCAGCTCCTATCGGGATTGTCGGTGCATCGGGTGGCTTTGCTGGTCTTGTTTTACCATTGTCGAAATGTCTTGTAAACCGGGATTCCGAGTCTGATCGGGTCTTCCTGGGAGAAGGTATATCCTTCGTTGATCGCGAGAGCTTGTCATGGGCTAAGTTGGGACACCCCTGCAGGGTATAAACTTTCGAAAGCCGTGCCTGCGGTTATAAGCAGATGGGAATTTGTTAATGTCCGGTTGTAGATAACTTGACACCAGACCCGAATTAAAACGCATCAACCGCGTGTGTAGCCGTGATGGTCTCTTTTCGGCGGAGTCCGGGAAGTGAACACAGTTTCGGGTTACGTTTGACGTAAGTAGGAGTTCAGGATCACTTCTTGATCATTGCTAGCTTCACGACCATTCCTTTTGCTCTCTTCTCGCTCTTATTTGCGTATGTTAGCCACCATATATGCTTAGTCGCTGCTGCAACCTCACCACTTTACCCCTTCCTTTCCCATTAAGCTTTGCTAGTCTTAATATCCATGGTAATGGGATTGCTAAGTCCTCGTGGCTCACAGTTTACTACAACAACAGTTGCAGGTACAGGTTATTCTATGATCATGACGCGAGAGCGATGCTTGCTTGTCTTGAGTTCTTCTTCCGCTTCTTCTTCGATCAGGGGATAGGTTCCAGGTCGGCAGCCTGGGCTAGCAGGGTGGATGTCGTTTGAGTTTCCGTTTATGTTTCATCCGTAGTCGGATGTTGCTCTTATGTATGATGATGTTGTATATGTGTGGCATTGTATGCCTTTTGTATATATCCCCATCTATTATGTAATGTTGATGTAATGATATCCACCTTGCAAAGCGTTTCAATATGCGGTTCTATCCTTGGTGGGACCTTCGAGTCTCTTTAGGATAGTATCGCATATTGGGCGTGACACGGCATCAGGAAGGCAACCACCTCATGGCCTCGGAGCAACCGAGCCCCCATCGAGAGTACAAGCCAGAGCGTGGCTATAGTGAAGCACGTTGCCCCCGACGCCCGGGCAGGCGTGGCTATAGTGCTCTGTACAGGCGGAGATCTCCGCACGACAGGGCACTATGCCATGTCTCCCTTGATGTCGCTCTGAGCAGGCGGAGTCCTGTTCCCCACGACGGCATGTCGGTACGGCCTGCCGGTGGCGGGCCCTATCGGGCAGTGACCCCATAGAAGACGGTAGAAGCTCAACCAGACAGACTCAGGAGGGGCCGGCCTCCAGCAGGCGGTCGTCCCTTGCCCCGAGGCAAGCATGCCATTAAGCTAATGAGACCAGGTGTGGCTACAATGGCCTCCCACCAGGCGGCGGGACTGTAGCACATTGAGATGACCAAGCCCCCATCATCAACGACATGGCTACAGTAAGCAGCCACCTACCAGTCGGCGGGGCCCACCAGGCGGCGGGCCCCAACGGTCAGCAGAGAAGCCGGAGGCTGGAGACACTGACAGCCGGGCCCAGCAGCCGGCCCGATTACCATTGTACCCCTGGGGGGCAGGCCTATATAAGCCCCCCAGGCCACCCATGCAAAGGGTTCCAACTCTGATAGAACTAGCCAGTTACCTAGGGCAGGGAAGAGTTAGCCTTGCCTTCTCCTACCTCTAGACACAGCTCAAGGAGCACCTTGTATCACTAGTGCCTTAGTGATCATGCGGAGACCCCGCAGAGTAGGAGTAGGGGTATCTCCACGGAGAGCCCCCAACCTGGGTAAAGTTCGCCGGCGTACGTGTCTATGCCTTATCCCGCTTCCAGGCACCGGGGACGTTCTACTCGCTCCCACCATGATAAGCCATCCATTGGCATATGTCACACCCAACCCCCGACATTTGGCGCCCACCGTGGGGCGAGGTGCACCGTCTTCCGGAGATCTGCTCTCGACGGGAACCATGTTCCTTCCTGGTGAGCAAAGCCAGCGCAGCATGCCTGACGGCGTCAGCCCCGACGCGCTGCACGGCGCGGAGATCACCTGCACGGCGAGCTGTCTCACCGACCTCGTCGGCGAGATCGACCTCTCCGACGAGCCGGCCTCCGACGCGGGCACTAGCTGCCCCGAGAGCCGCCTCGTCAGCCTCCTCGACCAGCTCCATGTCGACAGCGAGCCTGCTGTGGACGTGGAGTCTGTTGGCTCCACCGATCCAATGATCATCGACTCTGACATGGCGTTGTTCGACGCATTCCCCACCAACGTGGTGGTCTACGACGAGCCACCTCCTCACGAGCATAGCGGCGGAAGTACCGTCATGGAGGTACTCGTCATCAACAGCAGAGAGCACTCGGACAAGGACGCTCGAGACCCTCTCGACGCGGCTCTGCGCGACCTAACGGCGCCCATCCCCGAGGGCGCGGACGCTGAGATGCTGGAGGCACGCCGCCTCCAGCTTCTCGAAAACGTTGGCCGCCTGGCCAGCATGCACCGGCTCTCGGACGCCTACCGGTGCGAGATGGACCGAGCCATAGGCGGCACGCCGGCTCCTGAGGGATCTAGCCACCTCGGCACGGTTCGGCCGCGTGGCGCGACCATTGCCAGCATGTTCGGGGCGGAGCGCCCCGTCTACGGCACGCCTGCGGAGAACATCCGAGCCGCCAGGTGGTGACGGATGAGCTGGACAAATATGACGGCGACGAGCACCACCACATGATGGAGCGAGTCCAGCAGCTCCTAGACGCGGCCGCCGTGCAGCACGAAGCCGCTTGCCACGCTGAAGCTCCAGCCCGACAAAACAATGAGCCGCCCCCTCGCCAAGATCATGGGGCGACATCTCAGACGCCGACTGGTGGCGCCCGCGGAGGGAAAGGCCACGAGCCGGCTGCCAGCCGCAGCCGGACGCGCCTCACCATCGAGCGAGACAAAGACGGCCGCCCACATGCAGTGGAGAGGCGAGGCGACCTACCGCCTCCTCCGCCTCGTGGAGTAAGGCACCCCACTCCGCCTCCTGTCACGCACCCGACACTCGGCGAACGCCTTGGCCGCCGAGAGGGAGTCGGAGAGAACGACGCCCGCCATCAGATTGATTGCCTCAACTGATCCTTGGCGCTAGAAGAAGAAGACGCGCTGGGCCCGCCCTGCTTTGGCCCCTGAATCCGAGATGAGCCCTTCCCCAAAGGGTTCACTCTCCCGCAAGATACGCCGAAATACACCGGCTCCGTGAAGACGGAGGACTGGCTGGTCGACTATTCCACGACCGTCAACATAGCAAACGGCAACAAGCGTGTTGCCATGAAGTACGTCCCTCTCATGCTTCAGGGGATGACCCAGACGTGGCTCAACAGCCTCAAGCCCCGCAGCATCAACAGCTGGGTGGATTTCACCGAGGCCTTCATCTGCAAATTCACCAGCACGTACAAGCGGCCGCCCAAGCCCCAGCAGCTCTCCTTGTGCGTCCAAGGGCCTAGCGAATCGACTCGCGACTACCTCATGCGCTGGGCCGAGCTGCACAACTCCTGCGAGGGCGTGCACGAGGTGCAGGCCATCGAGTACTTCACGGCCGGGTGCCGAGAAGGCACCCTCCTCAAGCGTCGGCTTCTCTGCGAAGAGCCTGCGACTCTCGACGAACTGCTAATCATCACCGACAAGCACGCCAGGGTCGACTCCTCCATGAAGGCAGGGAGCTTAGTCGATGCATCCGGCAAGGTAGCACCTCAGGCTCCTCGGACTCCGGCTAGAAAGACCAGTCGGAGACTGCCCCCAAGTGATAACAAGCGGAAGGCCACCCAGCCGGCTTCCAACAGCCGGCAGGTGGCGACAGTTGAGGAGTAGCAGCCGGAGGGGCAGCCAGCGCCCAAGCGTCAGAAGGGCGGCAAGCCCAACTGGCTGCCCGCCTTCTCGTACGAGAAGACCCTTGATGCTCCCTGCAAGTTTCCCAGTGGCGCGAAGCCGTCCAACCACACCACTCGGAAGTGTTACTGGCTCATCAGGATTGCTAAGGGAGATGGTCTCCTGCCTCCTCCGCCTGCCGGCCCGCCGCCTCCTCCGCCCCAGCAGCCGGCGGCCCGGCCAGTCGGTGCCATTCAAGATGAGTATCCTGCAGAGCACGGAGCCTATGTCGTGTTCACTAGTGTGGCCGATGATAGGCGTAGCAGATGGCAACAACAGCAAGAGGTGCATGCAGTAGCCTCAAGCACCCCAGAGTTCATGCACTGGTCCGAGAAGCCCATCAGCTGGAGCAAGGCCTACCATTCGGAAGTAATGCCTTCCCCCGGTTCCTACGCCTTAGTCCTGGATGCAACCCTCACAACAGAAAGGCGGGCAGCTCGTTTCTCCAGGGTCTTGATAGATGGCGGCAGCAGCATAAATATCCTGTACCGTGACACAATGGAGAAGTTGGGAATCAAGCAGAAGCAGCTCCTCACAAGTCGGACTGTATTCCATGGCATAGTCCCTGGCCTTTCCTGCTCACCAATCGGCAAGACCCAGATTGATGCCCTCTTTGGAGACAAGAATCATTTCCGCTGAGAGCCAGTTTGGTTTGAGGTGGTGGACCTAGAGAGCCCTTACCATGCACTGCTTGGCCGACCTGCCCTGGCCAAGTTCATGGCGGTCCCCCACTATGCCTACCTCAAGATGAAGATGCCGAGTACCAAGGGAATCCTAACTGTAGTCGGAGACTACAAGAAGTCGGCCGCCTGCGCCGCAGACAGTAGCCGGCTGGCCGAGTCCCTCGTGATTGCAGCCGAGAAGCGGCTCCTAGACGGGTGGTGGCGATGGCAGGCAAGAAGCCGGAAATGTCACCCACCCCCAGGGAGTCGGACGTGGAGGGCTCGTTCAAGCCGGCAAAGGAAACCAAGAAGATACCCTTGGACCCAGAGCACCCGGAGAGGCACGCTGTCGTAGGTGCGAACCTAGACAGCAAATAGGAAAGCGAGCTCGTCGATTTCCTCCGTGAGAATCGGGACATCTTTGCATGGTCTCCCAAAGACATGCCGGGTGTTCCGACAGATTTCGCCGAGAACAAACTACATGTCCGACCTGACGTCGAGCCGGTCAGGCAGCCCTTGCGCCGCCTGTCGGAAGAGAAGAGAAGAGTTGTTGGAGAAGAAATAGCCCGACTTCTGGCAGCCGGATTCATCATGGAAGTATTCTTTCCAGAAAGGCTTGCCAACCCGGTCCTAGTGTTGAAGAAGAACAAGCGGTGGCGCATGTGTATTGACTATACCAGCCTTAACAAGGCCTGCCCCAAAGATCCGTTTGCCCTACCAAGGATTGATCAAGTGATAGACTCCACAGCCGGATGCAAGCTGTTGAGTTTTTTGGATGCATATTCAGGCTACCACCAGATAAAACTGAACCCGGCCGACAGGTTGAAGACCGCCTTCATCACGCCATTTGGAGCCTTCTGCTACCTGACCATGACGTTCGGCTTGCGAAATGCCGATGCCACCTTTCAGCGTTGCATGCAGAAGTGCCTCCTCAAGCAGCTCGGCAGAAATGCCTATGTTTATGTGGATGATGTGGTGGTGAAGACGGAGAAGCGCGGCACGCTGCTAGAAGATCTCAAGGAAACCTTTGAGAACCTGCGCCGATTCCAGATCAAGCTCAACCCGGAGAAATGCGTCTTCGGAGTACCAGCCTGCCAGCTTCTCGGCTTCCTGGTCTCAGAGCGCGGCATAGAGTGCAACCCTGTGAAGATCAAGGCAATTGAGATGATGAAAGTGCCCACCCGAATGCTGGACGTGCGGAAATTCACCGGCTACCTGGCGTCAGTTAGCCCTTTCATCAGCCGGCTGGGCGAGAAGGCTCTTCCCCTGTACCAACTCATGAAGAAGACCACTTTTTTCGAGTGGAACGACAAGGCGGACGAAGCATTTCTCCAACTCAAGAAGATGTTGGCAACCCCACCTATCCTGGCGGCTCCGACTGAGAAGGAGCCCATGCTCCTCTACATTGCAGCCACCAGTCGGGTTGTCAACGTAGTCATGGTGGTAGAGCGCAAGGAGAAGGACAGAGCATTGTTGGTCCAGAGACCGGTGTATTACTTGAGCGAAGTACTGTCCGCCTCCAAGCAAAACTACTCACACTACCAGAAGATGTGCTACGGCGTACATTTTGCCGCCAAGAAGCTGAAGCCTTACTTTCAAGAGCACCCAATAACTGTCGTCTGCACGGCTCCGCTTGCTGAGATCATTGGAAGCCGAGACGCCTCTGGCCGAGTGGCCAAGTGGGCTATTGATCTGGCCCCTTACACCATCTACTACCAGCCTCGCACCGCCATCAAGTCACAACTGTTGGCCGACTTCCTCGTCGACTGGGCCGAGACCCAGTATTTGCCGCCTGCACCAGACTCCACCATTGGCGGATGCATTTTGATGGTTCAAAAATGTGCACCGGTCTGGGAGCCGGCGTCGTCCTCACCTCTCCCAAGGGCGACAAGCTCAAATACGTGCTGCAAGTCCACTTCGCTGCCTCCAACAACATAGTTGAATATGAGGCACTCATACACGGGCTCTGGCTTGCCAAGGAACTCGGCATCCGCCAGATCCTGTGCTATGGTGACTCTGACTTGGTGGTCCAGCAGTCATCAGGCGACTAGGACGCCAAGGATGCAAACATGGCAAGCTACCGCTTCCTCGTGCAGCAACTCAGCGGATACTTTGACGGGTGCGAGTTCCTTCACGTGCCAAGAAATGACAACGAGCAAGCAGATGCCTTGGCACGGATTGGCTCCACCCGACAAGCAATACCAGCCGGCGTCGTCCTACGCCGCTTCTCAAGCCGTCTGTCAAGCCGTCTCCTGATTCAGACTCCATCTTTGTGCCTGTCCCTCTCGAAGCAGTCGGATCCGACTTGACGGTCCCAGAGACCAGCACAGGGATTTCGATAGGCGGCCCGGGGACTGCTGCAGCCGCACCCGGCTCGGCGACTTTAGAGCCCGGCCTAGAGACTTCAGCAGTCGGCCCAAAGACTTCAGCAGTTGGCCCGGGGACTTCTTCAAGACGGCAGGCGGAAGCAGCTACCAACCCGCCGCCTCCCGGCCCAACCGCCCTCATACAAGTTGCAGTGGTGGCAGTCGAAGAAATTGTAGCGCCATCATGGTCTAAGCCAATCCTCAAGTTCCTGGTGAATAAAGAACTGCCAACTGATGAGATCTCAGCCCGACAAGTGCAAAGGTGAGCAGCAGCCTACACCATAGTCAACAGGGAGCTAGTGCGACGAAGTGTCACCGGGGTTTATCAACGTTGTGTGGAGCCGGACCAAGGCCAAGCAATACTCAGGGATATCCACCAAGGCGAGTGCGGCCACCACGCGGCTTCAAGATCACTTATGGCCAAGGCTTTCCGCCATGGGTTCTTCTGGCCGACTGCCCTAGAAGAAGCCACAGAACTAGTTCAGAAGTGTCAAGGGTGTCAGAGGTTCCGCTCCAAGCCACACCCGCCGGCTTTTGCGCTCAAGGCCATTCCCATAGCTTGGCCCTTTGCTGTTTGGGGGCTGGATATGGTAGGACCATTCAAGACAGCCCGCGGTGGCATGACTCATTTGCTTGTCGCTGTGGACATGTTCACCAAGTGGATAGAGGCAAAACCAATCAAGAAGCTGAATGGGCTGACTGCCGTGACCCTCATCGCTGACATCACCACGCGATACGGCATACCACATAGCATCATCACCGACAACGGCACCAACTTCGCCAAAGGAGCCTTGGCTCGTTTTTGCGCAACACAGGGCATCCGCTTGGACCTAGTGTCCGTTGCCCACCCGCAATCAAATGGCCAAGTGGAGCGTGAAAACGGCCTCATTCTGTCTGGCCTCAAGCCCCGACCAGTCGAGCCTCTGGAGCGTTCGGCCGGCTGCTGGCTCGACGAGCTACCGGCCGTCCTCTGGAGCTTGCGCACAACTCCAAACAAGTCAACCGGCTTCACGCCTTTCTTCCTCGTCTAGGGTGCCGAAGCCGTCATCCCGACAAACATCGAGTTCGACTCCCCAAGAGTCACCATGTACACCGAGGCGGATGCCAAGGAGGCGCGAGAAGACGGCGTTGACTTACTGGAGGAGGGCCGGCTGTTGGCACTCAGCCAGTCGGCCATCTACCAGCAGAGTCTGTGCCGATACTACAACCGCAAGGTGAAGCCAAGAGCCTTCCTAGAGGAAGACCTTGTACTCCGGCTGATCCAGCGAACAGCCGGGCAGCACAAGCTCTCGGCACCTTGGGAAGGCCCTTTCATCATCAGCAAGGTGCTGGGCAACGATTCCTACTACCTGATCGATGCCCAGAAGCCCAGAGCGCGCAAGAGAGATGATTCAGGCAAAGAGATGGAGAGGCCATGGAATGCAAACCTCCTCTGAAGGTTTCACAGTTGAAAGTAGTATGTATCACGCCACCTTTTTGTACTATGTATAAAGACTCTGGGTCCCCCGAGAAGAGCTCGGGGACTACCCTCTTTTATCTATATGATAAGTGTTATGCCTATGAGTATGTGTAGTTTTATTTCTGCCTGGCACCGGGTTCGACCAGTCAGCCCGGAGGCTTGCCGTTTTCTGCTATATGCCGCCTCCTGTAGCCGGACAAGTAGTGTGTCTGCACCAAAAACTTCCTTTGTTTGAAGCCACAGCTCACAGAGTGGCTGTATGGCGGGTAGGGGTTGCAAAACAGTGCCCCACACGAAAAACGACTAAGGAAGAAATGCATATAGTAGAGGCCGGCATTGCACCTAGTCGTCCGGCTGCCGAGCAGTCGGTCGGCCGGCCTGTGCTTTTATTACCAACGCTCCAAATGGCTAAGTACTAGCCCCCCCCCCCCACAAACGGCTAAAAATACTCAACCCAGCCGCAGTCCGCAGAGCGGCTGTTTGGCTGGCAAGAGGATAGCCAAGGGAGGGCGGCAAAGGAAAAAACCAAGGGGTAAAAGGAAAGAGAAGCTAGAGGTCGGCATAGCAAGCATAAGCAATGATAGAATATTTACAAGGATAAAGTCCTACCGGCCGGCATTCAAACAAAGTTCGACATACACCTAGTGGGTGGAACTGGAATTTAACCAAGTTGTCGAAGACTCTAGTAAAACAGGGGAAAGGAGAAAATCCTAAGGAGATGCAGAAGGCTCCGGCTAGGCGATGCCGGTGGATGCAGCAGAGGGCTCCGGCTGGGCGGTGCCGATTGGCACAGCAGAAGGCTCTGGCTGAACGCTGAAGTCGGCTGTGCCGCCTGACGTGGCAGGCGGCTCCGTCTGGGCTGAAGAGTCGGCACCAGCAGTCGGGATGGCGGAGGGCTGGAGGACGGAGTCGGTGGCATCCGTCGGAGGAACGGGTGGCTGGTCGATTCCCGTCTGGCCGTCTCCAGCAGCAGTCGGTGCCCCAGTGCGCGGCTCGTTGCTTGAGGCCCGGTCAAGCTGGGGCTGACCGTCCTCCCTGACCTCTGGCTGGTCGACGTCGCTCTCCTCCTCCTCCTCCTCCTCCTCCTCTTCCTCCCCTTCTTCCCCTTCATCGCTAGAGTCGATGACTTAAGAGGAATCTTTGCTGTTCTCTGGGTTCAGCCCGAGCCACTCCTACGGCGCTTCGGCGCCCTACTCGACCACCTCCGGGACAAAGACACTGGTGTCGGTGAAGTCGGGGATCGCCGCCGCCCTGTTGATGAGCTCAGCTTCCACCGCCGCCATCTCCTCCTGCGCCTCCAGCCGGAACGTGGTTAACTGGGCTAGATGTAGCCCAGGGTACCACGCCTTGACGAACTCCAAGGCCCGATGCGCTCCTGCCCGGGCTGCTGAGCCTTTCCAGGCTTCCAGGCGGCCGACCACCACCTCCAGCCAGTCGGCAGTCCGACTTGGGGTGCGTGGGGCTGGCAGGCCTGGCCAGAGGGCGGAGACCACCTAGTCCCCGATGCGCTGAAAGCGGCGCAGCATTTGATGGGCAGGCCGAAGGCGGGCCTGGATGCTGAGGATCTGTTCATTAAGAGTCCGGGGGGCGTCAGTAGCGATCTGCATGCCCTCCGCCCTCTGCTCCTCGCGCTGGGCCTCGATCATCTGGATGGCGGCAACAGAGTGGCCTGAGAAGAAGTCTGCTTGGGAAGAAGAAAAGAAAGAGGCCAAAGTTATAAGCAAGGGATCGACCTAGATATGGGCCGACAACTTGAAACAAGAAACCAAGAGAATAAAGCTTACCATCGACCAAGTCTTCAATGCTGCTAAAGCAGGCCGTCATCTGGGCTTCCTTGTCGGCCCAGGCAGAGCGCTCGACCTCAAACTCGGCGAGGAGGTCGGCCCCCTTCGTCTTCGCCTCCAGTTGGGCCGCCTTAAGGGCCTCCGCCTGGTCAGCAAGCTGAGCGACCAGCCAGTCCCGCTCTTCGGCCAGCTTGCTGCACTCCGCCTCCTTGCCACGCAGGGCGGTGTTGGCTTCGCCCAGCTGTTGCTGCAAGGTGGCATTGGCCTCTGAAGAAAGAAAGAAAAGGAAGAGCATCAGTCAAGTAACAAAGTAGGTGCAGGTAACTGGGGAGATTCGGCCCGACTGCTGAGCAGTCGGCCCAAACCTCGGGGACTACACCCCGCGGGTGCGCTGGCGTGCCCTCGCAGAATAAAGGAACAAAATCTCACTCCAGCTCTTGGACAAATGGCCGGTCTGTGTCTCCAGCTCCTGAACCCTTGAGTTGTAGGCAACCGCGCGGAGGTTGTGGTAATCCTGCAGAAGGAAATATCAGACAAAATCAACATTCAACTCCTACAAGATAAAGTTCCGGACCGCCTGCTCAGCAGCTAGCCCGAAACTTGGGGACTACACCCAGTGGGTGCGCTGGCGCGCCCCCACGAAATATCAGAGGAAAGAAGAAGCAGGAAGCTTACGCAGATAGCAGCTCGCGATTTCAGGAACGTCTCGTTGCAGCGCCTGAGGGCTTCGGCTTCGGCCCGGAGCTTGGTCTGGACGTCAAGGGACGCCCGGTTCAGGGCGCCCGTCCCGCCTCCACGCACCCAGCCGGTCGGCGCAGCTCTGGATGCCTCGGTGTCGGGGACCGACGAGCTCGTGGCGCCGGTCTCCAACGGTCGCGGCGCCGAGGCCGCCTTCTCAAGACGGCAACGCACGGGTGTGTAGACCTGAGGAACTAGGTCTGTCACCACCACGTTCTCGGCCGGTGGCACTAGCGGCTCGGCCGGCTGCTCGGCCTGCGGTTCGCTAGTCGGTGGCGGCGGTGGCACGAGGATGTCGGGCATGGCCACGTCATCGCCCTCTCTCTCCATGACCGGGTGCTCATCGCCGGCTCCCCCGATCGTTGCTTCAAACTCTGGCGGAGGGGGCGCGGTGTTCAATGGCGTCACGAGCAGCGGCTCCTGGCGACGCGCGGCCTCCGCGAGCCAATCCCTCTCCGTGGCTTCGGCCTCCGCCCGCGCCAGCCTCCTCGTTGCGGAGGTCGCGGCCTTGTCTGCCTCCGCCTTCGCCAGGCGGTCGGCCTCTTCGTCGCACGCCTCCTGCGCGTTCCGCTCTGTCGCCTCCCGGAGGTCGGCAGCCGGATCAATCTGCCACCTGGTGGAGGAGGTCATCGCCGACCTGATGACCGAGGCGGCGCTCGACTTTTCGAGGGTGAGAGGATCCCTGAGAGATGAAGACACGGCAAGGCATTTACTTTCAGGCCGGATTGGCGGGAGGAGTGAAGGCCAGAGAAAGATACTTACGCCGATACCATGACGGGCACCTTCGGCCGCATCTGATACTTGACCACCTTGGTTGTGGCCTCTTGCCGCCTGGTCGCCGCGGCCGGGTTCTTGGGCTTCTTCGGTGCGCTGCCGAATAGGGCAGCGCCCTGCTTCCGTTTACGCTTGCCGCCGCGGGCGGGCGGCCCAGCAGAGGGACCGGCGTCGGTGTTGGCCGTGCTCCGAGTGGGGCGCGGCTCATCCTCATCGTCGTTGTCGTCGGGCCAGGTCTCCACACCGCCGCCTTCCTCGGTGCCGCATGCTCCGCCGCTGCTGCCGCCTGTTGTATCGTCCGCCAGGGCGGCCGCCCCCAAGTCGAGGTCATCCTTGTCGCTCACTGCTCTGTCCGGGTGGTAGTCACCACCCGGCCCCACGATGGCGGCTGCCGCCTCGAACATGTAAATTTGCGCTCAAGAGAGGAGTTGGACCACTAGGAAATCAAGACCAAAAGACAAACCCAAAGGAAGAAATCAAGGAACATACGGCAGGCGGCGGATTGTGGCGGGAGTACGGCCGATTCCCATACTGCCAGTCCACCTCCGACATCTTGAGGTCGGAGATCTCGTTCACCATCCGCGCTACCTCAACGGGCGGCATCCCTTTCGTGCACAGCCGGCACGGATCGCGGTGCCCGCCCATCCGAAAGATTGGATGAGGGCGGCTCTGGAGTGGGAGGATTCGGCGCTCGACGAAGGCGACGAGGAGGTCGCAGGCCACGAGGCCCTCTGACTCTTGGAGCACTCGGAGTCGGCCGATGGCGGTCGCCGCGTTAGCCGACACCGGCTTCGGCTTGTACCCCCAGTTGGGCCGGAGCCCGGTGGGGGGGCGGCCTCGTAGGGCGGCAGGTTGAGGAAGTCGGCAGCAGTATCTACGTTCTCGACATAGAAGTAGGACTTCTGCCACATCTTCACCGACTGGGCCAGCTTGACGGTCGGGAAGGCGTTCCGCTTTGCTGGCCGGCGCATGGCGATGTAGCCGCCGCACTCGGCCGCCGTGTCCTTGGCGGAGGTGCCGAGCTTCCCATAGAAGAACGCTCCCCACAGCTCGATTGTGGGGAGGATGCCGATGTAGTCCTCGCATACCGTGACCAAGGTGGAGAGCAAGGTCATGGAATTGGGCGTCAAATGATGAGGTTGGAGATGGTTGAAGTCGAGGAATGAGAGGAAGAAGCCGCTCGCCAGGAGGCCGAAGCCTCGGAGGAAGTGCGAGCGGAAGACGACCCGCTCGTCCCCCTGCGGCGCCGGCGAGATCTCCGTCTCCGGCGGCACCCGCGCCTTGACGAATGCCACGCTGGGCATCTGGCGCATGTCACGGAGGAAGGCGATGTGGTCTTCGAGGACCATCGAGCCGTCCCAGTCGCCGCCCTTCTCACGCGCCATGGCTTTGGGCGGGGCTGCAGGAGGGGCAGGAGCGCAGCGGCGGCGGCGGCAGTGACAGCACCATGGCGAGGAGCAGCAAGAGCGAGAGGAGGAAGAAGGAGTGGGAGGGAGCGCGTGTGCCCTGCAGTACTCCTCCCTCCCCCTACTTATAGCCCTCGGGCTGTGAAGCCAAGGGGACGGGGCGTGGGTCATGGGATTAACTGTGCCCACGACCCCACGATCCCACGTTCGCCACCGCACTTACTAGCGATGAATGCCCGCGGAAATCGCAACCGCCCGCCTCGGCACAGCGGATCCGCCCACGTGCCGAGGCCTGGTGGTGGCGGGCCCGGCCCCCTGTCACGTCCCATCAGGAGCGTGGGGTGGCAGGTTGGCCGGGCTGGCATGCGCCGCGTTCCCTTCCCACAGCGGGCGGCGGCCCGGGAAGCTTAGTAGGCACGCCACCTATTCTCCCGTCGAGAAGTTCGAAATTGGCCAACGACCCCGCCTTGTCGAAGCCGGCCTCAGAGATCGGCACGTCGCAAGTCGAATCAAGGAGTCGGTGCGCCACAGAAAGGATCATAGCACTCCCGGGGAGAGGGGAAGCCGTTGAGTCTTCACGGCCCCTCGACTACGATGCCTCACCGGCTTCGGGGACTACTGTCGGAGTAATGGGCCATGGGTAGCCTCACCTAGGTCCCAGGATTTATCAAGACTTTGGGCCAGCTCCGCCTAGCTGGGCCCCGAGCTGAAGCCCCGCCCTCTGGGGGCTGACTGGCTCAATGGCCGGCTACTAGAGGGCGGCCAACCCCAGCCTACGGTGCTGCGAGTGGCTAGCTCCCGCCCTCCGGCCTCCAGAGAGGGCGGCATCAGGCAGGCGGCCACCTCACGGCCTCGGAGCAACCGAGCCCCCATCAAGAGTACAAACCAGAGCGTGGCTACAGTGAAGCACGTCACCCCCGATGCCTGGGCAGGCGTGGCTACAGTGCTCCATACATGCGGAGATCTCCGCACAACGGGGCACTATGCCATGTCTCCCCTGACGTTGCTCCGAGCAGGTGGAGTCCTGTTCCCCACGACGGCCTGTCGGTACGGCCTGCCGGTGGCGGGCCCAATCGGGCAGTGACCCCATAGAAGACGGCGGAAGCTCAACCAGACGGACTCGGGAGGGGCCGGCCTCCAGCAGGAGGCCGTCCCTTGCCCCGAGGCAAGCATGCCATTAAGCTGATGAGACCAGGTGTGGCTATAGTGGCCTCCCACCAGGCGGCGGGACTGTAGCCACACTGAGATGACCAATCCCCCGTCATCAACGACACGACTACAGTAAGCAGCCACCTACCAGTCGGCGGGGCCCACCAAGCGGCGGGCCCCAACGGTTAGCGGAGAACCCGAAGGCTAGAGACACTGACAGCCGGGCCCAGCAGCCGGCCCAATTACCATTGTACCCCTGCGGGGCAGGCCTATATAAGCCCCCCAGGCCACCCATGCAAAGGGTTCCAACTCTGATAGAACTAGCCAGTTACCTAGGGCAGGTGTCGTGGAAATATCACGTCAGATGTCCCCATGAAAGGACTTAGTCGTGGAGCCATCGCAACGGGTTAGCTTAAAGGGGTTAAACCGGACAAAGGACACGAGGGTTTTATACTAGTTCGGCCCCTTCGATGAAGGTAAAGGCCTACGTCTAGTTGTGATGGGATTATTGGGGTCTCAATGACCAGGGAGCTAAACAAGCTATGCCTGGCTCTCGAGTTGTTGTTTCTTGTCCCTGAACCGAAGTCGGGTCATCCCCTTATATACACAGGTTGACGACCGGCCGGTTTACGGAGTCCCGAGGTCGACTCATACAAGTGTCTGGCTCGGTCTCTCCTTTCCTATCTTACAATACAAGTTATATGATTATGGTGGTTTACCATTATGGGCCCTAATCCGCCTTTGGGCTCCGGGCCTCTAAGCTTCATAGGAAAGCGCCATCTTGCTGGGTCTTCATGGGCTTCAACATAGTTGAGTATGAACCGGCCCCTCCTGGGCGGTTTATACTCAGTAATTATATCCCCAACATTAGGCCCCAGATTGATTTGAACCTGTTCATGTCAATCTTCAGTACTTAGAAAAATCATGTGAACATCTTCCTTCATTTCTCATAAACTGCCATGATGTCTTCTCAAATAAGCTTTGTTAAACCGTCGTGACGTCATCCTCTGGACACAGCAACGGATCATCGTGACTTCAACCCTGTATAAAAAGATTAAAAAGATTCCCTTCATTAATGGTATCCCGAAGATCGAGGTGACAGCTGCGCCCCTTGCCGCTTTAGACTCCTCGATTCTTGCGCATGTCACTTATCTTCTTGCCCCGTTATAAATAAGCCCAAAGGTTCCTTCCATTTTCTCCCCTTTCTTCTCATCTTCCTCCTCGCGACCCAAAGAACCCAAGCGCCACCGCCGCCGTCGACCTTCGAATCTGCACCGACCAAGGCCGCTGCATCACCCTGTTCGTACCAGAAACCCTGCAACACTCCTCCGCCGCTGAGTGGCCCTGGTAAGTTCTCTTTCCTGTAACCATAGATCTCCATTAGGGCTTCGAGTTCATCCGTGTTCGTTGCCGTTCATCAGTGCTTCTCTGCCCTTCTCTTAGCCTTTTTACTGAGTTTATATACGCCTAATAGCTTTGATCTGTGGCTAGATCCATGGTTTTAGTTCATCGTACCATAGCGTCTTGCTGTTACTGGACAGACTCCATCTGGATCTTCTCTGTTCCTCTTAGCGCCATTGTAGGGCTCAGGAAAGTTTTCTTTATTTAACCGTGGTAGATCCAAAATTATACTGCCATATTGTGAAACCTGTTTCTGTAAACACTTAGTAGATTTTCAGCTCTGCCTCTTCAATTTAAGGGCGGTTTAACTTTTAGTGGTTGACAATCCGCCATATACCATTAGCCCTCACTTAAACCGCCATCTTGACTTGAATAGAAATTTCTGGTTTATCTCACATGTATGTCTTGATCAAATTCCCAGTTTAACACCGATTAGTGCACTTGAATCGTCAATCGTAAACCGGCCTTCATTTTTCCTTTACAGATTGCTTTCCAAGATGACCAAACAATTATCTGCTTGCAACTAGGTTCTGTCTTGGATCACGGAAACACAAATCAATGGATATGTTACCACGGGCGCTTTAGCCTCAAAAAGGGTCCTTCATTGGCGAGTCCCTGACTCTGAGTGCCCCCCTGAGCCTCAGGATGGAGAGTTGATTGTATTTATGCAACACTTAGACCGGAGATTCAGCCCGCCCGGATCAAAAAAATTCCGGGATGTCCTTGCGAGCTTACAACTCCATCCACAAGACATTGGACCGAATTCCGTGTCCAATATATGCAATTTTCAAGTGTTCTGTGAAGTGTACCGTCAAGAAGAACCATCTGTGGAGCTTTTTCGGGATTTTTTCCATCTAAACCGCCACACGGAGTTCTCTGATGGTCCCAACATGGAACTCGGTGGGGTATCAATTCAGAAAAGAAAAGAAGTTGATTTTCCCCATGCAAAACACCACAGCCATCCCAAAGATTGGAACCAAACTTGGTTTTATTGCCAGAACACTGCGCCTGTTGGAGAAAATCCTTTGCCGGGTTACCGCCCTCACCGGCTTAGAAATGGCCACCCATTACCTCAGCGATTAACTGCCAAAGAATGGCAAGCTTATGCACCTCAACTCACCAAGCTCCGGGCCCTCCTGGCCAATGATTTGACTGGTATTGATCTCGTCCGCTGTTAGGTTTCTTGGGGTATTCTGCCTTTAAGTCGTCACCCCGGATTAATGCATGAATATACTGGCAACGTCAAGGATCCTCAACGATATCATGAAATAGCAATGACAGACAATGAAGTTACTGAATCTATGAAGAAAATGCTTGACGAACCGATCGCCGCATGCAGCCAAATTGGGTTGCCACCTTTTTGCACCTCCAACAAACCGCCAGCGGTAAAGTTTAACTTAATGCTTACTGATCTGCCTCCGCTTTAGTAATGTGCTAATACTCCTTTGTTTAATTTCACAGGCCAATAGCTCCTTATGGAAGCGGAAAACTCAAGATAAACCGGTTAGGGCTCCTCGTGCGAAAAGCAAGGTCACAAAGAGAGCTGCCAAGAAGAAAACCGCCGAGTCTTCTGATCCGCCAGAAGATATTGACGAATCAGATCCAGAGGTAGAACTTGACTCGCTTGGTTCCTTTTTCATACACCTTATTGACAATGACTATTCCCAGGATGATACGGAGGCCAGCCGTGTGGACCATGTTGAGGTAATCTCTCTTTCCTTCGATTCAGATCTTGTGCTGGTTCAAAGATTTCGCCGTGCAGTTTGGAAAGTAAAATACTCTCACCCTCTTGCTTATTTGGATCCAAAATTTTCTTTGAAGACACAGCAACGTGAAGAGCATCGCACAACCTGGCACAATGGCCAGCAAATCACCTCTTCCGGTTTACCAGATACACCAACCCAGAAACGTCATCCAGAGGTTACTTGTTCTCCCGAAAAACTTTACCCTTTGAAGGGTTTCTTCCGATACCCACTCAATTCGTCTGATCCGAATTATCAGGTGTCTTCCAATTCGTCTGGCGGTTCATCAACCACTCAGTTGCCTCCCCTTAAAACTGTCCCTGGGTAAGTATACTGCCCTTCATATTTTTTCTTCATAATTCGGTTTACCGTGCTAATCTTTGTTTTCATATCACAGTGCCAAAGCATGTATGAGCAAGAAGGCTAAAACCAAGGCCCCTATTGGTGAAGTTCAACCGGAAAGGGCTCCTGAGGGTACCAGTAGAAATACTGATGGTGTGGATGATTCCGCCCCACAAGGCGAGAACACTGAAGCTAATCCGCTGGAAGCTGACCCGGCCACTCATATTGATCCATCGAGCCCTCATGCTACTCCTCCAAGCCCGGCTGCTGATCTGCCAAGCCCAGCTGCTAATCCGCCAAGTCCAGCCAGAGGTACCGTCAATCCGCCAAGTCCACCAAGAGGTGATGATGATGACGTTGTTATTACTGGCACGGCTCACACCAGTCCTGGTAATCCGGTTGTCTTGGCCAAACATACTGCCAAAGAGGAATTCACTGCTATGGGCAAGGGGAAAGGGAAGACTGATTTATCCAATTTTAGCAACCTTAGTGCCGAGGAACTTCATTCCGGTTTTTTAAACCGCCTTTACACCAGCCGTGACTTTGAAGTCAGTTTGGTGAATCTGATGAAGGAGCGTTATGAGGTACTCTTCAAGAACACTTTAAAATTTACTCTATTCTGCATATATCTTCCATTGTAGCCCCCAAGGGCCGGGTTATCTCTTGAAGATAAACCGGGACTTCGATATAAAGAACACTTCAACTGAGTAGCCCCCAAGGGCCGGTTTGTCTCTTGAAGACAAACCGAGACTTTCTGTCCTTGTTAACTGTCTTTACTTATCACATATCAATTGTGCATTAGCCCCCAAGTACCAAGTTTAATACCTGGATTGAGCCTTGGGACTTGAAAATACTCACTTTTTTAAAAAAGCAATCCACATTATCCCCCAAGTGCCGAGTGCATAAATTGTCATGTGCTTGGGACTTAATAACTTCATCTTCTGACTCTTGTAGACTGAGAAGGCTATCAAACAATCTCAAATCGCCGACCTCCAAGAAAACATCAAGTCCCAGCAAGAAGAGACCTCTAAAGCCAAAGAAGGACTAAAGGATGTTTAGACAAGCATGAAGCAATTGAAGGATGGGTTCCAAAATGAATGCACCAACTGGGAAACTGAGAGGGCTGCTTTGTTGAAGCGGGCGGAAGATGTCGAAGCAGCTCTTAAGCCGGTGGTGGAAGAGCTGACAGGGCTAAAACATCAAGTAGATCCGATGACTTCTACAGTCTTTGGTAAGTACTTTGTCATAACCGGTTTGAAAATATCTTGAACTCTGCCGGTTTAACATTGAATTCTTAAACCGTTGCAGGTAATCGCATTGCGCAGCTGGGCACAGATATGCGGATGAAATTGAAGGCAGCGTACACTTTGATTAAGCAATTATACACCAGTGCCCAACAGGTTATCTGTGCAGTCTCATACAACAAACTGGCACCAACACTGATCAAGGACACACTAGCAAGATTATCCATGACACCGGCTCAGATAGAAGAGGTGAAACGATCTGCTGTCAGGGCTAGCGCTTTACTAGCACTGACTCGGGCCAAAGCATGGATATCTGACTTGGATCCAGTAGATATCGCCAAGGGATTTCCGGATGAACAAGTGGATGGGTCAGCATTTGACAATGAAGCCCTCAAAGCCCTGACAAAGGAGATGCGTCCGCTATCAAGTCAACTGGCTGCAGAGGCTAACTTGACTATTCATCGGTCCTTTTACGCTGAAAGGAACCAGCAGGTTGATACGACGGTAACAGAAGCGCAAAATCTTATCCCGCCAATCCGTAAGCACACTTACGCCCCTGATGTTGATCCATCCAATCTGATAAGTGAAGAAGCTGTATTTCAGGCTCTAACCCGGATTGACTGGACCACCATTGAATTCCAGCCTCTGGGTGGAGAGTAGGAGGTTGAACCGGCACCTGAAGATCCATCAACTCCACGTCGTCCTGGCAATGAGTCTTAATCCGGCATTCGAGTTACTTTGACAGACTTTGTCATGTAAAAACGATCAACATTTTGGGCCTCAAAGCGCCGTGTAATAGGCTAGTGCAAGTACTTTAATCTTTGGCACTGATACATAACATTGGTTGATCCGTCATGATATTTGTTGTGCTTGGTTACACTTTGATAATTTTCATGCAATTCTAATATCTGCATAAAAACAATTGGCCTGGCGGTTTACCGCCGGACGGGTCATAATGCCCAAGATAAAGCCTGGCTAATAACCAAAACGGAATAAATATGAAATAACTCATACCTATGATTTGAAATCACTTAGTTGGTTAATGAACTATTATTGTAATAAGGGTGAAGACCCAAATCTTGAGCTGTTATAACTCTCACCATCTAATGATGTGTGTGTAATAAATCATGCCGGGTTACGATGAACACCAGATGGTCAAACTGGCGACATATAGTCAAAGCCAAGCCGGGTTAACAAACGCTGATTTGATAATAAAGTCTGACAAGTTTTAGTTGACAGCCAAGCCGGGTTAACAAACACCGGGTTAGTATGATACCTTAAGAGCCAGACTGGATCAAAAGATACCGGTTCAACATAAAACTCATCCAAAAAGAAAAACTTCTGACAAAGGCGAATAAAACCGTGTAGTCGATGCTTTTTGAGGGCTGCCAGACCCAAATTAGAGGCTTTTCATGGGCTGCCAGGCCACTGAGTTAAACCATTTGACAAAGCCTTTTAAGATGGACCTCCAACTAACCAATCATCGTTTTAACTTTGACAAGTTTAGGGTCTCAATGAGAGTAACTGTCGAACGTTCGGCTGGTCATGCCAGGATTACCTGGATATGAGTGGCTTACTTGATGAAGGCAGGTTAACCCGGGGTTTTAGGTGAATACACCAGGCTTCCAAGCTGTGGGTCGATACCCAGCTACAAGGGTCCTTCCAAACTCTTTATTACTTTACACAAAGAGGCCCCAAGTAACTTTGTGAGCTGTGCTCATTGGGTGCCTATGTTTGAGCTGTGCATAGCATCTAGACTCTCTTTGGCCCCTTGGGTGTGAAGCTCCCAAGCTGTATTGTGGCATGATAGCCGGTTTAACTGGTAGTACTCCGCTTTGTCAGCTGAAGCCCCCATGTAACTCAAAAGACATTTGAGAAAAAACAGCAGATGCCCTGCTTATAGCAAGGATGCTGGTTTTATTTTATTGATCATAATATATACATTGTCAAAATATGTACATAAGAGTAGCCTATGGCTCAAGTATAGTAAGGCCGGAGGAGAGCTATGTTCCATGGCCGCTGGGTCTCCTCCTCAGAAGTGCGTGAGTTGTCTCGAACGTTAATGAGGTAGTATGATCCGTTGTGCAAATTCTTGCTGACCACAAAGGGCCCTTCCCAAGGTGGGGATAACTTGTGCATATCGGTCTGATCCTGGATGAGCCGGAGCACCAAGTTGCCTTCTTGAAAGGTTCTTGTCTTAAACCGGCGGCTGTGATAACACCGCAGGTCTTGCTGATAAACCGCCGAACGAGCCAAAGTCATATCCCGTTTTTCATCTAACAGGTCCAACGCCTCCTGGCGTGCTTGCTCATTGTCCGCTTCAACATAATTGGCAACCTGGGGCGAATCATGATGAATATCACTTGGGAGGACCGCCTCTGCCCCGTATACCATGAAGAAAGGTGTGTAACCTGTCGATCTATTGGGGCTGGTGTTGATGCTCCATAATACAGAAGGCAATTCTTCCACCCAACAACCTGGCGTTCGCTTCAAAGGAACCATGAGCCGGGGCTTGATACCATTCAAGATTTCTTGATTGGCTCTCTCCGCTTGACCATTGGACTAGGGGTGCGCCACGGATGCTAAGTCAAGCCGGATGTGCTCTCTCTGACAGAAATCCTCCATCTCACCTTTAGAAAGGTTTGTACCATTATCCGTGATGATGCTGTGTCCGGAAGAGCTAGCCTTTCCTTCTCCTACCTCTAGACATAGCTAAAGGAGCACCTTGTATCACTAGTGCCTTAGTGATCATGCGGAGACCCCGCAGAGCAGGAGTAGGGGTATTATCTCCACGGAGAGCCCCCAACCTGGGTAAAGTTCACCGGCGTTGTGTCTACGCCTTATCCCGCTTCCAGGCACCGGGGACGTTCTACTCGCTCCCACCATGATAAGACATCCATTAGCATATGTCGCACCCAACCCCCGACAACTCACTTGCATCGATATCAATTAAAGGGCATCTTCATAGCCCATTAATTTTCCTAGTTGATGTGAGACTTTCTCCTTCATTTTTTCTTCTCCACAACCACCATATTCTATTCCACCTATAGTGCTATATCCATGGCTCACACTCATGTATTGTGTGAAAGTTGAAAAAGTTTGAGAACACTAAAAGTATGAAACAATTGCTTGACTAACATTGGGGTTGTGCATGATGAAATACTTTGTGTGATGAAGATGGAGCATACCCAGACTATATGACTTTGTAGGGATAACTTTCTTTGGCCATATTATTTTGAGAAGACATGATTGCTTTATTAGTATGCTTGAAGTATTATTGTTTTTATGCCAATATTAAACTTCTGTTTTGAATATTATGGATCTGAGCATTCATGCCATAATAAAGAAAATTGTATTGATAAACATGTTAGGTAGCATTCCACATCAAAAATTCTGTTTTTATCATTCACTTACTTGAGGACGAGCGGAAATTAAGCTTGGGGATGCTTGATACGTCTCCAATGTGTCTATATTTTTTATCATTCCATGCTATTATATTATCTATTTTGGATGTTTTATACGCATTAATATACTATTTTATATCATTTTTTGGGACTAACCTATTAACCTAGTGTACCATGTCAGTTGCTGTTTTTCCTTGTTTTTGGCTTTTATAAAAAGGAATATCAAACGGAGTCCAAACGGAATAAAACTTTACGATGATTTTTCTTGGACTAGAAGAAACCTAGGAAGCTTTGGGAGGAGGCCAGAAGACACACGAGTTGGCCACAAGCCCTAGGCTTGTGGTCTCCTCAAGGGTCCTCTGACCCTAATTCCAGCTCTATATATTCTCATATATTCCCCGAACATCATAAGCATCCAGAAAAATACTTTTCCACCACCGCAAGCCTCTGTTCCCGTGAGATCCCATCTTGGGGCCTTTTCCGGCGATCTGTCGGAGGGAGATTCGACCATAGAGGGCCTCTACACCAACCTTGCTTCCCTACAGATGATGTGCGAGTAGTTTACCACAGACCTACGGGTCCATAGCTAGTAGCTAGATGGCTTATTCTCTCTCTTTGATCTTCAATACCATGTTCTCCTCGATGTTCTTGGAGTTCTATCTGATGTAATCTTCTTTTGCAGTGTGTTTATCAAGATCCAATGAATTGTGGATTTGTGATCAGATTATCTATGAATATATTTGAGTCTTCTCTAAATTCTTATATGCATGATTTGATAGCTTTGTATTTCTCTCCGATCTGTCAATTTGGTTTGGCCAACTAGATTGGTTTTTCTTGCAATGGGAGAGGTGCTTTGTGATGGGTTCAATCTTGCGGGGGTGTCCTCACGCAGTGACATAGTAGGGGTAGCGAGGCACGTATTGTATTGTTGCCATTAAGGATAAAAAGATGAGGTTTATATCACATTGCTTGAGTTCACCCCTCTACATCATGTCATCTTGCTTAATGCATTACTCTGTTCTCTTGAACTTAATACTCTAGATGCAGGAAGGAGTCAGTCAATGTGTGGAGTAATAATAGTAGATACAGGCAGGAGTCGGTCTACTTGTGACGGACGTGATACCTATACCCATGATCATTGCCTTAGATATCGTCATAACTATGCACTTTTCTATCAATTGCTCGACAGTAATTTGTTTACCCACCGTATGTTTTCTTTCAAGAGAGAAGCTTCTAGTAAAACTTATGGCCCCCATGTCTACTTTCCATTATATATTTTCAGATCTATAAAACCAAAAACACAAAAAATACCTCGTTGATTTTATTTACTTTTATTTATCTTTTATATCTATCTCTATTAGATCTCAGTTTTATTCATCACCGTGAAGGGATTGACAACCCCTTTTCTGTGTTGTGTGCAAGCGTTTGTTAGTTTGTGCAGGTGCATATATTGGAGACTTGCTTGCGCCTCCTACTAGATTGATACCTTGGTTCTTAACTGAGGGAAATACTTATCTCTACTTTTCTGCATCACCCTTTCCTCTTCAAGGGAAAAATCAATGCAAGCTCAAGAAGTAGTAACCTGCAAGTTATATGCACCTGTTATTGTTCCGAACCGCAGACCCCAAGGTGGAAATAATTGGGATATCCTCCAGGAATGATTGTAACTTGAGGAATTCATGTATTGACTATGTGTTATTGCTTTGTTCTGGTTCTCTATTGAAAGAGTGCGTTAATTACTTGTAATCTCCATTAGGACCCACTGGCATGGGCAGGCACTGGTACAGCGAGGTGCTATACAAACGGTTTTTAACCCCTTTCCGCAATGGCATTTGGAACCGTCACCAAGTGAGTGTGGGCGATAGGGGGGTCCTTCCCACACGACCCAAAAATCGTCGGGGACAGGGAGCCTTGATGCATATAGTTGCCCCTATATAACCGTTTATGATGTCTCGAATATCCGTAACGCTTCATCCTTGCTACTTGTTTGTGCTCGCATTGCCATCGCAGTCGGAGTTTTGTGGTTTTACCTCAAACTAGGAAGATTCCAGGCATGGGAGTTTTCTAGGGACGTACCAAGCTGGCTCCATTGTATATAGTGGAGCGGACTACCTTTTTTTCCATAAAAATTGTTTTATATTCTGTGTACGTGCCATTGAGCGATATAAATTTATTTAAAAATAATGCGCCAACACATCAAGTCAAACTTTGTTTCATGCACGCGTGGTGCACGACCTTCATAGGTAAACAACCGCTACACACACTCAAATTAGCACATGGGCTGCCATTTCGTACAGAAATGAGCTCCACCATGTACCCGTGCTGGTGTGGCTGGGCACGAAGCGTGAGTACGTGGACCTATTCTCTTCGTGTACGTACACCACCTACGTGGGTTTGTGTGAAAGAGATACAAATGTAGAGAGATATAGTGTGTGGGTCTGTGAGTGTTTGGGGGCGTGGGAGATAGACAGGGAATATGTGTCGATGATATTTCAATCAAAAAATGTAACATATGTAATGTGTGTGAAACAGAGGCTTGGATATATCATCTATATAGAGAGGGCGATCCACGAGAAGAGAGTGGAGGTATCATCAGCGTGAGGTATCCATAGAATCTAAGAGAGGGATGATGTGTGTGTGTGTGTACGCGTGCGCGATCGATAAAAAGTTCCATTGATTTTGTGTGTGCCCACGTCAAGGATATAGGGTGGCTGGCCTACTAAAATGTGAGAGGGGACAGGTGCAATTTGTCTCCGTGGTATGGATACCTACCTATAGCACTCGGCTATCGGTGTGGGGGGTGGGGGGCAGAAACCTAACTATAGAGGTACAATGGTTGGTATATGTGTGGAGGAGGAGAGAGACCTACGTTATGTATTGAGGGAGATCGATCTGCATCCATGCATATGTGTAGGAGAGGATTAAGGTTGGGAGACAGACAGAGCTTGATGTCGGAGGGGTTGGTGGTGGAGTTGCTTCTCACAAATGGTGGGAGAGGCTTGCTAGACAAATGGATGGCACGCCTGCAATATCAATAAGAGGCATGGACGGTGAGAAGAGAAGAGGGAAAGTTTGTGTTTGTGGTAGGCACACCTGGCTAGATAGGAATATTGATCGATGTGTGCCGGGAAGGAGCTGGGGGGCCTACACACACCGTGGGTGAATGACCTAAAGTAAAAGGACGAATTTACACGATGGATCTAGAGAATGTTGAGGGAGGGTGAGAGGGAGGTGGGCGTGTGAAAAACGATACCCACACCCCTCTCCACATTTGCAAATAAGGCCTTCCCTCGTTCATCCTTTTCTCCCATAAGATAAACTACTCATACAAATGCATCTTCATGTTTCATGCAAAGCATGGGCATCTTGCTAGTACTACATATAATATATAGAACATTGATTATAATTTGTGATAATGTGTGGCTTTTGTAGCTCAGGGCTAAATACTTGTCATAATGTAGGGGGTGGGGCACTATACCTTGTGTGATAAACATGGTGTACGTATGGAACATGGTTTAGATTATGAAGAACTAGTTAGTACATCAAATTTACTATTATTTGGAATCAACATCAAGTGTGTTCAAAACTTTTAATTCGACTTCCGTATTCATAGTTCATATCTATCTCCATAGTAATCATGTGGTTTTTTGTTAATATTGTACACGAATGATGGTCTAAGTTGGCAACAATCATGATTGTAAATTCTTATTCAAATACAGAAACGAATTCAAATTTAGTTCGAATTGCAGCGGTAGTATAGACATTTGGAATGCACTAAAATGTTGGTATGAGTAGGTTACATGCATTATCCAACGAAAAAATTTAATTGGGCATAACATGGATTCATAGCTTTGAATAGCATTTGTACAGTAAAACAGGACAAGACTATCTCTTTGTATGGTGTGAATAGCTTTATTTTTCCGTTTTTTCATTGAGGGAAGTGTAGATTGATTTGGTACGTGCAATATTACATGTTAGGCTTGTCCCTAAAATTCAACCCGTGCCTTGTTATATCCCGAAAATTCAGATATCGTGCTCCCAAAACTCGCGCCTTCACAACCCGTGCCTTGCTATCCTGAAATTACAATGCACACAAAAACTCCCTCCAGCTGCCAAATCCCGACACGTGAAATCCCCATTTTAACCCTGAGCCGAAAGGGCCACTAGTTCAAATCGGTGGGGGTAGTTTTGTCACACACCCTACATTTTGGAGATGCAAGTCCCTAAGTCAAGGTTTCCCCCTCCCATCGCCTCCTTTTTTCCATTTGAAATCCCAGGCCGCCATAACCTCTCTACTCGAGTCGTGAAACCCCACCCTCCTCCATCCACCACCTCACTGCTGCCCAGCCAGAGCCTCTTCTCCGACGACATCGTCCACAGCAACAGCTCGACGTCCCTCATCCACCTCCCCAGATGAGGATCCGTCATCCATCTCGTCATCCCGCTGGTTCAGCCGCCCCGTCCTCCACCTCCAAGGAGCTGCTCCAACAACCGCCTCGTCTATCGCGGCTGCTCCATCCCCACAAGGACGCCTTAACCTGCTCCACCAGAACCACAACATTCTCAACAACTCCTTGAATGAAGTCGAGGCCTACTCGGAGCCACCAAAGAGGTTGTACACTCATTGCATCGCACATTCTCATTAACTCGACCTCCCGGCGCCGACGGTGCTCCATCTCGCACCCCCATGGCGCGGCTACCTCGAAGCCAGCGCCACGGGCGACATCTCCACGGCAGCTCTCCCCCAGTGTGAGGCCCCTTCGGCGGAGGCGTTCATACCAGCCAGATCTGTTATTGCTGCTCCGTCTCTCGCTCGCTCGCTCGCACTTCTGCTGCTGCTCCGGCTCTCGCTCGCTCGCGTTGCTGCTGCTGCTCTGGCTCTCGCTTGCTCGCTCGCGCTGCTGCTGCTGCTCCAACTCTCGCTCGCTCGCGCTGCTGCTCTACTCTCCCCTCGCTTGTGCTGCTGTTCTACTCTTGCCCTTTCTCGTGTTGCTGATGCTGGTACACGGGCTGCTACAGCTACACGAGTTGCTGCTCTGGTTCTAGTTTGCACTGCTCCTCCAGGCGTTGTTGCTCCGGCTGCTATCTGCTACTGTGTTCCTTGTCGATCGCCCACTGATGTAGATCATTGTTTCTCTACTCTAGTGCTCGAGAGGCCTAAACTACATATGAAGTACCTCTCTGCTACCAGTGCATTCAGTTTCGACAGTAACATTCAGATTCCATAGTAAATTTCAATTTCGACATTTAAGTCCAGAGTCAACAGTTTTTACCACATTTGTTGTAGCCAAGTCTTTTTTGGTGATGTAAATTTTACATCTATCACTTTTTGGTAATGTATTTTACATCATCTATTGGAGATGCTATTAGAATCCCACTTGAGATTAACGATGTATGTCTTGTACTGCTTCAGCCTCGACATCTTACGACTCGCCGGAGCTACTCCAATGACGGAACCATCCATCACAGCAGAGCAGTGCCCTGGACGTTGTCTACAGATTCCTCAAATCTTCCTCCACACCTCCGACAGCCACCTCTGCCTCAACTTCTTCAGCGACCAACCCAGTGATGTTGAGGTCGACACAGCTACGGCAAAGAGGTTGTGCACTTGTCGCATCACATATTACTCTACATTCATGTCGATCCATTAGGCTATTTTGGTTCAAAGGAAAACTGAAGGAAAAACATAGCAATAGGAAATTTTCCTATGGCACTCTTCTATTCAATTATTCATGCATTTTTTTGAAAGGAATGGACAAAAACATCCACCTGGACCTACTTTTAAAAATCCTATGCATGAAAACAAGACCAAGTGCATTAGTGGCAGAATAACATTCTAACTGTACACGCTTTCATATGGTGTCACTTTAATTTGGCCATGTTTCTTTGCATTCCTCTGCTCTTCCAATTCCTATGAACCAAACACCCAAGTTGACAGAAATCATGTGTTTACAAATGCTCTATTTCCCACGTGCATTCCTATCATATTCCGGTGTTTTTCCTATCCCTGCGTTTTTAGAATCCTGCAAGCCAAAGGATCCCTTACAGAATTACTTCAGTTACAGGTAGGTGTCGATGAAAACTTTGTGTGGTTTGTCCTACTCCTGTCGCAGCATCGTCCACCTCACCTGAGCTGCTCCATCGACAGAAGCATCCACCAAATCATACATCACGACTCCTGACCGTCTTTCACCACCTCAGATCTCCTTCCCTACCGTCGGCACCCACCGCAATGGCATCACCATCATCGACTCAGCAAATGAACCTGAGGAGTACACATGTCCACTAGAGAGGTCTCACTCCTTTGTTTCTGCTTATGTTATGCATTGCTTAATATATCTGTTCACCTCTTAGACTCCAAGTCAGGTCCAAATTAATGTTCAAACTTGAGTTTTAAAATTAGTTGTGGAGCACATATCGAGGCATCAATGAATAGAATCTCTGTCTATTATCCGGTTCACCTAGGGTATGCCTATGTTGTTCATCTTGGGTGGGAAACAAATAGTAAAGCAATCATCATCTGTCTTTTTATTAAATTAAAGCTATCATCAGCCCGCCATAATTATTTTTGGATCCATCCACTAGTTGTTACCATCACTCTAGATTTTTGCATGCTCTCCTTACATAAACTCGCTATATTTTTTGTTATGCATGTCAGATATTGTACACAGTCATGCTGAACATGTAGAGAAAAAGACAAGAGTTTTGTGCGGCAATACAATGTCATGCAGACATCGCTCCATGGTGGGTTTAATGGCAAACCCTCTCCTCCCCCTCTCCAGATTGTAATCCAGAGGAACATAGCTGTTCTGAGGTGGATTCAGACGCAGCTGACCACTCCTATCTACCACCCCCCCCCCAAGGTGTCTGTTCTAACTTGGCATGATGATGTTAGTCATATCATGAATATGTTGCCTTGCAGTGCCTACTTTCGACATCATATATATCATCTGCTTAGTTTAGACATGTTCTGTAATGCCACCTATTTAGTTTCTATATCATATATGGGAATTATGCAGTCTCATCTCTTTTAGCCAGCCATAATACATGTGAAATATGCAATGCCATCCTGTTTAACCATGCATCATATATCTTGCCCATCCTTTTCTTCATTACATTTGCATTTCTCGACAATATTTTTACATTAAACTACTCTTCCTGTGCATCAGCCATTGAGTGGGTGATGGAAAAATCTAGAGTGAAAACAAGGTCTTCAGAGCAGACAGTGCTACCTGTCAAAGCATATCTCTTGTTGGGTCCTGATAGCTCCTCGGAGATGGATTCAGAGACAGATGACCAGTCCTATTCCCCCACCAAGGTGTATGCTCTAACTTGGCACGGTTATACTACTCATATCATGCATATGGTGTCTTGCATTGCA
Organism: Triticum aestivum; assembly: GCF_018294505.1. NCBI lineage: Eukaryota > Viridiplantae > Streptophyta > Magnoliopsida > Poales > Poaceae > Triticum > Triticum aestivum. The sequence goes on from NC_057804.1 coordinate 99,407,456, forward strand.
TAGTTTAGACATCATATACACAATATTCAACACCATGTTCTTAGTTCAGACATCATATATGCGAATGCCCTCTGCTTAGCATATAAATCACATATGTCAATTAAATCATGCGATCCTGATTACTTAGAAACATGTATGTGAATTATGTCATGCAAACCTGTTTACTAAAGACATCATATAATTATCTCATGACATCCTGTTTAGTTAGCCATCATATCTTTGAATTATGTAATGCTATGCTATCCAGTTTAGATAGACATCATATATGTGAAATTATGTCATGCTATCCTTTTTAGTTAAACAATATACATGTCAACTATTTCATGCCCTCTTTTTTGCACACTATCTATTGCATATGTCTCTCATACAATGTCTGTACATTCAACTATGTTTCCTGTTTATCAACTATTTGAATTGGAGCTGGTGATGGAAGTATCTAGCGGAGTAAAAACACGGTCTTCAAATAAAATAGTGCTACCTCTTGGTGGAGATAGCACCCCGGTTGTACATGCACGAGAACCATCCCTACCACACATAATCCAGACTCTCGCAGATTGTACGCGTACTGCGATGGACAGAGAACCAGTTTCACCCAATCTAACCCCAACCCCAGCAGATAGTAACCCAGTTCATGTTGGCACAGCACCATCTCCACCACAGAGCTCCCAAACAAGAGCAGTTAGTAAGGAAGCTCCAGTGCCCAAAGCGCCAGTACTACCATGGAAAATTCCAACTCCACCAGTTAGTACACATATTCCTGTGGAGGAAGCACAACCATCCATTCGTAATTTAGCATCTATCGCATTTGATGTTGTTAAATCCTATGTGCGTATCTTCCCATCATGGAAATATTATACTGAAGATGAAGGAAAATGCCAGTTGCAGGTGTATGTCCAGGAGTTATGTGTAAGTAATGTTATTCATGGCAATTACTTTGCTTTCTCCCATACATTCTACCTCCATGATGGTTATAATACAGCAAATTTTCCCATTTTTCTCTATAGAGAAGGACCAATTTGGAAACTCGGGATGAGGTAACCTGTGCTAATACCTCTACTATCTTCAAGAATGCTTGGTGGCAGTATCGGAATTACCTGAAGAAAACATACTTCACTGGCAAAGAAACTCATCAAATTCCCTTACATTCTCCTCAGACACATTTACTGGATGACGACTGGGAACGCCTTGTTCTGTACTGGTCCCGAACCAAGAATGTGGTAAGGTCTATGAGCTCACTTTTTTATTTTTAAGTAATATATGTGTGTGTCTTACTGTACTCTGTTCATGTAGAACAAGTGCTTAAACCTGAAGAACAATTGTTCTCATTTAAGATTCCATTGCTATCGTGCATACTGCTTTGCTCTTGTATCATTGTATTTACTCGTAGAAACTTATTTTTAAATTGAAGGATCCAATCGAAACTCCAATGGCCCAACAGGTATGTTTACGCATGTTTCTTTAACAGGTTTGCTCTTATAAATAGCTCTGTCGATTTCAATTTCAATTGTGTATACAGTTGACTTCTCATATCATGCACATTACTAGCATCACAACAGAGCCAATAGTGTTGTTGTACATGTAGACCCGTGGTACCCATCTGAAATCTTGTTGTGTCGTGTAGTTTCCCATGCTTTGTATTCTTTCAATGTTGCTTTGTCTTGAACTAATATGATTTGAACCCTGTCTCTATTTTGATTTGGCAAGACAATGCAGTGACCGTAGGACATAGATATATGTTTGTTTGATGCTTTTATTATGTACTACTTGGCAATAGAAAACTTGGTAGTTTAATCATGTCCACCTTACTAACGAACTGGTTCACCAAAATGAGTTTCATATACAAGTACATGCTAGACCTTTTATGTGTCTGCTTGCTTCTTCTTTTAGAATGCTGACAGAATATTGGGGAAGAGTGCCTTATTAAGCAATGGTAAAGGAAGTAATGCAGATAAAGTTCAGGATAGTGAGACATCCTTGTTGGTCTCCAACAAAGCTGATAAAACAGCTAAGGAAAACTATCTTGAAGATAGTGAGACAACCCCAAAGTCCCGTCTTGGTTTAGTGTTCGAGTTACTTGCCACTACTGCTAGCACAAGCTATTCAAACTCACTGTCTGAATCAGTTCGGTTTCTTGAGTCTCAACTACAAGCTGAAAGACATCGATCAGCGGTGTTGCGACAAGAAGCCGGAGGACTGCAGAAGTCCCTGGAGCATTCAGATGCATACTTTTTGGTGCAACAAGTGCTGGAGGATTTTAGCGCCAAATAGGACAAAGCTAATAAGCTTGCTAAGCTTATTGCAAGCATGGTGGATACCCAGGATAATACTTCTTGAGCTCTTCTGAAGTTGTTGGAGTTATGGACTTGTTTTGCTGTCGCGTTTATTTGCACTGGTGGCCAATTTAGATGGCCAGTGTATGTAATATGCTGCTTTGTTCCCTATATGTGCACTGGTGGCAAACTTTGATGCCCAGTGAATGTAATATGTGTAATAGTCATAATAACCTAGTGTTAGTTGCTTGCTTATTTATTTCCATACTGTCTTGTTTAGTTGTTTGCTTGTAATCACTGCAGTTCTTTTTCCGCGTTTTTATAGAGGCCACAATAACCTATTTTTATAACTAGGCCACAATAACCATGGCAACACACGGACCGTTGTAACCATGGTCCTGCTACCTGCCATAGTGACCATGGCCCTCCACGGGTCGTACGATCCATGGGCCTTCTACGGATCGTAGGATCCATGGGCCTTCTATAGGTCGTAGGATCCATGGGCCTTCTATGGGCCGTCTGATCTATGGGCCTTCTACAGGCTGCATAATCGTGTCGCCAAACATGGGTCATACTATTCATGGACCAATAATGGTCCGCAAAATGGGTCGTAAACGGGCTAGAGTGGAAATCGTCTGTTTTATGGCCCTACCATAACAAGCCATTAATAGGTTGTATTTGTTGATGCTATGAAATCATCCCAATGGGTTAATAGGCCACAAACAGGCCGACTATAACCATGGGCTGAATTTGGCCCACAAGCGGAACATGCCAGTAATGAACCGTAAGTAGTCGAATTCTGGAAATGAGCCGAAGAATAAATGGGCCCTTTGAAGACAGAAAGTTGCCATGGGCTAGAAACGGCCGCCAGAATAATGGGTCATTAATGGGTATAAAGCGATACACTCTTCATTATGGGCCGGTTTCATCTTGGGCCTTCAATGGGCCCAGAGTTATAAAGTGCCTCCTATGGGCCGAAAGACGTCATGGGCCATACATGGGCCAGAATTTACAATGGGCTGGAATCATATTGGATGGCCCAAATGATGCTACTGGCCAAATTCGAGTAGGACGTAATGGGCGTGAGTTAGCGGGTCGTAAATGGGCTATATGCGAACAGGCCGTTAACAGACTTTCCTTGGGCTGGCTCGCTACCTTTTAACCAAGTCAAATGGGTCGGCCTTTTCACCAGAATGGCCTCTCTTGGGCCATGCCATGTGTCGACGTATCATAGGCGCCTTCGGTCCAATGAGTGGATGACATCTGGCCCAACGATGAGTCGACACGTGGTTCCTCTGGCCACTAAGAATTTTACATGTGGAAAATCCCCATTGGTCTGGGCTGTTAACGGGTTATCGGATCCAAACCAGAACCCGATAGCTTAACGGCAACCCGTTATGGTGGATGCCACATGTCGGTTACCCTTGACGAAAGAAATTCTATGACGCGTGATTTATCATCATGGAAGTAGACACTTTTGTGATGATAATTTTTATAATGTCATGGAACACTTCTACAATAGCACAGGAATGACTATCCTGATTCTGTCATAAAATTGTCATGGATGTACATGCATGATAGAAAACGTGACCTACTGTGACACGTATCATCACGAAAGTGTATTTTTTTTGTAGTGATCCTAATGGGAGTGGATTTAGATATTTTTTATGTTACCTCTTGCTCTAGTCTAGATTTCTTTGTTTGTTGTAATGTTAGGATCAAGAGCAATGGTAAAGAGTTTAGAATTATTACTATTTATGGCTCACCTTGTGAAGAAGGAAAAGAGGCCTTCCTTTCTGAGTTGCATAAAGTTTTCCTAGAAATCTCCCTCCCTGCCCTTATAGTTGGTCATTTCACTCTAGTTAGTTGCACCAGAGAGAAAAGTAATGGAGCTATTAACCATAATGGAGCGAGAACTTTAATGCCTGGATTGAAATCTTAAGCCTGCTAGATATTAAGCTTTTCAGCGGGAAATTTACTTAGGCAAATAACCAGTCATATTGATTATGTCCACAATAGATAGGTTTTTCTATAACACAAAAATAGATTGTACCGACTCGACCCAATATAGTCAAGTCTCTATGCTTTTTGCCATCCATGAATCAGTATGCTGGCACACACAGTACTTCGATGAAATACCATAACCTCACATGTAAAAGAAAAACCATAGATCCTGAGTATACCTTATTTATCACAGCGGAAATAAATCAATAAGGGTGTGGAGTCCCATCAACGCCAACGGCAAGTTGAGTGTAGACCGTAACCCTATATACTAACTCTTACTTGTCGTAGAATTATCTGCAACATGATAAGTGGCAGCCATGTAGGTCAGTACATTGAATGACCGGCAAGACCACAATACAAAGCAGATGATAAAGACTATTCTCTATGCAATATGCCTTTGTGGTTGTATGTCTGAGTTTTTGCGTAAAAGCTGGTTTTATTTTCCCTACAGCAAAGGAATGCCAGGAGTCTTCACTATAGAGTTATCTAATATGGCATGATTCCGCCAACTGATATCTCATAGCCCATAATTATCAGTTGCCCATAATTAAATATCAGCCCTGTGTTGACGAGATAGATCCAAGTCCAGAGGCTCAAATTGTATGTAACTGGGGACATAGCTAATCGATTAGGTTTTAACACGCTGCACAGGTTTGTGCACTTTACCCACAAGATTCAATCCCTCCTTTTACGTTCTTGCACTTCATGGTGTTTGAGAACAGGACGACCGAAACATGGCCTTTTAAGGAATTTCCCTAACAACTGTCAGTGCCCATCCAACCCTACAGTTTGTCTACATCTTCTAGCAATGAACTAGTTAGAGTCACTATGATGATCAACCAAGCTAGAGCCCATAATGACTTGTGGCTGCATAGGTAAGCTTCCGGGCATGAAGTATTTTTCTGTTTCTTTGAGTCTGGGTGGAACTTTCGTCATGAGCACTGGCCTACTCTAGCTCACTAGGCATCCACTGGGTACTCCTGGGTGCCTCACAACCAATTTCCACCCAGTAGTGTGTATTGAAATCTTGTCTCGAGTCACGAAGTCTTGAGGTCTTGCGCGTCTTGAAGTTGCCATCATGAAGTTGTCGTCATTGACGTAGAGTCCTCCTTCTCACACCACTCACGAACACTCATACCAATCCCCATCTACTATAGCGTAGCATTAAAATAAATAACATCTTGGGGCTTGATAACAGGGGTGTGGGTTCCTACCTCATGCTTCTACTCAACTACAAGATTCAATATAACTATTGGAGGAATTATTGAAATGGTGACACTAAATGCAATTAAACATAGGTATGAACAATATGGTCAAACTGAACTTTCTTGGTATAGTTGATGAAGTTTATATCGCTCTTAGAAAAAACTTGATAGCACTATATGTCACTCTCTCATGAAATCTATATAGTCAAACATTGCACTCACATAAGCATTTACTCTAGCAAGCAATTCTAACAGTCATATTAAAAACCAATAAAGAAAGCGATAAAGAAAACAATAATAAAAACCAAATAAAATCCAAAAAGAAACCTCAAAGAAGACTACAAAGGAATCCAAATAAAAAATCTTAAAGAAAAACTATAAAACTTAAGTACAAACAACAAAGTAGTTTTTGTCCTAAATAACAACATGACAACAAATAAAACTCTAAGTTGGTAAATTAAGAGAAAAGAAAATATAAAACAACTAAGTTAAAAGAAAGAATTTAACTAAAGCTTTTACTAGCAAAAAGAAACACTTAAAATGCTAATATAAAACTCTATTTATGACCTATTCAAGTTTTACTACAAAACTAAAGAAACAAAATATTAAAATTTATTTTCACTAACAAATAAAAGTGGATACTATTGACTAACAGAAAGAAAGCAAAACTTGTCAAAAGTGACAAAAGAAAATAACTAAAATCAATTCAAAACTAAAAGAAAAATAATTAACTTAACACTAATCACAACAGTACTTTTTGCAATAATTAAATTTTGAAATAATTCAAAAATAAAAAGTGAAGTGCTACTGGATAAACAACTATTCTAATGACAAGGTGCAAAAAGATTTATCTAAAAACCTATTTCTAAATAAAATATATTAGCAAACTAGTGATTTGAAAAACTTCAATTTGAAAACTATTGGATCTATCAGAAACTTTATAAATTTTTGAACCTAATGCAAAAATAATCAACTAAAAACAATTAAAAACATAAAAGATATAGCAAATCTAAAAATAGAACTATTTTCTGAAAAAGGTAAAAAAAAGAAAAAAAATTACTACACATCGAACAGGGGCTACGTGGTGCTTTACTATTGGCCTAGGGGGTGAGCGCGGGTGAGCGAGTGCGCTGATGGCCGACGGCTAGAAGAAAATAGTTGGGCGTCAAAAATAAAAATATGTGAGCTAATCGGGGTCGTTCGTCTAAGATCTGACGGAGGAGAGGGGGTGCTCGCAGTGGCGAGGCAAGCTCCGGAGAGGTCTCCGGCGAGGTGGCCTTCGGGTGGTAGTGGTTGTGGCTGCTCCGGTGGTCCTTCGGCGAGGGCGGCGGCACTAGACGATGCGGCAGAGCGAGGCAGGGCATTTGGTGGAGACGGCGGGGCTCGAGGTAGCCGGAGGGAGTGGGGCGAGTTCGAGCGTGCGACAGTGGCCGGGCAGCTCCGGTGAGCGGTTACGACGAGGAAGGAGGGTCTCGGGAGGGGCCAGGGGTGGAAGCGGGCGAGGGAGAGAGGGGTACTTATAGGGGAGGGGTTGCATGGGGCAGGGGCGGCACAGAATAGCAGGGGATCGACGAGGTGCGGCGGCGCGGACGAACTTGGAAGGGAATCGGAGGAGGAGGAAGGTGAGCGCGCGACATCTGGATCAGACGGTAGGGCACGCATGTCAGCGGCAGCGAACAAAAGGAAAGGGATCGGCTAACCGATATGGGACAGATTCGGTGCGGGGAAAGAGAGATGGGCGGCCTGGCACTGTAGTGTCTCGGCCTTTTTTCCTTTAGAAAACAGAAAGAAACACATAATAAAACAAAATGACTAAAACCTGCATATATCAAAATGATCAGAAAAAGATTTCCTAAAACATGAACTACTTTTCAAATTCAAATAAAGTCCACAAAAATTCAAATAATGCAAAAAGTGTTATTGTTACATTTAAAATTCAATACAAATTATTTTAAAATACCAAAATGATTTCAAATTTATTTTCTCCCAATTTTTCCTTTATGGAATCATTTTACCCTTGTTTCCATATATTGAAAAATAATTTGAATAAAAACCAAATAACTCATAATCGGGTTTTCGATTTGAATTTTAAACGACTTTCAAATCTTTTCTACTTTGCCTTGTCCAAATATATTTTGAATGCCTCTGAATTTTGAAGCGTCATATTACTCCTCCCATTTTGAATAACTTTTAGAGAATTTGAAATTTGGAAATTCAAATAATTTCAAATGGAAAGTGAGTTTTAGAAAGCTTCAAGGTGGCTTTCAAAATGATTTCTTTGAAACTTCCAACTCTCTTTTTCTTAAAATTTGAAGAAGTCATTCTATCTTCTCTCATGAAACTCATTGAGTTGCATAAAGTTTCTGAATTTGAAATACTTCCAAATGGAATTCAAATCTTTTCAAATCCCTTTTCATTTCTTTAAATGGAAGAAGTCATGTTATCTTCACTCTAGGGTTTTGTGATGAAATGAATTTGAATTCATGGAGATCAAAATGCAAGATAAAAGTTTTGGGAAAGTCCTTTTATTCCCTATCATTCAACTTTCACAAGTTTCAAAACTTCACTCAATCAATCACACATCAATCAAACAATAATCAATCAGTACAATCAAAATTAATTATTTAGTATAACATTCCAAAATTTAGAATTTTGTGATGTTACATAGATAAAATGTTTCCACTTGCCTCCTGTAAAACTCTACCTAGATGTGGTAGTGGTCATACCCCTTTGATCTGGTAGTCTAGGGTTGATCAACTGCCAAAAAGTAGAAGCTATAGTCTTGAGAAGTGCTGGCTTTTAAGGAATGATTTCTCTAGATTTGTTAATGAACTTTAGAATGAGCCTACATCAGCTTCATCCCCAATTGCATTTGGGAGGAGAAATTCAGGAAATTAGGAGAGTTACCAAGGGGTCAAGCTAACTTGAAGAGGTTTAAGAAGATTTTGTTAAAGGAATATGATAGGTTGGATGTCAAATATGAAACCTTGGACTCAATGAGGCTGACTTTACCAGATTAAAATTCATCCATTCTGAGCTTCAGAAAATCTGGCTTCAAGAAGAAACCAAAGCAAAACAAAGATCTAGATATAGAGATATCAAAGAGGGTGATAGGAAGACTGTTTACTTCATGCAGTAGCTAACCAGAGAAGAAGGAAAACCACTATCCATTCTTTAAATAGTCCTTCTAGTCTTGTTAGTGATATTAAACATATGTTGAAAGTAGCTAGTGGGTATTATAAAGGTCTTTTCAAGTTTGAAAATACAAAAGGTTTTGAGTTCAATACTGAATTCTTTCTTGCTGAAGACAAGGTGCAAGACAATGCAAATGAGCTGTTGGAGGCACCTTTCTGTGAAGAGGAAGTTAAAAAGGCATTATTTTTCTGATGGGGCCCCAGGCCCTGATGGAATATCCTTCTTTTTCTACCAACAGTTCTGGGATCTGATCAAACTTGACTTGTTGGCTATGCTTGAATATTTCCACAAAGGAGAGCTAGATATCTATAGACTTAATTTTAACATGATAACACTTATTCCCAAGGAGGCTGAAACCACTTCTATGAAGAAGTTCAGGCCTATTAGTCTGCTCAACGGTAACGCTTTTTTACTAAGGTACTTACAAATAAACTTGCTAGTGTACTACAAAGATTAATTGCTAGCAACCAATCTACATTCCTTAAAGGTAGGTACATACTGGAGAGTGTGGTTACTGCCCATGAAGTTTTGCATTCTATCCGTTCTAGTAAAGGACAAGGGTTGGTGCTTAAACTAGATTATGAGAAAGTCTTTGATATGATTAACCTTGAATTCCTAGCTGAACTCCTTAGAATTAGAGGGTTTGGAGATAAGTGGTTACATTGGATACATCAAATTACACAGGATGGCTCAGTTGGAGTCAAGGTGAATAATGTTGAGAGTGATTTTTTTCCATTACCGGTAAAGGGCTTATGTAAGTAAACCGTCTTTCCCCTCCTATTTAACTTAGTAGTAGATGTCCTGATTAGGATGCTTTCCAAGGCTACTAACCATCACCTGATTAGAGGGCTCTGCCTTGAGATATGTCCTAGAGGCATAATTTGCCTCCAATATGGTGATGATACCATCTTATTTCTATATAATGATTCTACTCATGTTTAGAACCTGAAGACAGTGTTGAACTGCTTTGAACAAGTCTCTCAGATGAGAATCAATTACTGTAAAGGTGAACTTATCCCCATCAACATTGAGGAAGAGGTGGTCAAAATGATCCTTAGTTTATTAGAATGTAGTGAAGGAAAATTCCCTATTAAATATCTAGGGATCCCTCTAATCATGATAAACCCAGGCGAGAGGACATTCAACCTCACTTTTTTAAAGAATGGTTGTTTGGAGAGGTAAACCCCTTTCTTATAAAAGCAGACCTATCCTTATCCAAGCATGTTTGGCCAACATCCCCATATATCTATTGTCTTTCTTTAAGTTTCCTAAATGGGTAATTGATATGATCAATTCCAAGATTGCACATTGCCTCTGGAATGATTTTGAAGGCCATAGGAAGCTTCACTTGGCAAATTAGAAATTAGTTTGTATGAAGAAATAATTTGGGGGCCTAGGTATCCCAAACTTTCAAGAGGTGAACATCTGCCTTTTAGGTACTTGGGTTAAGAGGTACTATGAGAGTGAAGGGAGACCTTGGAGGAAAATCATAGATCATAAGTACACTGGTAAGCCTAACCTTTTTGTCCCAACCTCCAATCCAAATATCTCCAGGTTTTGGAAAGGAATCGGCTCCATCATCCAAGCTTTGAAATTTGGATATAGATGGAAAGTAGGTAAAGGAGATAAGATTAGATTCTAGGAGGATACTTGGTTTCGTTCATCCCCGCTAGTTGTACATTTTTTGACTGTTTATGCTATTCGTAATGAGCAGACTAAATGCATTAGTGAGGTTTGTGATGGGCAAGAACTAAAGCTCTCTTTTAGGAGAAACTTTTCTGACAAACTCATGGAACTCTAGTACCAGCTAGTCGAGATAGTCAGTAGCATTTTCTATACTGAAGACCTGATGCTTTGATCTAGCAATTGGAGAGTAAAGGTCAATACTCTACTAGTTCTTACACCATGTCATTACTTTAGAGGAGTGCAATCAGTTTTTGTCCATGCGGTGTGGAATCTCAAGGTTCCCCAAAAATTTCATGTTTTTCTCTGGATGCTCTCACACAATAAGTTGATGACAAGTGATAACCTTAGGAAAAGACACATAATCAAGCCACTAGATTGTGTGTTTTGAAACAAGGAGGAATCTATCTTCCACTTATTCTTTGATTGTGTTGTCACCAGGAAATTTCCTTTTTTAGAGCTTATTTCAAAGTTTCTATCGGGCATGATTTCGAATCATTAGCTTCTTGATCTCCAGCAATAAGAACTCTACTTTGAATATTGTCAGTTCTGACATCGTTTGATGTTTGTGGTAATATAGGAACTCGATGATTTATAACAACACCAAATGGATCTCTGTTACTCAGGTGTATCGACTGATCTGAAAAACCATCAGGTTCTGGCAGTCTTGTCCCCAGAGCAACACAGTGTGAAACTAGTGGCCTTTTCAGAAGCTTTGATGGAAGTCATCCACAAATTTATTATGATCCCGGGTGGCTCAAACAACAGATACAAGACATGCCTGGATCCCTGCTTCCCCGCGACTTTTGGAGCAGGTTCAAGATCTCTGATGACCCTGTCTGCTTCAAATCGCCGATTAAGAAGAGGGACCCTGAGGACGAGAGTGTTGTGTCCAGTCTAGTGTCGACCTTGGCCAACTGCTGGTCTCCTCAAGTTGTGTTCGCGCCACCGTTGAAGAATAGAAGGGCTGGCTGGGAGATCGCCTGAATGGCATTGCGATGTGCAAAACTGTTGCCCCCTCTTATTTTTGGCATGCATGTCAATGTATCCCCCCCCCCCTCTTTCTTCCTTTTAGCTTCATATTATGTTTGTGCTAAATCCCTATGCAGAATTGCATGCACCAGTCAGCTCACTCAAAAGTTCAAGTTGATGAGGAAATGTGGGCTATGAATTTATATATCAACACCTAGTTCACGGTAGTGCTCTTTAGTGAGCTGATGTATGAATCATATGGTTTCATTCTGGTAATGGAGCCGGGGAGGAATCTCCCTGCTATTTGAAAAAAAAATTCTTTAATGCTACATGTTGGATGATCATCTAATTGATGCCCCGGGTTGGAGTGCCACCCAAACTTTTGAAAGCGTTGAAAAACTAGCTGGGCACCCTTTTGAGCATACGTACGTACGTACCGGATGAAAAGGCAGAGAGAATCTCAACCCTGAATACTCTCATCTACCACTCCACTCCACCGCGGGTAGAGTGTCTCAAAGTCTGAAGCACACATGGATGCATGCATGCTTTTGTTGACCCTGACGAGTCGGATCGACTAGTCAAACCTTATCATGCACCCATGCATGCGCGCCCCTCCGACCACTCTTTTCTAGATTCTATAGCTAGCTAGCTAGCTAGCTAGAGTTAGCTTGCCAGGATCTTCTACCAAAAGTATTCAGTGTGGCCCAGGCAATCTTCGGTTCCAAACCTGGACATGGTTCAGTAAATTGTTACTGGATAAGATGGTTAAAATTTGGACGAATTTGCAGACCGCGCCCTGAAACGAGTGACGAGACGAGAGGCTTGTCACCTTGACCACTTTACTTGCCCGCCAAAACTCGCTGTTTCCCCGGACTGCCAACCTAACTAATTTCTCCTGTCAACCGAGTTTCAGGGTGAAATGATCAGCGCATAACCCTGAAAGCCAGGTGCATTTTTCAAATTTTACTGAAGAGAATGATCTACATCCAAGGTGACAGTCACGTCGGCGGCTTTCCCACTGATTGGCACAATCAAAGACGCTAGTACGTGCACCACAGCTGTTGGCCCTGCAGCTTTGCTGACAAAGGCATCTTTCCCTCAAGTGGCACATGACCTCCTTTCCTTCCTCAACAAATCTCTCCATCTCTCCCCGCGCGCGCGCGTGTGGTGTACAGATTTCACCAATCAGACAAGTAAATACGAACACCTGACGCTGCACGCAGTCACGCACCATACTGTGCAAGTGTACATGCACGCATACAGTATGCTGCCAAGCCATGCTCCATCTGTACAGCGGCGTGCTGCACGAACTGGCAGGAATTTTTTTGGAGGTAAAAAACCTTTCACCAAACTGCTCGTCGCCATGCATGCATGTCGAGAGATTTAATGCAACATGTGGTGGCTCTTCAAGTGTTCACGTGTGGGTCAGTCGGCCGGTCTCATGCATGCGATGCATGGCCCCTTGCAGCAATATAGCTGGGGAATGAATGTGCATGCAGTGGCTGGCTACATGTGTGGATGCAGTGGTGGTAGATTTCTAGTCTCAGGGACCTGTATCGTGTGTCTACACCTGCATGCGCTAGCCAACAACACATGGTGTGTTTTTGGTGCTGAATCTGCCTAGGGCAGATGCATCGTGTAACATTTTGCCAATCTTGAGTAACTTGCTGCTAGGGCTATGGAAATGTTGTCATGTGCTAGTAATTAATTTGATAGAGCATTTTAATAATTTTTACACGAGTTAATATTTCAAGCAAAAAACATGGAGTTTGTTAGTATGAGTTTGCCGCTTGGGCTAGAAATAATTGCTTGTTGCTAGGTTTTATTTAGCTATCGATGATGTGTCGGGTTCTGATGGTAGGTTGGATTGTTACTTTTTCTTTATGGTAGTATGTGTCTCATACTCTCATTCATACAATAAAGATCAAGGTATAAGTAACGTAGACATCGATGCAAAATTGAAAGGGCATTAGGGCATCTCCAACGCGGCAACGCCAACCCTCAAACCTCTCACAACTGTCTGTATCTCGCTGTCCGGACCATGAAAGCCATCCAACGTGGTCTTGTATCGCGGTGCGGCGCGGTCCTGACGTGTTTTCTCCCGCAAACCGGAGACAAGCGTGTGAGAGATAAGCCGGAGCATTAGTGTTCTAATGCAGTGTTACTTTTGTTTCTGATAGTATGTGTCTCATTCATATAATAAAGATCAAATACAAGTCAGGTAGACACCCATATGGCAAAACTGAAGGGGCATTAGCCCTAATACAACTTTTATCTCACACCGGCATTTTCTTACCTGGAGGCTGGAGTATGTATGTTACGCACGTTGCCTTCAACATATAATGATCCACTACATCTGCCTAATTATTTAAACGGTTTTGATATTTCTCAGACGTATGTTTCTCATTTGACACTAATTAAGAACCATTTCTCCAGTCTACACACTTAGATCTCTGGAAGAGATTAAAAAAAGATCTTGATCAAATGGACACGGATGGTGGTTCAGAAATAACTCTCTAAGTCATGGACGTGGACCAAGAAATAGTCGGGGATTTGGACATGCGTGGGATACCCATTGAGTATCCAGATCCTAATCACAAAGCTTTGGTTCATAATTTGACTTGCGGCGGACCCCATGCCTGATTTACCCGAAAAAACAAAAGAGCCAGCAGTGTTGATCATTTCCTCCATCATCACTCACCATTCACCACCACATCAGTCATTACATTCTCCTTTACATGCGTGTAGTAGTAGCACGAGCACAAGCTGCTGCGCAATTCAGTATCTACACATGGCGTATCTTTGATCCTTTCTTTTGCCATCTTTTACTTTTTCCCCTTTTCATTTTTACAGCGTATTCGGCCGGCAGGGCCTCCTTTTTGTTCCTTTCAATTCGTATCTGCTTTAAGTTTTCTTTTTCTCTCTCGGTATACTTTGTGCAGTCTCCAAAGGTTTTGAAAGAGGTGCCAGTCTGCATGATTAGCTCGACTGAATTACTACTGTATGGAATGTTTAAAAATGCTCTTGGATTGGGGAATAAAGATGCACATTGGATCGAGCAAAAGGCGTTAATAAATCAGCACAACACCTAGATCACAAAACACTATATCCTTGGTCCGCAAATAGGGTCTTTGCCGGCAGAAAATAGGTGGCGTAGGTGACATACCGTTGATGACAGGCAATGGCATTGCGTATGGGTTTCACTTCTCAAGTTAATTCTAAAAGTAGGGAACTAATTCTGTCTCTTACCCTTAATTTAAATCTTCAAGAAATGAAGTGTTCCCAAAAAAAAAAGTGTTCCCGCAAAATTTTTTTTTTGAAGATATGTGGTTTATGTTTTCCAAATAATATTGGCAAGACCGCAAGAGTAAATTGAAGCAGAAAAATAACGACAAACAACTGATAGGGGGCGTGTATATTCTCCATTAATAATATATAAATATTTAATGGTTAAATAGCAGTGGATTTCTCACTAATTCTAAACTTTTGCAATACAAGTGATAAGCAGAGTTTTTTCCCTCTCTTTTTTGGGTAAAGTGGCGACGAGCACCGCCTTCGGTATAAAAAGAAAAATGAGTTATAGTACTTATTGTAGATAGACACTCACAAGACCGGTCAGCTTGTCGTCCAAATAATACTGGAAGAAGAGGAAATACTTAACATACATTTTCCTAAAGAAAACTTCTGATCTTCTGATCTATTCATCAACTATCAAGGTAGTACAAAGAACACCACAAGTAAAAAACGACATCTAGATGCATAGACCACCTAGCAACGACTACAAGCACTGGAGTGAGCAGGAGGCGCCCCGCCATCGCCTCCAATCCCTCATTGGAGCCAAGCAAACATTGTTGTAGTATACAGTCGGAAAGTCACCGTGTTAAGGCCCCATAGGACCAACTCACCAGAACAACAATCATTATCGATGAAGAGAAGCGTAGATCGGAAGGATCCAACCTGCAAACACACAGACGTAGACAAATAAATATCGGATACGAGACAATCGCCGACCGGATTCCACAAGATCCGCCGAAGACACACCTCCACACGCCCTCCGACGATGCTAAAAGCATTCTTGAAAAACTTAAGAAAATACATAAAACGGAGTCCTCCCACTGGCAAGAGCCGGGATCCACCACATCTCCATGTTCTAAGGAGCATAAGAGACGAGGCGGACCGGCAGCGACGTCGGTGAAAGGCAAGAAAACCCTATATGGGAGTTTGCACGAGGCAATAGCGAAGGGATACGTCCCTGCCTGTTTCTAACATACCATGTTCATTGACCGCCATCCAACGGCATCCCCTTATGTTTCTAAAATAAAACCCTAGATGAGAGTTTGCACGAGGCAAGAGCGAAGGGGTAGGTCCCTGCCTGTTTCTAACATAAAATGTTCATTGACCGCCATCAAGTCGCATCCCCTTACGTTTCTAAAACATAATAAAAGCCGAATATTGCAAGCTCTACAATTTTATGAAAATAGACTAGCTCAATGCATGTGTGACACTCGAGCAACCGTGTATGATCCATTGAGTCAGCAGCTGGGAGATCGATCCAGGAAACGTGCGTGCGGACGGTCAGTGACAACCGAGTAAAAATGTTGGCACGTGCGGCGGGACATGCATATGTACAGAGTCACAGACTCACAGAATCACGGACCTACGCGCACTGATGCCCGTAACATGCATGCAAAGGAAATCCAAGGGCGGGAAAGTTTCCTTGTTTTTTTCTCTTTGAGGGCGGGAAAGTTTGCTGAATGCTCGAGGGAACTTGTGGACTGTAACAGCTAGCTACAGAGTAGACGTGCTAATTTCTCTGTCAAATAAAATTTTATCTAAGCTCGAATTTATGTGCAACTAGCACTATTTCAGAGATGTACAACCGTTAAGCTGCATATTTCTTCTTTGACAAAAGAACTGTATCGTCCATTTATTAAGAAAGAGTTTGACATAGGCTAAAAAAAAGGGTATAAGCACTACTCTCCCTGCGTGATATCTCTCGGTTGCGTATTTCTGAACATGTGTTCATGTAGTTACTAGATAAAATGTGCGGAAATCCATCTCTGCACCGAACTCATCTGCACCCGCGCTGACGAAAAAAGTCAAAGCAAATACTAGACAATTTGATGCGTGAGGTCCGCTCTAATTTTCAAACCATTTGGACATCTGAGGAGCTCTCAGAAAAAAAGACAAATTGGGGGTCTGTAAAAATGTTTACCGTTCATATACTGTTTTGGCCCGATTTTGTCTTTTTTCTTGAGAGGTGCTCAGATGTTCAAATGACTTGAATTTGGAGCGAATCTCACGCATCAAATTGTCTACCGCACAGAAAACAATTGGAATTTTTTGTTTTTTATTTTATTTTTTACGATTTTTTTCTAACTTGGTGCAGATGAGCCTGGGCACCGAAACGCCCTACTCATAAAATGTGTGGTATTTACATATATACTTTTTATCGGGATACCAAATTCATTTCACTACCACATCTGAGACTAGTAAATTTATCTTTTTCCTTGAGAACACTAGTAAATTTATCACGAAGTATACTTTGTACATTATTTGTTTTTATACTAGGAGTATAAATTTCTAGGTCCGTGCACCAAAAACCGGAGGCCCATATTGCTCTTTGATCCTTCCTTTTGATGTCTTGTATCCGCGTCAATATTTTTCTCAAGAGTAAGGGATGATGCAGTACAACTAAGGTAGGTAGATTCTCTCAGTTATGAAACCAAAATTATCGAACCAGTAGGAGAACCAAACAACACTATGTAAACGGTACCTGCACACAAAGAACAAATACTTGCAACCCGACGCGAAAGAGGGGTTGTCACTCCCTCTCGCGTAAAAGATTGGTAAAGTGATAGATTGGTAGATGCAAATAGTAAATTTATCTTTTTTTAAAACACTAGTTAATTTATCACGAAGTATACTTTGTACATTATTTGTGTTTATACTAGGAGTATAAATTTCTAGGTCCGTGCGCCAAAGACCGGAGGCCCATATTGCTCTTTGATCCTTCCTTTTGATGTCTTGTATCGGCATCAGTATTTTCCCCAAGAGTTAGGGATGATACAATACAACTAAGGTAGGTAGATTATCTCGGTTATGAAACCAAAATTATCGAACCAGTAGAAGAACTAAGCAACACTATGTAAACGGTACCTGCACACAAAGAACAAATACTTACAACCCTACGTGAAAGAGGGGTTGTCACTCCCTCTCTGGTAAAATATTGGTAAAGTGATAGATTGGTAGATGCAAATAAAATAAAGACAAATAAAATTCAGCGAGGTATTTTTGGGGTTTTGGTATTATAGATCTGAAAATAAAATATGGAAATAAAAAGGCAAATAGCAATGTAGATATGAAAATATAAGATGAGAAAATAGACCCGGGGGCGTAGATTTCACTAGTGGCTTCTCTCGAGAAAATAGCATACGGTGGGTAAACAAATTACTGTTGGGCAATTGATAGAACCTTAAATAATTATGACGATATCCAAGCAATGATCATTATATAGGCATCACATCTAAGATTCGTACACTAGTAGAAAATGGAGCTATATTACAGGTTCGTAGGGGCCTTTAGTGCCTGTTCTGCAACCGGCACTAAAGTGTGGAGACTAAAGCCCCCCCCCCCTTTTAGTCCCGGTTCAGCACGAACCGGCACTAAAGGGCCACCACGTGGCACGAGGTGCGCCGTGGTTTGGGGGACCTTTAGTCCCGGTTGGTAACACCAACAGGGATTTTTTTTTAAAAAAATTGAAATAAAACAAAATCATCCCACCTACTGGGCCGGCATAGCCTGCATACGACTAGAAACCCAACCTCTAGTTGGGCCAGGATGCACGCCCGTACGGCCCAGTAGGGCCCACATGGCAGAAGACTTGCAATAGGCTCACAAAGGCCTGCTTAGAGAGGAGCTCGACACGGTAGCCACGGCGGAGCTTATAAATCGGTGCGAGCTCCTCTCAACTAGCGAGGTGGGACTAAACATTGTGCACTGCGGGTGGCAGCGCACCCCTTTAGTACCGGCACGAACCCATACTAAAGGGGGGACCTTTAGTACCGGTTGGAGCCACCAACCCGTACTAAAGGCCACCACCTCTTTAGTACTGGTTCGTGGCACGAACCCGTACTAAAGGTTCGCCACGAACCGGTACAAACGAGCGCCGCCCGCCTAGCTGTTGGAACCGGCACTAATGGTCACATTAGTGCCGGTTCAATTACAAACCGGGATTAATGAGCTTCACATTAGGTCCTTTTTCTACTAGTGGTAGACCGACTCCTGCCTGCATCTACTACTATTACTCCACACACCGACTGCTATCTACATGAATCTAGTGTATTAAGTTCATGAAAAAATGAAGTAATGCAATAAGAACGATGAAATATGTAGACAAGATCTATTCATGTAGCAAAAGATCCCGTCTTGTTATCCTTAATGACAATGATCAATATGTGTCTTGCTACCCCTTCTGTCACTGGGAAAGAACATCGCATGACCCCCATCACAAAGTACCTCTTTCCATGGCAAGAAAAATCGATCTAGTTGGCTTAACTAAACCAAATATTCAAAAAAGAAATACGAGGCTATAAGTAATCATGCATATAAGAGATCAAAGAAACTCAAATAACTTTCATGGATAAATAGATCTGATCATAAACTCAAAGTTCATCGGATCCCAACAAACACACCGCAAAAAGAGTTACATCAAATATATCTCCAAGGGACCATTGTATTGAGAATCAAAAAGAGAAAAGAAGCCATCTAGCTACTGCCCACGGACCCGTTCGTCTACAATGAACTACTCACGCATCATTAGAGAGGCACCAATGAGGATGATGAACCCCTCTGTGATGGTGTCTAGATTGGATCCTGTGGTTCGGGAACTTGCGGCGGCTTGAATTATATTTCGTCAACTCCCCTAGGGTTTTTGGATTTTCAGGGTATTTATAGAGCAAAGAGGAGTGCGGGAGGCGGCCGAGGTGGGCACAACCCACCAGGGCGCGCCTGGGCCCCCAGGCGCACCCAGGTGGGTTTTACTCCCCTCGGAGCCTCCCCGATACTTCTTTGGCCCAATAGGTGTCTTCTGATCTAGAAAAATCCTCCAAAAAAATTCACAGCGTTTGGACTCCGTTTGGTACTAATATTCTGCAAAGAAAAAAACAAGCAAAAAAAAAACAGCAACTGACACTGGGCACTATGTCAATAAGTTAGTCCCAAAAAAGATATGAAGTTGCTATAAAATGATTGTAATACAATCAAGAATGATAATATAACCGCATGAAATAATAAAAAATTATAGATATGTAGAAGACGTATCACTCTTCATGAAAATATACTACTTAGGATATGAGACAGTTCTCAAAATAAAAAAACTTAGGATTTCCGGCAATCCCAAGGTAGGTCACGCAATCCCTATTTGGCCGATCTAGTTTTTGGGCAAGCCCTTGAACCGGTTTTTTTGTTTTGTCTTCAATTTTGTCTTTCTTGTTTTCTTTTTCCTTTTCCTTTTCCTTTCATTTCTGCTTTGTTTTTTTTCTTTTATTTCTTTTCTTTTACTTTCTTTCTTTTTCATTTTTACAAACATCTTTAAAAAATCAATATTTTTTAAAAATGACGACTATTTTTTAAAATTATGAACATTTTTTAAAATCTACGAACATTTTTAAAATTGTGATTTTTTTCGTAACTTGTGAACATTTTTTGAATTAGAGAACAATTTTCGAATTTTGGAAAGAATTTTGAATTTCACATACTTTTTTCTGTTGTGAATAGTTTTTTAAATGCATGAAGATTTTTTTGGAACTCATAAGCATGTTTTGAATCAGCACAAATCTTTTAAACCAATGAAGTTTTCTGAATTGTCGTAATTAACAATCATTTTTTAGTTTTTTTTGAACATTTTTTTAAAATTTCATGAAAATTAGTTGAATTCAGAAAATTCATTCTTATTGAAGTACATTTTTTTTAATATGAGATTTTATTATTATTATTTGAAAATGCAAACATTTTTCAAAACACAAACATTTTATGATTTCTCTAACAGTTTTTCATAACCATGAACATTTTTTTTCTTAATTTACGATCATTTTGTGATTTGTTGAATATTATTTTTCGAAATTCGAAATTATTTAGAAATCTGGAACTTTTTTGAAATCCCAAATTATTTTTAAAAGTGAAAATTAATAAAAAAAAAGAATAAAAAGGAACAAAAAGAAATTCATAACCACGAACATTTTTTCCGAGTTCACGATCAGTTTTTGATTTCTTGAAAAATATTTTTTGAAATCAAAATTATGAAAAAATCTGGAACTTTTTTAAAATTCTGAATTATTTTTAAAAAGGAAAAAATAATAACAGAAAAAGAAAAGAAAAATAACAAAAAAGAAAACAGGTGGCGTCCTGCCCCGCGCATGGGGCAGGCCAAGAGGAAGCGCCATGTAGGGTGGATCCTCTTCACGTTTTAAAAGTTTGTTCAAATTTCAAAAAATGTTCATGGTTTTAAATAGTGTTCACGTTTGTAAAATTTTGTCCAGAATTTTCTCTTTTTTTGTTCCTGATTTTTGAAAATTGTTCGAAAAAATTGAAAATATGTTCGGTACTTTAGAGCTCGCGCTGCATACAAGCACGTAAAACGTTTCAGCCCGATTGGTAGGTTCTAGACTTCACGAACGGCACGTCATGAGTTCGATATCTGGCCACCTCTTTTATTTTTGGCGATATTTTACGCGCTGGAGTTCCTGACCTCCAAATGGGCCGGCCCATGTGTATCTACCTTCAGCGAGCGCACCTTCGTTTGACGCTAACGAGCGTCAGACAGGGAGTCCCGCCATGTAGGAGCTCCCCTTCTTTTTGAAATGGAACACACTTGCATTCCTCTTACATATCATTGCCGGACAGGTCGCCAGCTACAAAGTTTAGTACAAACTCTGGAAGATGCCCCAGCCAAGTGACACACGCTTCAGAGTTTAAACTAGCACCGAAAGCCGCTAAACCATGTGCCACCAAATTACATGCTCGAAGGCAATTTACAACACACGCATCAGAAAATCCTACATGTAGCTGATACTTAATCTCTCTAAAAATGGGCCCTAGTGCAGACAAATCATATTCTTCAGTAGATACAGCCTTCCTTAACTGAACTGAATCTGTCTCTAACATTACTTTGTCACAACCCATTTGGCTAGCAATATTTATAGCATATAACATAGCCATTGCTTCAGCTTGAAAAGCATCAGCCACCCATTCTAGTTTGCCTGCACCTGCAGCTAGAGCTTCACCCTTATCATTTCTAATAACCATGCCCCATCCTCCATCATTGGAATTACCATGAAAGGCTGCATCTGTGTTGATCTTGAGAATTCCAGCAGGTGGTCTTGACCATTTGAGTTTTTGTTGTCGGGCTAGCGTCCTTCCTTCATGTGCCTTCACGACATTCAAAAAGTGATAGTCAATAGAAGAGCAAATCTCACTAAATGATTTTATAACATTCCCTATATTTGCACTATTTCTCTCATGCCACCAGCGCCAAAGTAATAAGCAAGTTTTTAACTTAATGTCCTCCTGCAGCTTAAAGATTTCTTCTAGGAAATTCAGAGCATCAACACAGGGAACTAGTTGCAGCCTGACATGCTCAAGTTGAAGCATTCTCCACACTTCTTTTACTTTCTTACACTTTATAAAGCAGTGCCCCCCATCCTCATCCAATCTAAGAGACATAGGGCATCGAGTGTCAACTTCCATACCTCTGCATTTTAGTTTTGTCCGAAGCGGTAAGCTATTTGTAGCAAGACGCCATAGGAAATGTAGCACCTTGTTTGGGAGGGGCATCGACCATAGTTTTCGCCAATCAAATTCGCCCTCTCCTTCAGCTGCACTTGAGGTAGAGGTTAGACCTGAGCTAGATTCCCGGGCTGCAAAGTCAATTGCAACTTGGTATGCAGATTTAACTGAGAATATACCTTTTTTATCATAATGCCATGCCATGAAGTCCTCAATATGGTCTTGGACTGGGAGTTGAAGGATAACTCTTGTATCTTCCGGAATGAACGTCTGCTTTACTAGTTCTTCGTCCCACTTGTTCGTGATTGGGTTAATTAGCTCACTGACTTTAGTTATAAAGTTATTACCCTTTTGGGTGATGACCTTTCTGGTGTTGCCTCTCGGAATCCATGGGTCAGACCATATGTCAATATCCTTACCGCTCCCTACTCTCCATATGATCCCCTTCTTCAGCAGTTCAACGCCTTTTAGAATGCTTCGCCATACATAAGAGATGCCACTTCTTGGACTTGCTTGTAGGATTGAACAGTCTGGGTAGTATCGTGCTGAAAGCACCTGAGCGCATAATGAGGTGGGATTTTGGAGCAGCCTCCATGCTTGCTTTGCTAGCATGGCCATATTGAACGCGTGTAAATCTCTAAACCCCAAGCCTCCACCTTTTTTGACCTAGTTAGTCTCTTCCAACTGACCCAATGCACTTTATTTTTCTTGTCCATCTGACTCCACCAATATCTATTAATCATGGTGCTCAATTCTTCACAAAGGCCTTTGGTGAGATCAAAGCACGACATGGTCTAAACAGGAATAGCTTGTGCTACAGCCTTTATTAATACTTCTTTCCCTGCCTTCGAAAGTAATTTCTCCTTCCAACCTTGAATCCTTTTCCATAATCTTTCCTTCACGTACTCGAATATCTTTGCTTTTGCTTTGCCCACATATGTTCGAAGACCTAAGTATTTTGAGGAGAGGCCTTCCGACGTAATGTTTAGACTGCTCTTCATTTCTTCCTTCCGCCAAGGCCTTATATTTTTGCTAAACAGAATGGATGACTTGTCCTTGTTTATTATTTGTCCCGAGCAGCTCCCATATATGTTAATTATGCGTTCAACTTCTTGAGCACTGCTTGCATTGGCCTCCATTAGCAGCAATGAATCATCTGCAAAAAGGAGGTGACTTACACTAGGAGCTCTTCTGCATATTTTGATTCCACTAATTAACCCTCTCATTTCAGCATTATGCAACATGGCTGAGAATCCTTCCGCACACAGTAAAAACAGGTATGGGGAGAGTGGGTCGCCCTGTCGAAGCCCTCTTTGAGGTGTGATAGTTTCAGTAACAACCCCATTTACTTTGATTCGGTATTTGATCGTGGAGATGCACCTTATTATCAAGTTGATCCACCCTCCGTCAAAGCCCAACCTATGCATCATCTCCTTTAGAAATGGACACTCGATGCGGTCGTATGCCTTGCTCATGTCTAATTTTATTGTTGCATAACCCACTGAGCCCTCTCTTTTTCTCTGCAAGAAGTGTGTTAGCTCATATGCCAGCAATGAATTGTCAGATATAAGGCGCCCAGGCACAAAGGCACTATGATTAGGGGAGATAATGTTGGGGAGAATTACTTTAAGCCTATTTGTAATTACCTTCGAGACCAACTTGTATACCACATTACATAGGCTTATTGGTCTGAGATCGTTCATCTTCATTGGATTGTTGTTCTTTGGGATTAGAACTATGAGTGTATCATTCCAACCCTCTCGCATGTCTCCCCCTCTTAGAATATGAAGTGCTTCCTTTACCACTTGTTCTCCAACAGTTTTCCAAAACTTTTTGAAAAAGATAGCAGGCATTCCATCGGGACCCGGTGCCCTGAGGTCGCCAATGTAGTTTAGTGCCGATTTAACCTCTTCTTCTGTGTACTCATCACACAATACACTGTTCATATGCTCTGTTACCTTCAGATCTACAGCCTGCATAATTTCCTCCATGTTGCTCTACATAATCTTGGAGGAGAAGATGTTCGAAAAATAGTTTGTAATGTGTTCCTTGAGTGAGTCTTCCCCTACAGCCCAGCTTCCATCATCTCTTAGTAATTTTTGGATGGTGTTTCTCCTTTTCCTTTCCGAGGCAAAAGCATGAAAGAAAGACGTATTTCTATCCCCGGCTTGTAGCCATTTGACATGGGCCCGTTGTCTCCAATGAGTGTCCTGTTGGTGTTCAAGGCGATCCAGTTTCTCTTTAAGAAGTGCTCTCTTGATACTTGGTCTTGATTAATGTCACCTCTTCTTACCTATTCCAACTCTTTCTTTAGATTCTTTACTCTTTTTTGCAGATCTCCCAACACATTGGCATCCCAGATTTTCAAGTCTCCTGCAACCTTGTCAGCATACCTTGGATAGTAGTCTCCCCTCCCAGCTTTGCTGTGGCCCATGCATTTTTTACAATGGCCTCACAATCTTCCTCATGCAGCCATCTTGCCTCAAATCTGAAGTTGTGTGCCCTTCTTCTGAATGTTTGTGCCCTAGTAACTCCATTTATATGGATAGTCACTAGCATGTGATCTGAATGGCGCGGGTCACCATTCATCACTTTATAATGTGGGAACCTTGCACACCAGCTTTTCGAGCCCACCGCTCTATCTAGCCTTTCCTTGATGTACCGGCCAGCCTCCCAGCTCTGGTTGCGCCAGGTGTACTTATCCCCTACATAACCCAAATCCTTAAGGCCACAATCAACAAGAGCCAATCTGAATCCCTCCATTTGACTTTGTGCTCTCGCTGGTCCTCCTTTTTTCTCGTGATTAAACAATATTTCATTAAAATCGCCTGCGCATAACCATGGAAGGTTCAATTGCTGCTTAAGTATGCGCATAAGCTTCCAAGTTATTTTCCTTCTATCACTAGATGGTTCCCCATAAATGCCTGTGAAACGCCATTTGAAACCATCCTTTTCTATTATTTTCGCATCAATATGATACTTCGAGTAGTTATGCAACTCCAGCCTTATCTCCTTCTTCCAAAACAGGGCCAGACCTCCACTTTTTCCTTCACAGGCTCTTACCACCATATTACTCATTCCTAACATCCACTTGAATTTCCCCATTCTCCTGTCATCCATCTTGGTTTCCGACAAGAGGATGTCGGGGTCCTCCCGCTTCTGAAGATCCGGAAGCCCCCGAACTGTCGGGCCATTCCCCAGTCCCCGATAGTTCCAAGCTACTATTTTCATTTTGATTCGTCGGGCTGTCCTTGCAGCCCAGCGTTTTCTGCATTCAATCTTGTGTTTCCTTCTTTTTTTCTTTGCACATCAACCTCACCATCAACTTCCATTCTAGCTCTCTTTAATATGTCTGCCTCCAAGTCTAGCTCCATCATATCTGCGTTTCTCTTTTTTGGTACAGCCTCAGGGGACTGATTTTTTTGTTGCTTCTCCTTATTTCTTTCACGTCGCTTAAAAGTGCCAAGCTTCTGACTTCCACATGAGCTGATTCACTTAACTCTTTCTTTGTTATGTTCATCTTCTCTCCTCTGGCCCTTCCCCATTTCTCCTTGGGTAATCTTCGTTAAAGTAGTGCTAACTTTTGGCATTTCCATTTCCTGTGTCCCCACACCAGGGTCCACAGGTTGTATGATCTGTTTGCATGGGCTAGGCTCCAAATTTTTCTCCATAGTCTTCCCTGGTTGCTTGTTTTCATCAAACACCAACTCCCTTCCTTTTGCAACTCCATGCATATCATCTTGAGCTTTCTTTAGGGGGCTGGTGACTTCTTTCTCTTCTCCTCTTTTTCCTGATGTGTCTTCCTTCATACCTGCTGGAAGGCTCTTTCTCCATGATGGAGCATCACTCCCTTGTTTGCTGCCCTTACTGCCTGCACTATATGTGATCCAGAAATCCCCCTGATCACTTGAGCTTCTACTACGTTCATCACTAGAACTTCCACTGTACATAATTGCGCGTAGCCAAGGACCAAATTGACGATCACTTTCTCCTCTAGTCCTCGATGGACAGGCCCTTTCCGTGTGGCCAATAATCCCACAATTGTAACAAAAATCTGGAAGATACTCGTACTCAAAGGAGACAATTTTCTTCTTCATCTTCTTTTCCTCCATATCTTCAGCTCCCACCATTTCCACAGAGATTTGATCATGCTCCTCGTCCCGCTCGTCATCTAATTCTATGGTAATGAACCTCATGATAGGGACTGTTATGTCCATCCTTACTTTGATTCGCATGTATAGTCCCATTGCATTTCCATCATGGTCCAAATCAACATCCAAGCATTCACCAATTTGCTCTCCCACCAATTCCCCTGTTTCTAAGCTCATCATTCCCATTGGTACGCCGTAAGCTCTCACCCATATGGGAATCGACTTAAAATCATAATCATCTATAGTTTTGCTTGGCACAAAATCTTCCATCACCAGTAGGTCTTTGTTAAACATCCACGGTCCGCCCCTTAGTTCTTTGTTCTTGCTCACATCATCTTGGAACCGGAACAAGAATCTATTCTTACCCAAGCCCTTGCATTCTACTCTCAAAAAGGGGCACCAAACACCACTCAAAGCTCTACCCAAAAACTCTGCTTTTGCCGGTTTTCCAGACAGGAGTTTACCCACTGCTTGAAACTTACTCACCTCAGGGGAACAAGCCTGTTTCTTCCCAATTTTGATGCTTCTCTTTTCTGCATCTGAGAGGTTTAGATTTCTCAATTTTCCTTCCACACTGTCCACCACAGCAGACTTACCGTCGCCCATGTTTGCTGCGCCCTGCAGCTCTTGGACAACACTGCCCACAAGACTCCTTCGACCACTGCCGCCTCCCCTTTCGCTCTGAGCTAGGCCGCCCTGCCAGCCGCCGTCGGCCACAGCCGCCGCCGCGCACAGTGGAATCACCCGAGAGCTATCAGTGTGGGATTCTTCAGGATTTTGATGGCTTCACGTAGGCTGCGCTTTGTGGATCTTGCGGCTAGATTTCTTCACCTCCCGCAAAGGAACTCTGAGCAAAATCAACCTAGGATGAGCAGATCACACACCCGATGGACGAGACTGAAAAGGGGAGAGCTCAAATCTGAAGTTTTTGGTGGATTTGGCTCGAGGGATGAGCGGCAAGGTTGCCGACCAAGAACACTGTCGAGTCGCCTCGAAGTCGCTGGAACTAGCACCAACCGTCACGAGCGGACGGACATATACTGAACTGTGATGGTTGGTTTTGTTGGTATGTAGGAGCTCCCCTATTTGACTTGCTTTGTGTCAATATAGTCGACCTTCTGTACGGATACTTGTAATGCAGAAATACTAGTAAATTTATCACGAAGTAATTTTTATACATTATTTGTTTTATACTCAGAGTATAAAATTGTAGGTCGGCACGCCCAAGGCCGGAGGCCCATGTTGCTGTTCCTAAAATATACTGGAGTACGTAGGATTTGAGGGTTTTTCCTATTTGCCGCTCTTTGCGGCAAACTGCCGGAGCGACGCACAGGGGACAGGGACGACTGTTCGGGATGGGCCAGCCCGTTAAAATTTTAAGCCATTCCGGTTTTGGGAAGTTTCTAGCTGGTTCCAGCCGGTTTTCTCTGGTTTTGGGAACCTTCTAGGAGGTTCCAGAACCGTTTTCTTTCTCTCTTTTTCCTGTTTTTTCCTTTTTCTGTTTCTTTTTCTATTTCTTTTTCTTTCTTTTCATTTTTTCTTTTTTCTTTTTTCTGCTTTCAAGTTTTTTTTCGCTTTTTGAGAAAAAGATAGTGTGCTCATAAATTGTTCAAAACTTCATGGAATGTTCCTGCTTCAAATTTTGTTTCCAATTTTCTTAAAATGTTCACACTTTCAAAAAATTGTTCAGAAGTTCAAAATATGTTCTTTTAAATTTTTGTTCAGAAATTTAAAAATTGTCCTTGATTTCAAATTTTGTTCACCTACTTGATTTTTTGTATTTATCTTTTTTTCCTCTATTTATATTTTAATTCTTAACCTACTCCTTTTTTCTTTCTATTTTTATTTTTCAGAATTCCAAGATTTGTTCAAATTTCAAAAAATGTTCTGAAGTTAAAAAATGTTCCTTTTCTTATTTTGTTCAGAAGTTCCAACATACTTAGTGATTTTTACAACATGTTCGCATATTTCAAAAATGTCCACCTTTCAAAAAATGTTCATTAATTTAAAAAATGTTCCTATTTCAAAAAATGGTTCCTATTTCAAAAAATGTTCCTAATTATAAAAAAATGTTCGCATTTTAAAATATGTTCATAAGTTCAATAAATATTCTGCTTTTCAATTTATGTTCACAAATTCCATTAGTTGTCATAATTATCGCTTTTCCTAAATTATGTTCAGAGTTTCAGTTTTTGTTCACTGATGTAAAAAATATTTCCTTTTGTCCAAAATGGTCTTGTTTTAATTTTTATATTTTTCGGACATTTGTTCATAAATCCTAAAAAGTTCCTATTTTAAATTTGTTCGCAAATAAAAAATTGTTCATGTTTATCAAAACAATTGGAATTGAAAAAAGGTTCCTGCTGTTCAAAATTTGTTCACAAATTCACACATTCTTTCCGTTTTAAAATTTTGTCACAAATCCAAAAATTGGGCATTTTTTACAATACTTGTTCGTGTATTATGAATATTGTTCAGAATTTCTTTTTAAAGTATTCAGATTTTTATATAAATGTTTGAACAAATGGAAAATATTTTGATATGTCGATAATTATAGTACTAAATGGTTACGCGCTGAATGCTTGACAGAAGCGCTGATCAGCTCCAATGGTTAGGTACCTTCTGTGCAATCGCTGGGTTGCAGGTTCGAATCCTGGGTGAGGTAGCACCCTTTTTTGCGTTGTATTTTCCACCACTGGCTGCTCCTGCGTGGGCCGGCCTATACGAAGACCATCCTATGCGAAGCCCCGTCTGCCGCAAATTGCGGCAGATAGGAGGTCCCGGATTTGAGGCTATCCTAAGGGAGGTCCTATTTGTAGCGTTAGGACTCAAATAGTCGACCTCTCGCGTAGCAGCGACCGACTGGGCCGCCGAACGGGACCTCCTATAGGGAGGCGCCGCACAAGGATCTGGCGCCCGCAGCAACGGTTGGATGGGCCGGCCCACGATCACGCAACAAAAGCAACGCGAAAAATACCTCCTGACAAGGATTCGACCTCGCGACCTCCTGCTTCCACACGCCGAGGCTAGCCACTGCACTAACTAACTACTAGCGAATATTTACACCGCGAAAGTTTAAATAAATAGCAAATAGACGCGCTATTTATTGCACAAATACACTGTGGCATTTATACATTTCAATTATTGAAAATATGTTCAAATATTACGGATGGAGTTCTTGAGCATGCAAAAAAATTCCGTGTATTAAAAAATAGTTCTGAATACACATTGAACATTTTCTTAGTATAGGGTGAACATTATTCAAAGAAACACAGAACATTTCTCTAAAAATACGCTGAACTTTTGTTGAATACATGCTGAACAAAATTTCTCTACATGATGAACATTTTTATATACACACTGAACATTTTTTCAATGTTTGGTGAACAATATTCAAATACATGCATAACTTTTTTTTAAATACGATGAACTCCTTTCGAATGCATGCTGAACAAAATTTTTATACATGATGAACATTTTTTTATACACACTGAACATTTTTTGAATGTATTGTGAACATTTTTCTTCAATATGGTTAACAAAATGTTGAAACGCTAAAAGTACACACGTGAAGTCGGTTGGCTGGTTGGTTGTGTCAACGAACGTTGAGCCAGGAGATCGCGTGTTCGATGCACCGTACTCGCTGTGTTTTTGCGTCTTTAAACAGGAAAAAGAAAGTAACATGGCCCGGCCCAGCCCGGCCCAGCGAGGAGAAAGGGGGTGTGAGCCCCGTACGGTTAAGCCTGTAACGGGCGCTACGGGCGCCGTTTAGGAAATGCCCCGCCGAACAGCATGTATGGATACTATAGTAAAAAAATACGCAAAAGCTCAAGATCATGGTGCGCGCTGCTAGCCAAGGGAACATTGAGAGTTTGTATCTACAAATCGGCGAGATGCTTTAACAACCAATGGTAGCTGCAGATCCAATTTATTTCATCAGTTTCAAACGCAAATATGTTTTAAAAAATGGATATTTTTGGGTCTTCAATTCTTATCAGTTATCTGAATGATTTTTCTAAAACTCATTTTTTTCGAAAATATGAACATTTTTTTTGCAAATTTAGAAGAAAACATAAACAATTTTGAAATTCTGAACAAAATTTGAAAAGATGAACATTTTATGAATCTATGGTCAGGTTTTCAAATGGGAAATTTGTGTAAAATTCCTAGAAAAAAAATTAAAAACAGGAATATTTTGGAAGCACCTGAACAATTTTTTAAAAATGTGAGCATTGTTTTAATTTTGAACAACATCTTAAAAGGAGAAAACCCTTTAAATTATGATCTTTTTTATGAAATCATGAGCATTTTTTATAATATTATAAAAATTTTGAACATCAGACCATTTTTTTAAACAAATTTTGAAAATTGAACATTTTTTGAAAATGATGAATGAAACTTGAAATTCTGAATGCTTTTTTAAAAGCATGAACAAAAATGTGAAATTCGAACATTTTTGGTTATTTCCAAACAAATTTTAAAGATTTGAACAATTTTTTAAAAGAAGTGAGCATTTTATAAAATTCTGAACATCTTTTAGAAAACAATACTTTTTGTAGAAATTCTGAACAATTTATGAAAATATGTAACAATTTTTGAAGATTTGAAGTTTTTTTTAAATCAACCATTTTTGGAAAAGAAAAAGAAACAGACAAATGAAAAAATAAAAATAGAAAGAAACAGAAAATGCAAAACAGAAAATGAAAGACAACAAAATAAAATAAAAAAGAAACAGGAGTAACCCATAAAAGAAAATAAAATCAATTCATGAACCTTCTGGAAGGTTCCCAATACAGGACCAGAAGGTTCATAAAACTAGAATGAAGAAATAGGTTAACATGGGTCATCTGGTTCTCAATACAGGTTTTGTCTGCTGGACCACCAAGGTCTAATCCTTCAAGAGATGAATATTTATTGAGTTTCTAAAACTTGGCATGTTTTCCCCACTAGCGAGGCATGTTCTCGTGTGGTTGAGGTGCATTCTTATATATTAGACACACAACCCACCATGTATCATGTATAGAAAACAAAAACATGAAAGTGATACTAGATACAACAAGCTGTAAAACAAAGCAACCCGGAAAACCAGAAAATGAACCAACCAAAACCCTAAAAACTTTAGTAAACTATAACTAAGGGCTTTCTTTGAGCGAAAACTAACAAAAACTCATTCTCAATCAACTCGGAATTAACTTAGTTTCCGTCGTTTCTAATATTTGTTCCCATAGATATAAACATATACTACTAGCATGGTATGAAAAGATATACTATTGGGCTTGCTAGAGCTGCACAAAAGCCCTCAAAGAAATGCTCACTGGATTGGATAGAGTCAAAATGACATACTCATCCATTAAGATGTACCACCAAATTTGTGAGGGCAAGCAATATCAATTGGTGTTCAAGGATATATGGAAAACATCTAATTGACCCAGGTGATGAGGATACAGACCTAGGGTAGGGTCGCATGCCTGACCTGTACTCCCTACCTAAGGTCACTACCCTAGAAGAAAAGAAGCTCAAGAGACAGCAAGGGGTACCCAATAAAGATGTCGAGTGCAATCCACTCGACAAACGAACCACTTGGATACCCCTCCTTCCCGAAGTCACACGACCAGGCAACCACTCGACCATGCGGGGAACCAGTCGACCTGTTGAAGACCAGAAGTCACTCAAAACAACAGCGAGCGAGTATTCACTCTGTAGTCTTTAAGGTCATTAAAGGCACTTAAGGCTGGCGTTACCAGTAACGCCTCAATCTTTATGTACATTCAACCCTCTGTAACGGGGGATGGCTGGGGTCCTGGCGAACTCTATATAAGCCACCCCCTTCCTCTGGGACAAGGGTTTGCACCCCCTGTAACACCACACGCATATAATCCAATGGACCGCCTCCGGGCATTGAGACATAAGGCTTTTACTTCCACCGTGAAGGGCCTGAACTTGTAAATCTTGTGTGTACGACTTCACCATAGGTGAGATCTTGCCTCCTCATACCTACCCCCATTCTACTGTCAGTCTTAGAACCACGACAGTTGGCGCCCACCATGGGGCAGGTGTCTTAGCGACTTTTTGGTGAAGTTGAGATTTTCCGATCCCTATCATCATGGTTTCCGGCGGTGGATTGGCTGAGGGCCGCGAGATCCATCTCGACGTGCTCGTCTTCGTCGCCGACGACTCCGCCTGGCTTCAGGAACCTCCCCTTGACATCGAGGCACTCCCCGTCCGAGGGGCGACGCACTTTCGCGCGTGCGTACGCGGCGTCCTTCTCTGGCAGCCGTTGACCCAGTATCGGTCGGCTCCCGTGGTGTCCTTTTTCCCCGCTGTTCGCCGTCGCAAGCGATCCGGTCGGTCACGGCTTCAGCGGTGGGTGAAACATGCGGTGGCTCGTCATTTGGCCACCCATCAAGTCGTGGCAATCGAGCCCGACGAAACTCTCTACGGCCTGTTCGACTGGCTCCGTCGAGACCGCATCCGAGTGCGATAGCAGCAACCCTGCGGTTGAAGTCTTGATGGTCGACGGACCACATAGTCCGCTGGCTTCCGCCGCAGCGACGGCGGTGATGGTGGCGGTGATCCGTCGCGCGTTCACGAGGAGTACCATCTCGAACCCCTCTCTTCACAACAGAGAGAAGAACTTCGCCGCCGCAACATGGATGCACTCCACACGCCCATCGTTGGGGAAACCCCAGAGGCTCGGGCCTTCGAAGTGGTGCGCCTAGCTAATTTGGCTGAGCGCACTCGACTGGAGAACCTTCAGCACGCGCTCGACGAGCGTGCACGGGAGCGGATCCCTGAGTCCAGTCGACGACAACTTTTTCCTCCTCAACCTAAGGTATATCGCACTCTGATTCAAAATCTCACAGCTGTGGCCTGAATAGCAGAGTCAATTCAGCCTTCCTAGTCGGAGGCTGGTAGAGGTTTGATGCAGATCCGGGCCTTACTCCGGGCAGCAGGAGAACAGAACACAGCAGTGTCTCAGTCGCGGAATAGGGTTCATAGCAGGTCCGTGATGGCGGATATAGTTTAGTTGGCCCACAGCCCAAGATCGCCCTTGCGGCATGAAGGTCATGGGCATCAGCGGGATCAGTACAGGAACCATGAGCAGCATGATCACCGACTCAGCCGTGACGACCATCGTCGAGTGCCCACACCTCCTCCGAGGAGTGGATCATATGTGCCTCGGCAATATGACGACGGACGCCCTCACGGTGGCGAGCACAGAGTACTGGCCGACCCAAGGGAGCCAGGTTTTGATGCGAGATCTATTCTCGTTCAAGGTCTAATCGACCGAAACAGAGCGCACAGGGAGGGCCTTGACAGAGGTCGTCCGACTGGCAGCAGAGTTCATGTTTCGGGTCCCGAATGTTTCAGTAGAGCCATCAGGGCTGCAATGATTCCTCCCAACTTCAAGTTGGCGACTGGAGTCAGCAAGTTCACTGGAGAGTCCAAGCCTGACACTTGGCTTGAGGATTACCGAGTGGCTGTGCAGATTGGTGGCGGTAATGATGAAGTGGCCATGAAGCATCTTCCTCTGATGTTGGAAGGGTCAGCTAGGGAGTGGTTGATTCAGTTAGTACCTGGCAGTATATTCAGTTGGGAGGAGCTTACCCGAGTGTTCGTCAGAACATTTGAGGGTACTTGCAAGCGACCAGCAGGATTAACGGAGTTGCAGCATTGCGTGCAAAAATCGAGTGAGACTCTAAGAGATTACATTCAGAGGTGGACCACTTTGCATCACGTAGTGGAAAATGTATCTGAGCACCAAATAGTGTGTGCTTTCAAGGAAGGCGTTGAATATCGAGAGTTGGTCCTGAAGTTCTGTCAGACCGGAGATATGTCTCTGACTTGGATGATGGAAATAGCCACTCGGTACGCTAACGGAGAAGAAGAGGATCGACTCTGTAGTGGACAGAGTAAACCAGTCGGCCAGGACGCCGGTGGAGGCAATTCCAATTGGAAACAGAAACGCAAGGCTGAACCTGCAGCGCCTGGTGAAACTGCGGCAGTAGTTCAAGGAAAGTTTAAAGGAAAACCCAAGGTGATGAAGCTATGTACCTAGGGTAGGGTCATGGACCTGTTAAACTACCCTACCCAAGGACATCTCTAGAAGAAACTACTGATCAGTCGACCTAGAGGTGATCCACTCGACAGACTCTAGGACACTCGACCATGAAGATAACCACTCGACCATGAAGCTAACCAGTCGACAACCAGAAGACCTAAGGTCACTCTGCATGCAACGGCCTGTCATTAAGTAGCCTTTATGGTCTTCATAGCACTTTATGTGGGTGTTACCAGTAACCCCCTGTCTTAATGTACTTTAAATCCTGCATAACTAAGGGCCGGAGGGGTCTGGCGAACTCTATATAAGCCACCCCCTCCTCAGTGTAAAGGGTTCGCACCCCTGTAACTCACACGCATATAATCCAGTCGGCCGCCTCCGGGCTCCGAGACGTAGGGCTGTTACTTCCTCCGAGAAGGGCCTGAACTCGTAAAACTCTTGCGTGTACAACTACTCTATTGCTAGGATCTTGCCTCTCCCTTAGTACCCCCCTACACTACTATCAGACTTAGAACCACGATAGTTGGCGCCCACCTTGGGGCAGGTGTCTTAGCGACTTATTGGAGAAGTTGCAATTTCTTCCGATCTCCGTCATCATGGTTTCAGGCGGAGTTTTGGTTGAGGGCCGCGAGATCCATCTCGGCGCGCTCACGTTCGTCGCCGACGACTCTGCCTAGCTTCAGGAGGCTCCGCTCGACGTCGATGCACTCCCAGTCCGCGGAGCGACGCACTTTCGCGCGTGCGTCCGTGGCGTCCTCCTGCGGCAACCGTTGACCCAATATTGACCGGTTTTTGTGTCATCCTCCCTCCCCGCTTCCTGCCAACGCAAGCGCTTCGGTCGGTCGAGGATTCAGCGGTGGGTGAGGCGCGCGGTGGCTCACTAGTCGACCACCGACCAAGTCGCGGCAATTGAGCCCGACGAATCTCTCTACGGCCTGTTCGACCTGTCGACTGGCTCCGCAGAGACTGCATCCGAGTGCGACAGGAGTGATCCAGCGGCGGAGGTCCTGATGGTCAACGGACCACACGGTCCACCTGGCTTTCTCGGTGCCGAGGGAGGTGACGGTGGAGGCGATCCATCGCACGCCCATGAGGAATACCTTCCTGAGCCCCTCAATTCTTTGCAGAGGGAAGAACTTTGCCGCCGGAACATGGATGCCCTTCATACTCCTATCGTTGGAGAAACCCCTGAGGCTCGCGCCTTAGAGGACGCGCGCTTGGCCAACCTGGCTGAGCGCACTCGACTGGAGAACCTTCAACAAGCACTCGACGAGCGTACGCGGAAACGGGTCCCTGACTCCAGTCGACGTCAGCTCTTTCCACCTCCGACGCAGGTATATCGAACTCCGATTCAGAATTTAGCAGCTGCAGCCCGTATAGCAGAATCAATTCAGCCTTTCCAGTCAGAGGCTGGCAGAGGCTTGATGCAGATCAGAGATTTGCTCCGGGCACTAGGAGATCAAAATCCAGCTGTGTCACAGTCGCGGAACAGGATTCTCAGCAAATCCGTGGCTGCGAATACGGTCCAGTCGGCTCATAGCCCCAGATCGCCCCCGAGGCATGAAGGGCGTGGGGACCGGCATGATCAATATAGGAACCGTGAGCAGTATGATCACTGATTCGATCGCGATGATCGGCGTCGAGTGCCCACCCCTCCCCCAAGGGGTGGATCCTACGCACCTCGACAGCAGGATGATAGACACCAGCACAGTGGCGGGCGAAGAATTCCAGTCGACCCCAGAGAACCAGGCTTTGATGCGAGATCCATCATCGTTCAAGGTCTGGTCGACCGGAACAGAGCTCACAGAGAGGGTGACGACAGAGATGTACCCACCAGCAGCCCAGTGCATGTCTTCGGACCAGAGTGTTTTAGCAGAGCCATCAGGGCTGCGGTGATTCCCCCCAACTTCAGGTTGGCGACTAGAGTCAGTAAATTCAATGGTGAGTCTAAGCATGATACTTGGCTTGAAGACTACCGAGTGGATGTCCAGATTGGCGGCGGAAACGACGAGGTGGCCATGAAGCATCTGCCTCTTATGTTAGAGGGTTCGGCCAGAGCATGGTTGAATTAGTTGACACCCAGCAGCATTTACACGTGGGAATATCTTTCCCGAGTGTTTGTCAGAACGTACGAAGGAACATGCAAGCGACCAGCAGGACTGACAGAGCTGCAATCTTGTGTGCAGAAGTCGAATGAAACTTTGAGAGATTACATCCAGAGATGGATCACATTGCATCACACAGTAGAGAATGTATCTGATCACAAGACAGTATGCGCCTTCAAGGAAGGCGTTAAGTACAGAGAGCTAAGCCTGAAATTTGGTTGAACCGGAGACATGTCTCTGAGTCGAATGATGGAGATAGCCAGCAAATATGCCAATGGTGAGGAAGAGGATTGGCTCCAGAGTGGCAAGCACAAGTCAGTCGCCCAGGACACCGAAGGAGGGAACTCCAGTCGGAAGCAAAAGCGGAAAGCCGAGCCAGCTGCTCCTGGAGAAGCCTTGGCCGTGACTCAAGGAAAGTTCAAAGGGAAGCCCAAAGGGCCTTGGAACCCCAAGAAAGTAAAGGATAAAGAAGGAAATGACGTGATGGATTTACCGTGTCACATCCACAAAAAGAAAGATGAAGAGGGTAATTTCATTTACCCAAAGCATACCACTCGACAGTGTCGACTCTTGATACAGCAGTTCCAAGGGAAACAGTCCAAGGATAAGGAAAAAGAGTCGGACAAAGTTGAGGACAAGGGGGATAGTGACGAAGAATATCCTCAAGTCAATTCCACTCTGGTGATTTTTGCTGACGTTGAGAGCAAGAACCGACTAAAAGTTATAAACTGAGAGGTGAATATGGCCGCTCCGGCGATGCCTAATTATCTGAAGTGGTCTCAGACTGCCATCACATTCGACCAGTCAGATCACCTGACGCACATAGCCACCCCTGGGAGGCAGGATCTGGTGGTCGACCCAGTCGTCGAAGGTACTCGACTGACTAAAGTGTTGATGGATGGCGGTAGTAGTTTGAACATACTTTACGTAGAGACACTGGAAGGGATGGGCATTCCGATGTCCAGACTCAACACAAGCAATATGAGTTTCTATGGAGTCATTCCTGGCAAGAAGGCCGCGTCACTCGGCCAGATTGCTCTCGATGTGGTTTTTGGTGATTCCAAAAACTTCCGCAAAGAAAAGTTGACATTTGAGGTTGTGGATTTCCAAAGTGCCTATCACGCCATTTTGGGCAGGCCAGCTTATGCACGTTTTATGGCTCGACCATGTTACGTGTAGCTCAAATTGAAGATGCCTGGCCCTAAAGGCGTGATCACTGTTACTGGTAATCACAAGAAGGCGGAAGAGTGCTTTCAGAAAGGCTCGAAGATCGCCGATGCTCAGATGGTAGTAGAAGAATGGCTGGAACACCAGAGAAATGCAGACCCGAGTGATTTGTTGCGAGCCAAGAAGCCTGCTACGGAATCAGCGTTTCAGTCGTCCGGCGAAACAAAACCAGTTCACATCCACCCGACTGACCCCAACGCTGCTCCAACTAATATATCCACAACACTCGACCCCAAATAGGAAGAAGCGCTCATCCAGTTCCTCCGTGAGAACTGGGACATCTTTGCATGGAAACCTTCTGACATGC
The DNA here is from genome assembly GCF_018294505.1 of Triticum aestivum. Taxonomy (NCBI): domain Eukaryota; kingdom Viridiplantae; phylum Streptophyta; class Magnoliopsida; order Poales; family Poaceae; genus Triticum; species Triticum aestivum. The sequence goes on from NC_057804.1 coordinate 99,445,422, forward strand.
CAGGTGTACCCAGGGGGCTGGCTGAGCACTGTCTGCGAGTCGATTCAAAGGCAAAACCTGTCAAGGAACATCTGCGACGGTCCGCCGTCCAGAAAAGGAAGGCCATTGGCGAAGAGGTGGCTCGGCTCTTAGCAGCAGAGTTTATCCGAGAGATTTACCACTCCGAGTGGCTCGCCAATGTAGTCATGGTCCCCAAGAAGGACAAGTCACTTCGCATGTGCATTGACTTTAAAGATATCAATCAGGCCTGCCTGAAAGATCATTTTCCTCTCCCTCGCATCGACCAAATAGTCGACTCGACTGCGGGATGTGAGCGACTGTCTTTCTTAGACGCCTATTCCGGGTACCATCAGATCCGTCTGTTTGGACCCGATGAGATCAAAACAGCTTTCATCACCCCATTCGGGTGCTTCTGTTATGTCACCATGCCATTCGGCCTCAAGAATGCCGGAGCCACGTTCATGAGGATGATTCAGAAGTGTTTGCTCACTCAAATCAGTCGGAATGTGGAAGCATACATGGATGGCATTGTGGTCAAGTCACGGAAAGGTTCCGACCTGCTGACTGACCTCGCTAAAACATTTGCCAACCTCAGGAGGTATGATATCAAGCTTAATCCATCCAAGTGCACATTCGTAGTTCCTGGCGGAAAGTTGCTCGGTTTTCTCGTTTCCGAACGAGGAATCAATGCAAACCCAGAGAAAGTGGGCACTATACTCCGAATGAAACGACCTGTGCGGGTGCACGATGTTCAGAAGCTTACTGGTTGCTTGGCCGCTTTAAGTCGATTCATCTCTCGTCTTGGTGAGAAGGCATTGCCTCTTTACTGACTGAGAAAGAAGTCGGACAAGTTCGAGTGGACTCTTGAAGCTGATGCAGCGTTTGCAGAGTTAAAAACCCCGCTTTCCACCCAGCCGGTGCTTGCTACCCCGATCAGCAAAGAGCCTTTGCTGCTTTACATTGCAGCCACAGGACAAGCCGTCAGTACAGTACTTACGGTCGAGCGGGAAGAAGAAGGGAAAGCCTTCAAAGTTCAGCGCCCAATATATTATATTTCTGAATTCCTGACCCCATCAAAGCAAAGATACCCTCATTATTAGAAGCTCGTATATGGGATTTATATGACCACGAAGAAAGTTGCTCCCTACTTCTCTGACCATACCATCACAGTCGTCAGCGACGCCCCATTATCAGAGATTCTGCACAACAGAGATGCAACTGGTCGAGTGGAAAAATGGGCGATTGAACTCCTTCCCCTGGATATCAGACTTGAGGCAAAGAAAGCTATCAAGTCCCAAGCAATAGCAGATTTCCTCGCCGAGTGGACTAAACAGCAGTTACCGACTCAAGTTCACTCGGAGCACTGGACTATGTTCTTTGATGGCTCTAAAATGCTGAATGGTTCCGGTGCCGGGGTAGTGTTGGTTTCCCCCCGAGGAGATAATCTCATATATGTACTCCAGATTCACTTTGATTCCTACAACAACGAAGCAGAATGCGAATCACTTTTGTATGGGTTGCGTATGGCCATCTCACTCAACGTCCGTCGCCTCATGGTCTACGGTGACTCGGATTTAGTGGTTAACCAAGTGATGAAGGAGTGGGACGTCAGAAGCCCAGCCATGACTGGTTACTGCAACGCAGTAAGAAAGCTGGAGAAGAAATTCGAGGGGTCAGAGCTTCATCACATACCCCGACTGAAAAATCAAGTAGCTGATGACTTGGCGAAGATAGGTTCCAAAAGAGAAGCCATCCCTAGTGGCGTGTTTTTGGAGCATGTTCACGCGCCGTCAGTTCAAGAGGATCCTTTCACTGAAGAAGCCCCGCAGCCAAAAAGTGCCATGGATCCGACTGAAGTCGAGGTCCCAGCTGTGGTCGACCTAATCATGGAAGTTCTGGTTATCACTCTCGACTGGACAGTGCCTTACATCGCGTATATTCTAAGGAAAGAGCTCCCAGAGAATGAAGAAGAGGCTCGGCAGATCGTCCGTCGATCCAAGGCCTTTACTGTCCTGAGGGGACAGTTGTACAGAGAAAGCACGACTGTAGTCAGCTAGAAATGCATAGCACCGTAAGAGGGTCGAATGATTCTCAACGACATCCACTCGGGGACCTGTGGCCATCATGCGTCCTCTTGGACCATCGTGGCTAAAGCATACCGAGCGGGTTTTTATTGGCCCAGAGCAAATGAAATGGCGAAAGAGATAGTCGACAAGTGTGAAGGATGTCAGTTCTACTCCAACATGTCACACAAACCCTCCTCAGCCTTGAAGACCATCCCAATCGTCTGGCCTTTCGCTGTTTGGGGGTTAGATATGGTTGGACCACTGAGAACTGGCAGGAGCGTCTTCACCCATGTACTGGTGGCAGTCGACAAGTTCACCAAGTGGATCGAAGCCAATCCTATTAAAAATCTTGATGCTGGCACTGCCATCAGCTTCATCAAAGAATTGATATTCAGATATGGAGTTCCGCATAGCATCATCACTGATAATGGGTCAAACTTCGATTCCGATCAATTCAAAGCTTTCTGCGCTTCCCAAGGCACACGAGTCGACTATGCCTCAGTCGCTCACCCCCAGTCGAATGGACAAGCAGAAAGAGAAAATGGCCTAATTCTCAAAGGACTGAAACCCCGGTTGATGCGTGACCTCAAGCACGCAGCAGGCGTGTGGGTCGACGAACTTCCATCAGTTCTTTGGGGATTGAGGACTACCCCAAATTGGTCGACTGGGAGAACTCCATTCTTTCTGGTCTATGGAGCTGAAGCGGTTTTGCCGAGTGACCTGCTTCATAATGCACCACAAGTCGAACTCTACTCCAAAGCCGAAGCAGAACAAGCCCGGCAGGACGTAGTCGACCTTCTGGAAGAAGAAAGAGAGATGGCCATGATCCGATCGACCATCTATCAACAAGACTTGCGCCGATTCTACGCCAGAAATGTGAAGAGCCGAGTCTTCCAAGAAGGAGACTTGGTCCTCCGAGTGGACCAACAGAAGCCACACAAACTCGCCCCTACTTGGGAAGGCCCTTTCATCGTCACCAAAGTTCTCCACAATGGAGCGTACCATCTTTATAACGTCGATCGCCAGATTGACGGGCCACGAGCTTGGAATGCGGATCTGCTCCTCCCCTTTTACACTTAAATACTCACTCAGATGAGATGTAATAAAAGTACTCCTATAGTTTATCTATCAAAGACAAAAGTGTTATAATTTTCCCATTAATTGTTGCCGCTTTTGCTTGTGTAAGAAATCCCCAGTGGGTGGCTTAGCTGCAAATCCGTTTCACCTAAGTTTGTAAAAAAAAATCCAACCGAGTGACGAGCAAGCCTCTCACTCGGAGACTTAGCTGCGAATCCGCTTTGCCTAAGTATTTAAAATCCTACCGGGTGGAGAGCAAACCTCCCACTCGGAGACTTAGCTGCGAATCTGCTTCGCCTAAGTATTTAAAATCCTACCGAGTCGAGAGCAAACCTCCCACTCGGAGACTTAGCTGCGAATCTGCTTCACCTAAGTATTTAAAATCCTACTGAGTGGAGAGCAAACCTCCCACTCGGGGGCTTAGCTGTAGTCCAGTACTCGCCTAAGTGTTTTAAAATCCTACCGAGTGGAGAGCAAACCTCCCACTCGGGGGCTTAGCTGCAGTCCAGTACTCGCCTAAGTGTTTTAAAATCCTAC